>NC_139065.1:1202500-1802500 GCF_965140915.1 Aythya marila
ATACCAGGGGCATCACAAATGCCCTGCATGGAGCAGAGAGCTGTGGCGAGGTTAGCACGACGAGAGGACGCCTTTCCTAGGCTGAACGGACCGCAGCTCCTGCCTGAGTTTGCATCAGGAGGCAGTATCTATATTCAGCAAAAGAGCTCCCGCATTTCCAAATTGCATAACCCCAGCTCACCTCTGGTTTGAACTCCTCCATCTTCTCATCTGCACCGAGGCACTGAATTGGTATTAATGCCAGACATGGGGGAAAAGTCCCAGCAGAGTGACCTGAACTGCATTACAAAGGTGGGAGGATAAAAACCTCTTTGAGGAAGGAGATTAATTAAATATGATAGTTACACCATTTCCCAGCCAAGGAAATTTTTACATTCCATGGGAACACGCTGCAAAATATTCTCAAAGGTTTTATCTTTTTATGCAGAAATCCAATTTATTAGATGCCTTCTTCTTTACGAAGATATTTCTGGGCAGGATTTCTGTGTGGGTTTGCTAAGTAGTAGGATAGCTCGTGCTCTGGATCAAGTCTTATCTGGTGTGAATCAACACATCTTTGCATTTTAATACACTGCAGGGATTTCCATGAACTTTAGGTCAGTTTTGTCTTTTTTTCTAGCTAGGCTAGAGTTCAGGTCTGTGCCTCCACAGAAAGCAGGATTCACTGCTCCTGACGTGTTTTCCGAGCTCATGTCATTTAGCTCTATCGTTCTTGGAGTTGTTAGACCTCAGTGTGAAGGAGGCTGGATGGAACAATTACAAGTATTTTATCTCAAATAAACATAAGAAAAATGCAACTTTTTTGGTGAGACTCAGGGCTGTAGAACAGTGATGTTATAAACTCAGTGCTTAACCCTCCAAAAACGAGGGGAAAAGTGTAAGGTAAGGTTTTCCACAGCTGTCACTGACGAGCCCAAATGTCACTGATTTTCTACAGGTAGCTTCCAAAAACTTTACCCACAGACTTGAACATCCTCAGCTGCTTGAATAGCTTTAGCTGCTGATCAGGGACCAGTGGTACTGCGACCAGTTTTGCCTTTTCATGGAGGAGTAAAGCAACCAACTTCTTCTCAGGTGAGCTAACAAATCCTGGTGATTTCAGCTGCTCACACACATTTTCATCAATGAGATAAGAGAAGCAAATCTGAGAAAGCAGTCACTTGAAATGATCTAGTGTTTAACTTGGATTTAAAACACTCCTGCTTTTCCTAAACATACGGAGTGAATATTACACTGACATTATAGCAAAACTATCATTCGTGCTTTCTAACAAAAGAATAACTGAATTTTGACAGACAGTTCTTGAAAACCTGCAGTGTTTCCTAGACAAGCTCAGCAAGCTTTTTTTTTTTTTTTTTTTTTTTTAAATCAATACATATTAGATTAGCTGTATTTCAATTTTGACTCAGTATTTCAGACTTGGCCAGTTTTAGGCAGATTAAATTCACAATATTGGATCCCTCCTGAGTTTAAGGGTCACGCAGTTGAACCTCTGGCAGAATATGGATTATGAAAACAAAATGGCTGGAGTGCAGTGCTGCTTCAAGGAGGAGCTGCGATTGCAAAGCCAGTCTGTAGCACAGTCTGCTCACTTTCTGCTTCCAAAAGCCTCAGCTTATTTTCCCCAGCGCAGAAGGAAGGGGCTCCTTTAAGCAGTGAATACTCCAGCAAATATAAACACCTCCAAGGCTTATAAAGACAGCTAAAAAGACTTTTCGTCAGTGATTTTAGAAACAATAGGAATTTGAAGGGTTCCACATTATGGTAAGCAAAATGAATTTTCAGGTCAGTAGGTAAAGCTTAAAATTCTCAACAAAGGCTGAGTGCTACACCCAAGATACGTCAAGGTACTTCAGTTTCTATCATCAGGCAACACCAGTGGAAATCTAAATGCTTGTGGGAGCTGGAACTTGTCCTGCTGGCATTCAGGGAGTTCAGCAGGAGCTTGTTTCCTCCTCTGCACTCACCAAACTGCTCAGGGTGGGGTCTCTCTGGTGGGGGCTTCACTGGTCTGCGTGCTCAGGATCTGGCTCATGCTGACATTTGCAGGGACCACAGACAAACAGCGCTCTCCGTGAACAGCTGCTGTCTTCTTCACCTTTGGAAAAGCGGAGCAAAAGCCAGGCTTTATAGAAAGTGGCAGGTTCTTAATTATTGTTATAATTTATTTAGTGCTTACTGACAAGAGCTCAAATCTCTTTTGCACAAGGTGCTGAACACACAAACCATTTTAGGAGACAGCCACTGCCTCTAAGTGCTTTTCTGAAGAATGTGGACATTGGTGAGCTCAGCAAATGATTTGCTAAAACTGATCAAATTGCCTTTTCTTCCAAGTTTCTTTCTCCTCAGACTCTCCAAAAGCAAGGCTTGGTTTTTATCAACAAGGCTTGATTTTCTCACATGCCTTGGCAATGTTTTTGAACTAGTGGTTCAGACATTCAGGGTTCTCTACAAATATAAACTGGTTGTCACATTGCTAATTATGTTATTCGTGCCCTATGATTGTGAGTAACTACTGCTGGTGTGGATAATTTCTCTGACATTTCAAAGTAGTTTTCCTTGAAAAAATCTAAACGCAACTTTGAAAAAATGCCAGTCTGGCATGTCTGACTGCGTGGTGGGCTGCTCCAGAACCTCTGAACTTCACCACAGCCCAGACGATATTTCATTAATTTGTAGATTTAGAGGCCAAAACAGCCTGAAATTACTGCATCTAACCTCCCATGTAACACTGGCTGTACACCTACATGCTCTCTCACAATTTCTTTGAAGGCACAACCCATAGCCAGAAAATCAGATGAATGTGAGAAGCACAACTCCAGCAGCTGCCCTGGGGACACAGACCGAGACTCACTTCTTGCGTGCCCTTCACCGGGTCATTCCTATTCCCCAAGCCTCAGCTCGCCAACCTGTGAAGTAGTCCTTCCCCTCTTCTATAAGATGCATTGAAATCTCAAAATGAAAACGAGCAAATATCACTCTTCCAAACCTCATTTGTCCAGCTACAGCCTGCCCTTTGCACTCTCTGCTTCAAGCTACCAAGCAAGCTCTCATCCCTTGGCACTCAAAACAAAATTAGGCCAAGGTTTTGTTCTCCAGTGGACATACTGT
This sequence comes from Aythya marila, assembly GCF_965140915.1. Taxonomy (NCBI): domain Eukaryota; kingdom Metazoa; phylum Chordata; class Aves; order Anseriformes; family Anatidae; genus Aythya; species Aythya marila. The sequence goes on from NC_139065.1 coordinate 1,205,612, forward strand.
AATTAATAAATTACTCAGAGGAAGAGAATCTGGGGAGGGAAGCAGCATTACACGATTCTTTCCGCCAGGCTGGCCCAGGGAAGGAGCTCTGGCCAGGCTCACCGGCTGTCACTGCCAGCAGGGCACTTCCCCTGCAAGGCTGGTCATGCAGCGTGGCCTGAAATGAAACCAAAACCCAACAACAACCAAAAACCCTGCTCAAGCACTTTAAATCACTTCCCTTAAAAAAAAGCAGAAGTCTTCTAATTGCGTTTCAGAGCACACACCATTATGCAAAAGCGTATTTAACCTGGATGCAACAGGGGTCACTCCCTTCTGTAAGTATTTGCATGGAAAGGAGCTTGGCTCACCTTAAGTCAAAGGCTAACGCGGCTCCACCATGCAAATGTATTTAAATGAAATGTATCCAAAGCTACTAAATTATATTCGCAGGAAATAAAGTCCGTCTGCTGCAAGTGGGTCCTTCGTGCTCTTGATTGAAAATTGTTTTTGTGTGACAGAGAAGGTGCTTAAGAGAGTAAAAAAAGATCATTCAGTGAGTTAGAAAATTACTCCAACCTCTAGACCATGTCAAACTAAATATAAAACAAACAAACTATGGCACACGAATGAATAATTGAAAGCAGCAGCTTCTGTGTCACATCAGGAGGCACAGTTGCAGAGCCTGGCTGTGCTTTACCTACTGGCTCTCTCCGTGCCCACAGATGCAGGCTGCGGGGCTGAACCGCTGCCCTCTTTATCTTGAGGAGCCTTTCCTGATGGCTTGGGGTCTGTCTTTATCCTTACTGCAAGAGCACAGTGTCACCCCCAGAACCATCAGAGTGCCTGGGGCATCCCAGAACCACCCCAGCCCCAGCTCCTGCCCCCAAACTGACCCCGCAGGAGGGGAGCTGAGCCCACAGCAGGCATTTGGGGGCAGAGCCAGCTGGGGAGCAGCTGAGCTAGGATCAGCAGTGTCCTCAGGTCGGTGCCCAGAGCCCTGGGCACACCTCTGCCACGGGGGCACTGTGCTTCCAGCCAGGCAAGCAACAGATAATTGCGTGGTAACATCGGCTGTGCCTCCTGAGCAGAAGCACAGGGTGATGGATGAGACGCCTGCCTTCCTCTCAGCCTTTAGGGTCACACAGGGTGACTGCAGGTCCACGAGCCATTAAGCATTCGGTCACCCCCTGTGTCACGGTGCTCCACGGAGCATAACCGTGCTCCTGGTACTGTTAGCTCGGCTGTCGAGGTGCCAAAACATCAGACCTGAGCATCACCAGGGAAATATCCTGCACCAAGGGGGCTCCGGACATGGAGCCAGAGCCCCGATGGGTGGAAGCCAGCAAAAAGCCCCGATCTGCACGATTTGTACTCCTCTCTGAACTGGGTTACCTGAGCCACTGGCTTAGCCGTGAAATGCTCAGTGTCTCATAAACCACCCGCCCTCAAAAGCCATCCCATAATATGACAAATGCTGAGGCTAAGGAATAGCTCAAGTAAACAGCTAGAAATGAGTAATCAGTGAAAACAGCACGGAGAATAGATGGAGTAAAATTATAGAGTAAACAGAGAGCAGGTTAATTTTCGTTCCCTTACAATTAGCATAACAGAACATCAGAACTAAGTGGAGAGAGGACACGTTTTGGGAAAGAAAAGTGTAATCCAGAGCTTGTTGAATGCAACACAAAGATTTCCATTTGCTTCAGCAGCTTTGAGCGAGACACGGAGATAAAGGAAAGACATCAGGACCTGGGCCGAGATAAAACCACGTGCCAGATGCCAGATTTCTGCGGGTGGGTGCCGGGGTGAGGGGTCACTGCTGACGGATGGCAGAGGAGGAGCCAGGAGGGATGAGAGGGGGCTCCTGGACCAGGGCCAGCAGCCCTCAGGATTTTGGCTGAGTTTAAAGGCAAACATTCGTGCAGTGACTGGGGTAACTTGTCTATGTCAGCCTGTTTATCAGGCCAAAATCCTCAATGAAAAAACACAATCTCTATTACAGGCGTGTGTGGAGCACTAATAATCTGTCACAGAAAATGACAACTTTCCTGATTAGAGAAATGGAAGGAAGCAAGGTCTTTGGTAGATTTATTCGGCTCTCTTAATCCGGTCTTCCCATGGTTTGCTGAGCATTTACCTAACGTTATGTCACCGCTCCCAACAGGTGGTGCCTGGGAGTTAAAACGCCACCCAAAATGTTAAGGTGCGGGGGCAGGGGAGCTTGCTGGAGCTCCACGTCCGTGTTGGTGAGATGCTGGGAGCAAAATCTTAATGCACATAAATATTGATCAGAGCAGACACGGAAATCGATGCGTGCGCTCCTTGCTAACTGCAGTGGGGACAGGAGGAGCCAGCACCTGAATGCACAGCAGGGAGAGGCACGGGGCTCGGCAATGCCATCATATGCTGGAAATGCCTGACCCAGCACCCAGCGCTGATCCATGCCGCCACGAACAGCATGTGCCATGCAGACAAACACCAAAACCCAAGGAAACAGGCAGCGCAAATGAAATGTACACCTAATACACTATTCATTAGCACGCAGCCATAAGGCTGTTAGCTCCTGTCAACAAAACATTAAGACAAACCGAACTCTGTTCTTATATTTACGTTCTGAAGGGAAGGAAAGCTGTCTAAAAAGCTTTTAACTTCTCACATAAAACAGATACCAGTTTCTGACCAGCTAATATAAATAATTCTAGGTCTGCATTTCCCCACAGGAGAACCCTCATATTTTGTTTTAAGCATTTCATTTTGCAAATAGATTGTTTACTTCAATAAAAGCTGGAGAGGAAGTAAAGAGTAAAGATTAGAATGGACATTTAAATTAAGCTATAACTATTTGGCATCCAATCTGTCCATAATAATAAGATGAGAATCTGCAGCTTCAGGAGCTGTAGCACATACAGTTGCTGAGATTATGAGTCCTCATGCTTCAGGTTATGAAATGATGGAGGTCAGGAAGCAATTTTCTTGCATATATTGCTGACAGGCTAGAGACATTGCAAGAATTTTTGCATATTTTTTGAAACATCAGTTATAAGTCACTGTCAAGAAGATCCCAGACAAGGTGGATATGACTTTTTATACAAATGAATTTCAAAAGAAGAGCCTGCTTCCCCAGCGCTCACCGCGACAAAAGTCCTACAGCAGTAATAGACAAACTACCGAAAACAGATTGCGGAACTAAGTGGATGCTTAATTTTGCTACCGAGCAGCAGCAGCAGCCAACCTGTTCTCCATCGAGCAGAGCTCACAACTGGGAGGTATGCAAACAGCTCGGGTTGGTACGTTGGAGGCCACATATGCTCCTGTCTCCCCTGGGAATTGCATCACTGTGACGGCTCCACGGTACAAAGTACAGCCTACGAGTACTGCCTGCTCGCTCTCGCATTTGGGAATGAGCTCGATCAGCACTTGCAGTGCTCAGTGGGACAGCCCGAGTGGCTGCCAGTCCCCCAGCAGCAGGGAGCTCACAGGGGGCAGGACCCGGTGCCGACAGCCCCGATGCCCCCCCGTGCTGCGGGACCACAGGCAGGCACCACCCGGCTCGCACCCTGAGCAGCCCTCGTGGAAACGTGAATCACAGTTATCTCTCCGAGGTGGGGGGGGAACATGTTTTTGCACGACAAGGAGTAACGGTTTATAAAAATAAAGCCCTGCTCAAAGTGAAGTGAGTCACTCACAGCGGCCTCTGCCACACGACGAACAGCTCGTCCAGCAGAACAAAGAGGGCATCGCTCGGCTTCATTACCCAGACTGAGTGTACTCTCCGAGAGCTAAGAGGCACTTATGATTTATGCCTGTAAAAATCAATTGCATTTTATTGATCACCAAGATTAAGAAAAGCAAAAAAAAAAAAAAAAGAAAGAAAAAGTTTGGTTAAACTTGGGGAGCAGCTATGTCGCTGGGTGTGACGTTCAACCTGCCCGGAATACTGACGGCTTCCAGGAGGCAGGCGCAGCGACTGGCAGCGCGTGCAAGGGTTTCACATGCAGAGCTCTGCGTTTTGTATGCTGCTATCAACAGAGGTAACTTTATTTTTGCACCCACTACATTTGTGTCAACTAAATCACAAAGTCAAAGCCAAGGTCATTTATGATAACAAGATGGCAGAAACTCCCCCAGCTGCATAGAAAGGAAAAAAAAAAAAAAAAAAAAAAAAAAAAAGAGAGAGATTTTGGCAGTTTTGGTTTGCATTTATAGTATTTAAGCACTTAGAAGCCTGATTCATAATTGGTGCCAGATGCTCTCAATACACATAGGAAAAGAGTTGTCTTTGTTCTGATAAATTCGCATTCTAAAAAAAGCTATAGACAGCCACGGGCTGGGGAAGCGAGCGGGACGGCACCCGCACTTGCTAAAGGTGGCAGTGTGAAATTCTGCCACTCGCTGGAAACAGCAGGACCCCGCGGGGTGGTGGGATGGAGCTCAGGACCCCAACCCTGTACTGGCTGCCCAGGGCCACAGGACCACAGACGGGGGCTGAGGACCATCCTGGCGGGCTGCAGACACGCGTGGAGCCGCTGGAAGGGGAGGCAGGCGCCAGCCACGTCTGCCGGAGCAGCTTTCTGGGGCGCCGTGCATTCATTTTGCTCCGAGGCTGCTGCTTGCTTGTTAGTTGTTAATGTGGAAAGTTTAGTATCATACAAAAGACGTCTCAATGATCATCCCCCGTTATCTAAATTAAATCTTGCTGCTGCAAAATTCCGTGTTTCTCACACAATTTCTGCTCCTGAAAACTGCTTATGGCAGAGCAGAGTCCCACGAACAGTATGAACTACAAGGTCACAGCATTCAGCGAGTGAAAAAAAAATCAGGAAAACAGGAGATTAAGTATTAATTTCAGGGCAACATTCCATTTATTTGAGATTACTCTATGCCGCACGTATGTAATACCATGTTTCAGTAATTAAAGGCAGAGTGATTTATACAGCTGCAAGATGCCGAGGAGATGTTGTTGCTGGGCTGGGTACAGTTGGCTACAGCAGCCCCAAATTCATTTGGAACCGTTTGTCCCAGGGAGATGCTTTTTTGGCTCGCCCCAGTGTCCTGGCCAAATTCCAGCGCAGGCAGCCTCCCTGCCCAGCAAACTTCCAGCTGGCACAGCCGCGGGCTGGGGCCAGCTCCCTGCTGCCCTGCTGGGTGCCACCACATCACTGTGGCTCCTTTCTAGGGGCAGCTTCAGGTTTAGGTGGCTGTGACCCCAACGGCAGAGAGGCTGTTTGGTGGGTTAGGGAACCTTAACTTCATAATAAATACAAGTTGGCCTCTGCAAGGGAAATGGAGGGAATCAAAACCATCTGCTGCTGGTGGCCTCTGTAATATTTCCCGTTTTTATCATTATGTTTTTGTCTTTGGGGGCTCCTCCATACATACAGTACACCTTGACCTTGGCAATGAGGTGCTTTGGGCTGTGGTCTAACACCAGCCACATCTTCCAGACCTCAATATCATGAGCAGCTTGGATCGTGACATCCAAGACATTTCTGGGAAAAGACAAGTTATTTGGGGGTACTGAACGAAAGGGGCCGCTGGAACTTCATAACCCCAATCCACTTAATTCGTTCCCTATTTATCTTCATGTCTGTGACTGTGTGTAACGTTCCCTTCCCCATTTTTTATGGAGATGTGCGTCGTGTCACGATGAAGAATATTGTTTGTGAAAGGGAGTGTGGCAGTAACAGCACTGCTGGGCTGGGCGAGGGATCCTTGTAGGAACAGCTGTTGAATCCTGCAGGATCCGTGCCTGTACCAACAGCTGCTGCCGCACACCCTGCTGCACCTCACCGATGGGTGAAGCACCTCCCTGCTGTGCACCATGCCAAGTACAGGGGGATACGACACGACAAGGGAATTTACAGAAATTACCAAGTACTGCACGCATCCAAGGACTGTTAAAATTAGAACAAATTGCAAATAATATGTTCATGTTGGTGCTTTCTCTAAGTTCAGAGCAGTTAGTAACTTCTGTTTGCATAACATATTGGGCATTTTCCACTTTACCTTTCGCATATAAAATGCTTCTCAGTGCAGAATTTGATAGCACCACAGACATATTAGCCGTTCAATTGGGTACAGTTAGTGCTGATACTTACAGAGGGCTCACCAAAAGAGAACAGACACGCTGCCTGACGAGCAGAACACTGCTACCCAGCAGTGGGTGCATTATCCAATGGAAAAATGAATCATTCATTTAGAACCAAAGTGATAAGACATCATTTATTTAATCAAATGTGCCATCTACTGAACCAGGTACATCAACTAATGAACCCAGCGGATCCCCCAACGAGAGAGATGAATCACCTGCTGGAGATGTTTGCCGTGCGAGAGGGCCTGGTAGCTTTCCATTTCGATACAGGAACCCCAACCTCTTTTATCATCAAAGCTAAAAGTCCTACTAATGAATTTACACACTGCCTTATGAAAATACAACCCCATACTGGCTTCCCTTGCAGGTTGGATGCTTTCTTAGGCACGTAATTGTCTTAAATAGCACTTACTTTCAATGTTTTGCATAATTAGCTAGCAGTACTCTATTCTCTGAACATCTCTTCCAACTTAAACTGATGCAACCTGATATCAAATACCTTAGGTACAGGTTTTAGTTAAAAAAAAACTAGTTTCTAAATGTGTCTGACTTGGTATAACAGCTATACACATGGGTAGATAATGTACAGTGATATTTTCCAATCTCCCTTTCATTTACTTAGCCGCTTCACACCTCAGCCTTTGAGTTGATTAGCATCACCTGCTGAAGTTAATTAAAGTATATAGGATGTAATAAGACTAATATGTTTGAGTTCTATCAATCACAGAAGCCGGCGAGTCAATATTTGAAATGAGTACGGCGCAGAGGTGGAAATCCTGAACAGGGATCTGAAATTAAATGAAGAGAGGGGGGTTGCACCAGCACAGCTCCGATGAGGAGGTCTCAGCGGTGACAAGGGCATGGCCGCGCACGGCCTGGCCCAGCACCCCACAAACACGGCCTAGTGCTTGGAGCCATCCAAAAGCCTCGCGGGATGTTTTTAGGCTATCAAGGACAAGGCAAAAAGCTGCAGCCAAGCCTGTAGCTGACAAGCCAGGGGAGCCTGGGGGATTTCAGCCTTTGCAATTACCTGCTAGGAGACACCTGGCCTGGTTCGGCAGCTGCCACGTCCCTGCCCTGGGCCTCCAGCGGCTCCGCACAGCGCTGCCTGGGTGCTCCCGCGCTGGGACTCCACTATTCTGAATTAAATGCAGCGTTTCTCTTCCCCTGCTCAGGTCCTAAACGTTCATTGCAAATTGATTGACCGTGAAACTGTGTAAGAAGGAGCAGCGAGACCGCACAGAGAGGACCAACGTTGGTGCCGTCCCTTTTGATTCGTACTCCACACGCAGCTTCTCTGCATTTAGCATCGTTTCACATGCTGTCAGAAAGTGGCAGCTGAGCTGCAGCCTCCCCAGGCTGCCCTGAAGTACTCCTGGTCCTGGCTGGGCACCCTCAAAGGCCCCTGGCATGCTGATGGCAGTCCCCGAATGGAAAATGCTGTTTGGCTGTGCAAACGTGTGGCTGCCTTTGAGCACACCTGTACCCGCTGCCTTGTCTACACGCTGCCACAGTTGCAGATCTGTTTCGGCATAAAATATTTAAATACAATTTTATCAGCCCCTCACATCATTAGCTATGGAGATCCAGACTTAATGTACAGACAGGACACCGCGCATTAATATTTATTAAGCTGGATTTGTTTAAGGAAATACACTGAGCTGCTTGGAGCAGGCCACTTTTACAGAATCAAACTCTGAAAGACATTAATCACTGCCAGTGATGTGTGGAGTATACACAGCCTATGGAAATGGAAGGACAAATAAATACAGGTTGTATGATGCTTTAAGGGCTGAGAAGGCTGCTGGCGAGGTGCTGGTGAGCATCAGGTGGCTGTGACCCCGGCAGACACCAACAGAGCCAGGGGCTCCCCGGCCAAGGAGATGAATGCAGGTGGCCCCAGGGCCACCAGGAGGGTGACAGCGCTCGCCCCGTGCACAGCAGGCTGGAGGAGGGCACAGTGACCCCAGGCAAACTGCGACCGACTGAGCAACACAGCTGGGGTGCTTCTGAGAGCGATTTCAGGGCTTTGTGCTGTAATAACTATAATCTGCCCAGGTGCCTGAGCAGCCTGCAAAGCAGAAAACATCACCGTAATCCCAGTGACCCATCAGCACCATGGCAATACCTTAAGGTGTTTCCAGTGACTTGCCACGAAGAAAAGAAGGGTGGGCTTGTGTGCACTGGTTAAAGAGCTGGGGCTTAAATTGGTGCAGAGGCAGTTAGCCCCTCTGCACCTGTGAGTGAGTTTGTGCCCATTATTTTTCTACCATGGGAAATTACCAAAAGATGGAAGGACAGCCTGCAACATCTGTGACAGTCACTGCTACTGTTTTTTTTTTTGTTAGCTCTGTTTTTGCAAAGAAGACAGAGCCTGCCCCTGTACTAAAGGTGGATGCAAACCAAACCATCAGCATCAGGTACCTCTGAGCACCGAGCTGGTGCCTCTGCTTATGCAAGGCAGGAAATTTACTGAGCTCCCATTTGCAAATAAAGCTCTGTCCATCTGAATGCAGAATGCGCACTGAAATATGTTTGTTGTTTCCACAGCAATGCTGTAAGGGGTTAAGGGGGCATTAGAGACACTTTCATCCTTCCTTCAACATTTATCTTTTTATGGTGGTTTAAACGAGAGAGAGCTGTTCAGGAATAGAAAGGTTTCTAGATGTGTATGTGCACAGGGGAACTAAGGTTTAAAAAGAAAAAAAGTGTTAATAAAGCAATTTTAAAATTTAATCTGAGAGTTTATTTTCTCCTTTGCTGCCTTTTCTCTCCTGGGGATAGATCTGTGTTTTTTTTTTCTTGCCTTGCAAAGGATTTAGTACTAAACCTTCTATTTTTCTGGAGACAGCAAGAGACAGTCAGAAGTGAGGAGAAATGTTTAACAATTCAGAGGTCGAAGAACTGATGGCTGCTGACCTCTTTTTGTTCTGAGCCAGTGGCTTAGGAGAGAATACAAACAGAGGAGGGACCTCCGTGCTCCGATCCCAGCACTGCTTCGGGGTTCTGCTTCATTTGGATAAAACTCATTTTCACTCTCTGTTCGGCTTCTAACACTTCCCGAGCTCGTGGAAAGAAAGGGAAATGAAAACCCCAAGCAATGTGAGAAAGGAGCTCTGCACACATGTTGGGGCTGACCCTGGAGGGAAGTTCTGCAAATCTTATCAAAACCCCGTGAAGGTGAGACTGGGCCTGATGGCCAGGCTCGGGTAAGGTGCTGATAAAGAGCTGAGCGCTTGGTTCAGCATCTCAGCCTTTAGAGGCTGGGCCTAAAACCTGAGCCCGCTGCAATGCCACCACTGCAAATTTCTCCAGGTTTGGATTTAAGATGCAAAATGCTGACCTCATTGAAGATCAGGTGCAGTTAAGCATTCAGGTCACGACAGTAAACATCGGTAAGACAAATTCCACTAACGAAGCTAATGCAATTTGTCCGTGTAGAGGACAGAAACCTCCCATCCGAGCCATTTTTTTTCCTCTGGCTCCTTTAACATGAGGCTGTGACAGTCCCTGCGCTGCAGTGATGCTGAGGCAGTTGTGGACCAGCTTTTTGGTGGTTGCAGCTCACTTTAACTCCAACTTCTGTGTTTTAAGAACTTCTGTCAAACTGAAGCATGGTCCTAACAGGGAGCAACCTCATCTTACGGCTTTAGGGCACCCGTTCCTGCTGCCCTACACCTGGTCTGAAAATCGGTCTGAGAAAAATTGCCAGTGGTTGTACGCCATAACTCAGAAGTGACTAGATCCTGTATTTCAGGTGTATGCCTCCACTTCTCTCCAAACGTTTAAAGTGAAGGGTTAATTAATTAAATTAAATGAAGCTCTCAGTGACAATGGCAATGGCTGTGAGTTCTCTGCATCTTTGGAAGTAAAACTTGGGGTGAAAGTAAATGAAAAGTTACTCTAAGGCTTCCTGTGGGTTTGTTTGTTTTTCTCCTACTTGACATGTTTACTCAGTTTTTGGATGACGTTGACACAGAGAAGAGAACAGGGTGACACCACGGTAGCAGCTGCTTTGGCAGCCCCCCTCCAGCTGCTCCGTGCTGCGGAGCCTGCAGCGGGTGCAACATCTGGAGGCTACGTGGGAGGGTTACGAAACACGAAACAGGCCTGGGATCAGCTCTGTTGTTGTGGGGTGTCCGGGTTGTTAAGAAAACAGAACACACTTGGCCTTCATAGCAGAAAGCAGAAGCCAGAAGAGAGACACGGGGTTATGCAAAGTTAAACCAAGTGGTTGCATGCTGACCTTGACCTTAAGGAGACCGACTCCAGTTGGCAATCCTTAATGTGGCTACGGGAAGTCTGTAGAAACCTTCTCAAGGACTAGGGCGACTTTGAGGTATGCGTAATGTTGCATAGAGGCAAAGTCTAACGCAGGAATGCCAGGATATGGAGTGCAATCATCTAGCAAAACACCCTGGTAAAGTGCTGCCTAAACCCATGTTAGAGCCAGGCTGTGAGAGAGACCTTGCAAGTGGGGTTCTGAGTAGCGGGTAAACCATGAGCATGTTTTAGGAGTGTAAAATGACTCTCATTAACTCCTTAAATGAGGAAGAGTGTCTGGAGTTTCAATAATGTGCCCAGAGGAGAACTAAGAAGTAAGATTTAAGAAAACTTGAATCAATTCTGACTTTCATTTCAACTTGCATATGATCAGGAAGAAGGAACGCTTTGTGGCTGAGGTATGAAAAGGCATTAAAAAAACTGAAGTGCCCTAAAAATCCCATCTTTAAAGCGATGCTGTCTGAGGGAGGATGAAATCCATTTAGCTCCCACTGAGATGTGGGCTTTGTAAGGACCCGGTACTTTTTTGAACCATGGGATTGAGGATAAGGTCCGGGCTGCTGAACACCCAGCCCAGAGCAATCAGGGCTGCATTAACTGGATGCAAAGCGGTGCCCACAGGGGCTGACAGGAGCTTTGCTTGGCTCTGCCACGTGCCTTGCAGGACTTCCAGGGCAGTGGGTGTGGAGCCAGTGCAGAGCAGGTACGGCTGAAAGGAATTTACTTGAAGTCTTTATACCGAGCTAGGACAGGACTGCTTCCTCTTAAAACTCTGCTTCGGTTCAAGCCGTGAGACATGAGCTTGGTTCAAAAACCAACCAGCTGCAACCCTATAGCCTGGGCTAGGCTTGAGAAGGCTAATTGATCGTAATGATCCCTTAAGAGGTGGAAATCCAAGAGTGGGTAACTATCAATCTGTTTCCTAATGGCAAGGTGTGCGTGCCATTAGAACGCCCTTTGTGCTAGCCACTTTCCTCTCTGTCTGAGTGGTTATGCTATACTAATCACTGCAGTAAATAAAAACCCTGGGTGATAATTTCCAGAACCTTGTAAAGGTGGTTAGGGAAAATGAGCACTCTGCTACCCACACTAGACTTTTTTTTCCTTTTTTTTTTTTTTTTTTTTTCCTTGTTGAAGACTGGAGGTTTTTACAGAACTAGCTGCACTTTCTAAATTTTAAAGAAAGAGCCATATCCCTCCAGCTGTTGAGTTAAGTAGAATGTTATTCAAATTATGCAGGGGAAAAAATGTCATAACATAATGAGAATCAAATGTTGGCTTCAGGCGCCTTCATATTTGAGGACTTTAAAAAACAACAATAGCAACAAAACAGTTCAATCTCTTATCTGCCTCTATAAAATGGCCATTTAAATAAACATTCACCACGCTGGGAAACATTGATGTCGTGGCAGCGATTTGTTTCTGACAGACAAGGCTGTTAAAGTCAAATTCTTTTTAATAGATGGCATTTTTGGAGAACAACTAGGTGTATTAAGGCCGTAACTGCTCCCTCCCCACTGGGGACGAGGCCACCAGAGCCCGGGAAGGGGCAGGGGCATCAGGTGCCTCCTTCGGCTGCTGCAGCTGGGGACAGTCGGTCCAAGCTTCCTTTGGCTGGCGTTTATACACAGGGGGCCAATCTCCAGACCTGTTTTCAGTCCTTTTTACAATGCAGAAAAGTGGAGAATCACCTCAGTGTTGTGACATATTCCCCAGCCCTCTCCCATTCAGGTGCAGGAGCCGGGCACGGAGACGTGTGAGGGTCCCTCCTGGTCCGCACGGTGTGGTGGCTGACAGGGGGACTGATACGGATTGAAGTCTTCTAGACAAAGAACAGTCAAGGTCTGTAAGCAGCCACACCAGGAAGGAAAGAAATTATTAATATCATTAATTTGATTTGCAGCAGCAGCTACTTGAAGTCTAACCACAGGCAGGGAAGCTCCTGAATCAGCTCTGTACAGAGCGGAATAAAAAGGGAGCCGGTAAGCAAACATCTTACTCAAACACAAGGACGGGCTTTCCGAGCGAACTGCTTCGAGGCCGCAGAGGTTTGAGTCTTACTAACAAGCCCCACTACGAAACCTCCAGCCACGACACACGCAGCTCTCTCCGAAACCGAGTTCTGAATTTAAGGGAATATGCAATGGGGGAAGAACAAAAGGATCCTTTGATGTGCTCAACCACATGATGTTTAGCGAAAAATGCAAATATTCTCTCATGCTAGAGAACACTTATCAATATTAAGGCATACACAGAGGAGAAGAAAGAAGGAAGAACAAAATACAACACTTAACAAGAGGGTAATTTAGCCTGTTGGCAAGCGCTTTAAGTCTGGTTCATGAAAAATTACTTGCACAATTGTTTTGCGGGGTTTATGGGCTTTTATGCATAAATCATAGTATTGATTCAGCGTGCGTATCAGACTTACTCAGGTGTACAACTGCATGTGGGCACAGTTAAAGCAAGAAAGGATTTAAGTGTGGAAATTGAAGAGGAGAAAAAACATCCCCCCTGTTGCTCCTACAAGCTCAGCTACAATTGTCAAACAGCTGGAACGCGCGCGGATTGTTAATTAAAACATGGTGGTGACCACCTTCTGCAGTGGTCTCAGGAGAACATCCAGGCAGGAGATAACTGCCAAGCTGAATCTCTTTCCCACCCTTTTTTTCCCCTTTGAGATTGCACTTTCTTTTCTGGCAGGGAAAAGAAAAAAGTAGGGAGCCCTGGAAGCCCAAGGATGGCCAACTGGAAGAGAAATAAAATCAGCTGCGTGTTACAAACCACAACAACTACTGCAGCCAAGGCACGGAAAGGGAGGGAGGGAAATGTCAGGAACAACCTACAAGGGCTTGTTTGATGGTATTCACATTTACTAGCCACATTTCTGTTCCCTCAAATACAGGGAAGGGATCCTGCAGCACCACAGGTACAGGAGGCTGGTACAGAAGGGGGTCACCACGGATGCTGTGTTGGTCAGGAGAAATGAAAAAAGGCAAAGCCCTGGCAATGAAACTAGACACAAAGAATCCCTGTCACCTGCACAGACATACAGTAATTTAATCGCTTTCTGTCCTGATTCATCCCTCAATATTTTCAGCATAAGCACATTATATTCAGCTTCCAATAACGTTCAGCAGGTCACAGCACACAGCCTGCTCAACTCTTTTCTTCCTCCCTTTCTCCAATAACACGGAGACGTAAAACAAAGGCCTAAAGAAGCTGCATGTGAACAACCCATAGGTAGCAAAACCCTAAAGTTTTACAGAGGCTTTGCTTCTGCCGTGGAGCAACATGGATAACAGAGCACTAACAACCTTCTCTAAGGAACACTCCTATTTCTAAATCACATCCCACTCGTCTTGCTATTATTACTGGTGTGGTCACACCAAGGAGCGATGTTTGGGACCGTGGCACATCTCCCCCAGCACGGTGCTCAGATCCCTGCGTTGAACCCACAGCCAGCCCAGCCCAGCAGCCTGGGAGCTGCAGGTCAACACCAGCAGCCCAGTGGGACAAGGTCAGGTTTTATGCAAGGTTTAAGCCCATAATCAAGTTTTTGTTCTAAGTATGCCTCTCGCACTGTAATAGCAATAAATATTAATTAAATGTTCAGGCTATCCTAATTTAATTTGATTAATTTGCTTCTCTCCTGTCTAAAAAATAAATAAATGTGGGGTAGAGTAAGAGAGTTATTTGTGTTATTATCATTATAAAAAATAACCATCTGTGCCAGTGTCTTAAATCAAATTAAATCTTTTCTTCTTGCTCCAAGGTTACAAAAGGATTAAGTTTTATGTGAACACCTAGCCACAGCCACTCCACTTCCCCAGTGGCTGGGAATTCAAGCTGCAGCGGCGCTGCCAAGCAGGCTTGATGGGACAGGAGAGGATAAGAGGCTGAGATGGCATGTGATGCAGCGCCGATGCCAAATTTCCACCCTGCCTGTAATAAAAGTCTGCATTTATAGAGCACCTTTGATGAAAGGCTTCCTGAGTCATCCAGAAATATTAATTAATTGCCATCACCCCTGCAGCAGGTGAGTATCCCTGTCCTTGTTTGACAAACGGCTCCGCTGTGCTGCAGCAGGACACGGCAGGAGGGTGGCAGCGGGCGCAGGGTGGCTGCTGCAGCCCCGTCCCCTGGCCCTGGCCGTGTCCCTTGGTCCCCTGGCCACGGTGCCTGCTCTGGGATGTCCCCAGCTGGGCCTGAGGGCAGGCGAGCTGCCTGGGGAGCAGGCAGCCACGAGGAGACAAGGTGTCCGACCAAGGCTTCAACACGTGCTGGACCTTAAAACCTACAGCACAGCCCTGTCCTGATCTGAGTCCTGAGATCTCCTGTCCCCAGGGCACAAACCATGTCTTGAGGTAGGCATGTGCTAAGCCCTTCATGCAATTAAAACCATTCACGTGCTTTAATTAAGGTATGTGCCTAGCCTTGCTGTTTCCAGGCCTGCACAGACAAATGCATGTTCCTGTAGGCGGATCCAGAATTAAAAACTGGGAAATGTCCCCAGGACTCCAGCTCCTTCCTCGCTGAAGCAGCGCTGTTCACTCTGCTCAGCATCTGCAGCTCTGGGCAGTCCAATATTAAGTTACTCAGGACCAACAGACCTTTCTCTATTTCCCCTGGGAGGCTCTGTCACGAGCCATTGGACTTCAGCGTGAGAATTTTCCCCTTCATATTCAACCTTTTTTTCCCATTCCTATTGCATTACCAGCTACCCATGCCTGCATCTCCTGGCAAAGAGCCCCTTCCCACCTGGGCTTTGCAGGATGGATGGAGTGGAGCAGGACATCGTCACCTGCTGGCACCTCAGCACCAGCCCTAACCGGAGATAATCAAATGGTGACACAGCCCCTCTGAAAAGAGAAGTAATTACACGGCATAGACTGCATGCATCTCTTAGGAGAAGAGGACTTGGATTTGATTATCTAGATTCTCCTTAATGCTTTATGATGAAGTTAAGGATGAATATTGCTTTGAAAGCAATTCGGATAGGACTTACCCTTAGAAGGAAAGGCCTTAACCATGAAATAAGTGGCCAAAGTCAGCCAGAAGCAATTGTCAGGCGAAGATTTCTGTTTATTTGTCCAAGATGTGATCAGAGAACAGTCCATTAGACAGTCCATTAACTCGGTCAAGCACATACATGCTTCCAAAATTAGCATGTGCTGAATCCACCGGAGAAATTAAAATTTGTGCTGAGATTTTGCTGGCCTCCAGGTGGACAGGAGCTGCCTGCTGGAGACCCCTTCCACCGGCCGACCCTGCACCTCCCTTTGAAGCCGATTGCTGCCAGAAACCGTCCGGCCTTAGACACAGCCCAGCTCCTGTTAGAAAGGGATTTTCACACATTTATTTGATCCTGGTTTCAGCCCCCTGCGGAACGGCCTTGTGGTGCCAGGGTCCTGGTGCTGAGCGGCCCCTGGCGTGGGGAGGCTCGCTCAGCCCCGAGGCTGCTGCTAATGACACCACCGGAGCGTGGCCCTCCCCATCTCCCCGCTACAGCTTTGGCAGGCAGCTGGAAAGAACGAGGTATATTTGGATCCTGTTTAAATATTGATCACAGTGTATTTTTGCTAAAACCAAAGCCTATTGATTCGCCTGCGAGACTGCAGCCTCAATACTCTGCCGCGTGTTTTCCTGGAGATGGGAGAAGGCTCCTTGAGTTATGATGTTAATAAGAGCGGCGCAGGAGGAACCCCTGATGTTCAAACCACAGCCTAGGAGGGAACATTTTTCATTGATGGAGGCCTTTGGACGCTCTGTGCTTTTTAATGTTTCCCCATCAGCCGTGCTGATGAGCCTTTAATATAAAGGTTCTGGGAACGGGGAGCTGCAGCTCCCGCAGCTCTCCCAGAGCCTCTTTCTGCCGTGATTTCGGGCCGAGGGCAGCCAGCCATCTGACAGGATCCAGGGGGGTCTCCTGGTCCACAGGTCTTGCATGTTCCCCCTGCAGCATGCTGCTTAAGCAGGTAATTAGCTCGCTGTGTGGATTTTTGTCTCAGGCACCATCAGGTTGATGCTCACTGCCCAGAAGCTGAGCGAATGCTGCGGGGTTTGGGGGTTTGGGGCAGGTGCGGGGCTGGGGTACCCACAGCTCAGGGGGGAGCCTGGTGCCAGTGGGCATCCCTTCTAGGTCACTATGGACACAATGAGAGGGGGAAAAAGATAAAAGCAAACCCATAGGGTTTATATGTACACATGTACACACCGTTTTGTTAGCCACTGGTGATAAATAAAGAATAAATCGCTTATCCTGATGCGGCTGCTCAGCCTAACCTGAGAACACTGCAGGGTTTTCTGATATCCAAAGCACATCAGGCAGCAGTGCGATGGCACAGGCCACCTCCCCTTCTGATGGGACGCGTTATTGTGCTATCAGGAGTGTCAAACACACAACGCTTCAGAGAAGAACAAATCACCCCCTCTGTACGCCCCGCTCCTGTACTTGCCTGGTGCAGCTCTCTGTGAGGGGGAGGATAAATCCTTCCCGTCCCGTGCAGCGCTCAGGCTACCATGAAGCCTGAGACTTGGTTAATCTGATTATTTAAGGGACAAATCTCTCCTGCACATCTGTGGCTGAAGAAGGTTCTCAAGGGAAAAGCCAAATTAAATTATGCCCTCCACAGTGCTGTATGTGGGAGAGCAATCCTGCAGCCACCATGCGAGAGTGGCAGCCTTAGGTTTCAGTCGTATCTGACATTGATTCACTTTTCTTATTGCAAAGCACTTAAATTCTCCATTTCTCATTTCCCAATCTCCAGCACAGGAATATAATCCTCTGCCTCTCTTGGAACCCTGGGATTGTGCCCCGTAAAGGAGTGCATGCCCTCGGGTGAATGAAACCATTTCAGACTGAAGTATTTTTACTGGGTATTTGAAGAGATCCTTCTCAGAAATATCAGCGATTTGTGACACTTTCTGTATTTGTGATACAGCATTTCCTTGCCCCATTTGAAGGAGAGACTAAATTGCAAGGACAATCACATCCACTTCTGTTACCAATCCTAGCAGAAGATATTAGTTTTTGAAGGGAGAAATAGAGCCAAGGTTTCTCCTTTTTCATCAAACCCTATTTGTTTTGTTTCTCTTCCTAAAATAACCTGGGGCCATTTAATAGAAGTGAAATCTCTGATAATTTTTTAGAAATTGTTGCCAGGCTGCAGAGTATGTGTTTATGCAGAGTTTTGTGCTTCACCAGCTACCGCTTCTTCAGGATAGGAATAGGTTTTGCTTTGTTTTATTTCATTTCTAAGAGCCCAAAATAATCACAAGTCCAAAAAGTCCAAATCATTGTCAACAAAGTTGTTCACACAAGAAAGAAAGATAGAAAAAAAGAAAGGAAGGAAGAAAGGAAAGAAAAATGAGCATCATTGGCCACAGTCGCAAACATCTTCTATCCCTTTCTCATTTGTCTCAAACAAGTTTTTCAGCGAGAACTTTTTTGGGAACAGGCTGTCTTAAATGAATTTTTAAAACTATCAAAAAACAGGTTTTAAATTAGCTGTGCCACATCATTGTCAGGCATGTTTTCAGCAATCAGCCCGCAGAGCTAGACCACGCAGTCTCTGTGCCCAGCTAACTGCACGCTGCGGGCACCGAGCACTTCCACCACCCGCACTGCCAGGGGCAGCAGCTGCTGGGTCCCTGCTCGCCTGCATGTCAGGAGCCCCCCAGCTTGCAAAGAGAAACGCAGGGCTCAAAACTGAACTATTGCCTTGTTCCTGTCCCGGAGTTTGATAGGGGACTTGTTTTCTAAAGGGATGTGTTATTAAATCCTGCTGTGCTGGGTCAGGCTGTTGGAATTGTGCTGTTACATCCCGACAGCACCCCAAAACAAGTGGGTATGGAAGAGCAGGGCACGCTGTTACCTTATTACATCCATCCACCTTCTGATTTAGAGATTTGTCCATCCAGAAATCGCAGCCAGACTGCTCTGTTCCCACCTGCTCTTGACCTCCCCGGGAATTTGTCCCTCTCTGTTCTGAGCTCCCTCGCCCCCAGCACCGGCTGTGGCACGGCACTGATGGCAGCTCAGCCCCACACGTGTAATTCTGGGTTGTGAGACAAACGACTGCTTCTTCCCTGCTTCGAATCTGCTGGCTGAGAATTTCCCTGGGTGCTCTCTTGCTCTTGCAGTGAAAGAAATATAAAAATGAAAACAGCTCCTGTTGCTCTCCCGGAGACAGCCTGGTGCCATCGCGAGGGGTGGTGCCGAGGACATATTTACAGCTCTGTCTTGTAAAGTTTGCTAGGTTTCATGCTTTATGAAATATATTCAGCCATACTTGTGATTATATTCCAATATGTTTCCAACATATCGTGAAACTGCAGCTAGTGTCAGAACAGGCGGATTTTTAACATATCTTAAACAAATTTCTCCCTTCATTAAAGTAGAATAATTGTCACAGCATAATGTAACTTAATGGCAAAACGGCACACACAGGCTCGTCTCCTGTACCATGGTAATTACGTTTTAAATCTATGGTCTGTGTTAAGTCTGTTTTTCAACATATGCAAAGCGATTTCAAGAGTTACTTAAAATGTTTTTTCCCAGGAGAGCAGAGGGACTGTGCGCTTTGCTGGGGAACGCTGGGCACAAGGAGCTGCCCATCCTCGCTCCCAGCAGCAGGACTTCAGGAGCTGGTGAGGTTCTGGCACCAGCAGGTGAATGCCTTGGACTAAACGACATCTGGGAAGGGTGTATTTAGCTTTCTGTAAGTGATGCCATGCAAGAAGCCTCATTTGAGAGTTGAGAGCAGAGAAGCAGCGTAAAAGCAGTCTGGAGAGCACACTTGGAAACAAAATTTTCCATAATTAGACCACAAAGTGGAAAGTCCTCTTAGCACTGCATTACTGAGCACCTGAAAGGAGAGCATGAAACATTTCTCAAGGGGCCACCAAACCTGGAGAAGCAAATCACTAAGGCCAGAGAAAATGAGATTAAATTGAACTTCTAAGATGCAGTGTGTCTACTGACCTCCCTCATACCAAGTGCTTTCTTCATGTTCCTGTTCTTAAAACAGGGAAAAAAGAATCCAGGAGAACGCATGCTGTTCAGTAGATAGCTGGGGGCTGAGTTGGATTTGAATTTTGATCAAAGTTTTTCTCATTTGACATGCTTTTCTGTGTCTGCAGTCCCAATCTGCCTTTTTCGTTTAAAATAATGCGTCCCATATAAGAAAACTTAGCCACCATACCTAATAGGAAACCCTGGGCTCATGAAAGGTAGTTTCTGCTATCTCATGGTCCTTCTACAGAATCCAGCTGATGGGGAAGGGAAAACGAAGGGGCCTCTGCCCCCTTCCCATGCAGCATTCGTGCCGTGTCAGATCTGCAAACTGCTTGTTTGCTTTGAGGAAACGCACAATATGGTCCAGACTGCTGATGCAATTGTTTTATCAAGCATCTCCCTTGTGGCCTGTGCCTTAGCACATCATCCTCATTGCACCAAAAGCAGCAGCAGAGCAACCCACCAGTTGTGCTAGCCAAAACCAGGGGCAATATCAAAGAAAAGCATCCAGCAATCGAGAGAAAGAAACGGAAAATGCACCCAGCTGGCTTGCTTTGTGCAGGTTTTGGTTCTGCCGTGCCGTGGCTCAGCCTCGTGCCCCACTGTGCGCTGCCTCCAGTGCTTGGCTGAGTTCAGCCCCAGGGGCAGCAGCAGGTGTGTCTGGTGCATCAGATTCGGGCTTTCCCACTCAGGTTGCTCCCATCTTATCGTAGAAAAGAGCTGTGAGACAAGCCCAAAGTCCTCTGCATAAAAAAAAAAAATAAATCATATAATGCTGCTCCCACACCCACTGCAAAGCCACTGCAATATTTTGAAACATGGATTATCTCCAGCTTCTGCTCCTCTTGATGGTTCCACCTCGTTCGTCTTGCGACTCTAATTTCTTTCAGTGCGTGTTTTCTTTACAGGCTACTAAGTACAGAAAACTTGAAGCAATCAGCTGAAGTTTATGCATCGACATATCACTTTGTTCGCTGTGAATTCATTTCCAAGGGGGCGGTGAACTTTAATGAAGTTGCAGACTGAATCACGCTGGTGTGCTCCGGCACAGGCAGGAGCCTGGAAGAGGCCTGCCCTCAGAAGGCTCCCCGACCAATTCAAAACCTCAAACACTCAGTCAGGCATTTGTATTTCTTTAGGGCACCCCTCCTTGATCTGAAATCCTTATTTCTCCGGATCTGCTCCATAATAAATGCTGCCGAATTTTCCGAATCCCAACTATTTTTTTGCAGTGACCACCTTGGTGCCATGGGAGGCACTGGGGACAGAGGGGAGCAGAGGAGCAGCAGCAAAGCAGAGCTCTGCAGCCCTGACCCCAGCTGCAGCCTCCCTGAGCCCGGGTCCCCTCTCCCACGTCACATTTTGCTGTGGTCTTTTCTTGGCCAAGTTCTCCTTTGCAAAACAGCACCAGACCGGACCTGCTGTGCCACCTAATTAGAAATCTCTGCTGAACACTTTGTGTGTGTGCCTGTGCACGCGTGCACATTTTTTTTCCCCTCTTTCTGAGATGTGAGTGACATTGCAAATGCAACTTTCATCTCGGAGACTCGGAGTGTTGCCATAGAAATTGCAGCGGGGGAGCCACCAGGTCGTTAGCTCGTGCCCTAAGGATTGCAGTGCTCAGCGGGGGCTGCTCCCTGCTCCCATCCCTGCTGCGCCCCGGCACCGGGCTGAGCTCCAAACCCAGGCAAGGAAGGAAGTGCCCTGGTCCCTGGGATTGATTTCTAAGCACATGTGTGTGTGTGTGTGACCACACTCACCGGCAGGAATTACGGTAGCTGTTGGAACAGGCAGCCATGGGCCTGCTCAGGAAAAGCGAAGCTAAAGAGCTAAATGAGTGTTTTGGATAATGATAATAATAATAATCAGCATCACTTTTATTGCAGGCTCTCCTCAGACACTGTGCTGCTGCATACTCACGAGGAATTGGTGCTCAGGGGGCTAGGTGAGCGGCGTCGGTCCCATAGTGCAGGAGAGATGTGAACGGTGTGAGGGGAACCCAAAACCCTGCGGAGGGACAGGACCACGGCACCCCTGGGAGCCCCATGGAGAGCCTGGGTCAGGTGCACCGCAAAATGGTGCTTGCTCAAGGAGTTCGGCTCACGGACGGCACCCTCCTCGCCTCTCCTCTGACAGATTTCTCTTCCGAACAACTTTGTTTCTTCACAGATTTGTTTATTCTGAAAGGTCAGGGCACTACATTGTACCCTGCATTATCTCCTCCCTGCTTCCCCACGGCCCCAGCCCCGCAGTAATCACGCCTTCAGCACCTTTCTGCCAGGCTTTGACACTCCCCAATCCAGCTGAGACTTCTCAGGACTTTAATTAATGAGATAACAAAAGGGAAAACACCCAAAGAGTGAACCCCCGAGTTGAAGACTTTATCTGCTCTTTGCAGCTGTATCTTTTTTCTACTTTTTTTTTCTTTTTTTTTCTTTTTTTTTTTTTCTTTTTGAGCTGCATTCCAGGTCCGTCAATACCGTTTCCCATTAAATTAAATAGCTTATTGACTGGTGTGAGACGTAGCCACGAGGCCGATAGGATCCGCGCGCGGTGCTTTCCCAGTGCAAACAATCACAGGTCACTGCACAGTAAATCAGTCGGTAATGGAGTTTGAACTCTGAGAATCAGTTCTGTGTACCCTTTTTATTTGTTTTTAATTTGTATCAATGGTAATTCTGTCGGTTTCAATTTATGTGATGGCAGCAGGTTGTGGAGCAGCGGAAACGCCATTTTTCTTCTTGTTAACCGTTGAGCTCGCAGCGCCGTGGCAGCCAAGCGTCTCCGAGCTCCCAAGTGTTAAGGTTTCTTGGTACCAGCAGAACCCTGTGTTATGTTATTTTCCTCTTGCTTTCTTTTCCATCAGAGCCGTCTGAAGATGCCCCTTCCTGCTTCCAGCTCTCAACCATTTAGGATCTTCCACGCGGATTTGCGAGCTGAGCAGTCATTCGTGACTCCCTGCATTTACCTCATCCCTTTCTGAACCCATTTAACACAGCTAGCAGCTGGGACACCTGGTGGCATCGAGCACCGCAATTTAATTATGAATTATATTAAAAAATGACTTCCTTCTGTTGCTTAAAACTTGCTGACAGCTAATTTTGGCAGGTGTCTGCTAATATTTACTTTGTGTAAATTAATGAATAATCATTCCTGACACTTTTTTTTTTTTTACCCTTATAAATCCCCTCTGCTCCAAGGTATGGGTCCTGGTCCAGCACCCCACTCCGAAGCTTGTCCTGCCCAGGACATAAAACCAGCCTGCTGCTGGCCTTTGTGCCTTGTCTGCTTCTGTGCTGTCCTTTTTCTGCTGGAAGACACGAGCTGCATCCAGTGCTGTCACCGCAAGCATGCCAAGTATTTATAAAGGTGCATAAGGTTTCTTCTGTTTGTTTCATTTTCCATTTCCTCCTCAATAATTCATTTAGTTCTGCTCACCTTTTGGCCTTTGCTGGGGCTTCAGCTTAGCATTTCAGAAAGCGATCCACAAACACTTCACTCGCAATTTTCTGAGCACAAACACTTGGAGCAGTGTCCATGGTGCTCATCGCCTGTGCACGGTTCGGGCTGTGTTCCCCGGGGTGTCACTTGGCACTTGCAATCAGTGGCCACGACTGCCTGCTTTTGCCTCAGACCCTCAGGATTCCCAGGTCCTCCAGGAGCCCCCCGTAGTACCTCCAGGCCCCAGCCCTGCAGCTCAACCTCTCCTGCTGCTCCAGGGCACCTTGCTCTGCTTTCATTTTGGGGAGTTGTGCCTTGCCGTGCCTCAAGGCAGCCCCCAGGACCAAGCACTCACCCATTCCCATTTTGCTCCCCGCCACGCGCACTTCTCCACTGTCTCTCCAGGTGCTGCAGCTCTGCAGCAAGGGTTCTGCACGGTGCAGCTCTGTTTGTACCGATGTGGTAGTCACACTGCTTTGCTTCCTGCTTGATCTCTGAAGTTTTTAGACAAAACTAAGCAAATTGCTCACGCACCCAGTTTATGAAGGGCTTTAGTGCTTCGTGGACTCACCGAAGCGACAATAAGAGGTGACCGGCACCTCAGGTGGTTAAAACAGTGCACTAGGACAACGTTATCACTACAAACTACATCACAGTCACCAGGGAATGTCTCGTGATGTTCCTACAAACACGGAGCCTGTCCGCAGTGCCTGGGCTGTGTGCCGAAGCTGCTGCCAGGACGAGAGGCACCGCTCTGCACGGGCACAACGTGCCTGGCTTTACAGAGGGGGCGTGCAGAACACGTCTGTTTGCAAAGTCACACACATACACGTTTCTCCTCCACAATATTTTGGGAATCTACACAGACGTGTTAGGAAAACTGTCACTTGCATAAACTTCTTTGCAGCCAGAGTGTGATTTTTTTTTTCAGAGCTACTAATCAAAGGCTAGAGTGGAATCAGCTTGACAAAAAAATATAAATAAATAAATTAAAAGATCATGGACTTATAAAATGCACCAAGAAATTACAGGAATGAGACTTAGGAGAGGTGCAATGAGGAATGAGCCAAGGTGAGCCACTAATGAGCAAGGTGAACAGCCCTGCTAGAGGTAACAGTGCCGAGGACCACGGCACGCACCCACAAAAGGAGGGCACAGGCAGGGCAGCGATGGCAGGAGGAGCGGGACACAGAGACTTCACCCAGCCGTGGCCTCGGGGAGCAGCAGCAGGAGTCACCAGGCTCATGGTTAACTGTGCTGGCGAGGAACAGAGTGGGAGGAGATGTGAGCGGCTATGGAGTGTCTGCAGGCTGCATGGGGTACCACGGGTATCGGTGCCACCTAAAGCTCGGTGCCTTTTAAGTGATTTCCTACAGGGACGGGCTCGAGGCTGCACCGCAGCGCCCAGAGGTGGCAGGCACTTCTCTCTCTTGACTTCTCTTTCCTTCTTTGCCACCCACTAAGAGCTGTGGGCTCAAGGGCTACGGATTCAGGTGATACCCCTGGTGCCAGCCTCCCCTCCACTGCCAGGTGCTGTCGGACAACAATTAAGAAACACCTTTCAATTACATGTGAACCACGCAGGATTTACTCAACTCAATCTAAATTAGAGATTTTCTGTGGGCATGCAAGCCTCTCCAAACAGACCAAGGAAGATAATAGATTTTGTGATTTCTTCTATCACACGGCAAACAATCCTGGCTCACACAACTATAAATCAGAGGCTAATGGATTTTCAGCGATGCGCTTTGGCCCTTTGCACATCTTTTAATTTGCTTTTAATATGTATCGATCTCCCCCCTTTTTGCTGCAATCCTTCCCGTGTCAGCAGGTCAGAGGAGGTGCCAAGCGGGGAACATCCTCACAGCAATACAAAGCCAGGAAAAGAGGTATGCAGATCCATGTGCATGGGCTCCACCACCTGCCTGCACCGAGGTGGCCGGGCTCACCTGGCAGACCCCACGGTGACGGGTTGGGGCCGTGCCAGCACCGAGCTGTGCCATCTGGGGACCTGTCACTCGGCACACGCTGATTTCCCTGGGCTGCAAACCACCAGCCCTCCGCCCAGGCGGGGCTTTCACCTGCCAGAGAAGGACAAGTTTCTAGCTTGTACCAGAGATCCTAGGAATTGCAAGAAAAAAAGGTGCTTGCTGGGCAGAGGCACGTTGCCTCGTGCTGCAGGGAGAGGACGGCTCTGCTACCCGCAGGACGGTCTTCCTGCTCTCCTCACGTTCAGTCCTGAAGAATAAATCTGAGATGGGAAACGACTGATTGAATATCCATGATAAACCATTTACAGCTCAGTCCTAGCCATGCAAAGTGCCGTCAAACAGTCCTGGATAAGAAGTGTGTTAATAAAAATCATGATCCGCACACAAACAGAAAGGGGCTAAATTCTTCAAATAAATGGCTCACAACAAATAATTTGACCGGCTCTCATGATCGGCTTATGCTCTGAAGCATTAAGATTATCAGCTCCATGTAATTTTCTCCTAGCTGATGTAGCTGCAAAGACTATTCATATTCATATAAATGTCTAATGTCTAATCCTCTAATCTAATCCTTTTTTTTTTCTGCTTGTGCTAAAGCTCCACAGCCAATACTCAAAAGCCCTCTGAGCAATGGAATTATTGATAAATTACTGCAGGAAGGAGGAGCGCAGCACGTATCCCAAACCCACCAAGCTCTGCCTCTTCTCGAAGAGTTTTTATTTTCCTGTTAAAAAGTCGATGTGTAGATTTGCAGGACGATTGCAGGTATTTTTCCTCGCTGATATTTCCACATCCTTCCCTCGTGTCAGAGGACAGCGATCATCTTTCACTCTGGCTTTCAGAGCTCTTCAGGAGCAGTATCACTTCTTCACTGTGTCAATTAAGCTTCACCGCTGCAAGTAACAGAGGAGGCTGTTTGCTCTGTTATTTATTCTCCCAAAGGCAGTGAGCATCTCTGGACCCCGAACTCAGCACAAACGTGGTGTTGTGAGCATCAGGAAGGATGCGTGCCCTTCGTCACTGGGGGTGTTGGCACACACAGACGAGTCCTTCTGAGCTAAGCGTGGTGCAAATGCAGTCAGACAGCTTGTGTCTTGCAGATGTCACAAGCTAAAAGGAGGAGAGAGCATTCGGCACTCAGGTACATTTGCCAGACTTAAATAATGCAGCAGAAACCTGGGGAAGTTTTCCAGAGCCAAGCCCGGCACTGCCTGCAGGCAGAGGCTTGGGGGGGAACAGTCCTGGGTGAGAAACAGCAGAGTACCTGCTCCGACTGGCCAGGTTATAATGGCAATGGGTAAAACACACCTGGTCTGTACCTGCATAAAGCACAGGGTAGCTTCTGAGAGCATTTCCTTCTCTTTCTGTCACAATTTAAGTGTGACGATTTGTACGTTTTACTTCCAGTGCTACCAGGATGACATCTTCCTGCTTCGCTGCTACTGTTCCTGACTACATCCACGGCAATCTGAAATTTATGTTACTGGAATTAACTCCTGACCTTCACTCAATGCACTGCCTGCAAAGTCTCCTTAGCACAGCGCAGCCTTCATTTTGGAAGCGGAGCATGGGAAAACTTCCTGCAGATAAAGTCACAAACAAAACCTGCACACGTGTGACCTGAGGTCCTGGCAAGAAACGAGGCCAGTTGCAAAGCTCCAGCCAAAAGGGATAAATACAGCAAAAAGACAGACTGGGAGACAAGCTAGCGAGCTGTAAAAGTGTGGTTCCTGTGCCCAAGCTTATTTAGGCTGCAGCCTCTCCGCTGCTGTGTGTGCAGCAGTGCATTTATTTCTGTATATTTCGTGTGGGCATGCCCTGGGTAAGAGCTGTACAACGCACGGGAATTACAGACCCAGACAGTCTGTGGCCTCTGAGCACTTCGCTAATAAAAGTTATAATTCTGGAACTGGTTTTCACTCAGAATCAGGCTGAAACTCATCCATCCATTATCTCACTTAGACCAACAAATAAGCATCAAACAGGACCTTCTTGCAAATCGCTGTGGACTTGGACCAATTTCAAAACACTGCCCTAAAGCAGAAAGGCTTAGTATCCTATTATTAGTCCCCCGAGGCCAGCCAGCTTCTCCATTAACTTTTAGCTCAAACTAATAGCACATTCATAAGCAATTTTGTGGGTGACTGTATCTGAGGCTTTAAGCTGCTATATATATATTTTTTCCCTTAGAAATTATCTTTCTGCGTGATGATATGGAATTATTTAGATGACAACTCACATTAAAAGACCCTGTGCTCTTATAGGCAAAGACTTTTTTTTTCCAGACAACACTGTTATAAAATTGTTCGAAATCTACTGACTTCAAGGGACAGAGTTTTGCCATGATTAAAAAGAAAGACTTTTTCATTTGAATACTGCCCTTTTTAATAGCTTATCCAGGCATTCCCACCTCAATAGGTTTTTAGCTGTGTTGTCAGAGGAAGCCGTTCTGTATTATAATTCTTCCACATGCTTTTTGCAGATACCGAATGTTTTGCAAACACAAATCATCTTTTAAAAACGCTTCTTTCTGTCCTTGTTGTATGCACATCTTCTGTTTAAGCTTGGCTATGGACAGACAGATGACAGCTCTGCGTGTTTCTGGAGCTCTTTTCCCTCAGTTACATCTGTTGCACTCAATAACACAAAATAGTTTTTGTATTTGTTTGTGTGTGAGTGATAACATATGCATATGTTCTCCAGAAATGCATACAATGCCTGAGTCAGCCATAGGTAGGAAATGTGCTTGGAGAAGTTCATTGTGAGAAGTTCCCTCATTAATCCAGGGAAGAAGCGCGGCACAGCCATAGACACACTGCCCTGTCCTCCCATTTCACACAACAAATACACTTATTTGCCTATGTGCTGCTTCTGCTCCACAAACACAGCTAACGCTGTCATTTGTATTCCGCTTGTTCGTTTTCTGGGAAGTTTTTTGAGGGACTGCACGATTCAGAGGCAGCAGTGAGCAGGGACGGAGCCTTTCCGCGGGACGTCACCGGTTCGCAGCCCAGGTCTCAGCTGTGCAGAGGGAAGGTTTTACCGTCGGTGCCTGCCCAGGGTTTTGCAGGAATGATTTGGCATTTCTGATTTCAGGTCCACGCAAGTGTCTCTGCAATTGTCTTCTAGCAGGCCCTCGTTAGCAAATGCAGCAACAGGCCTCGAGGCTGAGTCCCAGTCCAGGAGAGCAGTCGGACACAAGCTTACACTTTGTGAGCTTACATGCTAAGCTCACCAGAAGTTAATCATATCTTCAGCTGACCCAGGGTTGTGGGTTTATAAATAGCGAATTACTTCTGGACAAAGTAACTGTGCTGAGCCTCCATCCTCCTCACAGCGATGCGCACCCTTGCTCAGCCGAGAGGGCCGGGCAGAGCCGCACGGAGGGGAGGCACCGACTGACGTGGTGACTTGGTGCTTGGAGGTGGAAGAGGGAGGCCTTCTCCCCCCGAAACACGAATGTTTCACCCTTCGGAACCAAGTGCTATAATCCCTGACTATGGGCAAAGGAGCTTTTCCTAGCTGAACTAAGAGTATTTCAGTGTCTTAGCAGCGGGTTAATGCAGCTTCTGTGGCTTAGACGGCAGAGAGGGCCGGGCAGATCGGGTTAGGATGTTCTTTCCCTTTTGAGTGAAGCTTTCATTCCACAGAGGTCACACATAAAATTAAGTTCAGGTCTGAAAATGTTTTTTTTTTTTTCCCTTTGCATGTCCAAGTCCCGCAGTCTGGTGCCACCCAGACGCAGCACACATCGATGGGGCTGCTGCCGCCCAGCAGCCGATGTGAGGGCAGCCCCCTTCCCTGCCCCCTCTTCCCTCAGCCTTTAAAGCACTTGAATATTTAAAGGTTACAGACTTGCTTTTGCTCTCTTTTTCATTAAGAGGAAGGTGTGTGCTGCCTGGATAACCTCTCCAGCATGGCGTTATTGGCCACCCGTCCCCTGCTGATGGGCTTGTTGGCCCGTACCCATGAGGGTGAGCCTTCATGGTGTAGCCATCCTAAGCATCTTATCAAACCCAAGCTAAGACGAGGATAACAACCTGAGACCTGGTTAATTAATTGCTTGCTCTACAACTATCATTCTATGAGGTAAATCATCAGGAGAACACAGAAGTGGTTTTGGCGGTGCTAAAACTGAGGGCTCCTTGCAAGCACAGCCTGCAAAAACAGCCCCAAAATCCACGTGTGAGTGGCCTCGCTCGTGTGCTCTGGGGCCAGGTCTCTGCCTGGTTCCACGGCAGCACTCAGCACCATCCTGCAGCAGCAGCTCGTGGAAGGAGAAGCTTCTCCCCACAGCCTGCAACCATTGAAGCAAGGCTCAGTGCGCTGTCTGGCACAGCCAGCATGGAAGGACGCAGAGAAATGCTGCCCTCCCCTCAGAGCTTTTCCAACCCTAGAGAAAGGCAGCTGCATGGGGAGAACCAGTGAGTGACTGGTAACGAGCTACAGGCGGGGTCTTTCCACGTTTGCCCAAGCACAAAGGAGATGGCTGCCAGAGCAGAGAGAGCTGAAGGACTCGGG
Organism: Aythya marila; assembly: GCF_965140915.1. Taxonomy (NCBI): domain Eukaryota; kingdom Metazoa; phylum Chordata; class Aves; order Anseriformes; family Anatidae; genus Aythya; species Aythya marila. The sequence goes on from NC_139065.1 coordinate 1,234,938, forward strand.
TCCACCAGTACCACCAGCACAACCAGTCCCTCCTGCACACACCAGGGCTCATCAGCCTGTCACTGCCCCAGCTCCTTAACCTCAGAGCCCGTCCACCAGCAGGAGAAGCACCTTTTTTGTAGGCTGGAGATCTGAAAAGCACTGCCAACATTTCAGAAGGCCAAAGCTCACCGACGGTTTCTTGGGCACTTTTAAACATCCTTCCGACTGTTTTTCAAACACTGACCTTTGACTGCGCAAGGAAATAAATAGACACGTATATAACAACAGGCTATATGAAAAATAAAGATGTTGACATTAATAAATCATTAAAGGATTTCTATGCCCAACAGCAAGCACAGACCTTTTATCCCTTATTTCTAGCTTTGCGTCTGGCAACTAATCCTGTGAAAACAAGAACAAATTATTTATATTCTTTTAGTATTCCATAAATCAAATATTGCTTTGAGGACTGAACTAATATTTTGTGAACTGAATATGGGATTTAGTCTGGCTTGCTACATGCACTGAATCTCAGTCTGCAGTGGCATGAGAAGGCCGAGAGAGAAGAAATCCAGAAATACAAGGAATCTAAAATGTAGGCAGCAGGAGGAAATAATTTACAGTAGCATTGCCCAGTTTGGCTTTGTGTACTGAAAGAGCTCTGAATTGTAGTTATTGTGTTTTCTGTACCGGCATTTTGCTTTTAAATGCAGATAGCGTGAATCCATCAAAACATTGTTTGCTTGTTTCGTTTTCCCTACATGTGAGAAGACATCGATATAGTTTAACTGCAAAAACACATCCATCTACCCTCTGCACCTCCTTTATTAAGCTACACTTTGGCAAGAATAAAAAAAAAAAAAAAAAAAAAAAAAAAAAAGCCATATCCAGCCACTTGTGTTTTAAAGAAACAGCAGAACCAGAAGCTGTGGGAGTTCAACACGTTGGTCTGATTTACATCCGGACCAACAGTCTGTAAACCATGCTGCAGCAGATGGGTGCTCTGAGCAGCCACGTTCCGGCCACCTGAAAAGCAGGGTTTATAAAAACACCGACAGACCTTTAACTGGAGCTGTGTGAGCAGCAGTGCTTCCATAAACAATATTTTATTGATTAGAATAGGCAGAAACTCTGGTTATTTACAGCAGACTTTTTCATAGCACTTATTGATGTGCCTAATGCTCACAGGGGAAGGAGAGGGAAGTGGCAGATGTAAGGAAGGGACTCGATGCAGTACAGAACCACTCCTGTACATCAGCCCCATGGGTGTCAGAGTCCCCAAAGCGTGGGGCAGCACCACGGGTACCCCTCGCCTTCCCCACCCGGAGCTTTTCTGGGTCATGCCTGCCTGTGGCCAGAAACAGCAAAGGCTTTTTTTTCTTCTCCAAGTGAAATAAATGAGTGGTACAAAGGAGGGAGACAGCAGGGTGTTGCGTTACACTGTGACCTCCAAGCATCAGCAGAAATTAAATGGAAAACTCAGAGCTGGTGGGAGGAACCGGCTGCACGGCTCGGTGGGAGCCACCAACGTGCAGAAGATTTGGGCTTTTCCTACAAGCAACAACCATTATTAAAACTAAAATATTTAGAGGGGACAAGTGGTTTTCTGGCATTCAGAGAGCAGGATGAGCTATTAGCAGGTGGAAATCTATCGCCAGTCTCACACATGGCTCTGGAGCTTCCTGATACCAGCAGGCTGGGACAAGGAGGCCTCAGCAGGGCATCTCCTGCTCTCCCCTTGCACCTCCCTGCTTGGATTTGCACTGACAGCAGTGGAGGAAGGCCCCTATTGCTCACAGCACGGTCTGAGCATTATTGCCATAACTCCGAGAAGATGATGATGGCCCATGTGTTAACACCCAGCTATCTTTGCAATTAACCACTCCCCAGGTACCTCACTGCAGCCCGTGTGCGCGTCGTCCTCCTCGGGGCTGCGAGCAGACAACGCGGGGAGATGAAACACCAAGCCACCCGTTGGAGAGTCCTCATCAATGATTTTAACCTCCTGACCTGGGATGAAAGAGGTAATTCAATCGCCATGGTAACTGGGTGATGGCCTCTCCCCGGCTGAAGCTGTCACTCCTGGTAAATTGGGCTGCGTCGCCCGTCTCGGCTCCGCGACACGGACAGGCCGTGGGCAGCAAGCGGTGGAGGAATCAGCTCTCCTTAAGTACGATAATGATGCGTGACAGCTTAAACTTCGGGTCACTCCTGGTGCAGGAATTGTCAAATATTGTGACAGCACAAGAAGCTCTCCGCACCCTCTCACGCCTGCGGAGAAGTGACAACATCTCCGTGGATTTTTGTTATTTCTTCTCAGCAAGGATCTCAGAAATGCAAATGTTTGTGCGGCTTTCATGGTGGGGTACATTTCTGCAGACTCTTGCAGGAAACGAACTCGGTCATTCACGATGTAAAGTTTTAACCAGCAGAGAGAGCTTCCCCAGGAAGGTTTGGGATGTGTGAAATCCACGGTTCCCCTCTGTAAACCAGAATGAGACCAAATTGGCCAGGCAATTACAAGAGCCCGTCTGTGAATGAGCAGCCGTGTGGGTTAGCGTTAGCCTTAGTAAAACGAGTATCAGCACTGGTAACACCGGAGTGCCTGGAGATCCCAAGTGAGAGGCTTCAGGGCATTCAGGGCCATATATGCCTATAGCACTGGGAATGCCAAATTGCCTCTTTGTAGCCACAGACTCAGGTTCAGACAGGCTACATCACCGTCCCGTGGTCAGCTAAGGAAACTGGGCAAGCATCAGAAAGACAAGCTCTGTCCCACGCAGAGGACCACACGAACACAACCAGTCCCTCAAATCTACTCTTGGACCGACTCGTCTGTGAGCACAGCTGGAAGGATCTGGGACCAAGCACCTGCACCCAGCAAAGTCAAGGAGCGCTCATCCCACTGCCCTGCACGGCACCACCACGCCACAGCCTGGAGCGCTGGCAGAGCCCGCAGTCAAGTCAGCAGCACGTGAAATGGCAAGAATGAAGGTTTGTTTAATGATTTTTAATTAATTTTAATTACTTACAATTTTTTTGAGCAGTAGCTTAACCTCGCTGAATCTCAGCCCCTCTGATCACTCTGGGACTTCTGCCAGCTTCCTCATTACAGATCAGTTCCCCTAACACCATTTGATAATGAAATGGGTTTTAAAAGAAAGGGACAGAGGAAAAAATCAAATACCTTCGGCAGAACCCCAGGGAGCTGGAAGAGGATTATGATTAGGCATGGAGATAAAATGATAGTTTGGGGGCTTGCTTTATGAATAACGTGTATCTACGTTGGCAGTGTCCTACTTTTGGAAGACGAAAGGTATGGAGGGGCCTGTAAGGACTTCCCACCCTCAATGCTTCTTGTAGGCACCTCCCTCTGTGAGCAAGCAAAGGCAAAGGCTGGGACCTGGTGTGGCCACAGAGGAGCTGCACTGGCACATAAAGCCAGCCGAGGTAGCAGAGACAGCATTTCCTACTCTTCTCAACTCCTTACCTCTCCGAGCAACTTGGTCTCACCCTGTAAATCGGTGTGTTTGCCCACAGGCACCCCTGCCCAGCACAGCCTTCACGTCCTGTGGGGATTTTTCTGAGCGTACCAGGAACTTTGCCCTCCTGCACCTCCTCAGCCTCCCTCTCAGCTGACCATCTACAACTCTCCCCAAAGCCTCAGGACCATTAGGTTTGATTCAGGAAAGTTTATTCCTTTTGCTTTCTCTGATCTCCTCTTTACAACTGGGTCTTTTTCCAGCTTTTTTTTTTTTTTTTTTTTTAATATATATATTATTCACTGTCACTAGCATCCTTTTCCACCTGTATCTCAATGAGGTCCTTCTGCAACAAAAGGCACTTGCAAGCCACGTCTTGTTCCCTATGAAACCACCTAGGCTTTATCATAACAAGTGTGCGGATGTTGCAGTGAGTGGGTAGCACTGGATATGCTTCTTTTTCTCTCTGTTATTAATACGCACTGCTCTGGTTCATGATTCAAAACTTTCTCCCTGTGGCTCTGATCTCAGCCCAGCTGATCTCCTGCCCAGCAGCCCTGGGCACGCTTCAAAGGATCTGTTGTTTGGGCAGGGTACAGAAAGAAATCTGTAATTTCTGGATGTTCTGCTGAGGCTTATCTGAACCTCAGTGCAGCTTCTAAATCTGGGCTTTAAGTCACCTCAGAGTGCATTATCGTAAGAGACATTTGGGCATCCACAGCCAGAGCTGGAAATTCTCTCAAAAACGCAAGTCCAAAAACCCAAGGCTGTGCACCTTGGGTTGTGGGCAGCAAGGAAGAAGGCAGGAGGTAAAGAAGATTTTTTTAGAGCACATATAACGTAGAAAATGAGAAAAATGTCTCATGTGTTTATTCCTCTTTCTGCCTGCATTGGCTTTCCTGGCAGATGTATTGCAGTTACCGCATCCCCACTGGCCTGAGGGGCTCGTGTTTTCAGCCGGCTGCTGTTTGTGCACAGCCACGCATCAAACACATCTTCGGGAACAACAGCCAAGCCTCCAGGGGCAGTCGCGCAGCCTCCAGGACTGATACGACCCTCTCTGGCTGAGGGCCTGCCCTGAACTGAAGCTGAAGCATGTGCAAGTCCCTGCAAACAGCCACTGGCTGTGACAGTGTCCCCTGCCCAGGAAGGTGGTGGCAGAGCACGGAGCAGTGCTGGGGAGGAGCTGGAGCAAGTTTCGGAGAGGAACAGGGCTGGGAGTGAAGGGCAGTGGGACCGGGGCCATGTCCCACCTCCCTGCCACCAGAGGGCTGTGCATAATTCATAGGCCATAGATTGTGTATATCTTTTTCATGAAAGTTTAAACAGACTGGTTATTACTATTGACCATTAAAAGGCAATTTTTCCCCCATGTGTGACAAGGACTATTGACATTCCCGTATCCTTGGAAAAGGTTAGTTGATGTCCTGACATCTTCAGAGCCCCGCTGCACTTCTGCACCAAGTGCTGAGGCAATGGAGCCTCTGAGCTGGCACGGAGTTAACAAACAAGCTGCATTTAAAACATTGGCTGCTTTTATAGCTGTGGACAAAATGTGCCATTAATGCACTATTAAAAATTTGAAAATCTGATTTTATGCTTTTAGACTTAATGCTTTATTACTGAAGAAGCCAGACAGGATCTTCTGTCTGCCGCAGACAGCATGGCGCTATATAGCAGGGGCTGAATTATTTTGCTCCTGTAACCCCACTGAAATACTGCTGGCAGTACTGCCCCCAATCTGAATGCATGTGTGGGCGTCCCTCCTGCTAAAGCCTGTCCTGGGGGCTCCTGCTATGGGGAGCAGGGCAGGGCAGGTGAGCAAGGGCACAGAAAGCTCTGGGGAAGGGATCTGGGGGCGGCTGTGTGCCCCATACCTCTTGGAGCCTGGAGCCTCAGGAAGGTGATGAGAAGAAGCTAATGCTAAGATAGGGAGGCTGACTTTTCTTCTCTCTGCAGCCTGTAAGAAAATTAAATTCATGCCCAATGGGCCTAAACACTCTTGGTAGCACTGAAGTGCAAAATTGAGCTAATACCTTTCTGATGTTTAAACAAGCACCCGTGATATTTTCATGCCGATCTAGAAGAAGCTCTAAAGCTTTTGGAACTGCCATCACAAACTGTGAGTGATGTTTGAAATAAAAGCAAGGGAAAATATATTTATAGGTGTCAGGGAGTTGTCTGGATAATGCAGCGAAGACAAAGTGTTATGCCAGAATGATTCTTCTGTTTCCAAACTGAACGTTTAGAATGAACCGTGCACCCCTACCCATGAAACTAGCTTAAACATCAGGGAGAAAACTGCTAATGTGAATCCAAATTGTACTTTTGTAATCATGGAGATAGAAAATAGAGGCAATCTTTAATATGAGGCTATGTTCAAAGAACAAGTGGTGTAGGAAGCCAGTTCCAGCAACTGCAAGCATTACAAAGTATTTCCAGCATGGGGAGAAAAAAAAAAAAAAGCAGAACTAATTAATAAGCAAACAGTGCCCATCAGAAAGGTGGACGCAATCTAGAGAGAAGGGAAGGAGCCTTGGAAGATTATCAGATGCATTCTACCTATTGCCTGCCCAAGCACATATGAGCAAAATGACTGTTTCCCTCTCCATGTTTACAGCGAGTGAATCAGGAGCAGATGTAAGCTGGGCACTGCCGACTCCAGCAGATAAATGACAATTACGAGCAGAAAATGGAGCTGCTGAGAACACGCAGCTTTCACTTGGGATGTTCAGTTTAGCTACTGGGGAAAAAAAAGAGGGCTGAAAACCAAACTCCTGACAGCAGACGTCTCTTGCTGCAGACCTGCTGATTCAAGCATTGCACGGCTCCTTGCAGACGTATGTAGAAATGTTTAAAGGCTCAATTTGAGCCATTTGTTTCTAATTTTTTTGATCTCTCATTAAAATAATCTGTTCTGATTGTCTGTGGGAGCTATTTTTTGCTCCTCTAAATGGTCACAAAAGGCAGCGCAGATTAGAAAAGGCGAATCAACACTGTCAAGCCTGTGACTCATCAAATACAGACTCCTGCTCTTTGCTGGCTTCAAAAGCAGACTTCCCCTTAAAATGGCACAGAGAGGGACAAAAGCCCTGCCCGGTGCTCTGTGAACATGAGGTTTATCCACTGAAAACGTGTACTGTCATCACCCCACGCTGCCTGCAAGCTGTAGGGAGGGGAGGCCCCTGCACGGGACAGGCCTGCTCCCCGCTGCCTCACTGTTGGCAACCCCGGGTGTTCCCACTCCAACACTCACTTTGTCCCATGCCAGAGCCAATGTGCCACCAGGAACAGTGTACAGCAGTATGGGAGAAGAGAAATTGGTTAAGACCTAAGCAGTGTTATTCATTATTCACTGCTCAGAGCAGATGTAACCCAGAAGCAGGCCACCAGTTGCAACATGAGGTGTAACACTTCTTCCACACCTCCCTCAGCCATTGTCCCCATATCCTGCTCCGTTACTACACACCATGGTGTACCTATATCACCATGTTGAGTTCCTTTCGATCCTCAGCACCTCTGGCACTCGTTGTTACCCATCTGTGAGGCCTGCACTTGCACTCCGTGATGTTTCTGCAGCCGGCCGAGCTTCCTTCCAGGCATGAGTAGGCCGTGGAAGGCTGAATTTTGGAAGTACTCCAGAATATGCAATTCTGGTCAGGCTTAAAAATAAGCTCAAGATTTCCAGTGCTCATGGAGCAAAAGCCTAATCCTGCCTGTGGGTGCTGAGCTTGGAGCCTTCCCCAAAAACTGTCCCTTCCCCTGCTGGAAGCACACTGAGGGCAGCCCTGGCCACCGGCCGTCCCTTCCAGCTGCCCAAGGTTTGGGGGATTTGTGTGACGAGATGCAAGACACCCAATAACCTCTCCCATTATTAACAGATTGGGGTGAGCAACTTTGCACTTCTTCAGCAAAGAGGACTTAAAAATCTTACTCTGTTTTTTGTCATCATTTCCCTATAAACCTGGACAAATGCCTTTTGTTTTAGCGCCACGCTACAGTGAATCTGTTTGTTCTTTGGGCATCTAAACCTTCCTATCACTGACATTTTTAAAGCTCCGATAAAGGATTTTAATTGGCTGAAATGCTGATTGCCATAACAACTGGCTAATGAACCATCTGTTGGCATATGTAATATTTATTTATACGTTTAAGAAACACGGCTGAAGCTCAGGAGCCGTCCCTTCCCAAGGCCAGGGCAGGAAGGGCGGACGGGCAGGCCTGGGATGAAGCTGCACGCAGCGCTCGAGAGTGACACCAAAATTCATGTTACTGTCCAAAAACAGATGCTTGTGGGGGCTCCAACCCTGCTGGTGGCGTAAGGACCCGCGCCCACTGGGAACGGAGCGGGACGCGGCTGACGGGAGGTTTATTTTTAGGTTGTTGATGAAGAGGAGGAGGAGGAGGGAGCAGAGAAAGCCCCTCCACAGAAGTCACATGCATATGCAAAAGCAGCCTAATTGCCCCTCTTTAGAAACTAATCATTCTGGATTTTACAAGCCACATTATAGAACCTGACATGCTTATTTTTCCTTTTATTATGTTTGTAAGCAGTGATCCTATTGAAAAGAAAATCAAACCCTATTTTTGCCAGTCACAACCATCTCCCTTTTTCTTTCTGCCTGCTTTATTTTATTTTATTTTCCTTTCTTTCCGTCAGCTGAATAGAGCAGCATTTTCATGTGTATTAATTGCCCTGTAAAATGCCCTCAAAGTCATTAGAATTCCCCATTCAAAACTATTATCTGTGCCATTATGTCTATGCATTATATTTATTTAAATGTGCCTCTTCTGAATTAGCTTATTTTTAACAGCTAGCCATGCCTGAAATATTGTTCCAGGCCAAGCTGTTCTCAAATCTTTTCTTCTTCTTCTTTTTTTTTTTTTTTTTTTTTTTTAAATGATAACTTCATAGAAGATTTTGATGCTTTATCCTGAGTGGGCTCATAGTTTTAGGCTTTTAACCCTCTTTCTGTTTTCTTTTTATATTTCAAGAAGATCGGCAAAAGACTTCTGGAAATTGTTTTTGTTAACCCCCAGGACTTTCTTTTCACTATTTAACCGAGTCCACCATGGTTCCAGTGTCTCCGGGTTGGGGATCCAGCAATCCGGGCCACTGGCCTTCAGATACCGCAGCTGGTTTAGGGCTGTGCACCTTTGCATGATTCACCTCTGCCTGCCCACACCAAGATCCCTTTGCAAAAAGGACAAACTCTGCACAGAGCCGCTGGGAAGCTGTAACAGTGCTGTGGAGGTGATGTGGCCGTGGTGGGACAGCCAGACCAGCTCTATACCAGCAGCCTCCCCCCAGTTCCAACAACACTCTCCTCTGCGGCCACCTTCTCCCGCTTCGCACCATTCTCTTATTTTAATTAGACCAGCCGCTCTGCATCTGCCTTCATTATCCGACACCCGTAATTACTGAACGTGCAGACATTGAAGGAGCAAATACCCCGTCCCTACCCCTTCCCGAGACCTGGCTGCGGTGCTGGGGCCCGCCTTTTGTGCTCCTCGCTTAAACATTCACGAGGAGCCTCGCTCGGGGCACACGCCTCCACGCCTGTGGCTGCGCCGTCCAGTCCCTCTGGTGACACGCAGGCGGCCCTCCCTGCCTGCCAGCCGCTCTGCTGCCTCTCATTATTTCATCCCCCAGAGAATACTCCTCCTTTCTTCTTTTGTCACGTACCGGGCTAACTGGCAGCTCCTGTTGAATTACTGAAGCGGGCAGCATTAACCTGTGGTCTTACCACGGTAACTTCCCTACCTGCCTTTTCTTGATGACACTTTGTGCTTTGAGGTCACGCTTTTAAAGCGGGTAACTTCCCACTCAGTATCCTCCTTTCTCAGCGAAGCAGCGGGGACGTTTGAAATGATTCCCTCCCTCTGGGCTGCAGCAAAACCCCTTCTTCTGTGGCACTGAGCAGGGGAGCACAGCCCGGCAGCGGACGGGAAACGCTCCTGGTGCAGCAGTGGGATCCCTCTCTGCTCGTGCCCGGGTGGAGGCCTTGCAGCCTGGGTATCTGCCCGGATCCAGTGCAAACACCAAACAAAAGCAATTACAGAAGTCATTCTGAAAGTAATGATTTCTCATCGCCTTTCACTGAACTGCCTATTCAGAGGGCGGGCAGGCTGCAGTGGAGGTGTCCTGGTTTAACCCCACGGTCAGCTAAAACAAAACGCTCACAAGAACTTTTTCAGAAGGAACCCAGAAGTTTTCCTGGGCACAGCCCATTTTCCTGCCTCCTGGCCATAGTAACCTGGTTCAGATGCCTGTTATTTACAGGCAGAAATGCAAAGCAGTTCACGAGGAGCAGACCGACATACAGAAGCAGGGCCGTGAATTCCTGCGCGGCCCTACTGTAAAACTGGATCTCTGGCAATCACCTCAGCGAAGAAGAATGGAGCATTGTTATTTTCTATAAACACCTCCACGGAGCATCCGCGAAATCTCTAAATTTTAATCCCATTCCTCATAACATTTCTTTTGAATATTTAAGAGCGAAACGGGTGCTCAGATCCTATCGGGCCGTTATATCCTCCTTCATTTCCTCTACAGCGCTCGGATAGCGCAGTGCCCCGCGCGGCCGATGGACGTCTCTTGGAGATGGGCAGATACGGCCGGCACCGACGGAGAGCCCTGCTCTCCCATCAGAGAGTGTTCCCCCAAAGGCAGCTGGAGCACCACTGCTTTAATGGCACGGCCGCTGCTGTTAGCAGCACCACACACGATGGGTTTAACCCTTCGGACAGAGGCTGTTGTCTGCCTCACCATTGGGATGCTCTCGGGAGCAGTTCACGTGCAGGACGCAGAAGGTCAAGCTTCCAGCTGACATAAAAACAGCTTAACCAGTCCCCGGGGGGTGATCAGCTCTGATCCAGGCCTGCCAGGTTCCCCACCACCACCAGATCCCGAGTGTTTTGCCACTAGGTGGAGTTTACAAAGCCTAATACCTCCTCACCCTGTGGCAGCCCAGGTCCGAAGCTCCCGGCTTCAGCAGCACCCCCAGTGCGAGCTGTGGGTTTGGGTTAGGTGAGGTGGGATGGGGAGCAGCAGCAGCTGCCTGGGACCCCCAGCTAGGCTTCGATGTGCACATGTACGAAAAGCAGCACCCGAAAATGGAAAGCAGAGCTGAGTGTTCAGCCCCATTCCTGCCTCCCACAAAGAGCCAGGCATCGCTTGCAGGGCTCGGGAGCTGCGGCAGCGTGGGCAGGACGTGCCGGACATCGCGGCTGGGATGTGGCGGCTTCGTATCAAATAATAAATATCATCTACATGGAGAAAGGTATCGATCTGCAGATTTCACTGACATTTACAAATAAATGATGTATTGCAGTTTTTGTTTTGCCAGCTGGGCTGACCCTAACGGCCTTTACATAATTTACTTTTGATTAAAGAAGTGCTTTGACGCAGGGAACTGAAAAAATAAAAAATAAGAAATCAATACAATTATGAGATCAGCTTTAAAACAATGTGTTATGGAACAAAAAACCAGTCAAATCCTTTGAAGATGCTCGTATGTGTGATGTTTAAAGTCATTTCGGAGGTCAACAGATTTTCTACTTGCCGAGAGCTGGAAATTAGCTAAGTACACATTACAGGTTTCAGATTGATTGGATTCAAGGCCAGACTCTAGCAGCAGGTTCAGAAATGGTTGCCCTTTCAGACAAGTCCATGGCAGCATTTTATATTCATAGACAGACACAAGTAACTTGCATAAGAATGCAAAGGAGGAGCAGGCTCCACCGTTCACTTCCATACATTTAAATATTTAGCAGTGTCACACGCAATGTAAATAATATCCACTGTACCTAGCGGAAAAATAACTTCTCTAGTTTAAGAAGAGAGGGTTTTGCATTAGCTAATGTAGTGCCATATGTTCATTAAAGCACCACAATGTGCAAAATAACGGTGACAGTAAGTTAAAGTAAAATTCTGGTTAACAATATCCAAAAATATTTTTTTTGGCAACCAAACTGTGCTCATCATACATAATTAATGAGCGTTCTTGCAATTAGTGTGCCCTCGCATAAAGGAAATAACCACAACCTGCTTGCATTTGTGAAGCATGACAAGAAAACCCTCAATTTTTAATAGTCCTTCTGATCCGCTATGCCACACGACTCCAAGATGTTTCACGGTCTAAGAAAATTGGGGAGGAAAGCGGGGTTTGGAAGCACCATTCATGGAGATGGCACTGGCTTGACACCACGCAGTAACCGCGTGTGCTCTGCCCGCCCTGCTTGCTTTGCCATGTACCCAAAGAGCTAATAACGCTGAAAGAAGGGGGAAAAAAATAAAAAGCAAAAAGATGTAAGTATTAGCGACACCACGGCTGTGCCAGACTTATTCAGAGAGGCAGCCCGCTGCAAGCTGCAGGCCCTTTGTTGTGCTCCTTCTGCATCCTTCAGCAATTTCCAGACCCGACAGAGGTAAAACCATCTGAGCCTGGATGTCTGGCTGGGGCACGGAGGATCCCGCAGCACTAAAGTTAACAGAAAACTTGCTTTTGCTGTCAGTGGGCACAAGATGGAGTCTTAGAAAGTGCTGAACTGTGCGGAGACGCTTGTTGGATATCGAGCAGCTCCTCAGCTGGTGACCGCAGCCGCCGGCTGCAGGACCCAGGGCTCCTCGTCCCCCCGGGCAGGGCAGGGGCAGCCCCAGCCCCGAGCACCCACGCCGGCTTCATGCCCCTGATGTGTTTGATGTGGTGATTTAACGTGGCACGAGGAGACGAGAGAATTAGGCTCGGCGTTATTTATAATTAATGGCTGTGTGTTCCCCGACCGAGCAACGCTCACTCATCCTGCTTTTTCGTGATCCCAACAATCAGTATTCTGTAAACTCTCCTCTGATGTTTAGGAATCGAAGTGCTGTTTGTCATCCTATCTCCCTCACCAGAAGTCATGATTGCAAAACATCCCAGACGAAACAAAAGCCCCAGAAATACATACATAAAATCAAATAAATAAAAAGGCAGTGGCACCGACTGATCTGAAGAAAAACAATCAACTGTGAGCCAGTTTATTCAATCTGCCTAATGCAAGGAGGTTGCAAACATCCCACTGTTTGCTCTGTGACTTTTTTTCCCTTTTGGCAGCAGTAAAAACAAATAAAGCTGAACCACTCGCTATTCAATTTGAGGGCTGAACAAAACAGAAGAAATGAAAGCCAGCAGCAGAGGGAGGACACAGACATTTGGCCCAAACCCTTTTCGCAAGGACTCTTGCAAAACTACCTCTTTGTAAATTGTGTTTAGGAGGAGTTATTCTAACGGTGATGCCCAAAGATTCATACACAGCTCCTGCATTTTTTCTTGATTAAGCATTTGAACTTTTTTTTTTCTTTAATCTGCCTTTCTTGGTTGGTTTGGCTTCTGCTTCCAGACGCTGGGCTCCTGTCATACATTTCTCTGCTAGATTAAAAAATACTTTGTACCTCGTTCTTTCTCTCTGTGAACATATTTAAACAGCATGATCAGGTTGCTTTCTAATCTTCCCTTTGATAAGCTAATCAGATTGATCTCCAGAAGTCTGTCACCGCGAGGCACGTTTTTCAAACCCTGCAACATGACTTGTGCCTTCAGACAAAGCAAGCACCCGTCCCAGCGGACCGGTCGTCCTCCAGGTTTCAAAGACAGGGTGGAGACCCTCAAGGCACCTTAGGAATACATCTGTAGCGCAGCCTAATGGGTGTCTTGGCCTAATCACCTGAGACCATCGCGTTTTGAAACCAGGCGGATAATTCCGTGAACCCGTGCAGTTACCCTTAGGAACTGCATCTATTCGTTGAACCTGCACAAAAATACAAGCACAAAGCACACCCCCACACACATCCCACTGCAAAACAGGGTTCAGACAGTACTCAAAAAGGTGTTTTTTTTGTGAAGGAATTCCCTGTAGGGGAGCTCTCTGCCCTTACAGGAGAGCTCAGCAGGACCAGAGCCAGAGCTGCCACCCCCTGCCCAGCAGCCCCCGCGTGGTGGCAGTGAGTGAAGGGCCCCAGGGGGGTCAGGCTGCACCCCCAAAAGTGCCACAAACTCAGGACAGCCCGAGAAAGATGTTGCTATCCAAAGAGACTTCGTACGGAAGTCAGTTCGTAATATTCTCTTTCAAGCTCCTTCTGTAAAGCAACATTTTAAACAAACTTGGCCAATATTAAAAAAGATTCCAATAAAATACTTATTTTTCACATCCATTTTTCAGTGGATCCTAGGCTGGAAAAGACGTAAGTTCTGGGATAATTTTGTACCTTCCTGTTGCCCCAATGAAGTTAATTTCTAGGTAGTGCTGGTGGAGGCTGCACACCCCGGCCAGCCCAGGCAAACAGGGCTGTCTGCAGGACGCTGCGCTGGGTCTAGCAGCTTGTGCAGCGGGAGAGCACACAGATTTTCCAGGGTGCATTTGTGGTTCTAAACACCTCCCCGGCATCATTAAGCCACAAATTTGCTCCAAAATCCTTGCTTTGTATCCCGGAGGAGATGAAATACGGTCACTTGCAAGGGAGAGAACAACAATAAAAGGAGAATGAATGCTCCCCAAGTGCTTCCTAAAACAAAAAAAAATTGATATGCAGCCTGTGTACCCATGCAATTATGAAGCTTCTAGCTCTGAGCTGTAACAGATGGAATTTTTTTTCCCCGTCTCTCTTTGGTGATAAGGTGAATGGTTTCCTCAAGGGAAGAGTAGACGGAGTTGCTGAGTTGGCAAGGCTTGTTCCAAGCAGCTGGTTGCTGATAAAATTATGGGAACGGATCGGCATGGTCTGGGAGGGAGGCATAAGGGCCTTTCTGTCACCGGCCTTTCCAAGGAAGGATTGAAACCAGTCATGGATACAAGCACTGAGGCTTGTGAAAGGGGAAAACACCAGAATAACTACAAAGTCACCAGAAAGCATGCAGGTTTTCTGTGTATTTATTAAAGTGGCTTAATTCCTTTGGACCTTTTTGTACCACAGCTTATCAATTCAACCCGAGTGCTCGGTTCCTGGGACAACTCACAGCCTCACCAGAGAGGCTGGTGCCAGGCACCAGGGGAGGGAAAAAATGATGACGGTACAGTTTTGCTCTTAAACAGTTTTGTTCTGGAAGGTCTCAAAGCACTGTTTGAATATTAAATCAATCTGTTCTTACGCAGCCTTTACTTGAAACAAGCATGTGTTACACGCCTCATTTTTACAAGGATGAAAACAGAAACTCCGAGCCCGTTAAATCTCAGTCTCTAGGAGAGGAGTTCAGGTATCTGTATCCTTCTTGCATTTTAACATTTTAAAGATTTTTTAAAATTTTTAAAATTTTAACATTTTAAAGATGGTAGAACCAAATAGAGCAAGCCTCTATACACTTTTTGGAAAAGAAAACCCCACATACATTTAAGAATATTGATCCGCTCAATTGCTGAATGAGTCGAGGCTGATCTTTCCAAAAGAAACGGAGTAATTAACTGTGAGAAATGTTAGCAGGCTCTTCAATGGGCTGAAAAAGATTAAACCTATGTTCGCCACATAATGAATGACATATAATGGACACATTCTCCGGCATTTTTCTCTGTTCATCTCTTTCCTCTCTCCTTCCCTTTCTACTCTGAAGCCAGAACACCTTGTAGCCTAATTTCATGAGCTAGCCAGCCCGGTGGCTCCTCCATCCATCCCTGCAGAGCAGCTAGATAAGCATCAGCACGTCTAAGAGCTTATTCCAGCTGGGCCACCCGCTGTGCTGGAGCCTTGCCCATGGAGGGGACAGGAGCAGCAGCTCCCAGCCATGGGGACGCACGCGGCCAGGCGAGAGGAAGGGCGCTCGGTCTGGCGGAGGATCGCACCCTGCCAGCCTCTGCTGAGGAACTGCTGGCGGTCTGCAAGGTCAGGGGCTCTGCCCTCCATTCTTCTCCCAGTCATCACACAACAAAGCCCCTTGGATTTCTGAAATGTCACCGTGTCTGCCCAAAGACCTGGCTCAGACAAGGTAATTAGCCCTTCCTGTCACCCTGCCTTATTCCAGCTTGTTTAAGGAGATGTGTTTTGCTCAGCCCAGCAGCCAGTGTCCTAGGAAAGGCTTCTGGCCCCCAGCTCCTGGAGCAAAGCAGGACGGGGCCCGAGGGTGCTGCACATCAGGTGCTTGGAGCCTTCTCCCACTGCTGGGCAGGGAAGCGCGGCCCCATGGGGGCTGTGCTCAGCCCGCAGCACCCCACTGCACGCACCTCGTCTGGCTGTTCCAGTCCCCGTTCAACAGAATAAAAGAAAAAGGAGGGTTCCAGCTGTGCAGGTAAATCCCTGCAGGAAAAATTCTCATTCCTCCAGTGTGAGAGACACTTGGCTGCAATCACCTGCAGTCCGCAGGGCAAGGGATGCATTGGGCTCAATTACAACAGCAACAGGGCTTTTCATACAAACAACAGCGAAGACCAGACTTAGGTAGCTACCGACACATATGAATTAGGCTAATTACCAAAATAAGATTACCTCTTGCTTTTCTCCTTTGCACACATGGTAACAAATTAAATTACCGGGGGGAGGGGGGGTGTGGAATATCAGTTAAGTTCCCATCAGACCTCAGCAGTAGCCTCTGCTGACCATTCATGCTGAGCTTTGGGATTTGATGTTAACCATAAGCATGTGGCTGCTTTTCTGCTGAAAAAAGCACATTTCGAAGTGGAGAGATCTTATCTTTCATTTTGTATAGATCAGTGCTGCAGCATCTTGATGTATTTATAGTTTTAATACATAACCGTAAATGCCCCCTAAACAATGGATATTGCACCTTTAGATTATTGTTATTGCTTTATTGTTCATTGTAGCCATAAATTAACAGCTTCCCCCAGCAATGCTGAAAGAACACAGAATTAGATTACAATGTACATACACAAGAGCCTATTAAGGCATTGCTATTCCATAAAAAGTCTTTATAGTTTTTAAGTGTACACCTATAAGTGTTTCAATTAAAGAACTACATGCTTGCCTAGTAATTGCCCTCCCATTTGAGATAGGGTTTTGCAGCAAAAGAGAAAGAAGCAAGACTAAAAGGTGGAAAATTGGAATATAAAATACTGAATATGAAAGTGCTATAAAAAGAAAACCATGGGTTTAAATTATGCTTATTAGAGCCATTTGCATGGCTTAGCTCTTACACTGGTTGCTGTAAAGAACCCATTGTTTCTCTGGACAGAGAATCCTCTCGCGTTGTGTCATGAGCTCTGAAGCCTTGCAGGAAATCAGCTGCTGGGATAAAATGGTTTTCTTTTCTGGAGACCAGCTGCTGCCATAAATCGCTCTAGAATGACTGTAGAGGTCCTTCAAGGCTGGGCGAGATGACAGAAATATGAAGTCGGGCTCGGGATTCCCAGAGCAGGAGCCAGACACTGTGACAAGGTCCTTGTCCCTACCTGTCGGAAGGATGACACCTTGTGGTAGGAAGGGTCAGAGGACCAAAAACTAATTAAATACAGTAAATTAAGCTAAAACCAACATATTACAGGGAGGACAGGGCTTCTTGCAGATATTACAGGTGGAAAAGAGAACCCTGATCAACAGGGCTTTGGTTTGCCTGGCATTAAACTGCAGGGAGGAAATTCATCAGTGTGCTCTGGTAATTGCCTGCAAATCCACGAGGCAGGGAGAGCTTCCCGTTCATTTTAGAGTCTCGTGTGAGCTCTTCTGGCCCCTGCACAGTTTTGCTGCAGCCAAAGCTTTGGCTTCCACAGCTTTTCGGCCGCACGCTGCTCCCCGGCAGCTCAGAGTGGGGCATGGAGGGCGAGCTGAGCTCGGGAGGTCACGGAGAGGGACTTACTAAGAAAGCTCTGTCACTCGTACTCCTCTTCATGACTGCTCTTGAAAATGGCCTCAGCTCCTGCTTAGTTTACAACAAATATTAGTTTATTGCTTCCTTTGGAAGAAGCAGTGTTTATATGAGAGGAGACAGAGAGCAACTGGCATCAGAAGTGCAGTCTGATTTCTCGTGGCCTCTGAAGATCGCCCGGCACTGGGAACGTCCTTCGCAGCATTTCTCTGTGCAGTCCTTCCAGAATTAAGCGGAGGGACTGAAGGTAGAAATGGGAAACACTCGATAAGCAGCAGACATTAATTAATGCTACATTACAATGGAATTCAGCTGAAATAATGTATGGTGGCCACATGAATAGTAAAAGGAAATTCATCATGGTTAATGTTATTACACTGAATGTCAAAGGAAGCAGTGATGATTTGCCACTTACTGTATAATGTAATGTAATCTAAATGCAATTTTGGCTGGATAGCCTTTAACATCCATATTAAGGAGAACTGGAAGAAACACCAGGATTGTGTCCTCCTCCGTGGGTACGCTACGATGCCTTTAACTCACTTGCTTACGAGCAATACAGCTGTTTGCCATGCCATGGCCAAGACAAACTTTGAAGACGTGTGCTGTATTTTCCTGCCTTTTTAAGGCCAGCTATAACATTCAGGCATGCTTGGGTTTAGCCAGCTAGGGTCAGATTCTAACATTATTTGGGGTGACCTTGAAAAGGAACATCGGCTTTCAGTGTCGGATCTCTGCTCTCCATCAGCCTCCTAGGTGTCGTTATCCTTACTGACAACCTTTTTGATTTGCAGATTTTAAAACTTTTTGCAGTGGGGGTTCAGCTGCCTACGATTTAAATCTGCTTACGGTCATCTGGTTGCTTTTAGTTAACTTTCATGGGTCCCCAGGAAGCAGCCCAAGGGCTGAAAGCCATTGGTTTCAGTTCTAAAACCTGTTTGAGGTTGAGAGTCGAAGTAGGGTCACTACTCCAAAGGAATCTAATAATCTCATTTATCCTCTAGAACAAAAGCTTTTTCCCTGTAAAATAACACCCATGCCATATTTTTCATGGTATTGCCTCAACAGAAAAATGCTGCTGTTTTCTGAGTTTAATATTAGCTCTGATTGCTTAAAACATTCCAGAGCACAAACCTACATTATGTCTACACGACATAGCAATCAGCAAGTCCCCTTACGCCTAAAATCCCTTCTGTAAGGAGCTGTACATGATTTATGTTGTTCTTTCCTCAATTACATGTTGGGTTTTGGTAAAGTCTTCAGTAACAGAACCCCACTAAACATGTTTTCCTAAAATCTTATTAATTTTCCCTGCTACATGATACCACAATTTTCAGTATGTGAAACAGAATTCCATAGAGATTGTCCGATAAAATATTATTCTAAAACACTGGAAGCCATCATCACACATTCCCTTTTGAAATAAAAAATATGCATGGGTATTAAAAGAAATAATCTATAAATCAGTATTCATTGCCGCACTATAGATTCTAATTCTTAAAAAGAAATAGGGAGTCTAACACTCGCAATTCATTTCGCTGGAGTCCCACACAGCTGTTCTACTGCTGCTTTGTCATTGAAATACAAACAACGAGCCTTTCATTAACTTAAGCTTACATTTATGAAAAGAAATAAACTTATGTATCTTTTAAAAGATTCTAAGTAGTTATTATTTATTGTACAGCCCTGCAAGTGCACTATAAACAACTCAACCCAGCAGAGAGGGAAAGAGAAACAAACTCTGGGTACGGTTTCTGTCTCCAGCACCGTGTTTGTCCCATGCAGGACATGGACGTGCTGGAGGCCACAGGGGAGGGACTTGCTCCGTTGGTCCCATCGACGGATGCTGGTGAATTTTTGGCAACGCTGCCAGAGACTTTTCCAAATGAACCGAGTCCTTCCATCCCCACGCAGAAGCCTTGGGAACCGGCATTCCCATCCTGCTGCTTTGCGGCAGCATCCCTGGGCTCGGGAGCCTCCGGGGCTCCTTCCCCAACTGCACGCTGCCAGCTCAGCGAGCCCGACTCTCCTTAGTGTTTGAAATATTTAAAGTATTTACCAGCACCCGCGCTCCGAGACTGTCTGCCTGTGCCACGTGCCTGCAATGCAAATGAAGAATAGTTTATTTTTTGCTCCCCTCCTTAATTGTTCTTGGGCTCCTCCCCACCCTGCCATTTCCAACCTAGAAATGGAAAGCAGAACTCGGTGACCGTAGGAAATGAGCTTTTGTTTTTTTTTTCCTTCCCCTTTGAAGGAGCTAACCAGAGCGAGGGTGACATTTATGGAATAATTAAAGGCAACATTGATGAGTCCAGTAGTTGCAATTTCTCTTCCCAATTCAAGAACCCTTTTTAATCTGTGTCATCGTTGGTCACCAGCTTTACAGCTGTGACAAGTAATTTTTACAGAAACGCTATTAGAGGTTGTAAACTTTAATGACCTTTTTTTTTCTGGGTCCTTGTTGTTCCATACCTGTAATTAAGCAGCGCGATGTATATTTTAAAGACAAAAAATTCATATTACTATAAAAATCATCACTGCGTTCGCCACTACAAACTTTAACAACCCTGCAACCACAGATTTGGCTACGGCCAACAATACAAGAGGAGTCATTACTGTAACTAAATTAGACCGTTTGTTTTCTTTCCCTCAAATCGAATTGTGTAGGAGCTGCTTTATTGCAAAACAGACATTAAAATTCCAGCTAGACCTCAGAGAGAAAGTAATTTCTATTTTATCAGCACTGTAAAGCTGTCTTTATGTTCTGAAGCAGGAAATATTGCGGGGATATTTATAGCTTCGGCACCAAAGCCAGTTTGAATAGAAATGTTACTGCGGTCGGCAGAGCTGTCACATTGCTCAGCGGAGCAGGGAATTTTAGTGAATTTGTGAATTACCGTTTCAGTCCTGACAAGTCTTTCAACGAGGCTGGTGTGTGTCTGGAGCTGCTTTGTGGTTTCAGGATAATGATTAAAGACTTGGATCACTTTAAGAGGAGATTTACCTGCTATCTCTGAGGCAGTCGGCTCCCCTGGCTGAGACCCCCCTACCAAAGCCCACGGTTCCCAAACCCACCGGGCTCCAGCAGCTATGCCCTGGCCTCCCCCTGTGCCTTTGGGGTGCAGGCCAGCATCCTGCCCTAGCGGTCTTTGCCATCTTTCTCAGTGGGTTTAACACAGGTGAGTAAGCTGATGCACGGAGAGCGATAGCATTGCCCTCACAAACTTTCCGGGCTGGTGGCAGACGCAGAGAGTGCTTTTTTTGCATTTCTGCCATCACCCTGGCCTTTGCAATTAATGAGGATTACTAATGGGCTACACTGGGAGGAAACGTGAAACACATAGTCCCAGTCCCTGATTAAACCCATCCATTACCACACACACGGTAATAGATTCTTCCAGTGATCCCCAGCAGAAGTGCAAATGCACCGTGGGACTCAGCCTAACAAATGCTCCTCTGGTGCTGTACACAAAATCATTTGTCCTGGGTGGTATTTGTGTTGGTGCAGCCCAATAACTGCTCGGAAGGTCAGACCGAGCCTTCTGCTGCTGTGTTACTGACAAAAATCAGCCGGCTCCAGCTTCAGGTCCCCAGCCTCACGCTGGATGTGTCAGCCCCTGGATTTCCGAGACATCTCCTTTGCTGCCGCCTGGCAAAGGAAGGGTCTGCAAGCAATATTGGTGTGTTATTTCCTAATAATCATAGTCCCGGTGACTCGCCTGAGAAGGTTACGGAGCTATCGCCACTGCAAATGAGCGAGCAGCTCCCTCTGAGCTGGGTGCTTTGGCCTTAATTGGAATTTGTGCAGAGCACATCCCTCTCTCCCCCACATCCATAAATAAAGTTGGTGTTTTGGCAATTACTGACGTCTGCTGTCATTGTGCAAGGCTGGGTTTTTGATTAAGCACGTGGTGTTATAGGCTAATATTTCTCCTTTCTATCGTTCTCTAATTCTATTTCTTTATGGAAATTGAGCTATGGCTTTATACACAATGACTCTCTGTTTTTTTTCCCCTCCTCACTTCGTCCATCAGCTGGTGGCCAACAGCAAAACCAGTAACCGTCAGGGGCTTCTGCCTCTTTGTTTGCTGCCTGCTCTTTCTTTAAACTTCCCATTCCCCTCCACTTCACCTCTCATTCTTCTGCTTCTTTTTCATCACTCCTCTTCTTCTCCCAGAAATCTGACATCTATTTTTTCCCTCTCTTCCATACGAACTTCCCTTCAACTTGAACATTTACCTGCACCTTCCTAATCCTATTCCCACTAAATCCCACCAAATCTCACCCCAAAGTTACCTGTAAAACAATCCTCATTGTCCTCCTTTCTTTTTTTCCCTACTTCATGCTCCTTTTCCCGTGCATCTATTTAGGCTGCATTTAATTGCTTATTAACATCACAGACCTGCTCCCATTCCTACTGAAGGCAGCAAAGATTCCCTTTGCTATTAATAGGTGCTGAATAAGAAACAGCAGCTTTGTACCTAGAGGTGATAAATGTCATTTAGAGCTGAGGGTACTCCAGAAATAACAGGATCAGGCCTGATGTTTCTGCATAACTAATGCAATCAGTCCAGGCAAAAAAAAAAATGCAGAATCACTGCCTTCTGCCGTACCGGGCCTTCAATGGACATATGTCTCAAGGATGCTGATAATAATCAGTAGTTTGAAAGGAATTAGCTGGCTTTTCATTCTCTCCCTCTTTCTATCTCTGCTTCACGAATTTTCTCTTGTGTTTAGTAGACCCATTTATAAAATATAGATTCCTATTGATTCCCAAGGAGAATGAACATTAATATACTCTAGTGTCCATCTGTTTTCTCCCCCACACGGCAGAGAAAAAGATTTATATGACTTTCCTGGGTATGCTGCTGACCTGCAATTGAGTCAACAATCAAGTCACACTAAATTAAACAAAGATATATTTCTTTTCCTGGCCTATACAAGAATGCAGTGCAAGTCTGCCTCGGGGGAAGGCGTGCATCTCCTCCTCTAGCTTAAGAGAAGTCAAATTCATTTGGACCAGAACTAAAGCTGTACACGAAGATGAAGATCAGCCTCGAAACTGGTCTGAGTCAGCTCACCTGAGCATCTGGGCGCCATTTAGCACAGGCAGCTTTGTGGTTTCGGGGTAATTGAGATGGGACCTTACACACCTACGTACGTGCACAGCTGTAGACATACATGCACAGGTATGTACACACATAAATGTACATGAATATATATGCAGGAGTGTAAAAATACATACATGTGAATGTACATGTTAGCTCCATCTGCTTCTCTAGATGCCCTTCATAATTAGGTGAACTGTTCTTCTCTAACAATGACCTATGAGCTGCTTTGCTTCCCATAGTTTCAATGAGATACTCCGCCATAGAAAGAGCTTTGAAGAATAAGAAATGAAAGACACCACAAAACATCTCAAGATCTGTTGCTGTAATTATGCTTTGAATAATTTTTCAGCCATTATTCAGGCCCTGTGTATTTACATGAAAGGCTATTTTCAGGCCAGCCACGAGGTCTCTGGCATTAGGATTTACAGCTTATTGTGTAAGAAAGATTTAGCCCCTTGCACCCTTAGGAAATTTGTCTGTAGATTGTTGTGAAGATAAAGAAAAATATAATAACCTTTAATCTTAATGTCCTTTACCTGCTACTCATTACTGCTCAATGCATTTCCTCCTAAGCCTGTGACAATGACAGACTCAATGGCTTACAACCACATGACTTCTTTTCCCTGTTTCCAGTAGTGACATTTACAAACTGCCAAGTACCCTGGACGTATGTACTAGAAAGTAGATCTTCATCCTTTTTGCATTAATTCAGGGTTCAGAGTCTCAGTGCACTGCCAAGGGAAGGGATAACAAAAGGGACAGCAAAAGGTTCATAAGCTCATAAATATGTGACAAGCAGTCTTGTCTTATTGCTCCTTTTAGCACACTGGGCTACTGAAATTGATAGCGTAATACAGACTTTCTCCAAAACACAGTGAAAACCATCACAAGGTTTTTCATTTGTATCAGAGCTAATTTTTATGCTGATAAAAAAAATGGTGAAAGGCAAAATGTGAGCTGTTTGCTACAGCATTAATTTTAAACATCTGGAACGGGATATAAAGTATGCAGATGTTTTGTAATGAAGACAGGTTACAAGGAAAATAAAATATATTGTGTGTTGCCATTGCTCGTTAATATAAATTGACATCTGCTGAGTCTGGAGGTAAACTCTGTTCTCCTGCCGTCCAGGCTGGAATAATGCTCCATCTGCCGTGTTAATGCAGCTGAACATCATTTGTCCCTGAAGTCAGCCTGGGTAAGTACAGACCTGGAAAGACCATTTGAGATGGTATGGAGGTTATATACCAGATATATCTAAATATCTTCTTAGACCGCAAGAAAAACTATTGAGAAAGTATCAGCCTGGGCTGTTTAAACCTTATTGGAAAATCTCTCATACGCACACAGCTTTCACATTAAGGCACACAGAGCATAATTCTGAATGTATTTCCGAAGGAGCTATTTAGTAGCTAACAGTTGGAAGCTACATTCACAAGTCCAAGACAAAAAATCTGCTCAAACCTATTACACTCACTGGTGGATGATGGGCACAATGGTCCCAAATGCTGAGTTTTCACACATGGATGCAATTTCCACTAATTCCAGGAAACTTTTTTCCTTTGTAACCAAGAGTAAATACACGGTCCTTGGCTACAGCTTGTCAGCCATAACAAAGGTAATGAAATAGAAAAAAAACACACAGCTATTACACCTAAATTAAAAAAAAAAAAAAAAGTCTAGAGCCATTTAAAATAGCAGAACTAAAGGAGCTAAGTTTTTTTGTGTTTGAGATATATTCCCAGTTCAGGACCTTTCTGACTCAGGGCAGCTCATCTCAAAAGGTCAGGAAGAGAGCTCTCCATCTCTCTAATTCAGAATCAGTCCAGAAGCCTCCTGAACTCTGGAGCCCTCCTATGCAAAAAGAATTCAAACTTCTTTTGAATTCCCCCTTCAAACTTCACTTCAATATCAGTGTTTCCCTGATTTTTGAAATAACTTTTCAGATATTTTCCAAAATCTACTTGAAAATGTAAAGGAAAATCCATGTCACATCAATTTGAAATCTGCCCAGATTTTCTATGGACATGTATTTTTTGGAAAGAGCTATCCTGAGCAGCGCAGCAGCCCCCGTGCACTGGCACCAGTGTCCCGCGATCATCAAACCGAGAAAACTCGAGCAAGTCAAACCGTGGAGGAGGACTGGAGAAAACACAAGTTTCCCTATGGTTTTCTGATACCTTGGGATTCCTTTTTTTCCAGGGAACACCTCCAACAAAGCCACACAAACCACGTCCACAATCTAAAATACCATGGTGTTTTTTTTCCCCTTACTTGCTTTTAAAAATTGTTCTCTGATTGAATCCACAGGGATCTTGAAGGCAAGAAAATGTGCTCTGCATGATGAAAGACTTAAATAAGATCGCAGTGAGGACAGGACCGGTGCCTGCACCACTCACACACTGGAGGAATCTGGTCGCATGTCAGACATTTCAAAACACGAGAAAAATATGCTCTAGGCAACTCCTGGAATAAACCTACAGGGACCCAATGAGAAATTGCCACCAAATGAAAGCATTACAAGAAAACAGATGGAGAATAAGAGAGGAACATCAGAAAATCAAATGACATGTTTAAAAGGGCAAAACATCAATATTACCCAGAGAATTGATAAAATGTGTCATTTTAAAAGGATGCTGTAAAGCAAAGAAATCATGAAATGCATTATGACTATGAAAGGGAAGAGGAAAAAAACCTGCACATGCATCTACCTTTAGAGATAGTTCCACTAGCCAAGAAATTACATTTCATTTTTGAGAATGTATGTGTGTATATATGTGTATATATATATATATGTAAATATATAAAGGAAGATGCATTACCACTCACAAGAATGATCGAAATCATTAGAGAATAACTGGATGTGCCACACAAACATTAAGTTTTGTGCATTCTACCCTGGTAAAAGTTGCAGGATCCACTGTTTGTGCTCAGCGATTTTCTCCCAACTGCATTTCTTCCTACCCGTGCCCACTGTAACACTCATTTTTATGCAGCCTCCGTTTGCTCCCTTCTTGCCCTCTGAGCCATGTGAGTGCAAGAGGGGAAGGCTCATCTGGAGTGTATCTACCAGCAAATTGAATAAACAAATTAACTAAAGCACTTAGATCATTAGATTAGATACTGGGTGTTTACCTATGAGATCCTTGTGTGTGAAAAGGCTTTGAGCACAGGGGCTAGAATAACCAGCCTAAGGAATGAAATATGAGGCGTTTCAAACATGTACTGAGTTATTTTTTCATGCTAGAGGGATTGAGACTTCCTTCAGTTCCTCTACTGTGACAGTGTTGGGTGTCAGAACACATCCCACCAGGAACAAACGGGGACAGCTTAAGAAAGGCCGGTGACATTCACCGGGCTGCTCTCACGTGCTCATCATCTTCATTTACACCACCAGGACCATGAGGTATTTCATTAACCAGCTGCAACAGGTACTTCTTCTAAACACCAGAAGAAAAACGAACAGGTCCATTTCCTAAAGTGAGGATGCAGCCCCTCCAGCTGGGGAGCAGAGCTCGGGCCACACCATTTCACGGAACGAGCCCCTCGCATGCCAGGCATTTCCACATCCAAAACTGACGTGGGAATGGAACAGAACCAGGCTTTCCTGTCAGGGAATTTCAGCATTTTGGATCAAGACAGAAGACAGTAGAAGCCAGAGGTATCCAAATATTTTGAAAAAGTGAAAGCACTTATCCAAGATTTTAACAAAAGAATTACTTGACTCAAAGTCTCCTTTTAATCCCCGGCTTTTTACCATAATCTTCCTGAGTTACTCAGAACAGAACAATCGTGTAATCAGGGACAAGTTGCATTAAGGAGTGACACTTTTTTCTTGCCTCTGATCCATTCAGCAGGCTGGCTCCATCTTTTTTCTTTTTGATGAGTTCCATTTGTTTTCAAAGAGTAGATAGAAATGCAGATAGAGTTTTGGAATAATTGCATGAAATCCATTGGTCACAGAAGAATAAATCACACGATTTTCTCTTTGAAACTTCATAGCCAGCCTTCCAAGCTCGTCAGGCTTGGAATGGATCTGAGCGACGTGGTGGTGCAGGAGTGAACCAGCTCTCTGCTTACAGGACAGAGCCCATATTGCAGAGACATGAGCAGCAAGCCGAGGGGGAGCAGCCGGTTAAAGAAC
Source organism: Aythya marila (assembly GCF_965140915.1). Taxonomy (NCBI): domain Eukaryota; kingdom Metazoa; phylum Chordata; class Aves; order Anseriformes; family Anatidae; genus Aythya; species Aythya marila. The sequence goes on from NC_139065.1 coordinate 1,261,444, forward strand.
CTCAGGAGGACACCCTACCTGCTGCACAGCCTACAAAAGGGCCATCTACCTTTTGGTTATCTGTAACGTGATTTTAAAACAAACTGTTACCATGAAAGCAGATCACTTTAACTCCGCACAAAGGCAGCTTTTCACATCCCTCCTGAGCTGACGCATCACAGAGCTGAAAGTCCCAGCAAATAATTTATAAAGAATGCATTAGAAGAGATATGTACTTATAGCTCTCCAACACCTGTTTCGGATGCCTAGCGCTGACTTGCAGTTATCTATCATTTATTGAATCGCAGACGAGCAATCATTGTCCAACTGCTGGTGCTCCTGCGACTGAGATTGTGCCACACTGAAATCCTTTTCGTCTCTGAATTATTAAAATATGGAAAGTTCTAAATTGACTTACAAATGGGACAAGTTGTAAATCTCCATGTGCATGCATGCATCTACTTTTTAGGCTAGGATTGCATGCCAAGGGAATAGGAACATTAGAAATAAGATAATTAGGGATAGATGAGTCCTATTAGAGCAAGTCAGGCACCCAAGCTGAAATCAAATTTCCACAGGGCCAGGTCAGCACAAACCCACAATAAGAGAAGCAAAACAGTTGGTAAGAAACTGGGGGGTTCACTTGTGACGACTGAGGCAAGCAGAGAGGAAACTTGAACATTTCTCCAGTATAGGTGCATGGCCTGACTAGTGTGCTACCAGCTGGCTGGACTTCATCTCTCAAGCTTTTTGTTCATTTGTTTACAGGAATTCGATTATGAACTTTGAATATCATTATAACTGGTGGGTTCCTAAGAATACCTTTGATTTTCACAAGTAGATATGTCCTGGGAACACTGGAAAGACACCCTGCCCCAAAAATTAAAAAAAAAAATAATAAAAAAAAAATACTGACTCAGTGTACACAATCCTTTCAAACTTCCCTTCCACTGTATGCACATTTCCTACAAGTATTTGTTCCCACCCCATACCCACAGAGCCCCGAAATGAGCCAGGCACGCGGTGAGCTGCAGACACGCGGCTCTTGGCTCACGTGTAAAGGCTCCAGTCCCAGCTCCCAGGCACTGCAGTCCCTCTGCTCATACATGTCTGACTGATATCCTGGATTATATTGCTAAGAATTAATTTCAAAAGTACAATTCCAGCATATAAACCGTGCTGCTTGTTTTCAGATGCCATCATTTAGAGAATGTTCAAGGGAATTGTAAAACAGGATTCACTTTATGATGCGGATGAAGTTGGCACTGAATTCTAAACGAGCTGGATACTGCATGCTAAATTGTGTCAGCAACACCTCAGTGAACAGAAATATGAGCTTTTCTCTGTCTGAGACACCTCGCCTTGTGTGATACAGAGAGTGGCATCCTTATCAACTTAGACAGAACAGACTAGATTTTATGACAAATCTGTCAGTTGTGCGCGGTTTGAGATACATTTCCATCTGGGTGTACTTAGCAGGTCTAACAAGGATGTGGTCTTGCAGATCGGTATTTTTCAGAGTTGTAGTTTACGTAACATATTAAAACTATCCGAAACATTATTTTCCCCTCCCTGCAGAAATCAGTATTCCCTGGAGCTCTCCTACCTGAGAGCAGCAGTCCCGTAGTCCAGTCTCCTTCTTGCTTCATTGCCAAGGCCAGGTGCGATGCCCTTCCTCACAGCCTGCACTCCTCCTCCAGCGGTGCTCCCATCACCTGTGACATGCTCATAACAGCATGAACCAGGAGGCAAGGTTGCAGCTCTGACCTTTCGAATGTCTAAAACAAGTGTTTTGCAATCAGTGGTCCCGGTAGTGAAGGAACAGAGCTCCGATAAATAACTTCTCACGGCCCAACCATGCCTTTACCCCAGGGCTATAAATCTCTTAACTACAGACACACTCGTGCAGCCCCGGGAATCAGATGCATAGCAAAATGCACAAAGTACAGGATTTTCGGTATCATGGTATTTGCAATATTCCATATACTTAGAATAAAAAAGAGCATAAATGCTAAAAATAGCCCTAGTGCTTGTGAACTAATCCTGTGTTTACCCAAACCACTCTCCTTTCAGTGTCTCAGGATTTGTGCCCTGCTCAGCTGTGCAGAAGTAATCAAAATGGTGCCTTGCATCCATCAAAAGATCTGAGAGTACAGTCAGTTTTGACTTTTGAAGTTTGTGCATCCAGCCATGGAAAGAAATAGGTGATTGCATCTGGCACGAAAGTGATAGATTTGCTTAGGAAGACTTCAACCTGAAGCACCAGGATCCGAGCAAATGATAAAAGCAGCGTGCGTTCACTTTGTTTCATCTCTTCCTCTCCTCGCTGCAGCTTGATAGACCAGGCTAAGATCTGACACGCTAAAACTTCATTACCATAGCCACGCTCCCCACACCGCGCCGGTTGGGCTTTATCCATCGCAGGGCGGAATCTTAGGGGAGCATACTTTATTATAGCTCAATAAAAGGCAGCGTGGTCAAAATAGCAACTGCCAATTTGCAGGACAGTGTGGGTTCCAATCTGTCTGTTATTTATGTTATAATGGAAATGGGATTGAAGAAATGACAAATACGCGTAGCAGACACGATGAGCATCCAGACGGGAAGGCATTATTAGCAAACATTCATTTAGCAGAGGCAACTACTGCCGCTACAGCCTGGGTAGTGTGTTGGACAGAACAGGAGCTTGGAACGGGAATACCTCGGATGAACACACAGAGAAGAAAAATGATGAAGGAAAATATCACTGGCACGGCTGCATATGGCAGCGAGCGCTGTGCCAGCACTGGGATTCCTTCATCCACCAAGGCGAGCCGAGCTGCGCATCCAAACATCATCGTTAACTCTTCGAACGTCCCTCTGGGACCTGACAAGGATTAGGAAAATGGGATTTCGGACCTCGTTTGAGGAATGGTGTCACTTCAAACCAGGTGGACCTGATCAGATGCAGGCAGCCATGCACTGATCCTGCGCAGCCTGAAGGAGAGGAGAAGGGAGCGCAGAGCCCCTGCAGCCCAGCCCTTGGCTGCTCCGCTCCCGGCCGAGGCTCCCCTCTTTGGAGCATTTTGCTCAGCACGCAGGCAGGCGTCCTCCTCCCATTTACAGCAGAGGACTGGGAAGGATTTCGGAGTGCAGGAAGGACCACAAAGCCGTGCCATGTTTTGACAAGGAAACACCAGCAGAGACCACCACCTTTGGTCCTGCTCCCCTTCCCAGCCAAGGGCAGCCCCCGTTCCCTGCCTCCCTGTCCCCCAGCCCATGGCTATCGCCTGACGCACAAAGCCCACGTCCAGAAGTCCCACTTTGAATTCTGGTACGGCCGCCTGCCCTTCATTTATATTCCTTCTCCTGTCAAAGCGATGGTGACATTAACAAGCACACTCAGAGGGGGGCTTTGTGCCAATTAACAATTTCTCGTTAGCTTAATTAGGGGACACATGTTTTTAATCACAGCTAAGAATGCGGAGTGATTGAAGAATTGATTCGGAGCTTTTGAAAGCATCACTGTCAGCGCAGGGAATTTAATTCGGCAGATGCGGTTAAAGAAAGAGAGCACGGGGCCCAAACAACTTGGGCTAAACGAGCTCAGCAGCAGGAGGATCTGCAGTGACACGGACAAGATTTCCCTCTCATCACCCACAAGAGCCTATCTTAAATTCTGAGACGGTGAGAAACGTGTGTAAAAAACATCACTGCCACTGCTGTGGTTCTGGGATTGGCACCTGTACGTGCAGCACAAATGCATCCCACCTCCTAAGCAATGAACCCTGCAGCTCTCGGCACAGGGCAGAGCACCTCGTGAGAAGCCCCGTTAATGTCCCACCTTTACTGTGGGAATATCGGGCTGCTTGAGCTGAGCGGGTACCTGGGGATATCTCCCGTGCCCAGACTTCTGTTCCCCCCTAGAGAGAAACACGATCAAACTGATCTATTTCACCTGAAGTCAGCACTGAAGTTGGATGTTAAATTTCATGAAATACGATGTTTTCCTCCCAGGCATGGTCTGTTCGCTGGCCGCTGGGCTTAGGGGCTTATAGGATAAGTGAAGGAGCCAGCTGCGTTCTCCTCCTCCTTCCCCTGCTCCAAAATTGGAGTTTGAGAAATAACAGCCTCAATTCAGATGGTTTTATTTTATCAGCAAGCAACGAGCATGGAAAACTTCACAGAGCTGCCTCGAGACCTGTACCTCAGCCATCCCTCTGTCCAGCCTCCTGTCCGTGCCACCTCCCTGACACCGAGCTCAGACACCTCAGCCCCCCCAGCACCAAGTCCATGTGCCCTGAGCGTGAGGAACAGGCAGGGTTTTGAATGCTCTTCTCAAATAAAACCTGTCAATGGATGCTTGAGGGAGGGAGCAGATCAAAGCCGTGGCACCCCAACTGGATGTTGTTAGAGCGACCGAGGCTTCTGCAAAGGGCAATAATTGTACCACAGTGGGAGGTGGGGGAACACAGCCCTGTTGAGGAGGTGTCACTGGAAAAAAAAAATGCAGCTGCAATATTTTAGCTGCAGGAAGCAAATGCAAATGCTGGCATCCCTCTGCTGCTCCTTCCTCCTGGTAGCGGTTGTTGGTCCCCTGTTCATTCAAACCCCAGCCTTCACTGACGAGTGTTACTTAACGCATCCCTTTTGTCATCTTATTCTGAACTCGCCTTTGGGAAAGAAATGGGAGCACAGCGCAGCACCTGCACGGTGCAGGAGGGATGACATTGACTGGCAATAGCATGTATGGGAATAAAGGCCTCAAGGTCTTGGATACCCGCAACAATATTTATGCAAGTGCTAAAACGAGTGGTTTCAGGCAACAAAACCACAAACAGAAGAACTGACGGTGTGGGCCTGACAAAAGGAGGTTACTTCTAATGCTGCTGGGGCAGCGGATCTGGCCCCGTTTCCACAGTGTCTCTCCAGACCACACGTGTATAACCAAAAGCCACCTTTTTAACCCAGCCTTCTGCTTCACAGACCGCATCGCCGCCTTCTCTACAGAGAGGAGGAGGGGATTGAACGGCTGCACAACTTTAAACACACCTGAAAGTGAATTACACCACAGAACTCCATCGCCTCGACCTCGTGCTGGCATTTCATAACTGGAACTTGGTACCAATTCACATGTCCCTGCAGGTGACCTTACACAGTCTTGAGTGACAGACGTCCAAGGACCTACAGGTTTGGTAAATCCCTTCTTTGCCCCACATCCCAGTGCTATGGATCTGGTCTGACGCTGTAACAGGGCACGGCAACAAATTCTGGTTGACTCCAAATCATCTCAGCTGCTGCTCACAGGACTGAATTTACCTTGCTCAAACACCGTCCTCTTAACAAATGTGGGCTGTGTCGTCTAAAATGAGGATGAGCTCTCCATTTAGCAAACATGCAGACAAATAACTTGTTTCTTACCTTGATTTGTTTCAAAAATAATCTCCTTTTCCCCACCTAAATATAATAAACACTGTGGGAAGGTTAAGGTCAGAAGTAGATGGATTCTCTAAGTTAGCAGACTGGAAATATTCAAAGAATGAAATCAGCAGAACCGAAGCCAGCTCTAATAGCTTTCATCTGTTATGTTTGCCTTCTTTCACTAATCTAATGCCCATGTTTTTGTAGAACAGGAGTTAAACAACTTTTTTCTTTCCAGATTTATGAGTAATATGTAGCAAATCTGGAAGATCATTCAAGCAAACAGTAGCTTTCCAAACCTCAGAAGCATTCATCTTAAACAAAAATTGTTCGTGGGGTTTTTCAGGGGTGTCAGAGCCCTCGAGTAAGCGCAGCTATTGATTTCACCTTTAGAGCAGCAATTTAAGATATATATGCAGTGTCAGTGTCGCTGTTAATGAAACTTATCTTTCCCTACTCAGTATACTGAGTATTTTCTTGTACATAGAAATGGGAGGAAGTTACAAATTACGCTGCAGTACGTGTAGGTGATGCATTACAAAAGATAATCATATTTTACACAGCATCGTTCATCTTGAGAGATGCCGAACGGCTCCTGAAATATTTGCATGGCACACGTCTCCTAATGCAATGGGTAAAAAGAGACAACGGGAGGATTCCTCTGCCCTTCCAATGCCTACACAAAAGCCATCAGACCAGTGGTTAACCCACCTGGCTTTGTATTCCAGGCTCTTTTCTCCTTCCTCTTTGTATTTGTCCGTGTGTAGCTAACTTCTCAAAGTCAAACCGATGATGTATTGCAGAAGACACCAGCATTTAACACAGCACCACGATTCCTGAACGTCTTTGTCACCCACGCAACCCCAGAGCCCTGGCAATATTAATGGATACCTCACGGAGGCAATACTAAAACAGCCCCAGGAGCCCTCTGCCGAGGGCAAAACCAGCCGTGGGGCGATCCATCAGAGCAGCATTGGGGACCTCCCAGCTCTGACAGGCTCTGGGAGGCAGCTGGGGGGGGAAGGTGCCCCCATACCCCACTGCTCCTTTCCACCACGAGCCTACAGCAGCAGCTATATGCAAGGGAGCCCTCTGGGAGGCATCCACACAGCATTTTTTTACCACCTGGGGATACAACATCCCTTCAATTTATTTCAGATCCCACATTATTGTGTTTCATCCAGACTTCAGGCTTTAGCTTACAGTAAAAGCTGTATTGCTTCTCAAATCCTGCCTATAAGGCAGACAAAAACTCCTAGGAAGGTTAGAAAAGTAGAATTACATACTTCCCGTGGTGATCTATTAGAAGTAAATCTGAAATCTTCCTCCACAAACACAGAGTTCATGAAGGCTCCAGCACAGAAAAGTCACGGCAAGGTTTGAGCCTCACATCCAGCTTCTTCCTCATCTCCTTTCAGAGCTGTCCTTCCCCTAAAGGCCCACCCTTGGAGCAGACTTCTCCTGAGCCAGGTCACTCAGCAGAAAGCCAACTATTCACACAAGCAAAGACCCCAGCAGCCCCAGCCCCGTTATACCTCCACTGTAGCAATCCGGAGCCAGCCGCAGGCACGGCTCAACAGCAATTACCAGGCAGGTCCCATCCATTGCAGTGATTAATTGAGAACAGGAACTTCAGGCACCTGCAGTTTTGAAAAATAAACAAGCAATTAGTGAGGCTTACAACTCACGCCTGAGTCACTGCTCCCCTGCTTTTTTTATTTTTATTTTTTTCGTTTTTTTTGTAATATAACCGTGATGCTAACCAGAACTGATATTCAAGCACCACTTCGAATGATGTTGTCGTTATCCGTTCAGTTCAGAGGACGTGGCCAAGAAGTCAATGGCCGGCTAGTCTATAAAAGCAGGTCAAGGAGAAACAATGCACTGGGGCAGAATTAGAGAAAATTATCTATTATCTTGGGGCTTCGATGTCAGCTGAGTCCTGCAGGCAGAACCAGAACAGACAGTGGCAGGCGACCGGGCTCGGATGCTTGGGAAGTGGCTGAAACTCACTGGGAGAAGGAGAGCTTTTAAAAACGTTGAAACGTAACAATATTTATAAGGAATAAAATTAGTTTAAATATTTATAGAATGTGAAATAATTACTGCAAAGATTAAGAAAAAGAAGGAAATTATTAAACAAATAAAATGCCTATAAACAAACACGGTTCTCAAAGAAATAAAAGGATTATGGCCAAGCTTGCCTGTGAAAATTGATAAAAAGCCTTATTCTTAATTTCCTCTCCATCCATTAAGAGCTAGCCATGTGGAGAAATTATTAGTATCTGTAATATTTCAACCTGTATTTTTAAATAGTCATCCAAATTAATGCAAAGCAGATGGAATAGGCCATATTTTCCTAAATTACGCACATTAAAATACGCAGTAGAAGTTTTGGAGCTTGCAGACAAAGCTGTAGTGCAGGCACAGGCCCCGTCCCCCATCACCTACCCCTCTCTACTGCCACGGGGCGGCTGCAGCAGGGCCTGGGGAGTGCCTGGGGACCCCCTTTTGGGGGTCTCATTTGGGAATGATTTGTAGAAAAGAGATCTATTAATGGTCTAGTCCATGTTTTTTTCCCCCCAAACAAGGCCTGGTCTGCCTAGTCTACTTTTGGTGGGTATTTATCTAACTGCCTGCTAAAATCATCAGCGGGGTGCACGTGCAGACTCGGGAGCGGCTGTCGGGGGGCCGGGTTCTCACCTGCCCCATGCGACCGAGCATCCCACTGCTCCCCACAGCCCCCTGCCCATCTCCTGCCCTCGTGGCTCTCCTGTCCAGTGGCTCGCTGAGCCCGGACCCTTCCATTATAGGGAGCGAAGCCCAGGCTCGTGCACCGTGCCCGGCACAACCCAGCCGGGTGCCCCGAGCCCCGCGGGTCCCACGGCACACGAGCCGGCGGCAGCACCCGAGATAAAGCCGAGAGCATATGCACCAGCAGGACAAACACGTCTCCCTCGTGCAGAGACAGCCTGGCAAGGGCTCCTGGAAAGGCGTGAAGAAAGTTGCTGCCAGGATGTAAGAAAGAAGGGGGAGACAGCTGGCCTCGGAGCACAAAGCGCGCTCTTTCACACGAGCAGCGAGGCCAACAAAGCCTTTCCTCCCCCGACGCCCCGTCTGCTCCTTCCCCATTCACAGGAACCGGCAGCCTTGCCGAAAGACTAACGAAGGCTTATGCAAACTGCTCCTGCCATGTGGAGACCAATTAAGCATATGTGCATCCACCTATGCAAAACGTGAGCGTGGAGGCCGTGTACCGAGGCGCCCCCTTGGAAGCCGCGGCTCCAGGACGTCCTCCGGCGAAGCACAGCTCGGCGTGCAGGGATCTCCGCAGCCCCAGCAGGGTCGTGCACACATCGGTGGGGTCTCACCCTGTGCTGTGCCCCTTCCTACACACTCAGTGGCTAGTAAATTATCTTGTTTGTTAGCCTGGTACGCAGGATCTGTGTAGGAGAGGTAACCCAACCTGCCCCCGTTCATCTGCAGCACTGGGTCGGAGTATTTGACGTGGCACCTTTGGTTTGGACTAAGGCTGAGGGAGGTTTTTTTTTTTTTTCCTGTGTTTCTGAACACTTCAGCAATTAAAAAACTCAAAATTTCTATTCTGCTTCAAATGTGGGAGGCCTTGTTTTCTGGTTTTGCTGTGTTTACGCACCACGACGGTAAGCGCCGCGTGGCGATAAGTGGGGATGTGCACTGAGAAAGGAACAAGCTGAGACGGGGGGACGGGGCTAAAAGAAAACAGGCCTGGAGGTAAAAACGAAGTCTCTGATGAAAAGCAGAATTAAACACGCCACAACATTTCCTGCTGCTTCTATCAGAAACCCCAGACAGACCCCCTCTGTGCACAGGCGTACAAAATTCACAGGAGATCGCCCCGAGAGGAAAGCCTTATCAGTAAGGACAGGTACGTCTCCCACCGCCGTGTTGCTCTGTGAATTATATCTTAACGCTTTACCTGTTTCTCCTGAACTGATGTAAATATCTCCATGTTAATCTAATGGCACTGATTCTGGCGTGCTTTTCAGAGGAGTAACTGCTCTCCTCTGGTTTCAAATCAAGCATGGGTTTTCTTCCCTATTGGACTGGTTTGGATTTGATCGCTCCCGCATTGATTTACCTCAACTTCTGCCATCGAAACAAAAGCTCTCCCTGTCACACTTGGGTTTGCTCCTCGTCAGAGCTGGGAAATGGCCCCAGCAGCAGCGTGGCAGTGCCCGGGTCAGGCTCCCTCAGGAGCCTGCTGTAGCAAACCTTGTGCTTGCTTTCAAAATATTTTCCTCCTGGCAGAATAAAATTTTTCCGCATGAGTCTGGGGAGCGGGCAGGCAATGCCAGCACGGCTGCGACTCACACACAGCCGCTCGGAAGACTCTGATGTAAACAGTTCGGTCAGTTTGGAACAGACCCCGAGATAAACCCCGAGTTAATCCCACAACCACAGCCTCCAGCCAGCAGCGAGCAAGTCTCCTCTGCCGGGATAAATCCGCGGGCGAGAAGCCAGGGGAGCTGTGATAGTGTACACTGCCTGCGAATCTGCTCTGCTGTTTCCAAATAAATAAAAAAACCCACAGACAGAAGGTTGGCTACGTGCGAACATGGAGAGGGAGGCTTCAAACAGATAAATCTGGAGGAGAGCGCAGGGTCTGCAGGGGTTTGTGATGGATTACGTTGCATGTTTGAACATAATACACATTAAGGCTGGAGACACTGATGCCGTGAATGGTGTGAAATTCCATCTAATGTGGGTTGTTTGCCTGACACAAACATGTTTAGCACGAGATGGAACAAAGGCGAGAAAATCACAGCAGAGTTTTTGAGTGATGCTTGAAAAATTGTTTGCTCCCGCCTCACCCCCCCTTAAAAATGCCACTTGTTTTCCTCCAACCCCATACCTCTCCCCCCTTTTCTGGTAATGGCTTAGTAAATAATTCAGAGCAAAAACAAGAACCAGAACTCGGCGTAATAAAAATGATGTCTCTATCTGCTGTTGAGGCGCATCGTGCCACTTAAGTAAGACAGATGGGAGGATGTGCTGTACTTTGCTTAGCAAACTGCATTGAGAGAAACTGAATCAGCCTGAAATTAGAGCAGAGGGCGAGATGGGGGTGGAGGAACCGGTACGGTGTTGCCTGACAAAGATGCAGGGAAAAGTAATTTACTCTGAAATGACAGTTTGAAGGGGGAAGAAAAATAAACACACAGGAGGGAGCTTAGACTCATTAGCAGCCCAGCCTCGGTATTTCATCATTAATAATAATAAAGAACCCGGCTGAAGCACTGACTCACAATAACACTCGAGTCTCCAGGTCTCCATCTTTAGTTAACGCACAAGAACTGGCAGTGTGGCGGTGAAGTGGGATGAGGAATGGGTTGGATACGACGTGGGCTGCTGCTGACGGAGCTGCCGAAGGCACGGGTGACTCTTTGGGGAGCAGAGCTGATTTATGCCAGGCCGAGGCTGGGGCAATTAGAGCCGCAGCATTCCTCCGGCCTTAATGTGTCCCGGGCACGCTGAGCACCAGCCCGGTACCGCGGCAGGGCTGTCTGGGGCTCCATCGCTCAGAGGGCTCCCGCTCGGCTTTATGAATATTGTTCTTCCTGTGAAATATATTCTCTGTGTACTGGAACAAGGAGGAGCAGAGACAAAGGGAAATAACGGCGATGGCTCCGTGCTCGGGGACCACAAAATGGCTGGGGCTAAAACAGAGCAGGGAGCAGAGAGAACTGCTTGACCTAGCCGAAGTTTAAGGACCAGGGCTGGTCAAAATATTACTTCCACCATTCAATATTCCAAGTGGTTAGCTCACTTAGAAATCTCCCTGCTGAAATACGCTTTCTGTTCTGTCTTCCCCATGGCAGCCCAGGCTGTGCTCTCGCATTGAGCCAGTTATCTCCGAAGGACAGCATGCTATTTTTATCACGACGGTCTTGTGTCCCTATAATTTAACTTATTGCCCTAATTGTGCCGTGTTAAAGTACATCGACGTGACTCAGTTGTAGGAAGAGCTGGCAGTCCCAATGGCCAACGATCACCCATAGCTGAAAGCACATTTTCAGCCAAGCCTCAGCCCCCGTGTGCTAAGCAATTCTGACAATCTAAACACTTATTTGGGTTCCCAAATGGGAGCTGAGCTATTTAGGAGAGCTTGTCCTGGAATTTTAAGCACTGAAAATTTGGCTTTCAGTGTAACTCAGATTCAGGGCTTTAGTATCTGTTTTGCTTCCACTGGAAACCAAACAGAGCCTAACCCACCCCCCCAGGAAGCCCCACACAGCTTTAAGTTTGAAGTGTAATTTATAAATATTGATCGTGTGCTTGTGGCTCAATCTCAGAAGGTGCTGAGTACACACACATCTTACTGATGCCCTTTGGACAGCCTCGGGGGAAAGCCACTTGATAAATGCACAATCCTGTTATTCTAGTAACAAGAAGTGCTAAGAACTGTTATTGTAATGTCCCTTCAAACACAAGTGCAGATTTGTTTTGGAAACGTGCATATAATGGAAATTGCAAGGTAGAGGTTCAATACATTAATTATGCCTCGGCATGCGAGCTTTGACAGATTATGGGCAGACTAATTAAATGTCTTTAATTAAAATACACGGTCCTTGCAAAACTCAGACTGGAGATGGACGAGGCGGCTCTGCTACGCTTGGAAGTGACCTTAATGAAGTCATCCAGAACCAAACGCAGCCCAGCACCTCCGCTGCATCAGCACAGCACCGGGACCGCACGCCTGCGGGGTTTGAGCAGAGAGTGGCAGATCCTGGGCTAGGACTGAGCAAGACAGCGCCTGCAGAAAGCAGCCGTCCTCTTCTGCTTTGCCGCCAACCCAGGCTCTGGTCACTGAGCCCGGGCTGCCTTGCCCAGGGAAGGCTGAAGTCCCGTTCCTGCCACGTTGTGCGTTGGTCCTGCTGGGAAGGGAGACGCACGGCACGGCACGGCGGGTACTGCATGAGCAAATGGGGAGAGGGACAGTCTGCCGCTAACGAGGAGCTGCAGTGTTGCTGCTGTGCAGATGCCAACTGAAAGAGTCTGTTTATTATCCCAGAAAACTGCACCGGTGAAGATCCTAAACACAAAACCAGGAAATGTTTCACATTTTTAAAGAGGAGCTTCTGGTTTTCCCTCCTTTGTTCTGTGCCAGCAAGCGCAACACTGGGTTGTAAAGACTAAGTATCACTTTGTGTTTTATCACGAGAACCTTGGCTTTCAGACTCTTTATAGGTTCAACTGAATCTTTTCAACTGAGTTATGGTTCATATTTACATAAATTACCATATGAAACTTGTTAATATTTCCTGAATATTCGTTCTCGTAGCGCTATTAGACAGGGCTCTGTGCTTTTGTTTGGGACTCAGTGTCAGCAAATCACAGTTCATGACTGTGATCAGTTAGGAGCACAGCAAGATGTATTCCCTAACACACAGCCTGGGTGTCAAATAGTCTGTCCTGAGAAACGTGATCTGAAATCAGCAGAATTTTAGCATGGAAACCACAGGGAGGGCTGTCACTGGGCCAGCGGGAAGCTCCCAACCCACTGCCACGTACGCACTGCGTGAGCTCAGCCTGGCTTCGTGGAAGGCACTGGGCTGGGAACACGCTCTGGTGCCATTTTTGATTCTATTTTTTTAGAATCATCAATAAGAGGATAGACCAAGAGGAATTTCACCTACTGAAAACGATTTATCGATGGATTTCTCCATTGATAGCGTAATTCCCTGCTGGTACACTCACTGTGCCAATGAGGTAGGCAGGAGGCTCTGCACCTCTCCGCTGCAGGAGGAGGTCGTAAAGTCTGTCTGGATGGTGGCTGGGAAGATGCTCAGCGCTCTGCACTGGATAAACCCAGAGATGGGAGTCTGGGGGGGGCCGGGACAACATCCTGCCCGCTGCCAGCGCCGTGCCTGGGATGTGCCCAGCTTGAGCCACTGAATCCTGCAGGGTCTTGGCCCGTGGCCTGCTGCAGAAAGCAGGACCTACTAATTCTGTGGACTAAGCACTGTGGCCTTGTTGCAGATTTACCTCTGAATGCAAACTGCCCTAGGTGAAGGGCACAGTGAGGACAGTGGGGTGTGTTCTGCCATGAGAGCAGCAGCATGGGCTGAGCATCGCCGAGCCTGGAAATGCAAGGTTCCCTTCAGATTGTACCTGTGTGACTGACGGCTCTCATCAACCCCTGCCTGATTCCGACACGAGGAGCTGAGCACTGCTCTCGGAGGACCTGCCACCCGGGGAAGGTTTGCAGCCAGGTCCCAGCTTCCACCCAGCGCTGCCTGACCCCGCACAGCCCCCGGCTGGTGGGGGCCCTGCAGCTCACAGAGGCCGTAACGCACTCCAGATCAGCCCCGTTTTCCTCTTGTTCATGGAAAACACAGAGGGGATTCCCCTGAATGATCAACTGTTGGTCAGCAGCACCTCTCTCCCACCTGTAACACCGGGCAGCAAATCCCAGCTGCAGATGTTTAATGACAAGGGATGAAATTAGATTCCATCCACAACTGAGTTTAATTTCTCTGAGGACCATGAATCTGTCACTGGCAGGGGTGCTCACAGGCGTGGATGACAGTGCTTCCTCAGGGCAGTGACAGATTTGTGTGGTCCCTGCTAACTCCACCCGGGTCTCTCTCCTCTCTGCAGATGAAGACCACACGGGGTTTTCCACGGCAGTGGTTTGAATTTAATGGACCTGATACTCCAGTTCCAGCCAAAAGGACACCTCCTCTTTCAGTCCTTGTTTACGTGAAATTTGCTTTTCATGCACCAGATGTTCCCTGGGCAGCACTTCCAAGGCTGGGAACTCCTGGCGAGCACAGGAGGGGAAGCTGGAGCTGAGGCAGTGGCTGTGTGGCTCCGCAGCCTGGGCATTATTTCTTTAACGAGCCCCCAGCTCAGGGCAGACTGTGCTCGTACCCACCCTGACACCAAATCACCACCTTCCCTGTACACAGGGACTGTGCATGAGGGCAGAAAACCTCCCAGTGACAAATCAAGCCCCCAGGGCTGCGTAAGGCTCTCACCTCCAAGGACCCAGCGCCCTGTAGTGCCTCCGTGCGCCACAGCGGGCAGAGCTCAGGCACACGGCTCAGGCTCTGTCCCTGGAGCAGCCTGGTTTAAATCCTGTCTCTGGGAAGCATCCGTGCTGGGACCAGCTACAGGCAGAGCTGGTGCTGCTGAGGAACGCCTGTCAGCCAGCGGTAATCCCCCGGCAGGAAGGATTACACGCTCACCTTGCACGCAGGCACGAGGGGAGCACAGTGGAGTGGGATGTGGCCGTGGCAGATGAAAGGGTTTTCAATGCTTCAGAAAGCAGCAGATAGAAATCACAAATACATTATTTTTCCATCTTTTTCTACTCCATTTCCACTGTCAAAGATAGTGATCTAAAGCTTCTGCTGTCTCACACCTCACTTTTCCCCCTCCTGGACTAGCAGTGGTGCAGGGTTGTTCTCACCCCTTCATCCACAACACTGGGTAGGAAATTTGGAAAGTTTTCCTGAGCTTGTTTTATCAAACCGTCCTCGTCCAAACCCAGGACCTTTGGGAAAGCCGAGAGCCTGCTGTTGTTTCCACTGCTAGATGTTTTGTACTTCGTTAATCCCTTCTTCCCAATTTGCCATTTCACCCCGCTAGCACTGGAACAAGGGAGATGTGAAGATAAGCAAAATAGGCCCAAAACCCCCTGATGGAGAGGTGACGACATCACCTACCATCTGGAGCCTGTGGTCTTCCAGAGAAGAACCTCAAAAACTAATTAAAAATAAAAATATGCTGCGTTGTAAAGCCTGAGCTGCCAGCAGGACCGCTGATAAATCAGCGATCAGCAGACCCTCCCCTCCCCGCAGCACCTCCCAGTAACTCCAGTTTTGTGAGAGGGAGGGAGACCAGCACAATGGGGAGAGGTGGCAGCAAGTCACGGAGCTCTGAGAGCTGGGACCAGGAGCTCTCATCTCTCCAGGTTGTTTTACTGCCTTCCATCTGCCACCTTCGGACACGTGCAGACCTCGCAGCCACCTTCTCTTCTCTTGATGGCAGGGAAATACATCACACCATCAGAAATTCCTCCTCATTCCAGGCTCCTCCGCAGTTCCCATCCTGCTCACACACACCACAGACCCCTCTCCAACCTCTCTTTTGGACCCTAACCCCCCCGGTTTGCTACGAACAACCAGCAGCAGCAGCAGCCTCTCACCCGTTCCTACTACAGACGGGAGCAGAATCATGTTCTAAGTTTCATTTCAGTGACAAAATCTCTCTAAACCATCACACGGCGCAAAACCTTGTGACCTTCAAGGCTACTAAGTGGACTTTTTTGGTTTAATTCCAGCTTAGACCCCAACGCAGCACGGTGGTGATGGCTCTCCAAGCTCCGCTCCGTGCAGCACGCCGCCCCGCTCCCAGTAAGGTCAGGAGGCTCATCAGCAACAAACCTGCTAACGGCGACTTCACAAAAGGCAATTTCTCTTCCAGGGTCCATCACTCTATTAATGAACCCGTAAGCTAAAGAACAGCACTTTCCAAGATTTATAGACCTTTTTTTTTTTTTTGCCTGTTAGGGGCCTATCAGCTCTGGAGAATAATTTCATCTTGCGCAGCTGGATGGGATAAGACAGAAAGCTGCTGCCCTGCCGAAGGTGTTTTCTTCCCCAGACGGACTTCCCGTGATATTCCCATAATGAACAGCAACCAGGCTGTGTTCGTACTGCTAAACCAGCAAGTGGACACATCCACATCCAGAGGGAGCCTCCATCTCCCCCTGCCATTGAGTTACTGAGGCTTGTCTCAATCGTGGCACTGAGTTATTTTTGCACCAGAGGTCTCTGGGTTGCAATCAACAACTTCATTTTTTCAGTCACTTAGCATCTGCTGTGTTGATTTCCCATTGATTTTTATCTGTATGTAGCCTTTAAGAGCTGCTACCATGAGGCCCAAATAGTAGGCTTTCAAACTCCTAAGTAGGGGTTAAGGCCAAGAGCAACTTTTGGCCAAGTGCAAGAACTGTGGAGCCACATGCAGAGCTGCCCCCTCTCGCCTTAAAACACCTCTTCCCAGGAAAACAAAAGAAAACGGAGCAGTGCTTCCTCAGGGCTGGGAGGCTGGGAGGCTGCCTCCTGGACCTCTTAATTTCTATGGCTTCCCTAAAGATCTTGTCTTTAATAGAGTATAAAACATTATAAAACATCTAGTTCCTGATACTAAGCAGCTCATCACAGAAGAGGTCCTGATTTTGCGATAGTTTCTCTCATTTTCCTGTCCTCCAGCAGTAATTCTTCCTGCTCTGTGCGAGGAGCAATCAATTCAGCAGAGGGAGGAGCAGGACTCAGGGCGAGTGGCTGAGCCGCTCATGTCCTCTAGGTGCAAGTGGCCACAACCTCATCAGAGCCTTTCAGGAGAGCTGATGAAAAGTGCTAATAGGAACCAGGTATTTAAATGATGACTCGGTCAGAATTATCCAAAGTGATGCCCTCAAATTTGTTTTTCTCAGATGTTTGAGCCCTTCTGAGGGCCATAGAGGATGAGAACAAGCAGCAGAGATGACAGAAGTGGGAATCCCGCGTGGCGCTGCTGTCTCACCTTTGGAAAGCTCTGATTTATCTACACACAAATGAAAGGGACTTTCACACCAAGGACTCTGCAATGTTTTAAGAGCTTTTCTTGTCTTGATTGTAATGCCATTTGAAAACGAATCCATGCGGCTTTATTTTCTCTGCTTCCATTTGCCCAGCCCTTGCCAGTGACTGTCCCAGGGCTGAGACCGGCATCTGGAGCAAATCCAGCAGGTGGGACTGGGAAAAGTCCAAAAAATTGGGCTGCAAAAGGCAAAGGGCAGTCTGTCTGCAGATTGCTGTGCTCATCGAGGCAGAAGCACCACAACGAGAGAAGATTTTGTTGCTTCAGTTTCTTCCAGTTCGCCCAACAGTCCCCAACATGGGTGCGCAGTGGGGCTGGGATTTGGCACCAAGGATGATGCTGGGGGAGATCACGGAGCGAAGGCACAGCCCTGACGGTGGGGACATGCAGCACAAGCCGCGTGCATCGCTCTGCTCTGACCCCACAGCCCCCGGAGGTCCCAGCTCGTGCTGAAGCCGCCCGTGTCAGGTTGTTTGCACTGCAGGAGACAGCCAGGGGCAGCTCCCAGACAGGCTGCAGAAGATGGAGAAAAGAGAAGACTGGGAGGTTCTTCTAAAAACCGATTCCGTTCCTTTACGAATTCATGCCATTTGGGGGCCACATTAATCTGGCTGCCTTCCCTCTGTAATTTATCTTTAAGCATAATCTTGAACGTCTAAAAAGAAAAGTGTTTTATTTTCAAAGGAAAGCGAGCAATTCATAAAACATTATATGTTGACACATTCTGGAGAATATAAAGGGGCTCATTGCTCTGATTCAGGACCTATTTGCATAATTTTTCCTTCTCTCACCACAGGTAAATCATGGCTAAATATTGAAGCATTTATCACCTGGGCGTTTGCAAGCCAGCCTTCACACGAGCATAAAAGGGAGGGCCACACTTTCCCAAGCGCATGCATCAAACTACAAAAATATTTTGGCACTTGTCTAGCTCTGAGCTCACAAAATTAAGACCGTTAAGACCTCTGAGCAGAAATGCCTCTCTTTGGAGGAAATTCACCCAAGAGTTATTTTTCACACGATTCCTAAAGAAGGTCTCAAAGCAGTGCTCACGCATGCCTGAAATGATGCATGGACCTGCACTGCCACTGAGCAGTGGTGAGCTCCCCGCCGAGAATGCTCACAGAAATAAATACCAAGAAAAAGCAGGGCTTGGGCGTTCAGTCATCCACACTGAGCCCCTGCTCTGTAGGCTGACCTGTTGCTCTGCAAGGTTGTCTCTTGATGATGTTGGGATGTTTAATTTGGCTCAGAATGGCTGGCTGCGTCCCCAGCTAACTGCAGCTGAGGTGACCTCGCATCGGATGCTGACACGAGGATCACGTCTTGCTCGAGTTCCTGTTCAGCACCTCTACAATATTTAACAGAGAGTCAATTGGAAATGTGTTTTACACAGCAGAAGCTTTCAGCCCTAAACAAATGAAAACAGGACAGAATAAAATGTGTTCATTCTTACACTGTCCACTCCTATTTCAACCCAAAACGGTGACTAAGGGGCAAATAAATACGTGAGGAGAAACATTACTGTCTGCCACGTAACGTCAGACATTTTCCCTTGTCTCTTCTTCCATTTTCCCTTCTGTTGTCCTAATAAATAAAATAATACTTTGGGGATTTGGATTTACAAACAAACCATCTCCGTATTTGGCTATATCTTCTATAGCAACACAAGAGGAAGGTTCTGTTACTCAATAACTAACTGTACACAGAAAACGCATACAAATTATTGCAGCTGTCGCTATCACAACTTAGGAGTAAATGCAGATGGCATGAAATAATATTCACAAACAGCTAATAGAATTTTAATGGCTTTAGAAAGAAAATAAAATGAACGACACTGTATTTACTTGCGATACGACGGGGATTTATAGTGTGCCAGTGCAAGTAACGAGTCACTTTGGACCTTGCATTTTCACACATTCAGAAGTGGGCAAGTCCCTGTGGGTTTTATTTATGGGAAGTTTAAATAGCAATCATAATTTGTGAAATATTCAAGGATGCATCTGCATAAAGTATGATGTTCGCATTATGCAAATGTCATGTATGATGAATGAAATGCATCAAATGTCTTGAGGACACCCAGATGTTAAGCCTACCAGGATGCCAGGAAACATGGAAGGAGGTGAAGAACATGATTTCTTCTTGACTTAATTGATTTTCATGTTCCAACATCACCTTCTAAATACTTCCAATCAAGAAGCAAGCTACAGTTACAGTTCACTTGTTGTGGTTGTCTTCTTTAATCATCATTCTCACTTTCCTTTTCCCAGAGCAGCCCAAAACTCAACACAGCCTTTTAAATGGTTAAACGAGAACATTTCCAGACACACGCAGCGTTCAAGTGTGAATGCTTACTAGCTGAGTGCCACATTGGTGTCGTGCTTTCTTTACATTTTTTGTTCTGTGGCCAACGAGGGCAGAAAGACCACGCTGCAGCTGGCTGAAAGCCGCAGTCCTGCCTGCATTGAGGCTGGTGGGACCGTGGTCACGGCACTAACAAAGGGCTGGGAACCAGAATGAGATGGGGCTTTGGGGGCTGGCAGGGTGGCACAAAGCTACTGGAGGCTTTTCCTTGTAGACTTGGGAGTACACATCTTAAAGATCCATGGTGAAGAGTAAAATCTATGACAGAGTAAAGTGGAATCAGCAGGAGCTCTGCCTTGGACATTGTTCAGGGCAGGAATCATCCCTGACACTGAGCTCATTTTCCTTATACTTGGGTCAAACAGACAATGGGCATATTTCTGTTCTGTTACTGCTGAAGAAGATGAGAAGTTTTATTTAATGAGCAGATACGTGTCGGTACAGCTTTTCCATAGGGTAGGGGAGAATGAGGCTGTAGCAGGTGGGACACAGAGCAGATGTCAAACACTGAGAATCTACACATGTGCGGGACCTCTCTTGGACTGTGCTTGCTGAAATCACAAACATGTCAGCAGTGGGAGCAACCCCGTTTTGAAACAGAGGGAAAAGATTTAGGGTAAAATCCTTAAAGGTATCTAAGCAACTGAGAAGCCCAGATTGTGAAGATTCATTTAGGCTTTGCAGGAAGGCTCAGTCCTGACCGCGGATGGGGTCGCTCCGATCAGGCACTGTGTGGAGCAGCTGGCCCCTTTGCCTTCCTTAATTTGAGTGCTGGAGCAGACCGTGACTCTCAGCAGCACTGCTGAGATGCTGTTGGTGAGACCTACTATCCAAAGTATTTATCTCAAAGTGACGCTTTGGGTAAAATTGAGTAAGCTCCTAATCAAGTTAGAAATGTAAATCTCAGTTAACTTCAGTGACGCTGATCTTATTGATACGGCAAAGCAGTAACTGCCTTGAAATAGATTAAAGCTGATAAAAATAATTTTACTACTGAGCATATCGTTTTATATTGTAAAAATGGAATTTGTGAAAGCAAGTCAAAATTATGACTACTGCATCTGTTCACACTGATGGATAGCTTTCAACTGCACACAACTTGCCACAACCCAAAATTCATACTAATTTTTGAAAATGTCCCCGGTAAACTAACATCCACACATAAATACACATCCTTGTCTGACAGGAAATGTATTCCACTTTAAATATCAATATATATCCTCATACCTTCTACTCAGCCTAACTTTCTGAGAGCGATGTGTGTGTGCCCGCACTTCTCGGCAGACGGTGGGCTCCACGTAGTCTGCCTCCCAGCTGGCAGTTGTTTAGCCTGAGACTCTTTCAAAAAACCCGTCAGAGCTCCACAATCCATCTGGAACACTAAAGTCAAGAATATAATTTTTCTTGCACCAGACACTATCAGGCGAAGTGATTAAATCTCCATCAGTCATTTGGTGTAATAGGAATATTGCACAGAGTGGATTGCTGCTGCAGGATCAATAGCTCCTGTTTTATAACAAAAACCCAGGGCCTCGGCCTTGCTTACGGTTTTTCTGGCAGTGAGGGGCTATTATCCAATGGCTGCACTCAATGCCATCGACATCCACGCTTAAATGTTATGGATTCCCAAAGTGTTCATGCAAATTCCAGTTACATCTGGCATCGAAACACTCAGCACAAGGCTCCTTGGGAGTCACAGAGACCGAGGCTGCGAGAGCGCGAAGTGAGCACAGCTTTGGATCCGATTTGAGCTTCTAGCAGCTCACGACACAGCCCCTGCTCCCTGAAAACACACACCTGGAGGTTGGATGTAGGAGAGGACACCAGGCGGACACAGAGCTGCTGCTCTGCGTGGAGCAGGGTGGGCTGACACCACAGCCCACCTGCACTGGTGTCCCGCAGGACACTGGGGAGATGACCCAGCTAGTGGGTTAAGTGCCCTGGAGAAGGAATAAAGATGCTAAGTAAGGGGAAAGAAGGGTTATTAGCCGAGCAGGATTGCTCCCCACTGTCCCGTCCCCAGCGCCTTGCTCCAGCCACTGCTGAATGCTCCGATGGAGCCCAGCCTTGGTGGGGCGCGACGCAGCCTAACGAGCATCGCTGCTGAGATGTGAAGCCTCAATACCCCTGACTTAATTTCAGCCCATATTTCCTTGCTATACCCTCATGTTTAGCGCTCGCATTATGTTTGCCATTAATAACGAGCAGCAGAATATATAGAAGCAATAAGGTAACAGCACACGATATTGTTCTTCCCTTGACTTGGGACTTCCTCGCTCTTTGCTGATTTGTATCGTGGCTCTCCTCGACGTATTTCACATGTGTGAGCCTGAATTTATACTGCAGCATACCAAGGCACTGGCTTTAATGCATCTCCTTCTCTCACCTCCTTGGAGTGCATGAATCTTCCACCTCCCCTACGCTGCACAGATATTAAACACATTATTCTGCTTTGATTGAATACCAGTGGAATTAAATTCCTTCAGTGACTTAGTCCTTTCTGCTGAAGCTGAGCAGGGAACATACACTCAGGAAAGTAGAAAGGGAAGAAAGGGGGAAAAAAGGAAGAGGATCAAGCACGGAACTGAAGAGTGATCATTTTCACCTCTATTAGCAGTTTTATGCTAGATATGATAAATTTTAGTTTTAGTGGTGCAAATTCCAACATCTGCTCCATCTCTGCCTCACAGACGTGTTGACAGGTGTAGTCTCCTTTTCAGCATTGCTTGGGAGCTGACAGATGGACTGCCAGCAGTAAATAAAGGGTAAATCCCACAGGCAGTGGCAGGGGGCTCCTGAACTTTTCCTTTGTTTTCCCTCATTTGATTTCATGTCTCTAGTCTCTGTACTCACTCTCTTAACAGCGTTTAGCAAGGAATTTCCTTCTCTTTCATCCTTTCTCTTATCTCCCTTGAGAAGATGAAAGCTAAATGATGTTAATCTGCCAAATATTTCTGATCATTACGAGTGCAGTAGAAATCACTCGCTGGAAATTAATTGCAAAATAAAATGAGGTTGGAGAGGGATGTGAACACCTGAACTTCCATTCTGCTCGCACGCTGAAGGACAGCGCTCTGCAGCTCCAGAAATGCAGCACGCAACCACAGCTGGTGAAACAGTGCAAGGATCAGCCCATCCCAAAGCCAGCATCTACCCAAATCTCCCCAGACAAGGAAGGAATTGGTCCTCTCAGAGCAGAAGGCAGAACTCTAGGATTTGGTCAGAACAACACAGGAAAGTTTGTAGCTTCCTAACAGAGCACGTTTTTCTTGGATTTCCTAATTCCTTTTCAGCTGCTGTTGGTATTTATAATACTTGAGCACTACAAGTAGAAAGAAAAAGAATCTTGGACATTCTTTGACAAGAACGAGGCTACCCACTGGGAAATAAAAACATGCGAAAGCCGCTTTGCTGTTCTTATTTCTCTGATGAAAGGAGCTAAGCTAAGATACTGAGGAATTTGCTGGCTTTCCTGTTGGATACATCAACAGTGTTCCTGTATTACGGATCACGTTTTGTTGCCTTTTTTTTTTTTTTTAACTCTAGCTGTGGGTCTCCTCTTAGCTTAAAATATTCTTGCTTATGATGGCTATGATAAAGTATTCCCTATTACCAATACAGCATAAAGGCATTTTCTGGCTAATACAGACTGTTCTGCAACAAGCAGTAATAATCACTCAGATGGTTCTGCCAGCTTTCTTTTTCCTCCCTTCTTTTCTTTCATTTTTTTTTCTGCATTATTGCCAGTCAGACCCAGCTGCTGAATGCCTGACAATTTCTAATCTCTCTGATTTAACAGAACCGTGTTGCAGCACAGAGATAGTGAGGACTGGGGCACTGAAAAATTCTCTATCATGACCAGGACTTCAGAGATTTCAGCTCCTCCAAATGCGTCTGCCAAGGGGGCCTGGAGGAGCAGGACAGAGCAGGTGCCAGAGCAGGTACCCGAGTGGTACCCGAGCCAGACGTTGTCCCCATTAATAGAAGGAGGCGTAAGCTCTCTGGAATAGGATGAAAATCTACTAAATGTCCTGATTAAGCTCAAGGAGACAGACTAGTTCAGCCACCGAGGCTCCTAGGCTCAGCAGAGAGGGACTTAACCTCAAACCGGGCGAGAGGCTGGCTGCTCTCTGGCACACACACAGCAGAGCCCCTGCGGCATCCTCTGTCCCGAACGAGAGCGGCAGATGGTGTCAGCGAGAGCTGGGGAGTTTATGAGCTCTGCGGAACTGCGCACGGGTGATGCTGCTGAGCAGACAGCAACTGCGAACAGGTGTCTGCTCTGCATTTCGGCCACGAGCTGCTTCTGTGCAGACCCAGCAAACTGCAGTCCTGAAACAGCCTCCCCGAACCGCTTCCATATGGATGGATCGGGACAGGGACTGTGTTCGCTTTCATATCACTCGCATGTCAAAACCCAAACGATCAGGAGTAAAATATTCTGATGTAACCCAGACAAACATTCAGTCCTGCTTATAACACACACGGAATATGACAGAGCCAGTGGAAAACTGCACCATGGTGGGACTTCAAAACCTTCTCTCTCCCTTAGTCAGTAGCTGCTTGCCACGACCTCGTGAATCCATGGAGCTGGGTTTTCCCTGCGAGAGCTGTTGATGGTTACTACTGCTTGAACTGCTAGGCAAGACAGACTCCTTGCACCCACACTAGGCTGCTATTTGGGCTGGGGAGCAGCCCTCCAGAGCCAGACTATCTAAACCCAAAACTTACACCAGGAACTCTGTAAGACTTGGCTTAAAAATATTAATTTGGGGAGCGGGGAGGGGAGTTAATGAATTTCACACTCATGAAGTGTTATCAGATTTTGGTGCCATCTGCTTATGCTTAAGACAGTTTCCAAAGCAGCTTTCCTGTTCTGCTTCAATCCTTTCCTGGTGAGAGACCATGTACAGAGTGGGGTAACCTCTCCTCCGTGCCTGGCCTCCCAGGGGAGCCTGTACCAAGCTCTTCAGTCTGACGCTGAATATTTGTGCAGTAAATTTATAAATAGCAACGGCTTTTAACTACTTTGTTGAAGGAAAGGGTGAAATGAAATAGAATGAGAAAAAAAATGGTACATCATGTGGCGGAACAGATTCATACACTTCTGAAGACAATTTTGCATTTGTTCTGTACTGTACTCATTTACTCTCTATTAATCCTAAAGCATAACAAATTCATAGAGGAATTACTTCACCCATCAGAGAGAAAGTAATAGAACAAGTGCAATCATGGTGCCAGCATAAGCAAAAGGAAACAAGCACACAAGGCAAGTTACTATACATTTTGGAAGGAAGCAGTGTATAATTGTTCACATTAGAGACTATTCAGGACAGCAGAACTGGCTTCCAAAACAGCCAGAAGCCGCTGCTTGCATGAATTCCTGGGATGCCCATCCTAGCTGTTTTTCTGCATCAAAAGACCAAGTATCTCTTTGAACAGAATAAAGCACCAGCTCAGAGGGGAGTCATTTTCTGAATGGTAAGAATTACGACAGTGTACCTCGGAGATCTTCAATGCAAATAGTCACCTCCCCTGACACTGCTCAGCTTGCGAGATCTAACAGGATCACACAGCTCCACATGGGCTGAGCGGGGGTTAAAGTCCTTTGACGAGACGCAGCTGATGTAAACAGAGGCGTTTGTAAACCCACGTTTGCTGCGATGATGTTGGAATATAGAACCCTTCTATTTTGGGAGCCTCTTGCATGTTTTCATACAGTCTGACAACTTCCGTACAACCGACAGCCGGATGACATTATAAACGTGGTTCAGGCGTATCTGCTTCCATACGGGTACTTTTCTTTTGCTTTGGTCACTTCACATACGTGCTTTTTGGTGCTGTGCGTGAGCATCTCAGCACTTTATTGTGGGTGTTGCACACACACTATTACAAAACTGTTTTGTATATTCGCAGCACTAACAGTGACAAAAGCCATAAATGTATCACACTTAGCTATTTATTGTCCCTTAGAAGTGAAAGAATCCTGTCTGATCATTCACCCTTCTTTGTGTCTCAAGAAATCAGACCCTTGAGACTACCTTGTGGTGCCTGATACCTGCTGGGCACCAGTGTTCTGTGTTATGTCATGTCCTTCACGTGGTTTTGGAAGATGGGAGTGAGAATGCCCAGTTCTGGAAGAGATGGAAAAGAAACAACAGCTCTGCAGAGATTTTATTGAACTTCTGTGCATGACTATTTCACAGAGAGCTCTCTGCTGTTGACCCCAGGTGGTACATACATAACTCCTCCAGAACAACATACACACAAACCTTATCTAGAGACATTAAAGAAAGCTGCTTGACATTGAAAATCAAATTGATTTCTTGCCAAGATTTCACAAGGGCATGTGTGACAGCAAATGACATGCTTAAGCCTTGCAAGAAGAAAATAAACATGTCCAATGCAAAACCCATCACTTTCTGTGCCAGCTTGAATTACGCACATCTGTACTGATTTGACACCCAGCTTGCTTGGCAGCAGAGGCAAAGCGTGTGTTGCCACAAGCTGAAATAGATAAATAGGGTAGGGCAGCGCTCAGTGTCTTCTATAAGGCTCAGCCTCCTATGCAGAGACAGCAGCTCGCAGTGTTAAGTAAATAGTGCCCAGTCTCTTTGTTTCTCTCTCCTCCATTTGGCAAGAACTGCTTGGGAAGCCACTGCTGCTGCCATCTGATTTGCTTTTTCATCTTCCCTTTCATTCTGTGCTATGTACTGAGCAATTAGCCATCAGAAAACCGTTGACCTTCTTCTTTCTTACAACTGGGTTGAATTGCAAGTCAGGCAGAAACAGCCTTATTCCAAAAAGCCTGCAACTTAGTGCGTAAGGGTGCTTTGTTGGATAAAACACCTGAAGCTTACACCCTTGCAGCAAACCTGGCTCAGCAGGAGCTTGAGCACAAGGCTCCCTCTCACCGAGTGCTTTTTAATTTCTGGGAAACTGGTGTTTCAGTGTGAAATGAGGTCGTCTGTCTGAACTCCAGTTTCTAAACAAAAGCACTAGGATTGTTTGCTATTGCCCTGCTGTGTGATATAAGGTCTCTTATCCCCCTGACATCACTTCTCTCGAATTATTTGTCAAATTAGAGTGCAGTCTCTTCAGGCCAAGCACCATCCTTTAAGACGGGTATATGCTGTGCCCAGCACACTGGGACACGGGCTGCTGGGGCACTATAAATAATGCTCCCTGTTTCACTACCTGGTGAACAGAAACAAATGTTTCTTTAAGTCGCTGCACACTTCCATCCACCAGAGATTAATGGAACTGCCACCTCCTGCCGTGCATTTTGCTATATTAACATAAAGTTTCTATTGCACAGCAGTTTGATCCATTTGTGTTTATTTAACTCCTGTGTTCTGACAGAAGAAGATGGAGAATCTGCATAATTAATAATGACCCAGGCAATCTCACTTAATGCCTGCTCTGAAACCCCTGACTATCCTTGTTAACTAACGACATCTATAATAGCGTCAGACAGGTAAAAGACTCCCTTAGTCTGCTGAGATATTATTCACCTGGGATTATCAATGGGTGTTTTTCAGCGCTAGCCATTAGCTGGAAGTGCTCAGGTCATTCATAAAACTTCTTTTACTTTTCACAAAGGGAGCACAAAAGCAGGGCTAGAGCAAAAAGCCATGCCTCAGAGCGAATCTCCTCTTTTGTACACCTTGCCACAGCCCTCCTCCTCCCTCAGCAGGGCAGAAAAAGCCATAAGGGCCCCATCTATTTCCCTGAAGGGTGATTGTCCAGCTTCAGTTCTGCCCTACATAACAAAAGTTCAGGAAATTTTTAGAAAAATTTCAAAGTCGGGTCTAAGCAAATATTTTTAAACACCCCTGAAGAGCTGGCATATTCTGTGCTCACTGCACCAAGTCCTCCTGACAGCCCTGGAAAGAGAAATGCCTCCACCATCACAGCACACCGTGCTTGCTGCCGAGAGCTCACTCGGTGCTCAGGATCCCCCGCACCCCTCCGAAAGGAGACGTCCTGCTTTGGGGACGGCTGGGGATGGGTACCAGGCCCTGCCACCAGCCCCGATGTCCCTTTGAACCAAACCCAGGCAGCTGCACAGCAAAGTAATCGCACTGCCAACAAGTCCGCGAGCTGTGGCTGGCGCGTCGAGAGCGTGGCTGCCGAGCTGTTGTCCCAGCTTATTATGCAGCGAGCCTCTGCTGCCCTTAAGCATTCACTCTGTACCAACACTATTTTTATTTCCATTTAATAGCAGTTTTAAACGGATTTAAAGACCGTGCTCCTTGCGCGTCTCTATCACGGAGCATCGAGAAACAGGGAACTGTGAATTTTAAGGTCAGAAAGCTTAAAGCCA
Organism: Aythya marila; assembly: GCF_965140915.1. Lineage (NCBI taxonomy): Eukaryota > Metazoa > Chordata > Aves > Anseriformes > Anatidae > Aythya > Aythya marila. The sequence continues at coordinate 1,289,147 of NC_139065.1, forward strand.
CCAAGCTGAGGTTTGTTTGCTTGAAGAAATGCCACAGGCCAGCCCAGAGGAGCAGAAGCTCCACAGGCAGTTCCTCACCGCCATGTCATCGGCCCAGGCCAAGCTGTGGACGCAGTGGCGGCGGGTTTGGGCCATGACGGGGAACATGGAGCTGCCACAAGGGCAGGTGAAGGAAAAGAGGGCGCCGGGTGCTGACTGTCACAGACCAGGCCGCAGCGAGCCCTGGCTGAGGGGTGAACACCACAAATTGTCCCCACGGACACCAAGTGGCTGTGGGGAACGTGAGGGAAGCAGGGGCAGTGCCGGCTGTTTGCCAGGTGCCAGCCTCAGCCCCTTGTAACCACCATGGACTTTACAGAGGCCTTTGGCCGCCAGGTCCCTCTGAGGGAGGCAGTGGGAGCGCTGAGCGGGCAAAGGCTTTATTTCCTCAGCCCAAGTAAACTTGTCTAATCTGGTAAACTAATATCAGAACAATGCCGTTTGCCAAATCAGATGAAATGCTTGTAACAAGGGCTAATCAGATTCTACATTAATGAGAGAAAATATGAAGCTAATCAACACCCAGGCAGGTCTCTAGGCTGCAGGCCTATTAAACTTCATAAAAAATTAATGACTGAAGGAGCAAAATCGTTTGTAAGGGGTCTCCTGTGGCAGGGGAAGCGTCTTGAGTACCGTTCACCTCTCATTACACTGAATTAGCCTCACTTTCCAACCCCAAACATCATCTAGGCAGCAGCATTTTCTGCTGGGCCCTAGGTAGCTGTTTCGAAAGAGCCTTGACATATTTCTCCATCCTCCCTCCCTCACTAACCCCTTCTGCTCCACTTTTGTGATGGCTTTTTCCATTTTAATTAAGGACATGTGTACTGCAGCAGCTCCCAGGAAATACCTTTGTATCACCAGGACCTCTGGTCTGAGGAGAAGCTCAGAGTGCAAGATTGGGACAAAAAATGAAGGCCAGGAGCACTGCCTTCTCTGTATGAGGGGGGAAAGCTGTTTCTGTACAAGTTACCTTATATGAATGCAATAGGGAGATGGAGAGAAACATGGAGTTGCGAAGAGAAATTGTACAGAGAGACAGATAAGTTAGAAATGTCTTGGCAACATTAATTTATTTGATAACTGCCCTGAAATACTGCTCCAAATTCAAACCAAACCCCACACGTATTTATGAGACTGACCTCTATTTTGTTTTGCGTATGTGTGTGACTTTTGCACTTCTTATGCCCAGATGGAAGTAGATACGCTGGGCCAGACCCAAAAAAAAGATGGCTTCAAAATATTTTCCTGTTTGGAAATGGATTTTCATTTGGAAGCAAGACTGAGGGAATTTTGTGACACCTGCAAGACTGCTCGGCAGACATCGGGCTCCTGTCTCCACTGCAATTTAGTCTCAGTGCTGCCAGTTACACTGCACCACCTCCAGCAAATTATGAATTACTAATAAGATGCAAATGTAGATCATAATATAATGAACTGTGCAAAAGTGGAAACAAGGCAGGTTCTTCCGGCTGACATCTGCTGAACAAAATAGTTACCCCACTGATTTCAGCTGTTTTAGTCAAGTATAAATAAAATAAGCTAAACCTGCCCGGTCCGGTCCTTTTCCACACATGCATTGTTTGAGTTCTCACATAATTGCAAGGTTGTGCGCAACAGATCACTTGAAATGATCTTCTGTATTCAATGTTGTGGAGGTAAAACAATCATTTCTTAGATTTTTTGGCTGGGAAAACAAAAGGCCCTTGGCGTAAATCTTAAATATTTAATGCATTATGTAAATTAGGCGTTTAAGTACATATCTGGTTTAGTAAAAGAAAAGTAGAGGAGGTACATTAAAAAGTATGAGAAAGACATCTGGAGGATTCAGTAATCATTGTTTCAGTACATGTGTCTCAGAAGACCCAGAGGTTTTGATCTGAAATGTCTTCACGCCTGAATGGTTGTCTGGGGCGTAGTCCCGGACCTATTTATAACTTGGTGCAGCTGAATTAAGCCTCTCTTGTTTCTTAATCAGGTTACAGGAGACTGTCATTTATGTCTTCTGTATTAAGATATTTCATTTCCTCTCCTTATGTGGTGTTGCAGTACTTCAGTGGGAACTCATTGCCAGTAATGAACCTGCTTTGAGAATGGAAGTCCCACAGCTTATCAAGGCTTAATCTTTGCACATGGCACTAGAGACAAGGCCAGCCCCCGCTGCTGTGGATTTTGTGAAATCATTTACCTCTGTGCAAATAAGCGTACGCTTCTGCCATGTTGGTTTAGCAGCAGCTGACATTCGCTTCGCTCTCATCTCACAGCGATGCACGGAGCTGCACGAGGGGCAGAGCCATGCAAAGTGCATTTTCTGTGACCTGGTCATATTGAAATCCAGGTAATTGGATTCAAGCAGCACCATACACCAATGATTAGCACAAACTACTATGGTAGCTTGACCTGTATGATGCATAGTGGGTTCCCATATATTTACTTAGGCAAATGAGCTGTGTTTGCGCTTGAGCAATGCTTAGATGAGATGTGAACCCAACTGGAACTGTGGGTACACCCTTCCTCTTCCTTCCCCTGAAAGGTTTGGGACAAATTCTCACCCAGCAGGTGACACTTCTCAGCTACACAGTTCAGACTTTGGGAGTCTAAAGATATGAATTTCACAGCTTAGTACATAGAGGGGAACAAATTGGCTAAGTCTGAAGCAAAGACAGATCCTAAAATTCATCTTTCATGAACACCAGCTTAAAGTCCCTCCATTTTAAAAGCCATACAAGCCCCTTTGGAGATGCAGGTTTAAATCTGTAAATCTCCCACTGAAGATAAATGCAAGAATGAAAATTTATCTGAATGCATATGTGGGTAAAGTGCTGGCTATATGCTTGCTGGCTACAATTCAAAAGCAATAAAACCGTTCTTAATGCCTGCATCATCTGTTCCAGCTCCTCAAAAAAAATGTTCTCTGGGATATTCAGCAGCCATCAGCCCAACTTACTTGAACCCTGCTGGCTCCAGGATCTGCAGGCCAACTGCAGGATCTCACAAGAGCCTTTTAAAAACTCTTTTTCTCTTTTCCTCTTAACAGGAGAAAGTGATAGAGTTGCCCCTGACTTAAATATAAAGTTGTAATCCCCACAGCCAAATGAAGTCTCCTTGCGTAACATTGCAATATGGCAAAAATGCATGACAATCCCAGGAAAAAAAGGGCAAGAGTACGTACAAAGCAACCGGTCTGACTCTTGAGAGTTCTTTAGGATTCCTCAAGCAACAAGATTTTTCTGGATGACTGTGCACTGAAAGTCACTGCCGTCCTCATTCACACTCCTGGCCACCTGTTTGGGAGTGTCAGCTGAGAAGGCAAGGCTTACACAGGGACAACAAGGACTTACTCCTTAATTACAGCTCTCTCGTAACTGCTCAGTGGTGTACATGGAAAAGATACCGAGCAGGGTTCTGCACTGCTAGTGCCTACATCAGGTCTGTGAATAAAGTCAGGCTGGTTTTCAAGAGCTATCAGTCAGTTATCCCTATTCCAGCATTCAAATGAAGTAATTACTGCAGATCCTCCCTGATGAAGACTGTAGAGGTTTCCCAAGCAGGGCTGTGCTGTCATCCAGCACAACCGTGTCACTGATGTGTTCCTCCAGCATTCACTCACTTTAAAATATTCTGGGTATTATCGAGCAACAGAAGTGGGATCCACCTGTCCACCGAAATACTAAGAAAATCCTCATTTAAAAACAATATTACTGTGATTTATCATCCACTGTAGCCAGACTGACTGTAAGGTTGGGAAGGTGGATGTGCCGGTTACAAAAAGGATAGGACAAAACAGGTGGGAACAGGTGGTGGGAGCTTTTGATGACCACACAGAGAATACAACATCATTAAGAAGACAGATGCAGCTCTCCCTCTAATTTATTGTCTGCATTGTTTCTTCCAGATCACATTGTCTGCAGGGCAGAGGAAGGGGGCTGTGTGATCTAGCATGAAGTCAGAAGGCAGCACTGGCACAAAGAGCTCTGAAAAAAAAAAGAAACTGATTGCTTTGGTACCTTGGATTCCTAACTTTTTCAAGCAGAGTATATTTATCACTGAATCTCATCTCGTTACTAATATTCAGTTGGAATGTAATAAGCAAAATCAGCTTATTAGAATTCCAGGCAACATATTCATGTATTTTTTTTTCTCTTTTGGGAATCCTCTCCTGTGTAAATAAGCTACATAATCACCCTTCTCTACATTTTACACATGTGCGCCGCTTTTCAGACACAAATGTCACAGAGCTAGCATAATTATCCCCATTTTCCAGAAGAAAAAAAGAAGCACAGAAGGGTCTGATCTACAAATATTAGATGTGACAGCTAAATTTGGGTGCCCGTATAGAGTGCAATTTTCAGTCCTCCCACCACCTCCTCTGAAACGAGGAGGAATTGCTCAGGCAATTGCATCAAAACACTCAGTGCCTGCAGTTAGGCTTAGATTTCCAGCCTACCTCGGATGGTGATTTTCAGTTGGATGCTTTTGCCTTTGAAAAATTCTATTTTGGTATCACAAGAGGGAACCTGAGCTCTTTAGAGGATCTGATCTTCATCTCTGGGGAGATCGCAGCGCAAGTATTCTTGTGAACCCTCAGAAACGAGGCACTGAAAGAAGTTCTTGGAAAGCTGGGTTGCAAGGCGTTTCCCATGGTCTGAGTACAGCAGGTTTGGGACAAGGCTCTCAACTTGCAAGAGCCTTAGAAGAATATTCTAAACTGTAATTTTTTCAGGGAACTGTTCAGCGTGCATATGAAATGGAGTTTTTAGGCATTTACCAGTAATTAGGCACCGACTTGTAAAGTCCACCAGCTCCTACTTGGCACACACAAGCACTAACACTGCGCAAAAAGACAGTTTAAATGCAAAGTGCATTGTCAAGATACACCAGCCACTGCAGCAAATTAAAGCCACTTAAATGCTGCTCTAATCTGAGCTCGTCCCTTCCACACTGCTAAATTGCACCAAAGCAAGGCAGGGCTGGAGAGCACCCACCGCTGGGAGCCCCCCGGGTTACCCCTCTCCTTCATGGCCAGGAGAGACTGGTCAGAGGCTGGGCAAAAAGGCCAGAGCACGGATGAAAACAGGGCTTTAGAGAAGTTACAGCAACCAGAACACATCCTGCAGAGGGAAATCTGATGACAGTTTTTCAAAATCCACCTAGACCACAGTTGACAGGGAACATAAGGACACTAATACATAGCGGAGTCCATAAACTGCTCGGCGCGGAACAATCCCCCCCTGCTCCACCATCCCTCAAGGACCTACCAATTTTCAGCTGACAGTGCCATAGATTTAGGTCCATTTAATTTTTGAATTTACACAAAGACACTGTAAGTGATTGTGATTTTCCAGTAGAAAAATAGGGTCTCGCTGTATCTAACCCTCTGAGTATTTTAATCTTTAAATCAATAAAATCCATTAAGCAAATTGCTCACCCTTTCCCCCCCCCCCCTCGCCATGCATCCCATCCAAACTGAATGGTTTTGCCATTATTTATTTATTTTGAGGCATGTTTCACAGCTCTAATGATGGATTGAGCACTTCTGTTGGTGCAGTTCAGCTGCTGAAGGGCTGCAGCAAAATCACAGTTTCAAACTTTGAATGGAAACAAATGGCTTGTAAATGCAGTGCTTGAGAGGAAAAGACACTCCACAAAAAGCCTGAAATGTTTATAGATTTTAGGCTTCATGCTCTGTATGTGCAAATCAGAAGTAATGATTAAAAACAGCTCTTCTCTTTGGAAAGGTTAAGTGTCTCATCTCATACAAAGGAACTCTGTGTACCAGCCCTCTTAAATCCTGGAGTGAGATCAAGTGCGTGTAGTCTTGATAGCAGAATATTTAGTGATAAAAACCGAGTATCAGGGAGGATTGAAAATATGGAGAGCAGGCAGATGTGCTGCAGCACTTGGGGCTGCATTAACAGGAGTGAGTCAGAAATCCATACAATCAAGAAAAAAAATAGTTGGGGGTCCATGTGTTTAGGTGAGAGCATATCTTTGTCAAGCTGAGGAAAGAAAAAGGGACGGATAGCTTTCCCTTCCCTTTTTGCCAGGAATTCCTGCTCAGGCTGGGTACAAACTAGCAACATGCAAAATCTCTAGGAAAACTACACGTCGATGGAACTGTGGTCAAAGACTTCGTTTTTCTCAGGTTTGGGGAGGCAGTCAGAGCACTTCTCTTATCAAGGTTAGGGTCAAGATCAGGGATGTCTTAGATAAAGCCATCAGAGTCAGCCTTATTGATGAATTTTGCACGATCTGAAGAGGTTAGCAAATTATGAACTGAATATTTCATAATATACTTCAAAAGGACTGTGGGTCTAGGACATACAGTCTGATCTCACAGACTGCAGAAAGACACCAAGCCCAAGCTTAGGTCTGGAACCATATGAGCTTTGCTCTCTCTGTGTATCCTCCTGTTTTGCACTCAGCAAACAATGAACTGGGCAGAACCCTACACGTCTAGTGAGAAATGTTTTTCTTACTGGTCTGCTGGAGCTAATGAGATAGTTTCCTAAATTAAGTCTCTAAACGTGACATTAAGCAGAATGGGGAGGAGAGTAAAGGGGCTGGCAAGAGTCCATAATTAATTTTCTGACATTTCTGAGAACTGTGACATTGGGTCTTATCTGTCTGTGATGAAATATTCCATAGCCCTAAGGCAACTGATAGTATTCAACCAGGCTTCTGATACCCAGACAAACAACAACTTACTATGTCTCAGACTCAACAGAAGGACAAAAAATAAATAAAAAATCAAGGGCTTAAAATTCAAGGACTAAAGCAGTACTGCTACGACTCAACATCTCAAGCAATGGAAGTCCATTTTTGGTTTCTTGGCATTAAAGAAGGCAGATTTAAAAGACTGAATTCTGGTTTGATCACATGCCAGCACTTCTGTGCCCCCTGCACCTGATGGCATGGATGTGTACGAGGAGACTTGTTCTCTTGGCACGCAAAGGAGAAGTGATCAGAGGGAAACAGAAGCTGCCGAGGCACACGAAGCACCAGCAGTGAGTTCAGGGGCTGTGGATCACCACCGTCTGCTGCTGGGAGAGGGACTTGTTCCTGCTGGCTGCATTTAGGGCCATCTGAAAATGCACCCGGAGGGCACCGGCCAGGCAGACCTTGGTGCAGTGGTTTGTCAGGCAAAGATCTCACAAACATTGCGGCTCACCAATGGAATTGGCCATGCCACTTATCTTTCTGTTTTCCAGTAAGAAGAGGGTAGTAAGGGGATAATGCTTTCCTTCTCTGACTTGTCTGTACAGATTAGGGATACTTTGAGAGAAGATCTTCTCCTAATGAGTTGCACACAAAGGTGTTTTGCACCAACAGTAACATAGGAACTGGGCTCCTACTAAATGGAAAAAAAATAAAGAAAACAGCAAGTGACAGGAGCTTGAAATCAGCAGCTACGTGCAGTCAGACACCTTCATCTTACCCGAGAGAGAAACATCTCGGTCGTGCCACTGGTGCCCGAAGCTGTCCCCTCTCTGACACTGTCTCAATGGAGCTCCTGCCTGGCGGAGAGCGATGCCCTGAGATGGCTGCATGGATTTACCCCTAGAGCCCGGCAAACCCGGTGGCTGGAGGCTTTGCTATCAACACTGTCAGCAATGCGTGGTCCTGACCCTGCCTCTGGAAGGCAGAGCAGCCCTGAACACGGCCCCCTTGCTCTCGGTGTGAGTTGCACCAAGCAAAGCAGCCCAGGGCTGGGAGGAGGGAGGTTGCCCTCCTCTGACCACAGGGCAGCTGCCAACACGAGCATCAAGAAGAGGTTTCACGAAGGATCCTTCCTTTTGACTACCCCAACACGCAGAAAGCACAAAACCTAGGACTGCAGTGAACCCATTTAAACAGTATTTAGCAAGATAATTGCAGCAGCTAATTGCCAAATAATAATAATAATAAAACATCTTGAAGTTTGCTAATGGATGGTTTGAAATACTGTAATTCTTTACAGATAGCAATTAATACAGGCTTGAGTATCCAATAAATTAGGAGAACTCATCTATTTTGTACTGGAACCAAATGATGACATTTTATGTGATGACAGCTCTGGCTTAGGAATCAGATATGTCTGGAATTCTTTTTTTTCTTTCTTTTTTTTAATTTTTTTTTTCCATGAGGACAGACAGACGTTCTCCAGTGGAAGCTAAATGGAGTTAAAGCTCCCTTGTAAGCAGTTTGTGGTCCCTGTATCCATTAAAGTCCAAGGAAGCTGTGCAGTTAGTCAAGCCTTTATTTTAAAAGGATCAGAAGTGGACCTGTCCTGTAGCCCTCTCTTCCTCTCCCCACTTTTCCAATAATCAGAGATCAGGTTTATGGAAATTAAAGTCTAAATTTGGCCTTCTGTTTAATTCAGTTCTGTTCAGCTCTGGCCTTTTAGTACCATTTGCAAAGCGTAACCAGGAGGTTTAAGCATAAATTTTTGGCTGTTTTTCCTTCGGTCCATGCTGCACAGTATAAAGCTTTTCTTCTTACAAAATTCTAGCCGCGTAAAGCTACATATTTGCTTTTACCATCTGAAGCTGGCAGCATATCAGCACACTACGCACTCTGAATAACTCTTATTCCAAACTGAAAATCATGAATATCTGGGGCAGAGAGAGTGTTTGGTTTTCAAGGCCACCAATCCAGGCAGTGTCACGCAGCTTCTTCACTGTCAAGCAAAATCCAAAAGCAGGCTACTACAAGTGGCATATTCCTGAAATTTCTCAGTCTCAGGGTCCTCGACATCACAACGTGCTACACTCAATGCGATCTCACGGAACACAACTTAAAAGCATTTGAACAAGTTCTTTTTGTATTTTGAAGAAAGAGCGGACGATTTTCTTTCTTCAAAGAAAGGAACACAGCTACAGAAATCGGGCACGGAGCAGCACTGAAGGGAAGCACTGAAGGAAATCAGTCGTGGAGTTACAGAGAGCGGTGCCGTGCCATCAGGACTGGGCTCTGCTCGGCTCCCTGCAGCTCACACACACTCACACAATTGCCCCCAAGATGCAGAACGAACCATCAGAGTCCTCTGAGACCAAGGGAAGTCTCCAGGGGAGTTTGGAGCTGTCACTGTTGGCATCCCCCTACTGCCACTGCTCTGCAAAGGAATTCCAGTATGAAGCCAAAGGATGGTTGTTCTTTGTGAATGGCTGAGAGGGAAATTTGGCCCTTGCTCTGTACCGATGCTAAAAGGCGGTGTCTGTAACCACAGCCACAGGTCACTGCCTGCCAACACTGGAAATACGATGTGGTCAAGGTCAAGAAATGGCACAGCACTGGCTCTGCAGGGAGCAATTCCTTAGCTGCTCTTGCCTGGGCCTTTTGGCTCAGATGATCTGTTTATTTTTTAAAATGTTTTCATTATAATACAAGGGCACCAGCAAGGAAGGCACACTGGAGGAACACAGGAATTCCTCCACTGCAGAGGCAGCCAGGGTTTGCTCTTGAAGTCTCTCCTGCATATTGTCACCCTCTTGCTCAGCCACGTTTTCAATATCTCATTGAGCAGTGAAGAGCTGCTCCAAGTTACAACTTCAAACATACCTGTGCGACACAAGCAGCTAAATCTGATCTCCAAAATACCTACCTTGCTTGCCAGCACTGCTGAATCGTGCTGATTTATAAAAATAAAGAACTAAAAGCACAGCATGGGAAGAGATTTTCCAAGAGAGAGTCTTTCTCTGAAAAGTTAGAGCCAGCCAACTAGTGGGCTCTGTTGTTGCCACTCTCCGAAATTAAAGGTTAAATTTAGCCAAAAAGGGAAGTGGTGTCTTCCATCAGCGAGCATTCAACTGCAGTGACATAACAATGCCACAAGAGCAATTTAATTCTTGGCATATTTAGAGGTGGCATTAGGGAGTCTACCAAGGTAGCAATTTTCTAGATAATCAACTTAATGTCTTCATTCTAAGTGCATTTATATGTGTAAGTTAATTAGGGGAGTTAATTTTCAGAAATGGCAGAAAATCTGCATTTTCCAGTAAGCTTTGTTTCATGCCAATTCATGACTCAAGGTAACTGAGAAAGATAACCTGCCTTGCTTACGTATTACAGTAACTGGCCTGCCTCCTGGGCAGACGTGGTTCCTTGGCCCCACAGACAAAGCACCGGCGCTGCTGCTGCTCGTGCTGCACCCCGGGGTGCTCGCTGGGTGAAAGCCCAGCCTGCCCCCACCAGACTGTTTGACTCCCATTGGGGTCAAACAGCTGCAAAGAGCAGGGGAAAATCAGAACCCAAATCAGAGCAGAGGTGTTTCGTGCCGGTTCTGCCCCCTTACCACGTGTGCTATTCTCTTCTAGTCCCCCTACTCCTCTCTGCTCTGGTAGGTTTGACTTTGGGTGAGATACGACCTTATCTCACCTTCTACACAGGCGGAAAGATGTGGATTTATCACTAAAGGTCAAATTAAATAAGGAAATATTTATACCTTGTTTGGGCAACAGCACCCTCATTAGGTGATGTGGGAACATGCCAGTCTGAAAACAAATACAAAGGAGAATTCCTAAATAATTACTTTGCATGGTTGAAGGGTTTAAAGTTTTGCCGGTGGAAAAAAGGGAAATGGAAATAGAAGCTAAGTGGCATTCTTTCTTCAGCGTGTCTCATCGGATCTCATTCATGCCATTTCAAAACACGTTAAGCATGCCACGTTTCTGCAAGACCAGTGCAAACCACTAGGGAACCAGGATGAATATGGAACAAAAATCACCGGCAGTAAATATGGAATTGCAAAAATGCATCTCAAGGGATAGAAAATGTCTCCATTGCTTAAAAATAAGTCCCACGCCACATTCCCATTACAGGATCCTGTGCTGTATGGAAAATGCGAGCAAGTAACTCAGTAGATGACTTCACAATTGTCTCGAACCTTTATGCTAAAATTCTGTAAGAGAGATAAAAGCAGACAGCGATATCTGGCCTCAGTGAAGCAAAAGGGAATTTTAACACATGCTTAAAAACCCAGAATTTCAAACGGAGCCTGTAAAAGTTAAGCTGCTCTGAATAGCCCTGCCGTATCTCCAAATTTAGCAGGGCTATCTGAGTCCACAGCAAGCGCCCATGTATTAAAGTAATGGCTACTTTCCACTTGGTAAAAGCGTTAATGTCTTGGCTTTAAAAAAAAAGAAAGCATTTCTGCTGATTGCCCCCCTCTGAGGGCATCTCTCAGCACCACATTTTCCTCCTTTTTGCTGGGCTCCTGCATATTTCCTCTCCGTGTCCCCTCTGGCCCAGTTTTCCTGCTCATTTTCAGCCTCCTGATTACACACGAACTGGCAGCACAGACAGCGGGCACCGGAGCACGGGGCCACTGCACTCAGGAGAGTCACTGCGGCTTTTAAAGGACAGATTAAGCATGAGGCATTTCCTACTGATGCAGATACAAAAATCCTCTTGTCTGTACCCCAAATCCATCCATCCATCCATTTATCCCTCCATTTCTCCATCCATCCATCCATCCATCCATCCATCCATCCATCCATCCATCCATCCATCATCCACCCAAGCCAGCTGAAACCCGGAGTTTGTTCTTCGTGCACCAGATGAAAGACACAAACACGCAAACTCGCACAAAGGCAGGAGGAAGCAGGGAGGAAAATAAAATGTGTTTCTCACTGGTTTGTGTGAATGGAAGCTGCTGGTCGCTGCACAGCAGTGCAGAGCCATCCAGACCTCGTGCTGGGACATGCCCTCAACACGGGGTCACGCATTTAACAGGGAGGTGGTGGAAGAGGGTCTGCACCAGAAAGCAGCCATGGATGGGTAAAGCAGTGCAGCTGGGATGCTCCTACTGCAAACTGCCAGCAAAATGCCTGCTACTTCCCTGCAAACCCCAGCTCAGCTGCCCCGCTGCCGTCACGCCACGGAGGCCAGCCCCTGGAGCAGAAGACAGACAATAACTTCAGATGTTGCTGAACCTGCCAGCGGACAATTCCCTGTGCTTTGGCAACTGAACAGCCATATATATTTGCTTTGTAATTAGCCAACTACTGTATGCGCGCAGTAGCAGCCTCCTGAAATGTGGGAGGAAGAGTCTGGGCAGAAGGCAGGCAGCAGAGCAGCAGGCACCTGGTTCTGAAGAAGTTATTGCATCGGCTGGCAGCCTCCTCACATCCTGGAGGAGAGGAAGGGGAGCTGGCACGGCAGCCAGATGTACTGCAGGCAGCCCAGATTTCCAAACCCTGCTGCCCCTTCGTTTTTTCTAACCTCTCTCCAGGACTGAACAAAAAAAAGCCAGCGCTAGAAACTAAGAGGAAAAACAGTGCCGTGGTTTCCTATCAAACGTAATGGAAACCAGGGTAAGAGGGAAACAAAACCAAGAGCCTGACACACGGAGCTAAGGTTTTCTTACACTGATGTAAAACGGGAGGGACCGAAGTACAGGGGCTGGGCTGTTTTATAGGTGACATTTCCATGTTTAAGCTATCTAGTAGCCTGTGGTAGCCTTCAATTTCAGCAGTAATGCTTCGAGGGAAGAGCTACTTCTGATGTGTGCTTATACTGAATAATGAAAGATTGGCCCCCAGGTACTACAGCCCTACCAGTAATAATCATTATTACTAAATAATAGCAACGAAGGCTTGGAGTTAATATTCAAAATGGGCATGAGACCAAGAGCATGCCCAAGCACATTTCATGCTTATTTTAATTGCCACAAAACAAATAAAATGAGGATGGATGTTCGCTCAAAAGGGTGTGATGCTGTTTTGCTGAAGCACTCAGAATTTGGTGTGCTATTGTCAAGCCTATTTGGAGCAAATTGTGTGTAGAATTGCAATGAGAGCTGTAGTTGCCTAGCAAAGGTCTAAGATTTCCATTTAAAATTAATGTGAACTGTTTCTCTGGATCTGACATATGGGCTCTGAGAACCCCTGCCAAGATGTCAAGAGCTAGAAGGCTCCCCCTCTAACTCCAAAAAAATGCTGGAGGCAACGTGCTCCTGGTATTTTGGCATTTGGCTCTAACGTGAAACAAAGAGACACGCACAGCCCTCACCGCGGGGCCGCGCAGCTCGGGCAGCCTGTGGGGTCCCAGGTAACAGCGCTCACACGAGACGTGGGCTCTGCTGTGTGCCATGGGCTCAGTAACGTTTCCTGCACCTGCCCCTTCATCCTCCTCCATCCCGTTCCCCTGGACACAGCCAAGGCGTTTCCCAATCCTCCAGCTCCCCAGCAAGCTGACCAACTCCTCCATCAGACCAGGGCCTGATCCTGGGCGCAGGAGCTCGCTCAGCACTTCGGAAGGCCCATTTCCCTGTAAGCAAATTCCCCTTCTACAGCACTAAAAAGAATACACATTTTTTTTTCCTTTTGTTTTTTTTTTTTTCCTTTTGTTTTTTTTTTTTCACGTTTCCCAAATGATACCCTTCCTAATAAGTGTGAAACTCTTCGCGGTGAACCACGGTGGCAATCAGGGTGAAACCTGACAAGGGCTACGCAGAATCAAAGATTAAACTATCGCAAGGCAGCGTGTGGAAGGGAAGCTTCAGAGGAGGGCTGGAAAGGAGAAAATAAGCATCAAGGTGTATGGAGGATAAACAATCAATTTTAAAATGTGAGAAAAAAAGGGGAAGATACTAAAAATGGCTCCAGAAGGACAGAAATGAATGCTCAGCTTCCCACACCCAGGGCACCGGTCCTGAAGAAGGAAACTGAGGAGGTTCTCATTCCCATCAAGGCAGGATAGCATCTACCATGGGATTTCTTTTGCTCCAGTTTGGCTCATGCAGGAAGAGGTGGTGTAGAGCCACCAGTGCTCACATCAGTGTCAGGCACGGGCTTCCCCAAACCTCCCCGCCTGCTCATTTGTCTTATGCCTGAAGTTACACTTGCTGGCAGCCACACTGCCACTGATAGGTGCGGTATTAATGGGCTTGTGTGCACGGCTTGTTGTAGCCTTAAGTGTCTCCTAATTACACTGCCCAGCTGGGGGACCCAGCCCCCTGCCTTTGGCACAGATCCATGCGTCCGGAGCCACTGCTCCCCACCAGGGCCACGCTCTGGGCTGGCCATACTGGGCAAATATTTTCCAGCACTGGAAGTAGGCTGGAAGAAGAAACAAAACATGCACACACACAAGAAAAAAAAAAAAAAAAGAAAAGAAAAAAAAAAAAGACGCTGCCTTTTTTTGTTTAAACTGACTTGGAATATGTTGAATTGGTTCATTGTTTGCAGAGGAATCTGAGCAGAATTAATGATTCGCGCCGGCAGGGAGAGGCGCTGCTTTGCAAATGCAGTGGCCAGACATTCTCCAAGATCTGTAATCTAATTTAGCTCAGAGAGTTAATGATTTTAATGATTTGTTGTGATCTCAAAACAACTGTTAGGAGATAAATCTACATCATTAAACCTATTATGGTGTTTTGCTTCATTTAGCAAATGGTGTTTTTTTGTTCGGAAGACGCCCACATCCCAAACAAGCAGAGAGGTCAGCTGCTGACGGTAAGGAACAATTTATTCCCAGCTCCCTCGGAGACTGAAACGAAAGGTGTCCTTGGGAAAAAAATAATTCTTCACAAATGTTATCGACTATTTTATAAACAGAAAGCTTTGCTTGTGCTGTGATGTGTGTCATTGTGCGAACGTCTGTTACAAAACAGAAGGGACTCCTGAACACGGGCACTCAGCCGGCGGTTCGGGGCCACGCGGTTCAGGGCCCGGTTACTTCCCAAGGAATCTCCAGGAGCTGCCAAGCTCTGGGTGCTGAGCTCGCTGATGCTCGCTTGAAGGCAGCCTGAGAGCAATAGCAAGAGAAAATTGTCACCATCTAGGAGCTCTTTAGCAACTGCTCAGCTCTGCCTTTGGAAAGACAGGGTGTGCGTCCCAGTGCACAGCCACGCAGGGGGCAGTGGATGCCCTTCGCTGGACACCTCGGAAACAAAGCCCACGTCCTCCCTCTGCCCCCACCTCTCCTCAGCATCCAGAATCAGGTCGGGGGAAAAAGTTCATGTATAACAAGGTTTAGCCAACAAAAACGTATGTTTAATCTCCTGAGACTGACTAATTACGCTGTCATTCTTTTATAAATACGGAGCATAATCGTGCCGTGAGCACAATCAACCAACGAATGCCTGATACCGTGGACACGAACAAATTGACTTGCATCATCTGTTACATTCTTCACATAATCAGGGACAAAGTTTATGACGAATCAAGGGCAGAGAAATGAAGCACTGAAAAGTAATTTCAGCCACACAACAAAGATGGAGAGCACGTTCCCAAAGTCAGCAGTGGGCACCCAGCCACAGCAGTGTCCGAGCGCATTAGGGTGCTGATGCCGCTCCACTGAGAGGACCAGATTTCAACTACAGCTTAATTGTGCTCTCCCATCACAAGCTTCCTCCAATCCATTCTGTTAAAAGTCTTTTATGC
Source organism: Aythya marila (assembly GCF_965140915.1). Classification (NCBI taxonomy): domain Eukaryota; kingdom Metazoa; phylum Chordata; class Aves; order Anseriformes; family Anatidae; genus Aythya; species Aythya marila. Next base: position 1,304,551 of record NC_139065.1, read on the forward strand.
TGAGTGAAGAGGATGCAAGAGAAGAGCAGGGCAGGATATATATGTTTTCTTACTTCTTGTGGCAGTTATTTATACAGGAGAGAGTAAATAACCAACCTTTTTTCCCTACAAGTTTGAGAAGTCTGTTATGACTCAACTGCATTTGCCTAAGCTAAATATTTGATAAATTTAAAATACGACATAAAGAAAAAACCTCCTGTAAACAGCAGTGATGGACTCTTCTTGCCTAGCTCCTTTCTAATCCCCGGGCAGGGAAGGATGTTCCAGTTCTTCTGATATCATTTAGGAATCGCCACCACTCCGCGATGCATTCAGCCTGCCCGGCATCTGCCAGCCACAAAGCAAACACGAGAGGTTCAGGGGGAGAGGAATGTGTTTGTGGTGCTGGGGAAGGCAGCACCCACTGGGGTCTGAGCGCTGTCCTGGCAGCCTTATCATCTCCTGCACCGCATGGACAGCACAGACTTGTCACTCTAATAACCTAAAGTAAATAAAAAATGAAAAATTCCCTTCAGTTGTGTTTATTTTGGGGAAGCTTCTTTCTTCAGCTCTGAATATATAGGGAATGCATTTTATTACCAACTGTGACATCTCGAAATGCAGCAACTGAATTGAATCGGAAAAGAAAGGCAAGTTGTGCCCTTCTGCATCGCTAACCCTTCCAGAAGAAGAGCACTTTTCAACCTTCAGTGGGAAAAACGCGGTTAGATTAAGGTGTTGGTTTCCCAAATTAAAGCCTGGATGGAAGCTCAAGGTCACTGTTTGTTTTCCTTCAGACCTGGTCGCTCATTAGAGCGCTCTCTTTGTGAGCATTTTGGTACAGAAAACATCTGGCGGCACACTCCAAGTCAATAAATGCAAATGACACAAATACAGTTGAAAACGCGATGGCTTCGTGATGATTGCCTCTGCCCAGGAGAATCACAGCTGAAGATGCAGCACTTTGTTCTGCAGGGTTACTCATACGACTTTTTTCCCCTATGTGGAGTGAGACGCTCAGTTCATCATTTTGACCACTGTTCTCGTGCCAACTGTTGCAGCCCTGCCTGGCTGTGCTGTGATATTTGGAAACTACCCTCCAGGTAGAACAAATGTTGTGCTATTTGCTGGGTGGAAATTTGTTAAATAAATCATCGATTCGTAGTGGCATAAGAAATTAGCAATAAGCTGTGCCTGGAAGGTTAGACATATTGTACTTCAAAATGAGCAGGAGGCCACTTTGCAATTCAAACGAGAGATATTGGGATGTGGGGAGGCACATCTGTTAATCATTTCTCCCCGATACCCGAAAGGTTGGTAGCTGGCCTCCCAGCAGAGCCCTGTACCGACACCGAGAGCCCCTTTTAAATTAGCTTCAGTGCATTCTCTGCCTGATCCAGGGAAAGAAGAAAAGCTTGGGAGCTTTTTCTCTGCAGACTCGGATGTCCTTGGTGCACAGTGCACGCTCAGCACAGCCACATTTCAGGAGCAGTGCTCTGGGTTTCCGTGCTGGTGAGAGCCCGGTGTTATTATTGCATTACACTTCCTATTTTGAAACACCGCGGGGCATTATTAGTCTGGGAGGTTTGACATTTAGTAGGGGCTGTGGCCTGGGGTGCTCTTTATTTGACAATTACTTATGAGTTTCTTTTAGAAAAGAATACATAGAAAGACTGTTTCTGAAAGCTTCCTTCAAAGTGACATCTGATGAATTTAAATAATGGGTTTTAGCACTGCTAACGCTTCCAAACATTTTTACATTTTTTATAACCTTTACAAACCCTTTGTTCCTCCTCCTGATCATTTTATAACCCCTATCTACCTGGAAATATCTCAAATAAGCAGTTGGAAAAGAAGCTGAAAGCCTATACATCTTTTTATTGTGTCCTGAATCGCTGTCAGTATCAAATGTTCCTTCTCAAAAAGAGATAGGAGAAATGAAGTGTTTCCTGAACAGCTTATGGGGCTGGATATGGATTTGCTTTTTCTCACATACAATAACCGATGACATCAAAATAATTTCAGCTTTTCAGCTTTTATGCTATAGAGAAAAAGCGTTTAGCAGCTTAACGTGAAAAAAAAAAATCTTCAATTTCCAAATTGTCACTTTTGAGCTTCTACCATCCTGAAATTTTAAGCAAGTGCGGCCATTCTCCATGAAGCTTCCCGTTGTGCTGAAGAAGAGCATCTTGGTTTTCAACAAAGCATCGGTTTATGTTTGCACCTGTACCTACAGGTCGAGGCTAGAGGCAGGGGCTGCAGAGCCCCCCTCTCCTGAGTTCGGCACAGGACTGGTGCGGGGGCTCAGCCTCCCTCTTGCACTCAGATCGCTCCTTGGCAGGGAGCAGGAGCTGGTCTCCTGATTTCCCCCCCCTTAAGCTGCCCAGAGGAAAAAAAAATAATGAAAGAAAGGCCACCAGAAGTTCAGATAAAGCAGAAGTGATGCTCGTTGCTGGAGGGCAGTTTAGACTGAACTAGAACATAGTTTAGATAAATAAGGCTTAATTGTCATTCTGCTGGTCTGCGAGGCAACTGATACCACACGTAATTAAATTATTTTACAATTATTACTTCCTGAGTGCTTAACCGAGAAGAATAAAGGTAGGATTTTTTTTTTTCATATCTTGCAAAATAGTTTCGCGTTCAGAATATTTTGTTTTACTGTATTAGCTTGTGTAAGCTGTGCGAGCGCATGTTTCCCCTCGCTCCTATTTGCCCATTGGGTTGTTTACTTACTGGGATTGAAGTCAGAAGAGGTTTGCTCTCGCAAGCAGTACTGAATTTCTAATAAATATGTAAATAATATACCCCTGAGCTGTTGCCTTTGGCATTTGCTCATGCATTATCCTCTGCAGTAGTTAGTCTGCTGTGAGCACACACTTGTTTTGCTCGGAAAAAACATCCCCGACCTCAGCAGGGCCCGGACGGCAGCACCGCACTCGCAGTTGCGGGTGCTCTGCTCTCACTCTGCTGTCAATTGCGTGCAGAAGGTACCACTTAAAATAGATCAGGAGAGAAAAGAGAAGCGGGAGAATAGCAGAGGTCAGCCCTAACCAGATACTCTGCTGCCAGCATGTGCAATTTCCCCGTGCAGACGGGGTCAGCACGAGGCCCCGCATCATCCGTGTCCTTGAGAAATCCTTAGCACTCCAGCAAGCAGGAAAACCTGATGATCTTGAAATGAAGTGATGTTGCCATGGGGTGAAAGGGAATCTAAGCGAGCCCCGTGCTGAATTTTCTCTGGTGACCGCAGACTCTGTCCTTACAGCACCAGGAGGCACAGAACCACACAGCCAGGAGACCCCCACACCCATGGGTGCTGGGCCCAGTGAGGGTGCTCAGGACCCGGCCAGGCTCAGTGCTGGGGCAGGAGCAGGGCTGGGAGAAGACCAAGGAAGCAGAGAGAAAAAAAAAAAAGCAGCAGGGTTGGGGAAGAATCTGATCCTTCAGGGCACGGTGGGACCTCAGGGTGAATGATGCCCTCTGGAGATTAAAACCACGCTGTTAAGTGGAGGCTGAGCACAAACAGCCAGCGGCTAAAATCTGGTGAACTGCAGTGGAGTTTTGGCCAACTCTTTGCCATTTTTCTGTCCATTTCTTTTCTGGTTGTGGCCTCTGCGTCTCAGTGAGAAGCCAAGAAGGGTGGGCTGTGGCCTTCCAAAGGCCTGGAAGTTGCTATTTTCTAGAACAAATTAGGGCCTCACAGCAGAGAAGTGCCAAGGTCCAGAGCTCAATTTTTCCAAGCAGTGATCGATAAGAGCCAGCGATGTGTCCCCTGCCCTCAGGAGGTGCTGCTGCTGCCCCAGGGCTCTGGCTGCCCCCACACCTGGGCTCGGTGCAGGTTTGGGGCCTCAGCTTCTTGCCGTGAACCCCAAAGCTCCTCATGTGGCTTTCTGGCAGTGCAGCAACACTGGTGATGCTTGAAACAACCCACAGCAGAAAATGAGAGCTTCATCCTGATGGGAACAGCCAGGCAGCATTTCTCCTGGTCTGGGGAACCAGCTCCAAAGCACACGCAGAGCAATGTGGCTGTGCAGACCACCACGGCCCTGCCACAAACCTGCAGCCGCGACGTCCCCAGGCAGCTCTGAGCACAGCCAGCTGCAGCCCAGCCATCCCCACGGCTCCTTTCCTCTTTACCTTTGCTCACCAGATTAACGGGGCCGTATGCTTGTCCCGTTATGTCCTCAGTTTCCCACCTGGAAAAACCCCTTTGTGCTAATGGGGGACCCTAAACAACACGCACGGATCTGCAGGCACAAATAGAGCCTTAATTGCTTCCCCGGGCTGAGGCTCAAATAGATAAGACAAAGAGGATGGAGAAAAGAAAGCGTTATTTATTTGGGGGAGGCCAGGAGGTTATGAAATTTTCTTACATTTAACGGAAGAGATAATGAATCTTCTAGCTCACCACGCGCAGTAGATCCACAGGCACTTAGGCCGTAATGCAATTCCGCCCGTATAAGCACTTCCATATCTCCCGGCAGAGGAATGTTGTGCACCTCGGGTGCTTTATCAACAAAATGCCCTACTGTAGCTACTTGGCCTTTGGAGATTATTTTCTCAGGGAAGCTGTCATCATGCAGCTGATTAATTACTCTAATAATCATAATTTTTTTTCTAATAAAAAACCCCTCTTCCCATTCATTAACTACATTGCAGGTAGGTGACAGAGGTAATTATTCTCTGGAAGTACTTCTGAATTATCTTTTCTAATCCAGCCTATGCTGACATTTTTGAGAGAAAAAAACATTTTGTCTCTCTTTCATGAGTGGGGTGACATTTGAATATGCAAACAGTGTCAAAGCCTGCCCTCCGGATGTTTTCCTGAACTATGATTTATGAGGTTTGGCTATTGTATTTGCTATCACAGACCTAGAAAGGTCATTAGACAAAGAGGCTTTCCCTGCAGGGGTCTCTTGCTGTCTTTATCATCTGATATTTTAATTTTTTTTTCCCCAAACATCAGGCAGGAGATGCGCTGAGTCCTCCCACACTCCTCCACTGGTGATCATTTATTTATTCAGGAGCATACAGGCCCTGTGTGATGCCCCGGGTGCAGGGATCCCCGTCCACCCGTTCAGCCCCCACCAGCCCCACAGCCCCTGTGGGGGCACTCAGCCGGTGGGATGCAGCCCCCCAGCCCCACACCGCTGGGGTTTGAGGCACGGCAGCGAGCTCTGGGCATTCCCAGCTGGTGGCCGAACTCTCAGCCCCTCCTTGCTGCAGGTGGACCAGATTTGGCTGGGCAGGGAAGCAAACCCAGATCTCCCGTACCCATTCCGACTCCCAGACAAGATCGCAGCAGAGGAGCTAGCCGGTCGGACTCAACAGATGGGGGGAGATTTCAGAACATCCCGAGCGCTGAAGTTTTCGGGTTTGTAGTGTCCCCCCTCAGCCACTCTTTAAGTAATTTGCAACAAATACATCAAGGATTTCACCCTCCACAGAAATACGAGCAACGGTTATGATAAATCATGGTAGCTAAAATCTAGCCCGGCAGGTGAGGACTGCATGAAATCACACGTGAGTAAAGGAGAACAAGGCCCCCATGGAAAAGACACACCAGCATATTTTAGTTTTTCTTCCAGAAACGTCTCCCCCACCCTCGGCACTGCTTCCCGCTGACATTTATGGCTCTCTAAAGCTCATGTGCATCTCCCTCCCTCAACATTGGTGAAGCCAGCAATAAAGTCCATCACTGCGCAGAGCTCTCAGGCTGCGTTTGTCTGCTCGAATTAGTTTCCCCTCCACGGCAACACAGATTCTGCCTGGCAGCTCCTTTTGCTGACTCAGAGCTGGGCTCGGGCTCTCACCTCTTGCTCCAAACGCCCTCCAGGAGCAGCAGCAGCAAGAGCCCAGCACCCAGCAGCTGGGAGGGCAGGCGACGGGGGAAATTCATCTCCCCCTGCAACAGCCCCTTGAATCTGGCCGGGCATAAATTCACAGCAATGACTAGCCAACACAAACCTGCTTCTCTCCCCATGCAGACTGGGGGTTCTTGGTCTGTGGCAGTCCGTGGGACAGCACCGCAGGGCTGCAGGAGGGTATTGAGGGTGCTGCAGCTCCAAGCCAGGTGGCTTGCAGGGGCTTCAGCCCAGCATGCTTGCTCTTTTCCCCTGAAATCAGTGGGGTTTGGGACATTTGCCACTCCTCTATATTTCCCTTCTCTGTAATGGCAAATCCCCAGTCATGATCATTCCTTTCCACATCAAGGGGAGCCAAGAGGTTTTTGCATTGTTTACAGGGTAGGGAGGGAACTGGCTTTGGGTTTCTCCCCGAGGGACATAAATCTAACCCGGCCAGTCACGTAGGATCAATTTTTTCCTTGGAAACTGAACATGTTACATCCACAAGGCATGCAATGGCTGTCAATAGAAATAAATTCTCCAGTCCATAGCTCTGATGGGAAGAAGTGCATGCTACGAGAGAGAACGATGGGAGGCAAGGCTTGGCTCTGACCAGCGCCGGCACTTTCCCATTTATTCCCATCTGAGAATCCCAGTAAGCAATGACCTTTTGGCGATGGGCAAGGGACAACGGGTACAGCATGAACAAAGCAGCCTTAGCTACCGTGTACAGACAGGTCTTGGATGCTTGCTGCATGCCCAAGCACCTCCAGCAGGACAAGGCAGCCTGGGCAGCACCAAGCGATGCGCAGTCAGTGGCAGCGGCGGGTTCTGGCCCGTAATTAGCAAAGCTGGGTAAATAGTGCAACAGCTGTTCTGCAAATATTGGTCTGCATGCTTAAATTAACTTCTCAGAGCCCCTGCCCTTTACCCTTTTGTTCTTCATTCCCTGTAAGTGGCTATTGGGATTGGATTTACTTATGCAAACATTTCCAGAAAGCCATTGTAAGTCTCAGGTAAAAGTATTTAGGAAAAAAATGCATATCCATAAGTAAGTTCACACACAGTTGAGAAGAATGTCAGGAACGACATCATGCATTACATGAAATCCTACAAAATCAAACAAAAAAAACAGACTGCAAAGGACCTATGGGATTATCCAGCCCAACCACCTGCATGAGCATGGACTAACTTCAAAGTTTCATCAAGTTTGTCCAATTGCTGTTTATTAAAACTTAGTGAAATAGCAGCAGCCAGCTTCCAGTGAAGAGGAACAGCTGCTAAAATAATCAAAATAGAGAACTTTGGCCTCCGAAATAACTTCATCCCGTTCTTCGGGTTGCTCCCTGCAGCTGCCTCTCCTGTGCAGTCTCCTCACACATCTGCTCCGTGAGGCCGTGCCGACACATCGTCCTCATAACCCTGTGCTCTGATCCAACACGCCTCCTAAACATAACACAACACGGCTCTCAGTCTAACCAGAGAGCTAACACATTGAAGGATAAGGAGGATGCTGGCCACCACAAGCAAAATGCTGTTCTGCAATTTATGTCCTGGTTGGTACAGCGCTGGAGGACAAAAAGAGGTACCCACACCTGATGTTCAGTGCCTGAAGACACCAGCTCAGGTCCTGTGTTTATTAAAGCTACAAGGTTTCAGCTAGCCCAGGGAAGTGAGGATAAATTGCCATCTTTATGTTAACACTGGAAGCCAGCCTAGTCTTACAATTCCTACGGTGTGCTCTGCACAGCACCCTGCCTGTAGCCCCTCAGCCCCCCCAGCACAGGCTCCACCTGGGGCTCGGCTGCACGGGGCGCAGAGGAATGGCACTTACAGGGGTTTGAGCGAGTGGAGGCCAAGAAGGGATCACGGGGGGAGATTCTGTAATTCTGCCCTCAGACTGGGACAGTAACAAACACACCTCCGTGAATTACTGCTAAGTGACGAGCAAGGGGAGATTTGGCTGTTCGATACAGGACAGCCCCAAAACAACAAGGAGAAAGACTCAGAAAGAAAGGCTTGGTGTGAGCGCATGCCATGAGCAGTACATCAGGGCTACAAATACCCACCTTCGATATGAATCTGTGACTTTCATGGGGGTAATTACAGCAGTTGCTTGACTTTGCAACAGCTGAAGAAGGTGCTGCCTTTCCCTCCTGCTTTTCAGCAGCGTGGAGCTGCTCTGCATCCGTAACAAACGCCCTCCTAGGACAGGGCTGAGCTGTTCGTGCAGCCAAGAGCCCGGGTGCTTCCCGAGACGCTGATCTGTTCGGGCTGCACTTCGAAATAGAGTGTCAGCACTGCAAATCCACAAAACAAGCAGCCCCGTCGCGCCATCGCCACGATTCCAGCTTTCGCTCAGCACAGGCCTAAGGGCAAAATGAGAAGCTGAGAACTGATTTCAGCTCGGGAAATTTTCTGCACCTGGAGAACTGAGCCGAGACAGACGCTAACAGGCAACTGCTGCCGAGCAGCGCGACCTCCTCAGCACTCGCTTGGCTCTGCCGGGGTAATGGGGGCTGGCGGGTGTCCTCCTGACACTCTGAGCATGAATTTTCGTTATTAGTTCTGCAACTTGTACATATTTTGTCAGCATCTGACTTCCCCACCCTGACTTTCAGCCTGTGATCCCATTGTGGCAGTTCTACCTTCTTCCCCTGTTTAGCTGAGTTACCCCACGCTCACCTGAGGCCGGCACACCAGCAAACAGCCATGGCTCCCCTGCCATCAGTGCCAAATGCCAATTATTCGGCCAGGAGGTGAGGATACAGAAACTCAGAAAGCTGATGTGCCTTCAGGCATGCTGATTATTTACATCTGTGTCCACTTATTCCCCTGCACTGAACGACATGCTGGGCAGTGTTAGCCTTTGGAATCATTAATGGCACGGCCGTTTCATGGAGCAGCTACATGTCCGTATAGGTACAGAATCGACACGGTCTTTCTTACAGGAAGAACGTGGTTTGAATTAATCTTGCCTCACCTATTAAGAAGACTTCGCTTTGGGTATGTACCCGTATACCTGGGAGCATTTGCACAACTTGCACAGACGCCGGAGCAGCGCCCATGTGCCCCTCAGCACCCACAGCTTGCTCGGAGCCAACATGCGTGAGCACGGGAATTAACTCACAGCTGCTTCCAGGGATGACTGCACATGCTGATTTACTCAGAAACGCGTGGGTCAGACCCCTGAGAGTCAACTCAAACACCTGAACATGAAATTACAAAAATTAACTGAAAAGAACAGTGGCTGCAATCGGGTTGAGGACCGTGCTTCTATGCTCAGCCTTCCCCACCACCTTTTTTTTTTTTTTTTTTTCCCAGGGATCTTTCTTTTGCAGTGGATCGGTAACCTCTCACAAAAGATCTGTCCTTTTTAATCATGCTCTCCCCTCCTCTTCCCATGCTCTACATACCCAACTGCGTCACATTTGTTGATCCCATCACAGAAGCCTCGGGGCTTCAGAAAAGTCTTTTTCAGCACAATTATATACAGCTCTCCTGCCTTCCTTGCCCCTTTTCTTTGTTACTGCCATTCACCATTACAGAGCTCCAGCGTGCTGCAAATTGAATGTGACACCGACGTTCTACGTGTGTTTTTCTATAGACACATACAGAAAACCAGCAGAAAATGCAGATCTATAGATGCTTAATTTTTACAATGGCAATGAAGAATTCCACTGCTTGCACACTTCTCCCTGTAACCGATTACTCTGCTTACTTTGTTCTGGATGATCAGAACAGAGACGAACACAGATCACAGAAGACTACAAATATTTGGTGTGGCAGATTATTTTCTTCAAATGCCAGAAATGAACTAACCTAAAAGCTTTCTGTCTGCACGTTGATTGATGCTTAGCTCTGGTTTGTGATTGCTCAGTCAGGTAAAACTTCACATAGCAGAATCTACTGGCTGCAAATGTCTTTCTTTCTCCCACCCCTTTATTTTTCTTATTTTTATCTTAAGTTCGGGACACACTTTATCCACTTTTCTTTTTTTTTTTTTCCTGTAAGTTCTGACTCCACTAAAATCTGTGGGAACGTTTCCACTGACTGCACAGGAGCCATTTTTACCCTCAATTTAGGCAAAAACCAAGCAACCCCCCTTTTTGATGAATAGAAAATAGGTAACAAGTACACCTGTTTGAATTCCAATTTGGATAGAAAGGTGAAGCCCTCTACTCGATCACATTTATCTAACCGCCGTAGCTCTTGTTTCATAAGTACTGCCCTTCTGTTCCAAAAGCCATGATTAGGATGTTGGTTATTCTCACATATCTGGAAGTGGAGCAGATTAATAACAGAATAATGAAGTTAAACGACATGTATGATAGATGATATAATCAGTGTACATAACACGTAGTAAAATACTGCAAGGTGTATAAAACATCAGTTGTAAAATGAGAACTGCAAGTGAAAGCTGTAAAAGCCCAGGCTTTTCTCAGCACTGTACGTATCGTTTCATCCCAGAGTCCTTTGTAACCTTGAAACAGCTCGAAGTTTGCTTGCCATATTTAGAAAAGAAATTGAAAAGCCTTGGGAAGCTCCTGACCAAGTGCTCTTCTCCCTGCTAAGCTGCACTGACACGGGAGACGAGGTCTGTAATTAGCAGAACAACCCACCGCACCGAGACCGAGGATCGCCAGCGTGAAGTAGCTCAGGGCCTCGCTCCTCGGAGAGCAGTGCCCTCCGTGCCCTCCTTCTCCTTGATACATCGCCTGCAGACAGTGCCTCTCACATCAAATAACAGAAAATGAGCACATTCGGTGAAGCCCTGAGAGTATCGCGGAACAAAGTTGGATTGCCTCTGCATGCAGCGGTTATTTTTGCTCTTTGTCTTTGCTGCAGAAATATTGGGGATGGAGAACTTCTTCTGAGGCAGATGAGCCGGGAAGGAAGCTGCCCGTTGGATCAGGACACTGCCCACCCATGTCGTACCCCTGGCAGGGACACAGCAGGGACTGGTGGCACTGCTCTGGTGTCCCATCAGTACCTTCCCCAGGAGTTTGTGGGTTTATATGGTATGTTGGTGTTAGCGATGAGGCCTTTAGGGCTCACTCGTTGGCTTTGTGAAATGCTCGGGCAGGTATCAGAGGTATCAGTTCCCACCAGCAGCGGGAGGAGGAAGGCACGATGAAGACTCCTGCGCATGATGCTGGGGTGGGCGCAGTCCCAGTCAGAGCTGGTGGACAGAAAGTGGTGCCTCAAGAACACACTACTGAAAGCTGATGCTTTGTTCTCCTGGCTTGCAGCACCCCAGCTCTTGGAACACCCAAGGAATTATTTTCCTAAAACCTCCCAGTGGTCCTGCACACCAGGAGGAGCATGTGCTGGTGATGCGGAGCCTCTCGTGGTGTCAGACAAAGCAAAATTCCCTTCTGGTATGAAAACATGCTGCTCCTGACCTGTTTACAACAATAACTTGCCCTCTGGTGCCTGGTATTGTCAACGTGGTACGTTTTACTACCCCACTAAAGCAGGCACACATGGTGTAAAGTGCAGTCCCTGAGCACTCAGCATCACCAAACAGCCCGATCCAGTCAGTGCCCCAAAACACCCACTGGCCCTAAACTTATTTAGCATTAACTCTCAGAGAAACGACCAGCATGGGAGGGGAGGCAGCAGAAATGCAAACGATCTCTTGTCAGGTTTCCCAGCTGGGCTCGATGCTCCAAAATCCCCTCCACCGCAGCGAGGACACCTTGTTATCCTCCTGGCCCGCTCCTGCCTGTGAGCGAGCGCTTCTCCGCACCGACAGATGGGAGCACTGGCAGAGAAGACAACCATGTCTGTGCATTAATTATGTCAAGGGCAGGATTCCCAGATGAGAGCGTTAAAGCATCCATCTAGATGAGGTTTCCTAGCCCAGGGCTAAAAAGGTTTACCAGCAGTAACCCTGTTCGGACCCAGATTAACTCTTCCTCCTCTTCCTTATTGCCAAGAGCTCTAAAACCACGTCCAGGGAAGTTTTTGGCACGGTTACAATTAGCACAGCCACAGCATTTTTATATTCTCCCTTAGTTTATCATTTCTACCTCCCCCACCCTTAACTCACTGATCTCTAGCTCTCCACTCCATGTTCTGAGCCATTTGGCACCAGCAGAGCGAGGATGCGCTTAGCACCACAGCAGGCACATTGTACCTGGGTGTAGCAGGGAAGCCCTGAAACCCAAGAGCAGCCTGCAATCCTGAGAGCAAGGAGAAAGAAACCAGGAAGTAATCTTCCGTACCAGGAAGATTACAAGCTGTGAAGCACAAGGCGTGCTTAGCCTCGTGGTTTAGTTCTTGATTATTGATAGTGGTTCAGTTATTGATTCACACCAGTGAACAGCGAGGTGGGGAGCTGATGGGACCATTCCCTGAGCGGCAGCTGCTCCGTGCAGCCCCTAGGATACAGGCTAAGGTTGTGTACAGGGACTGCCTGCATGATTTTCCCCACAAAATAGAGGACTGGAGCAGCACTGCTAGTGATGGGGAGGAGAACGCCCAGCCACAGCCTGCATGCAGGGAGGGAAGGGTCAGCAGGTGCTTTGCTGAAATCTGGGGTACCACCCAGCCTCCCACATACACGTGTCTCTCATTAATAAAATGTTTTTGTAAGAAGTCGAGTAAAAATGTATTTGTGTTTAACAATTAAACGTAATTGGCAAGTGCTAACGGCTCTGTGATCGGAAAACTGGGGGAAAAAGCAAAGAGGAAGAAACTAGTTTGAAGGGATTTTATCTAATTTCATTTTAATTAGATCCTTTTTCTAACTGAGTTTCTAATTTTTCAATTAGCAATTAGCAGCTGCAACTCATTCTGAGCGTCACGAGGTGCCAGAGACACTAATTACACCACAGGAGTAGGAGGCTGAAAATGAGAAATAAAATTATCCATGAATGTTATTAGAAGAAAGGAATGATTACATTCTGTAATAATATACTGATGTGAGCCTAATTAGACTGAAGGATTGGGGGGAAAATAGGAGATTTTGAAATGGATGATATTTGGAAGCCTACAGGTCACCTTCTTGTCATTAATAACGATTAGGTGTATCGCTTGGAAGAAAGCCAGGCTGGGAGCGATGCTGTTCCTGCATGGCCACCCAGCACAGGTTCTGGCAGCACAGAGACGTGGACATCGCCCAGCTACCTCTGCTGGCAAACCTGGGGCCCTGAACTTGCTCAGGGAAAAGAAGGAAGGCAGGCCCGAAGGGGGAAAGCCATTTAATCACACCAATGGGGCACCACGGGGGACCAAGCGAAAACCTATAAAGAGCCACTTGATGGCAAAGAGGGAATGCTGCAGTGAGTCCATTTATTTCCACTTTTAAAATGCACCAATTTTTCTTTGCGAATCAATAATCCTTTACACTTGATTTAGTAATGGGAGCAGCCTCTCTCCTGCTCCCGTGTGCACAACCTGCATTTTGGAATCACTTCAAGGGACCCCCAGTAATAAATGATTACATCCAAATGTGGCTCTCAACAAAATTTATGAGCTCCCATTCATCCCATTCCCCTATTTGTCTTTATATATCTCTCAGCATTTGCCACTAATTATATTCCTCTTTATAATCTGTGCTCCCCAGTTAAGGCATGTAATTGATAGCTTCCGAAAAATCATTAATTCCAGGGTGGACCAGGAGCGGTTTGTCACGCTGCTTCCCCCACTGCTACCACCGCGGTTCTTCCCAGCACCCCCGTCCTAGCACCAAGACACTTCTGAGCTCAGAAGATCCCGTAACGCTGCGGTAATGGAAGAGGGTAAGAACGGTGAATTAAACCGAAATTCTTTCCCGTTAGCTGACAGTGAACTATTGCTGAAGGACAGACGTGGAGGTGAGCACTATGGAACCCACCCAGGGCGCTGCGAGCACAGCCCTGCCCTGCTGCCTCCCACTGACTCCTGTGACACCCCAGTAGGGAGGAAGATGAGTGCAGAGCAGCCACAGAGTTTGGGGGGGAAGAAAAAACCCTTTAAGATTCAGGTGGTGTAGCACATGGTCCTCTTGAGCTGGAAATTGTCTTTGCAAGTGCCTCTGCTTTGTTGTTGCACGACACCAGAGTTTGGTGATTTAGGGGCAGTGGGGTGCAGACCTTAATAAATAAAGCAGACAGTTATTGCAGGGGAAAGGAAGGAGAGAGGCAACAAAGGCAAATAAAGAAGTCTGAAGCAGCCAGGTTTTCAACTCTGCTAACAACGAGGAGGAATTCTCTCCTCTTCCCTGGCAGACGGAGCCCAGGCCCACACCAAGTCCCCCACGCAAGATGTTTTGCAGCATCAGATCGAGGCAAGAGCATCTCTTGAGCTGTGTTGGCTTCTGCCTTTGAACAAAAAGCAAGGCAGCTGACTTGCACAGGCATTTCAGTCCCCACACCACTCACAGCCTTTTTCCACTGGTGTTCTTTGTGACACGTGGGCCGGGCGCTGTGCCCGTGCCCACAACAGTGCCCAAAGTTAGGACCAAACCCCGATGCCCACCGAGTCCGTTCCTTGGTTTCTTGAGCAGTGCCACGTATAAAACCAACCCATAACTAACTGCATTCAGCAGCTGGTTGGCAATTCTGGCCCATCATCTGCTGTCAGAAAAGTGCTGCATCTGCAGAGCTCGCAGGAGTGAAAAAGAAATAAAAAGGAGGAATGTAGTGCTCAAAAGCACTCGGCTCCCGTTTCTAACTGCAAAGGCAATATTTCCAAGAGCACCGCCATCATTTTAAAAGCCTAACTCCTTTAAAAAAGCCAGTCAATCATTTTAGGCACTTTGAACATTTTACTTCATAGCCATTTAAGACTTCCTAAAAAAAGGCAAAAAATCCCAACGTTAACTACACAAAGCAAGGCTATTTCTCTCCCTGTTTAGATTTTATTCCTCCTCCAGGAGAAGGCCACCATTCAGCCAAGGCCCTTCTTATATTGGCCATCGGAACCTCTTGCCGTTTTACCTTCCCCCTTGGCTTCCCCAACCCCTCTCCCACCGCCAGCCCTGGACAAGCATCTATTTTCTTCTCTGCAAAGCTTACAGAGAATCACACGTTTCAGACAAATATTTCTACCATCTCATTTGACACCAAACAAGCAGGAAAAATATGGCCCATCACAAGAAATATCAGTATAATGTTCCAATTTTCCACCATTTGACAGCAATCAAGTAGAGACTAATGGCTTTCCTCTGTGACTAAATCATTTAGAGACCAAGGTATTCCGTCTCATTCTCATTAGAAAAAAAAAATATTCCAATAATCTCATTATCCCAATGTGAATAACAGTAAAAATACACCAAGACTGATGGCTCCGTCAGCGCTCCCGCTCGGGCAGCGCTCGTGGCTCCTGCCCGTGGCTCGGCGCTGCCTTGTTTGCAGCAAGACTCAAAGTCTCCCAGCACACTGAGGACTTTTATGTACTATTTTTAACTAACTTCAATCGACAAAGAATGTGTCATGGAATGTTAAACTTTATGGAAATTCTCCTAGAGAATAACATAATTTCACGGTGCATTACTCCACAATGACCTGGTGCTTGAACAATTAATTTTTAAGGTATAGCCTTTTTCTTCCCATGCTGTATTTAGCTTTCTCCTAAACCATCAACAACATCAGGATTCCTTTTCTTCCCCCTTATGATCTGAGGAGCCTATTTAAACCTCACAGCACGGGCTACATTTTCACAATCCATCTTTCATATGCTGCTTGAAAATGGTGAAGAACGGGAACCAAAATGCTCCAGGATTTACCTCAATTATTTCTACTCCATGAAGCCACTGCCATTTCTCAGCCTACCTTATTTTCTGCTGAGCGTCTTCCAGAGTTGCCCGGAATGCCCCAAAGCTGACCTTTTGTCACCGATGGGCACTGCCAGGGCTGGCTCAGCCTGGCACAGCCCCACGGAACAGCCAGACACGAGCCGGGGTAGGTGCTGGGCCAGCTAACGAGGAAAAAAGTCATGTTATTTGGAGGTATTAATGCCGTATATGTCCCCAAGGGCAGCAGGTGAGGCAGGAATTGCTTCTTGCTGCAGATCCCCCGGGTTACACCCTCACGCAGCCCCCGACTGATCTGAACTTGTAGTGGGTGAGTGCCATCAGAGTCCCTACACGTGCAAGGACGCCAGCTTCAGCGTGCCACGTGCAGCCCTGCCTTCCATCTGAGGGAGCTGCCATTTCTGGGGTTTTGTTGTTATTTTTCATTACCCAGTAATATGTTGACTCTATAATTTGTGCATGCCTGCAATTTCTATGGAACCGTGCAAAACAAGGATCAGCAAGTCATTAGAGCATGTCTCTTCCAACCCATATGCTTTCATGGCAACATTAATCAAGCTAAGTAGAAACTCCCTTAATGTTAGACATTATTCTCTTCTGCTACACTAATCTAGCGGATTAGCTCTGCCATCTGTATATTAAAATTAGATATTTTGGTCTTTATTCTCTTCAGTTCCCCACTTTTCCTTGCAATAAATCAGCTCTGGAATGCATTTCAGAAGTTTTGGTAATCACTAATACAGATGGCTCCAAGTGGAAGGCAACTGATGTGGTTTCTCAGTTGTTCAAGGTAGGTGTTGTGTTGTAAAATTTACAGAGATCAGGTAACGAGCTAAATGGGCCTCCAGAACCATCCACATGCAAGGCTGGAAGGGAATCTGGATTTTCTGAGGCCATTCCCTACTGGAAGTCCCTCAAAGTACCTGTGCCGGCAAAGTTGCTGTGCTCAGTCCTAAAGCAAGCCCCATGGAACAGAGGAAGAGAGAGCTACAGAAAGAGAGAGACAGAAGTCAGGAGAAGTATTCCTGAAGCAACTTCACTTTTAAAATGAAGATGTTCCCTGCCTGTCAGCCCCAGAACATGTTAGTCTCTGTAATTATTCTCAGGCTATTCTCTTGCTCTATTAGCCAAAAGATTCACATCAAACCAGAACGCGTCCAAAGCCTGTCAGTCACAAGCAATTTTCCAGTCTCAGTGAGCTGATGGAAAATGCAATTTACAAAAAGGAATCAACATCTTGCATTCAGGACATCAGTAAGCGACACCTTCCAAAGATGCTCCAGCACCCTACAAGAGCTGCAGCTTGGATCCCTGAACCCCTGAGGAACTGGAGGTGCAGCCGGCAGCAAGGGCTCACAGCACCACCTCCGATTGCCCCTGCGGCAGAGCTCAGGTCCTTGTGCTGAGCTCCAGCACGGGCAGCCACATCTCCACCCAGCTGTCCTCTGTGTTTTCACAGGAATACCTCCGTCACGGCCTCTCGTGGCTCTCAGCTGCTCAATAGCCTCGCTGCGCCCCGTTAAACAGATGGTGTCTGCTGCTTCAGAGAGAGCTGGTTTTCTTTTTGATAGACAGCGATGCTGCACCGGCTGCAAAAGCGCTTTAGGATCTATTGGGGCAAAGTGATTATATCTCAATCAATGATTTCAAGAAAGTAATTTATTGTTCCATCTTGGGAGCTTAAATTTAGAGTTTTAAAGCATTTCAAGTCCTGTGTGTGAGCAAACTAATAAGAGCTGCAGCTAATGCTACACAGGCACATAACCAAAACATCTGAACAATCCTTCCATCATCGAGCTGATCCTGGAGCATTTGCACCTTGTACCCCCTATTTATTCCAGGAAAATTACCCGAAAAATAACACTGTTTACTTGCATAGCAGTTTATTTCCATGGCCAGACTGCATTGTTCCATTAATTCCCATAGAGAGACAGTAATTTCTATCTCCTCTGTACCGGACCATTGTCCTTTTTACAAGGCTGTTATTTTCCTCTGTAAAAGCTGTGGGCTAAGAATGCTGGCAAAGAGCGCAGAAAACACGAAGCAAAAATTTCAAAGTTTGAAGTAGAAAAAGTAGCTGCTTGAGACAAGAATAAACCCTATTTGTCCCCTTGAAGTCATTGTAACCACTGAATCCCATCGGCAGTTGTGCCATTTTTCACCATCTCCTGCCACATGCTCTCGCTATATATAGCAACCCCACGGTGTTGCATCTTGACTCGGTGCTCTGCATAACGATGAGGTGGCAGCCGGGTTTGTTTTGAAGTAAGCATTAGGTCACACTATTGCTTTATGCCTGAGAGTTGCGCGTTCTTTGCCTTTAAAAAGATGAGAATTAAAGTGCAGTTCATTGCTACAAAGAAATAGTGGACAAATTACCCTGCTATGCCATACTGGTTGGGATTGTTAGTTAGAAGTGACAACCAGGACTATAATTTATATGCAGAGTCTGGATTTAAACAAAGTCCCCAGCACTAAATCTTGTACTGTAAACCCTCTTTTGTATTTCTGACTCATTTTGTGCTGGGAATCGTTTAACCATAGATTTTAACTGCTAATACACTTCCATGAAATGCAAAGAATAAATCAAAGTTACTGGATCATTCAAACTCTGTCTGAGTAGTTGTTTATATGACATTTTTCTTCTACTGCTTCTGTATGGTTGCAGAGATGCCATAAAATTATGATATACTGAACACATCTCACTGCCATCTTGGCAAACGCTGTTGCAGATAAAACCAACATGCTTAATTATTTTCTTAGTTATACAGAGAATAAATGCTAGTAATAATAAGAGATGCCACGAAAGGGCAGGTACAGCTGCTCATCAGGTCACGCTGCATATAGTAAATAAGTCTTAATTAAAAGAAAAATCTGAGAAATTCCTTTATTTCCACCCCAGGTCTGGTTATCAGGCCAGGGAGGTAGGAAAGGAGGGGTGTGGGTGCACTGCGTGCTGCAGGGCTCAGCCTCAGTGCGCCTTTGTCACAGGTTAAAAGCAGGCAGCTGCCCTTCACTCTGCACCAGGGTGCTGAGCTGGTGTTGGCAGGCATGTGCCATGCTGCTTTATCAGAAAAAAAAAAAAAAAAGATATAAACTCAGTTTTACTTATTATAAACATTCACCATGAGTGAACATTTGCTCCCCGGCTGCAGCTCGAACTGAACACTGGAGGTGAAGCTTCATGGTGAAGCTGTTATCCCAGCACTGGTATGCAAACAGCTGGGGAAAGTCTCCCATCCTTATCACCGTTTACTGGAAAATGCTTTTTTCCCCACAGCAAGCGTTGGTCCCTGGGGACTGGGCTGAGGGACGTGAATCCTCCGTGACCCTCGTGGAACAGGTGAAGGAACAGAGCTGTTCCCAAAGGGCAGCAGGGAATGCTTAGAAGCACCTAACGCCACTCGCTCCAAAAACTACAGCCTGGCTGAAGTCCTGTGGCAAAAGAAAATGGAAGGGAAGGTGCCATGGAAGCTACAAATCACAGACCTCTCCGTAAATCAAGCCTCTATATTCATTAATCCCAAATTAGCCCATTAAAATAAAGCAGCAGTTGATTAATATCCTTAAGTAACACTTACAGTTGAGTGAGAACTTGATGCTAATATACTTGATATTACAGTGCATTAATAAAGAGACTGTCTCCATCTAACTGAGATGCTTTTGGAACTCAGCTCTCAGCAAAAACAAACTACAGCGAGAAAAAACAAGGCACAGCAGAAGAAAAGCTGGTGTCTGTAAGGAAAGCATGAAGGGATGTTTCTTGTTTCTCAGATGAAGACATCAGCACAGGAGGGAGATTTTCAGAGGAATGTTTCCCATGTCAGAGCACACCAGTTCCTGCTGAAGTTGCCCTGGGAGAAGTTCCAGTTCCAGACAAATTTGCTGAACATGATGGGGAGGCAGCAAGGACACCCCAGCAGGGAGCACCCTGGGAATGAGGAGCCCTGGAGTGCAGCTGCTGACCTGCACCAGGCACATCTCCGGGGCTGCAGACCCTGTGCAGGAGCAGAGCAACCCCGAGGCTGAACTGGGGAGGAAAAGGGACCCGAGTGTTCCACGTTCTGCTGGGGCCATTGGCCATAAGCATTCCTTAACTCACAGGCAGTTATCCTTCTTCTAGTGAGGTCAGAGCAGGATTTCTAGATGCATTTAGTACTGAATAAAATGAATGTTTGAGCAGTGGATACATCGGGAAACAGAAGTAAAAATAATTCAGAATAATTTGGTACAAGCCAAGTAAATATTAAGCATAACGGGCTTGATTTTCCAGCAGTGTAGGAGGACTTTACCTTGGGAGTAAGCCCCACGCACGCAGGGCTGCATGGAGTGGCCCGAGCCCAAGGAGGGCTCAGCCCCATCACTCGGTTGAGATCGCTGCCTTCCACTTCTTCTATAGATCTCAGTGCCAATATTCTGCCTGTAGACTTGTTGGACAAATTAAAGTGACAAAACTCAATATGGAAATTCAGATCATTAACATATTAATCAAACTGTCGATATTATAAAAACTAACAGGAGCCTGCCAAATAATCATCTTACTAATGACTTAAGGCCATGCCTTTTGCTAATTAGTGTCACAGCCTGCTCCACTTCCACTTGTCCACTTCCTGATGTCAGGAATAGGTAGACCAGTTTGCTATGGCAAAGATCATGTTGTCTTCATATGGTATTTACTTTGGAATTTGATTGCTTTCCTTTCTTAAGGAAATTCTGTTCCTTAATTACATGGAGTTGAGAATTAGCAAAGGAAAGATTCCAAACTCCAGTTTTCTACATCCAGATTCTTAACCACATCCAGTGAAGGTTTTTCAAGTTTCCCAAGTGTTAGATACAAAGCAATATATACAGAATGATCATCATACATCTGTCTTGCAGATATTTTCCCAAAAAAGGCTTTTCCAGAAATTTGTGAGTGTCCAAATTCAATATCAGTACTGTCATTAATAAATGAAATACGAAATGAATGAAATTTTGACATTT
Source organism: Aythya marila (assembly GCF_965140915.1). Taxonomy (NCBI): domain Eukaryota; kingdom Metazoa; phylum Chordata; class Aves; order Anseriformes; family Anatidae; genus Aythya; species Aythya marila. The sequence goes on from NC_139065.1 coordinate 1,325,104, forward strand.
CTCCAAATGTTAACATTTGGAAGTTTGACTAAGCTATATTTATCAAAAACAAATTCCAGTAAGAAAATGTGACTACAGAAAAAAATTGGCAGTGATTCTAATCAAAGAATAAAGTCAGGAAGCAGCGCCAATAATTTAGTAAAACATTTGCTAGCTTCAAATTTTATTGCAAAATGGACACAACTTTGCCTTTATAAAGAGGAATTGTGCTGCTCTGCCAATTAATATTTAGCTGCTTATTAATTGATGAGATGGTTTTACAAGAGGCAATAAACTATTCAGCACAATTTTGCTAACACTGACTTAACATTCATATGTTCAGCACCTGAACCAGACATGTTTGTCTTTTTAGTTCTACAGCCAAGCTATAAAAGCTTTGAAAACTGGGGTTCTGCTGGGGACTGACAAACCACAGCATGCGAGGACAGCAGAGCACTGAGTGCATTTTCTTTCCTCCATCACTGACATTTCCTCCAATGACACAAGGTCATGCAATTAATGAATGGCAAAGCAAAGCCATGAAAAATGGATATTAATGAAGTGTAACTCTGAGTAATAATGCCATAAGCAACCTCTGATAACAAACACATTTTCCTAATAACATCTTCAATTATCTTCATTAATGTCTGTCCGTGGCAAGATGTGCAGCCTGGCCCTCCAGGACCACGGGCTGAGCACATTTCAAACACTAAGTGCCTCCTCCAGCTTGTTCAGGAAAGTGCTTATTGATGGATAGCTTAAATGATGATAATACACATTTATCATAATTTCTCAGTAACATATGCCTTCTTCATGTCATCAAGAACTTGAAATTTGAATAAGATTGCTTGCATCACCCAGGAGACCTATGGGCTCCGAGGAGATACGAACCACTGCCTGGCAGAGATCAGCTCCTCGCACTGACGATCTCACCAGCTTTGCTAACAACTGCCTGGATCCACCACAAGTGCTTTTTTCTCTGCCACACACTGGATTTCAGCTCGGGTCCAGTTGTTGCTGGAGAATATGCACATCACATCCCGCTCCGTTCTGCTCTTCCTATTTAGAAGGAGCTTTGAGCTTCTGAAAGACGCCAGACAGCAGCTCTAGGAAATTAAATCCTTTATTCAGAATTTAGCTCAGCATGTTCTGACATCTCCCTCAAATTGGCTCTCAAGTGTTTGAGTCCTCTTTTGGAAAGGAAAATTTCCAAGGAGAGAAGAGGTTATCAGTCAGCAAGCCCTGGTGAAGCATCTGATGAAGAAGGAATAATTAGTGCTTTCGGTAAAAGCAACTTTTAGGATACTGCCTTTATCTCTACTCAAAAAATGAAAGCGAGGATTTCTGATAACACTTTGGGCCACTTACTGCGAGCAAAGGACACGAAAGCACCTCCAGCCCACCCACTCCTTCCTGACGAAGGGCTCCAGGCCATGCCTGGTTCGTTCAGGCTGACAGAACCAAACTGCTCCCTGCATTTGCTCACCTGCTTTCAGATCCAGGCTTCTGCTGACTTGAATTTCTGAGTTCAGACATTATGAGCAGCAGAGCTGACATCAGCAAAGCTTCCTGGGAAGGTCCCTTATGGGCCATTTTCAAAACTATTTTTCTCATCTTTGTGCATGTAGAAATCCAGTCTTCTAATGATTTCAAATTCAATTAAAAATTGCTTATAGTCCAAGTATTGAAGGAATGGAAGCTATGTGAGAACTTCTCATTATTCTTCTCAACTTGCTCAAAGTCCCATGTGCTGGGAAGGAAAATCTGGAACAGATTTTCATGTCATCACTGAACCTTGCCCAGATATTTTTATAGTAGCTTAAATTTAATAAAGTCATTATCTGTAAATTTGCTCTTCTCTCCTTTGAATTAGAAAACATTTAGTCTCAACCCCTGCAGCCCTACTGTGATCATGCTGAAATGGTAATGAGGTTATGTCTCAATCTCGTCCTCCCTGGTGGAAGCAGAGTGAGTCTTTTGGACTCAGGAACCTCATTTATCTTGAGCAAGTTATTCTGTTAGCATTATTGTTACTATTTGCAGGGATGGTGACAGCTGAGGAGGAAGACGGAGAAGGGAAAGGCACAGCGCATGGCAGGGTGGTTACTGGTAGAGTTTGGTTACAGCTTGCTGAACCTATAACAAAAATAAAGATACCAAGTTCAAAGCCACAGCCAAGCCTGCAGCTGCATGAGCTACGCTGGGGCCTGGAAAAGGTTTTCGGGAACAATCGTGCCAGGCCCCAAAGGGGGGCTTTGGGTCATGCTGAGCCCTGCCCTAGACCCCAGTGGTCAGGGCAGCCTTGCCCAGGTGAGAATTTTATTTTTTTTAAAGCAGTTGCATACAAAACATTCACAGTCCTGTGGAAATCCCCAGCGATGCAATAAAAATAGTAGGAAGGATGGATGCCTGTGCACACAGGGCTTTTTAAGAGAATACCACTTATGTTTGTGTGGTTCGCCACCCTTCCTTTTCATTAAAAGTCCTGCACAGGTTTTGGATGCATAATAGAAACATTTTTCTTCAGAAGTTTTACCTGCGTTGACCACAAGGCACACAAACCACAATCACAGCATTGTGCTGCAGTCCAGCTCACCACAAAACGACGGCCTTGAAATCGTAAATCCGCCCATTGTAGGCTCCAGAAAAAAGGCCTTATCCTTGCTTGGAGAGGGGAGACAGCAGAAGACGGAACAGGACTTTTGTGAGTAGAGAAAGAAAGGGCAAAACGAACACATCCGTGGTGTTGCTGAAGAGTGTTTTCCAAGTGCCTGCATTGTTCCCTAGGAGGAGGCTTTTAAACTTGACCAGATTCAACCCCTGCTGCAACGCACGCACGCGAGGAGAAGCGGTACAAGTATTTTACATGCCTCATGCTCCAGCCCCTCTGGTCGCCAATCCCCACGGTGCTGGGGGTGCTGCTGCTGCCAACAGCTCCCGGGGGCCATGGGCTGCACCCCCCAGCACAGCACAGGATTTCGGCTGCCTGAGCGACCAACACACCCTCCTCAATCCAGGGGGCGGCTGGCTGGCAGCGCAGGGGAAGGTGGCACAGATCCTGGGGGCAGCTTTGCTTGGAGGGGTGAGGCAGCCTGGGCAAAAAACCGTCCCGCAGGAGCCACCACGAGCCCTGCCACCCTGTGACTTCAGCAGCCATCAAGCCCCTCGCTGCGATGCCCTCCTGCAGCTCCCGATGGATTCACCAAGATGCAGAAAACCACGGGGGTGTGAGGTGTTGGATGTCAGCTCCCTAAGCCAGACTGCTTTACTGGCGTTGCAGAGGCATTTCCATAGAATAAGGAAGAAAAAAATTAGGAGAAGGTGTGAATAATGCACTTCTACCCCTGTCTATCCCTGCTTGCTGTAACAGATTGGTAAAATAACTTCATCCACCAGTTTATTAACAGCTTGCCCTCTCTTGTATCTCACCTTCATAATGAGATAGAGCAGATATGATGGATTACATTTTGCCTCCTGCTTCCATCCCGAATGAATTATCATTTCACTCTTCTCTCTGTCTCGTGGTTCAGCTGCCTGCAAGCCCATTAAGTGTTGGGAAGTAGCGGGGGAGATGAAGCTCTGTGATGTAAAAGGTAAAGGTCCGACTGAGAAAGCAGTTTTAATTTTCAGACTGGAAGACGTGAAATTAAAAGCGAATGAGAAGATTCTCTCACATTCCATCTGGCAGCACTACGAAAACAAACAGAAGAATCCTATAGCAGGGACTAGCAGAGCACACAGCTCGTGCTAGCAAAATGCTCTCCCTCAGTAGCTGAGGGCTCAGAGCCCAGCCGCACTCAATCACTACAAGCCAGGCAAGATTTTCTCCCCTGACCAAAATGCCTTATTCTGCAGCTCTGCCCCAGCGAAAGCCCTCAGAGAGCCAAACATTCCCAAAGTCATCACTCTTGCCCAGCTCTGTCAGGAACTGCTTTATACCATCTCTCTCCACAGGAGCACAGGAGTTGTACCCACCCATCAGAACGGATCACCTGAAAAGTAACACACCTTGTGCATCTTAAGCAAACTCCTGCACAACAAAGAAATCAGGTTTTCCAACCATACTGAATGCAGCTCTGTTGCATCTCTGCTAGAAAATCAAGATGCTTCAAGATTACAGATACACCACAGTGCCACTAAACATCTGGTTCCTTTTCCAGAGAAATAAGCTACTTCCTGACCCCAATCATTACCTTGTTTCCTTGACGTATCAGGACTGCTAACACTTACAGATCTTGCTCTGACCCCTGTGATGACAGCTGGTATTTAAAGAACCAAGAGTTAAAAGAAAAATAATAATAAAAATGCTAAGGATGATACAGAACCACGCTGCAACCCAAATGGCTTTTAATGTCCCCCTCCACATGGGACTGTTGGTTGGAGACATCCGAGCAGCATAACCAAGCACTCGCCAACAGAAGTAAGGGTTGCAGAGCCTGGCTCCTTGCATTTCATCTTTGTTGTATCTTCTGGCAGTAACTTTGAGTAATTATACGTTGAGTACAGACATGACAGTTACCTTTCCACTTTAAAGTCAATTTAGCGCTATGAAAATTCATGAAGCAAAAATTAATAAGCTTCATGCAGCTTCAGCACTGACCTCTGATTTTTCTTTCCCTCTTTGCCAAGAATTTGTTACCAGTTCTACTACCAAGAGTTGATTCTTCCCCAACAGCCAGGAAAAAATACCAAGGAACTTGTTACCTCGAGTAGCAGCAAGAAAATCTTCCACCTATCGGCGTTACAGCCTTAGCAGCTCACTTCCATTTTGCCCTCACACAAACTTTCCATTTCTTTTTTTTTTGTTGTTGTTTATAAACACTTTAATGAGAAAGACAGGTCCAACCACCATTAACAAAACATTGTAAATGAGTATCTGAGGGCTAATGGATGGCAGCTGTTCCTAAATGGGAAAATTAACTCATAAAACAATTTTGGCTATTGATAAATGGGAGTTGCTCACTCCAAACCACAAAGTAAAACAAGAGAGAAGGTTCAGCTCCCTCCTAGCAGCTTATCAGGCACCTTTAATTTCCATCTTCAGGATTTCACGCTGTGATGAGAATACAAAACATTGATTTTGCTGGTGCCTAGGATGTAGGACAAGATCTCAATTTGATTTCAGTTACCCTGTGTTCTACGCAGTCAGGCGAATTAATAACGAGAGCGAGGCCCGTCCCCGTGGAAGTTCTCCATCACCCACCCGAAGCACTGCCGTACCCCCGCTGTGCCCACAGGAATATGCTACACGCTCACTCAGCGATCACACCGGCAGGCCCAGAGCACACTGCAGAAGTGGGTTTACACCTTTTTGGGTCTATAACCCAACTTGCAGGCTGCTGCCCTCCACAGATGCCGAGCTCTGCTATAGATATCGAGTGGCTTTGAACGTCACGTTCAACACAGCTTTGTAGGAAGGGCTTTGGCTCATGAGGATTAAAACCTAAACACTCAGATCCTGTGTTCTGCATCTAATAATCCTGTAATAAAATATCTATAAGCCTCAAAAGAGGAAAGAAAGTAAGAATAGAGGAAGTTTGCCATCATTTCCTGAAAAATATGGATGGGATTGAAACGTAGATCCAAACTCACCCTCCTGAACAAAGCACGGGGTGAAACAAGAGCAGAGCAACTCCGAAAAGACAAGGAATAGACTTTGACAGATGGATGTAAATGTGCCTTTCAGTGCAGGGGAACAGTTGATTCTAAGGCATGAAATCAAATTAGTGCATCTGCAGCTGCCTATGTGTCATCCAGATTCATATTTTACACACTAAAGACATTTTTTAACCTCATGTTAGCTACATTTTTTTTTCAAATATTACACTTTCCAGGATTTGCAAAACGGTATTGGCAGGTATTAAAATGAGAGATGAAGGAATGGTGCAATCTGTCTCCTTTTCTATTGTAACATGACAGAAATCTTTTTTTGGACTCATTTACCATCAGGTAGGAGAAAGCAATTTGGAAAAAAATAAAATCCTGGCCTCAGCTTCATCAAGAAATGCAAAAACTCTCCAGAAGCTGTAGTTGGACAGCTCTGCCTTTAGTGAGGATTTCCCCTCGACTTCCCAGTCGGTTTGGGGCCTGAGGCCTCTCTCTGCCCTGCTGGAGGACGACCAGCACCCCAGCACCGGGAGCTTGCCCAGGAAGCCCCCCCAGGCCCCTCGGCAGGCAGGGCACCGTGGGCTCCTCGCCCACCACCACACAGCTGCCTCTGCCCCCTCTCCTCAAGGAGCTCCCCACCTGTGAGCAGCGATCACTGCCACGGGCACAGAGCCCGCTCTCCCCAGTTTCGATTTCCACGTGGATGCCTTCACGTGCGGCCCTGCCCCGCTCCAGGGGCCTGAGGCACGGCAGCTGCTGCCCCTCCACTCGTGCAAATACATCAGGGTATTTGTAATCTGGCAAAGAATCAGCGCCTACAGCCAGTTTGGGAACTTCTTTGGTGCTTTTCTCTGCCCTGTGGGGTGTATGTCCTCCTTTTTGTTCTTGTGTGGCTTAAGACCAGCAAAGGATCAGAGATTTATACATGTAAAAATTAAGTTTTCTTTAATAGAAACTTATAATGGGCTTATAACATAGCTGCATTGCACAATGGTCATGCAGAACTTAAATGATAAATAATAAGAAAAAGTATGTAAAAGTCTTGTTTGCAATCTTTTGTACTCGGTGTTTTACCTTAAAGTCTAGCTTACTCGCTATTTCAAAAACATAAAACAACGCAGACAGCACAGATGATTAAAATCTGTTGTCCAATTTCCAACAAACACTACTGTACCACACTTCAACAGTGATTACGAGATGCCTGCCTACAGAGCTCAGAATTGATCAAAATAAAAAGCTGAACTTGTACAGTTTTTATAACCAGTTCCTGAGGGTTTGGTCAAATTCAGTACAGGATAAAATTAAACAGAGATTGATTTATGTAGAAGGAATTGTACATGCTGCAAGGGGGAATGGCTATTGCCCGAACACAAATCAGATTAATTGTAACAGAAGTAGGAAGACAAAACATACAACTTTTTTCCTGTTTTCTTTCCAATGCAGGTGCCAGGCTAATCGGTAAACCAAAACCAATGAACAACTACAAGAGTGATTATTTTCTTGTAACACAATGAGACAGCAAAATAAAATTAGAGTTTCACACATCCTAACCATGTGATTCCTTTCCTAATGCTGCACTGTCATACCCTGTACAGGAGAAGGTCCAGACAATATCTTACAAAGCCAACATTTCATCAAAGGGGCCTGAGCATTGCATCCTGACCAGAATTATTTCTTTGTGCCTCCATTAAAAATGAGAGCTCGTGTCTGCTGAGTCATTCATCAGAGGAAAAAAGCTTTTGCTACCTGCCAAGGAGGGCTAATCTGGTAGTTTGGCATTTTTCAGCTTTTGTTGTTGTTTTTCCACCTTTCCATGAAGGGGCCTCAGAACCCAGCAATATTAACATGGACAAACAACAAGGTGCAAGGAAAAAGCTGCCCTGAGGTATCAGCTGCAGTGAAGAGGGTGTTCCCCATGCACTGTTCTCATGTGTAAAAGCCTCTGAACTGTCAAAAGAAAAACCCTGGATTAAAAGTTACATCAGAAAGTCAAGTTACTTGTTCTGCATCCTAAGCCCTCCTGAAAAGCCAGGCCCTAAATCACTGCTCATTGTTTTTGTAGGAGGGAAAATCCCACTTGGGCACGGAGAACCCTCTAAGCAAAACAGCACAAGCCATTACTGCCGAGACTTCTAGCTGAAATAGTTCTAGCATTATGTTTTCTGTGAACTACTGGAGCTTTAGTGATGTTGCTTGAGCACCAGTTAAAAAATCTAGCAGGAAATGTCTGCATGAAGACATGATCCCAGAGCAGCCCTTTTCAGGTAGGTATTTCTTCTCTGACTCAGCAATTCCACTGGTGAATAATGCTGCTTGCAAAGCATCTCTGACTTCATCAGTCCTTCAGCCTACTCCAGTACGGGACTGCTTCCCCCTCATCACACCCCCGTACCACTCTCCATTTCCTGAATAATCTAGTGATGTCTGTCATGTTACCATTTAAACTCTCATTCTCACATGCATGTTCCATTCCTGACGCCCACTGTGGCTGCACACCGCAAGCAAAGTGCCAAATAATGCAGGGAGAAGGAGAAATCAAAGCGTTTTTAGAAATCCTAAGCTTGGCAAAAGCTGTATGTAATTTTGCTTAGGTTGCAAGTTGGCTTGAGAGAACTGTATCAAAGCACCATCATCTCCAATTGCCTCAGCTTTACTCTAAGCTTATTTGTACTGCTCATTGTAGAGCCCAGACTGACAGCTCCGAAAACCATTTATTGTCTATTTATACAAGAATAAGAAGCATCAACTCAGCAAAAGCAGAGACATCTGATATGTTTCCCTATTACCAGACCTAAGCAGTTGACCTGAGAACATCACCTGGAAGCACTGTGAGCCCACATCTCAGCGCTGCCCCTATTTTTCTTTAAGCTCAGCACTTGTTGGAAATGCTTATAAGGGACAGAGCCAGAACTATAAATTTACAGTCCAGTAGTGAGCAGTCGATGAATATTTCACGACCGATCTGCTCTTAAAGTCTATGAGGCTGCATACAAATGAAAACAGAATATAATAAACACTTAGACCTCTTGGAACACCCAGCCCTCCAAAAAAAAAACCACTGCTCAAACCGTGAAAGCTCATTTACCCTAAACCCACAATGCACTATTTGTTGCATTCCAATCCCAATGTAAAATTCCCACTTGGATTGATTTTACAGTGCTCTGGCTTCGTCCATCACTAGTAGCAACGAGCCCTTTATTGTATTTCTGGAGAAAATTAAGGGAAGACTGGAAAACTCCGAGCAGCTCTCTGACCCTGGGTCTGCAGTTGGACCATCCCCCTATTTACCACTGGGTTCAGCAAAGGCATCTGAAATTCCCAGTGTTTTTAACTCAGACGAAAGGAAAAAAATTGCAATTTCTACAACAGTCTTTTTAAATAAAAAGAGTTTTATCTGTAAATTTGTTAGTACAAGTGATTTCAGTAGGTTTGTCCCTGGCGATAGATGAAATGTTCTCATAATGCATCATTTCTTGATATCTGGATGCAAATTACAGGAGCTGTATTTCCTGAAATCAGCATAAAAAAGTTGCAGTGCATTAGGCTTGGGAGTAAGCTGGGCTGTCAGTATAATATTTCTATTACAGCAACTACCCAATTGGAAAAAAACAGCTCATCTTCACGTACAATAAAAATAAATACATCAGTTTGCTGCTACCATTTTGGAACCTTTTGACACTTACACGATTTGCATGCTGTGCACAGTTTATTATAAACAATTAAAATTTTTCCTAAGTCAGACAAAGTCAGTTTCAGTCCATGCCATAGAGGTCCATGAGCAATGCCCAGAGGGATGCTGTAGGCTTTGCCAGGTCTTCATTCCCAATCTACTTGCCCCTCTTGCATGCCTGACAACAAAACCCAGCCACCTTTCTGCTGAACTTATTTTTGTGTTGGGGTTCTGCATAGCCCTCTAGCAATGAAACACAACCTCCCCTCCTGCTTCTCAGCGAAGGGGGATGGCTTTGGGATCTGTAGGCTTTGCAACTCACACAGCACAGAGCAGCTTGGAAAACAATCCTAGAAAATAGATGGGCCTTTCAGCTCTGCTGCCAAAGACACTCCTAGAAAGCCATGAGCACGCGGTAACACTGATGCAGCAAGCTTCTGATGCGGCCCGGTCCACACTTCAGGCAAGTCAATTTGAGGAGCTCCCAGCGAGGCTGTGGGCAGAGCACAGCGCCCTGGCAGGGTGCATGCCACGTCCCAAGGGATTCGGCCTCATGGCAGCACCGAGTGTCTGCATCTCCCTTCTGTACAGAAAACTTAGGACAGACACAGCCTCTCCCTTCGCAGCCCCAGGATCAGAAGAGCAGGACTATCACTAGAAACTGAATTTAAGCCCCACTGCCGCTGTTACCGCGGTCACTGTGGTTCCCCCAGCACTGCACACCTCTTACACCACGCAGAGCACGGCTCAGCCCAGTACCACACAGCTACGAGGTGCTCCCAGCCAAACACACGAGCTCCTGGAAACCCCGCAGAAAACCGGAGCCCTTTTACAGGCAGTTTTCCTTGCTCTTCTGTCCCTGGCTGCATAAAGACAAGAAGAAACTGAGATATTAACTTAAAAATGTAACTTAAATACTGGATGGCAGCATCACAGCCTGGCTACACGAGTGGTGCTGAGAGCCACACGCGAGCCAGGAGGAAGAGCCGGCGCTGAGCTGTCTCAGAGCCCCCTCTAGCGCGGCTCCCCGCACGGCCAGACACACGGCTCCTCGCAGTTAAGCTGTCAAGCCTAATATATTTATTTGTTTCTGTGCTGTTAGAATGATTTCTGTGCAACCGTGTTATTATTTATGGCTATTGTCAAGAGAGGGAAAAATTTAAGGGAGTTCAGAGGCAGCTCGTTTGCACGGCGTGCACATCGGTGCGCGACAGAGCCCTGCTTTGAGAGCCCTATCGCTCGCTGACACGCCGAGAAATTAGATGAAGGTCTTTAGCATCATTATATAGGCTAGATCTCATTGGGAAAGACTGCAGACAGACCCGATTCCACCCAATCTTGGTAAACGGGTTTATAGCCTTAATTTTCCTGTGCAGTTCTTCCGTCACACTAGACGTTTTGCTCAGCAGTCAAACGGCCGGCTCATCATACAAGTCTGAACATAGAAGTAAAGTGCCACGATAAATAGTATTTGCAAATAGACCCGGCTGAATTTCATCAAATGTAAGGAATGACTCTAGGACCTAAAACAATTTCTCTTATCAGATCACGCTGACATATTTTTATAAAACATTTTTGAGCCTTGCTGATGAAATCATATTCAGCTCCTAAGATCTCCATGAGGCACAGAACAGAGCCCAGCTTTGAGGGCTTACCAAGGAAACCACAGGGTGTGATTAAAGCTTACCAAGGGTCTATCAGTCCTACCTCTAAAGGAGGGAACACAACCATAAAATTGGGATAATGATAACAAATGAAGCCCTGTCTTCCAGCAGAGGAGCACTGCATCTTTCTACATGAGCCCCTTGCCCCAGGTCCTTCCCTCACCCCCAGGGGGGTCCCACAAGCAGCTCCCTGGTCACCTCCGGGGTTCAGCCCCCAATTTCTCCCATGGGCAGGTCAGGATCAAGGCCTCTGCTTCCTCGTCACAGTGCTGGGGGCTGCAGGCTTTGGGTGGCCCCAAGTCCTGGTGCCAACCAGGATGCTCCCAAGAGGAGGCAGAGGCGCTCTGTGCAAGGCAAACAAGGCCATGGCTCAGTACTTGAATTTGTGGAGAAGGAATAAGAAACTATTCCAGACTCCTGCTCTTCACATCTATTTTTTTTGTGGCCTACAGGTAGCAAGGGACAACAACTGGCACTCCTGCAGCTTGTGAAAGATGCCTTAAGAGGGCTGTCTAACCAAAAAACTTGGCTGTGCGTTTCTAGTAGAGCTCATAAAAAAAGCTGTTCTCTCTCCCTGAAAACCTCTCCTTCTGTAGGACTTCCTCGGAGACTCTTGAGCTCAGAAGAGCCGGTCTCAGGAGTGTTCTCCATCACTGTCCTCACAACGCGTGCGAAGCCCTCACCATGAACCCTGGCAAACTGTCCTTTTGATTTGTGGTGCTCACAAAAGCATCAAGGCTTCAAGGCGCTGAGCAGGGGAGGATCAGGCTGAGCTCCCTGCTTACTCTGCTGCTGGAAAAAGAATATTTTATCCTCCTCCAAGTCTCACATCCAGTCCTTTATTTATTTTTAATACCTTTATTACCTTTGATTTTTAATCAAAAAGCAACCGCTAATTTCTTACATGGTCCCATGAGACCCCCACAGACCATTGGGGGTCTTGGCCACAGAAGACTTAAGCAACCACGGCTCTGTCATCATGTCCTACCTTTTCTCCTTATTTTTATGGCACTTTATTTACTTGCTAGCTGTTGTCTACATACTGAAGTGTAACCTTGCAGCAGCAGCAGCAGCTCGGCGCTCTGCTCTAACAGCCTGCAGGAGGCCCTGACCTGAGCCCTGAGGCAGGAGCGCACCAAACGAGCACCACCAGGAACAAGCCAGGAGTTCCTGCACCTGAAAGGGCTTCAAAAACTGCACTGGGAAGGAAACCCCTTTCCTGACACCTGTACCACATCACAGTGACCTCCCAGGAAACAGCCCAGAGCAAGCACTCACGCAGGGTGTTCTCCATCAGCAGCCTCCCACATTCGGGGCCGATCCTCTCCTGACGCCACACAAAGGCACCAGAACCAGGCAGAGCTGTCCCTCAGCCAGGCTCGAGTCCCTTTCTTTTTTTTCCCAGGGACCTGATGTGAACACAAAGGCCTGTACCTGCTTTAATCTTCTTGCAGGTCCAGTGGGCTTCATCACAGGAAGCTGAGAAGGGTTCTCCTTTCTGCTCCCGTGTTCCCAAACTTCACATTCATGTCTCAGGTGGAAGCTTTGGAGGCTGTGCCCATAGCAGTCAAAAAAGGAGATGGGAATTGGAAAGAAACGGGTGATGGAATACAAAGTAGGAGATGTTGCAAAGACTTAAATAAAGTCTTTTTTGCTTTTTGAACAGTTCTGTATAGCGCAGATGTGAAAAAACCACCCACAGCAATATGGGTTAAGGAACATTAGTCAATAAGAAAGAGAATAAAAGCAGGCACTAAAACAACAGAAATAATGACTTGACTTTCCAGATTTTGATTCTAAAATGTCTGGTGCCCCAGGCAGTTATCTGAAAAATTTTTCAGCACAGAACCTCACTGTTTTGCCTCAGATAGTTGTAGTTAACAAATATTCCCTCTGAGTGAGTGTGTGTCTGTGTGTGTGAAGCACTGACAGACAGCCCATAGCTATATGGAACTGTCAAGAGGGAACAGCAGCAAAAGCAAAAAGAAATATTAGAGTAATATTTCTTAGGCATGGAAAAAAATTCCCCTTCCTTCCTCTCTCTCCCTGTGTCTGAGGGAGCCACAACCTTGAACTGCACCTGATCCACGGTGCTGTTTGCAGGGAACCCCACGGGAAGCCTTCCCTCCCCAAGGAAGGTCCCACCACCCCACCCAACAGGGACACTTTTCTCAGTGGTCTTCGCTAAACTGCTCTACCAGTCCAAGAGAAGATGTTCCCATATTTCTGTACTAAAGCACACCTGACAGGGATCAGCAGAGCCTCTCCCTTTCCGATGTTGGTTATGCCTCTGCCACGCTGGCTGAGCCAAGGGGTCCCGCTGCAGCCCCAGACTCCATCCGTGTGCTAACTAGGAGCGTTATAAGACCAAATCATCAATATTTAACAAAGAGCTGTTTCACACTTCCAGATGCTCTTGCTCTCGTTATTATCTTATTGCTTACGAAGTCAATAGTATGTGACATATTAAATATACAATCTGACTCATCTACATACAAGCAAACATCCTTGGCCTGAACTGAATCCCTCTGCCCACACGCAAGGTGCACAGGAGGCAATGGTGTCAGTCTGGAAATTCACCCTAGCATAAAAAATATGTATTAAAAAAAATAATCAGTCGTTTCCCTTCATTTAGATTTCCCTTGTCTGAACCACATGAATATCTGTAATCCTGCATTTGATTACAAAATTGCTTTTTATTCCATTTAAGGCTGTTTCATCTCTTATCCAGGGATGTGGGAGGACTCTGAGTTGTGTCACCTTCTAGTCTTTGCCAATAATGTCATAATTTGATATGGAAACTATGCATACTATTATATTCAAATTTGATATTTAAAACATGCTTTGGCAGACAGCTGCCTTCTATTGGTACATTTATCTGATTTCTCTCTGCCTTTTTATTCTGAAAATACTCAGAGGGAATATGTCGTATCACATTTTCGTTATGCACACTGAATCTATATAACTTCCATTTTCTTTCTTCTTTTTTTCCTGGAGCTTGGTAAATATATGAGCATATCAAAGGAAAGGAAAATGCCAGGACTGCAAATTAGGTAAAACTGAACCACGCGCTATGGGAAGAGAACTCTTGCAACTCTCATCTTCGCTACTTGATCCCTGTCTTCTTCAGACCTTTTCTGCTCTTCCTATTGCAGCTCCTGGTCTTCAGGTTCCCCCCTCGCTTCAGCCTCAATCTGCAGCCCCCCACTCTCCCAGCACTGTCACTCCACCAAGATCTCTAATTAAATCTGACTTCCAAAATGCTAACAGGCTAAATTCTCAAACAAGTCCAAAATACTGAAGTTTGGCTGGGAAGGTAGCTTGTTCTCAATCTCCTTTGGAAACCAAAATACAAATGGGAAGAAGTTAATGCCTTTGGGCCAGAGCTTAGATTTCTGCATGAGTTCTGCCACAATCTCTCCTCCCTGTGCTATCACTGAACTGGAGATACGAGGCTGGACAGGACCTCTGGGAGGTGTCTACACTTGTACCAAACAAGACAGGGTTATCAGGAACTGAAGTGATAGGGCTGAGATGGAAATGCTGATGTGTTAAAACCTCGGCACTCACCACAGCACCTTGCTCAGCTGAGGCTGATATCAGTCCTTACTCTTACATGGTGATAACTGATGAGAGGGCGGAAATTTATCTGAGTGATTATGCATAAAATATCTCCATGCCTGATGCTTACAGTCCCTAAGGGAATATCCTGAAACAAAGTTATTCCAGTTTCAGAAGCCCTGGCTTACTGCAGTTCCTTGATTTCAAACATTTCCCTTTCTGTGCAACAGGGCAAGCCCCTTGCAAACATCCCTGTCTCTTTTTCCGCCTGATTTCTGATGCATCTGTGGAACTAACAAGAAACTACACTGTCCCGATGGAAGGCCTTTTGCTGGGATATTGTAGTGTTTGCAAAGAGTCTTTTACAAAATACTAAACCTGAAGATGAGGGCTCATCTTTGCTCATGATGCCCTCGTTTGGCACAAACATCCCCCACCGTGGCGGGTGCACGTTGGAGCTAACTTCACCGAGAACACCACAGACACTTAATACTAAGGATTAGGAGATGGTTTGGCAGAAAACTGGGAGACGGCTGTTCAGGAGGGATCAATATTTATAAGGAAGTGATGTAAAGTGATTAGGGAAGGCGAGCGGCATGGCCACAGCCAGCCTGTCCCCCAGCAGCAGTGACACAAGCTGACAGGGAGGCGAAGGCAGCCACTGACATAATAAAAATCATAGCACACAAGCAATACCAATTCAGTTGATGAAGCAGTTTGCCAGAGGAAAAAGAAACAACTGTGTTCAAAAATAGAAGGCCGACAGCCTGGAAAGGGAGCAGGGAGCAGGAGAGACTCAGCGAGCCCCGAGCAGCACCTGGCAGGGCAGCCCTGGGTCCGCGGCTGGCCAGACTCCCTCGGTCCTGTCGAATAAGCAAACCTGTCTTCTTGGAGAGAGTACGTCTGCCACTGGTAATTGCTCCTGCATGGATAACTGCCTTAATTCAATTAAGTTTTTATTCCTAATGAACTCTGGTGAAGAGAGCCCTGTTATGAAACCACCAGTACCATGGAGTAACTGCGAGCACAGCTGAAGCAAACACTTTTCCGGACAGGGAATGCTGTGAGCAAGCTGGAAAATTTTGCCTTCAAAATATCAATAAAAGCTATTCAGAATTAAGAAAGCCTCTCATTTACTTTCAGAGTATCTCCACACAAAGTTTAAACACCCTGGTAGTGGCCACAGAGCTTTTGACAAAGCTTCAGCACTCTGAGGATGTTCAATGCCACATCAGTGTTATTATTTGAATTGCCATCTCTTTCTCCTGTCACTGGATAAGAAATGGCTCCAAATAGCACTGAATTTTTGTATATTTTATGAACATGATGCGCAGTAGAAGCCACCACATGAACTCAAGGAAGATAAAAAGAGTCGTTTAAGATTGCAGAGAACGAAGGTTACAAACTGTTTCAATTAAAGCTACACAAAACCCTGGATTCCCTGGATTATGTTTGCACATTTCAATATTTGTCCATGATGTGCACACAAACAGCCCTCTGAAGAATCCTACCCTCAGTAATTTCCCCTTTTCTTAATCCTGATTTACAAAGCCTGGCCTCCTGGGATATTAAGAGGATCTCATAAGGACAATCCAACTTCATATTGATTCTATTTCCCAGATCCACAGAATTCATTGCCTTAGGAAACAAGAGTGAAGAAAAAAAACAAAGCACGGTTTAATTTAAATACCACTTCCAGCAAAAGAAAAAAACACAAATGGGAACAGCAGAGGATGATACTCGTTCGCTAAAATTACACTATGTGAAACGTTCAATATAAACTGACAAGGGAAGGAGATGATCGTTGTCTGAATAACATCAATACCAACACAGACACATACGGATGTGGCAAGGGACAAGGAAGATCCAAACTCCAGAGAGCATTGATGCATCAGTAAATATTGTTCAGACAGCAAAGGGGGAGGGAGGAGCAGAGGTTAGCCGAGACCAGAGACAGGGAATAATATCTGCTCCAAGTTACTGCTGGGTAGGAAATGTGCAAACCTAATTAAGGCCTTTCCAGCTTCTCAGATTATATCCCCCCCCTCCCCTTTTTCCATCTGGATCATCACTGGTTTAGATCACAGCGAACTGGGCTTTCAGGTATTTTCTGCTAATTGCTCATGTGTAATTAATCCTGCCTTGCAAGAGGAAGGTCAGCACTGCTCAGCCATGGAGCTGAGCTGGTGCTTTGGAAGACACCAAGAGGCGACCCGCTGTGCCTTCCCAGGCACGACATGACCCTGCTCTGCAGCCCTACCTACAAAAGCTGCAACAAAAGCAGAACCCAGGAAGGAGCAGAGATTACACACAGCCCCCACAGCCCAGCCCTGCAGCGCAGGGAGCTCCAGCAGCGGGCAGAGCCCAGAGCTTTGGCCAGAAGTCGTAACTCTAAATACCTCCGGTTGACATTTGGAAAGGTAACGTGACAACCCATTGTGCCAAATCAATTACTGATTATCAATATAGCAGTTAGCGATGTATAATTAGCACGTAAAAGATATATTTAGCTGTAGATTATACTAGTAATAAGGGTTACACGAGCAATAGATGTATAATTACATTTTATGAATACAGGAAACCTTTGAGGAATGCTCCGAGACTTAATTGACATTTAACAAGATAACTACTGCAAGTTAATTAGAAATTATATGCTAAAAATATGAATTAACTTTTAAATAATATTTTAGCTTACTACAGTATAGCTATAGCTACTTGTTATATGCCACTAAAACACCTAAATGAAATAGTTCCTTCCAACAGCATCTTTAATTCATTTCCCACAAACTGAAGCCTGTATTAGCAGCTTCTCATTGTGAATCTTTTTTCCTGTTAGCAGGGTGAGTTGATCTGCTTAGTGCAAGACTTATTTTTATGGCCCTTTCATACTTTTTTTAAAATTGAGATTTTCATTTCTCTCAGCATCCAAGAAGTTTTCAGTTCAGCTGTGCTTTCAGCTTTGAATCCAGAACAAAAATGCAAAGTAAGGCACTGACAAGCATTTAGACTCCCTGCAAGGTGATAAATCAGGGATTCTGACAGTGCTAATACAGCCAGGAATTTGGAGAATAAAAAACTCTGAGCTGGTTCTGATATGGATGGGTGTAATCACAAAGAAAATATAATAGCAGGTTCTTAGCACAGCTACCTTCATTTTTTTTTTTCTCTATAAGATCTAGGCAGGGTAGTGCAGAGATGATGGAAATCTGGCTCAACATTAAGTTTTCTCTAGATTCCCGGGGGATTAAGGCACAGACGGGGCCTTTTCCACCTGCCTCCAGCCCCACTGCACGAACGCTATTTCCACATCTGATGCACCCAGCAGTCCTGGGGGATCTGAAAGGCTTCTGAAAAGTGGCAGGGACTTGCAAGTTAGGCTCTGAGGTGAGTGTCACGAGGTCCCTGCACTTCAGTCACTAACACATTTGCTGATTTTACACACGTATTCCCCCCCTACACACTCCCCTACTGTACTTTTGCTCGTAAGTCACCTGGAGCTTAACTCAGCTCCACCACAAGTTTTGCAGCCCCACTATGCAAGACCCTGACCTCAAAGCCTTCCTATGGCTGCACGAGGAGATAATTATTCAGACAATTAGAAGGACTCCCGTTACTAAGAGAAGATGTGATTTCTCCTGCCTCTCACTACTTATGTCCCAGCTGACTCCAAGGTCTCTCTGGCAATTTCTTTCTGCCAACGTGCCTTCGTTAGCATTCTGGACCAGATACTCCAGATTATGCATACACAGAGCATACATGATTTAGTGCCCCTGCTCTTGAAAATGTCGCTTACTTCAATATATCACAGGAAGAAATGGAGAAAACAAGATGATAAAGCAGTGAAAGATGGGCAAGATGACCTGATCTGCACCTGAGATTGCAGCACTGCGCAGTTAATGTAAATTGAGGGGTTGTTTGCGAGCTATGAAAAGCAGACACAACCAGAACGTTTTGGACAACAGATACACCATCTTTAGCCCTAGTCCAGAGCATGAATCTACAACCAATTAGAAGTTTTTTTAAAAAAAGCTTTAAAAATAAAAAGCAAATTCAGCCACATCATCCCTGACCTCCCCGCCCTCATCCAGGAGGGCAAGGAAAGAGCTACACTCTCAGGTGGTTGTACACTTTCCTGCTTATAAACCCTGCCTCATGCTCACAAAGCTAGAGGAAAAGAGGTAGGAGAAATAGGACAAGTGAGTCAGAAAAACAGGGGGCTGCTGGAAATGGCAGAAGACTGGGTGAAGCTTACCTTTGTACTGCTCCTGTACACACGGTGCTGCTGCCCTAGGAGGCTCAGGCAGGTAACAACGAAGAGAGGGACTGTAAATACCCTGCTTCAGGTCTTCCTCTGACAATTGTAACTTTACAGTCATCTGAAGAGACCCCCATTAGATGCTCACATCACCTATCTGCTCATCTTGAAGCTGCAGGCCCCATCCCAGCCTGAGCGCTCTCTGGCCAGCCAGCTCCTCCAGCAGCAGAGGGCAGAGCGTTTCCTTCACAGTCACACCACGTCCCTGCAGCCTGAAACCCTGAGCAAGGAAAACCAGGGTTCCTGTGTACAGAGAGCTGCTGAAGGAGCTCTTGCTGCCATTAGTACTAGCTGCTATAACTTAAAAAATCAATAAATAAAACCCTACAGTAACAGCCTCTCCTGCAGCGAGCACCTACCAAGCCAAGGCAGAGCCCAGGCTGCTGGTTTTATCAGCTCCCTGGTGCCAGGTGATTGCCCAGTTGTTCAATTCCTGCAGCTGGGCCTTCAGAAGGAGCTGGGGGGATGCTGCTGCCCTTGCAGAGGCAGGGAGGTGCAGGCCCTGCTGCAGAGCTCCTCAATCACCCAGCACGTGGGGGCCATGCGTCTCCTGCTCCCACCTGAACCTCTTCCCCCAGCTCAGATGGGACCTCTCAGGACAATGTTTGCTCCTCAGGTGTGAAGAAGCTGGGGATGTCTGATATGTGTCTCTGTTAAAACTGTCTAAAAGAATAAAAAATACATGCTTATGTGGGTTCCCTTTTCACTTTTATTGGCCAGTAGATTAGTCCAGATTGATTTCTCTGCCTGAGAGGGAGAGGCCTAAGGTCAAGAGATAAAAGGGTAAATTCTTTTAAAATATAATTTAGACTTTGCTTGGATTCGCTCTAATATCAGCATAAAATCAGTCCAGTTTTCAAGGAGCACGTGAGACCTGCCGTAGAGTGGTGTGCAGGCAGGAGCTCCCCTGGCAGAGGGGGCAGCTGAGGACTGCGATGCCCTCGGTGCCAGCAGTACACAGGGTGCCCTGCCAGGCCCCTCTGATCGCGTTCTCCATCCTCAGTGCAGGAAGCTCTGCTGGGGAGCTTGGCTTTTTTTTTTTATTTATTTTTCCTGCAGTCAGTGCAGATTTAGAAGTGAAGTCTCCAGACACACAACAGAGGGCCACATCCTGTGCTTTTTCAGAATAAAAAAAAAAAAAAAAAGGATAATGCTTAGAATTACAGAGAGGATTTCAGATCATAAAACTGCTGTGAATAATAGGATTGAATCGGGGCTGAACGAGGCTTAGGGTGTAGAGTTTGGGCTTGTACTTTAGTTTTCACTCAGTCTTGAGGGCCTTTGTACCCCAACTTCTCATAGTGCTCTTCCCAGGAGCAGATCAGAGCTCCTCACCTGGAGCACACCCGAGTTAGCTACCTGGAGTTTTTTCGTTTAGTTGAAAAAAAAAAAACCAACATCTTTGTACAACATGTCACAGTGTGCCGGGTAGGAATGACTGGATTATTCACCAAGAATAATTGAGCTGATACATTCCAGCATTTTTCTTTGAATAAATTATTTGCAAATAAACATTTTCATTATTCGGCCATCTCTGATGTTCCATTAGCATTCAGTGAATTATTTATTCAGCAGCTTTTCCCATCAATCACTGAATAAATTATTCGCAGATAAATTATTCTACCAGCTTTTGCTTTAAAGATGTCCCTTTGAGAACAATAGCTTCCCAGAATAGCAAACAGGCAAAGGGAGCAATTTAAAAGGCCTGATTCTCATCTCGGTTTTCTCCGTAGAAATCTGAAGGATTATCATGGAAATTCAGGGCCTTTTTCTGTATTTACATGCCTGTAAGTCAGCTCGGGTTGCGGTACAGCGTGATTCCCTTTGCTGAAGCCAGCACAAAAATGCCAAGTGCCCTCAGAAGAGGTCTTTGCCTGCAGCCTAACAGGTAGCTTCATTTCCAGCTCACAAAACTGAGCTGGATTCAGGCGACCTCTGCTCAAATCTCAACTCAGCTCCCGCGGCTGTTCAGGGGACTGCAGCACTGCCCCACGTCCTCCTCCTTCCGAGCCAGCCGGGCAGCTCCATCGCTACCCCTTCGTGTGCATAAATGCATTCAAATTGCATCAGAGCACCAAGCCCCAGCGTAAGTCCTGTTTGTGTCTGGGCCAAGGAGGATGAAAGCCTGTTAGAACTAAACGAAGGCTACATTTATGCCAATTTTCGGGAATAATTGAGGTGCAGCGCAGGGGAATTTGCTGAACTCCTCTGTCCTTCTAGCAAGAAAGAGCCTCTTTTGTTCGGCTGCACAAAAAGTCATCCTCATTAAAACAAGCCATCTTTATCAAAACCACGCGGAGGATTTATCGGCTCACCCATATGCTGGCGCCTTTCAGAGAGGCACGGGAAGAAGCGGGGGCAGGCCGAGGATGGAGTATTTCAGGATGGCTCCTTATCAAAGCACCGCGATCCTCAGGTTGATATCAATCACGGCAACATGTGCAAGCCTGTGCCAGAGTTTTAATGACACCGAGCCTACCTGGGTTGCCTACTGGTATCACTGCAATAAATAATTGCTGATTTGCACAAAATGAACAAATCAGACGTAAAGTAATTGTATGAGGGGGGACAACTGAACAATAACATTAAGATATATAATTGACTTAATATCAGATGCTCTTCCCCCAGCAAACCTTTCCTCATCCTCAAAGCAATTGTGTAATGACATTTATGTGTAATAGACTTGTGACATTATAAATGACACTTATGTCAGGACTGTCAGGCTGTGACAGCCTCAGAGACAGCTCCAGTGAGAAATTAATCACTTCTGAGGCTTGAAAGTTGCTCATTTATCGCTGCCAAATAAGATCTTGCAAAAACAAGATCTTGCAATGAAATGTGGGCTCCCATCCACGTTGCCCTTTGGGACGTATTTTCTCCCTAGAGAAAAATCTTCCTGGGGACCATGCAGGAGCACTCCGCATGGCCAGCCTTTTGGGGCTGTCTTCTACCCAAAGAATTTAACCTAAGGTGTTATCATCTTCTCTGGTTCTTCCCCTTTCAACCTCACAGCATCTTTTGCCAGCTTTTTTATAGTGTTCGTACACCTTTAAGTACCCCTAGGTGCTAGATACGCTTACATTAGCATCGATGTATTTCATATTTCCAGGACTGCAGGTCTCTGAAAGGGTTACATTATTTGTTGGGGAGGAAAGGACATTTTGAAATGTACTGTACATAATTAATACAAAAAGGCAACAAAAACCTTCTCCAGATCAGCGTAGGGGCTATTATTAGACTATCAAACTGTCACTTTTTCAAAGCATTTCAATTGTCATTATTTTTCTAATGGCTTCTAAAGCATTATCTAATGCCTGGGCCAAAAAAAAAAAAGAAGAGGATCAAAGCACGTTGAAAAGCACTAGTCAGGCTGCACGACAAATCAGTGTTTGCCGGCTAAACTCTTCCCATCATATTTGCCTTCAAAAATATTTGTGAACTTCAAACCAAGATGGCTTTATTTGTGTTTATTGTTTAAATACGGAACAATCCTCATGGTTTTCCTTTTTATTTTTTGATAATAAACATCACAGGTAAGGATTGCCCAGGGCTAGTCCTTTATGCTGTGCGAGGAGCCCTGACTGCCATACCTGAGTGAAAGTCCTACAGGCATGCAGAGAGATTTGGGAGGTTACAGAAGAAAAGCCTGTGGTTGTGGTGAGTACAATAAGAGTGATGGAGGGCAGAGAAGCAAATAAACAAGAATATATGGTGGATGATGTAGTGTGATCACCCCCGTAACGCACACCTAACATCAGGCTGCTGATGGTATTTTCAGGTATTTTCAGCCCCAATGACAACAGACTTTACAAACTGATTTGGCTTAACCGGGTGTGACTGCAATAGGCTAATTCCATATTTCTAATTAAATTACGTTATTTTCTAGGTGGAAGTTTATGAGCAGGGGTGATGAGTAATGCTGTGAGTGAGCCACAGAGTCACAAGGACTTGTCAAACCCGAGACTCCTGCCTAGATGGCAAAATGAGTTATTCTATTTACATCTTTTCTAAATGTCACAGTATTTTCCTGTCTTTAATCTTGGGCTTGTATCTGCATAAAGTCGTTCTCAGAAGAGGAAATGGGAGCTATTCAAAGGGAAAACTCCAGACCTCGCTGCTGAAAGGGTGTAATGAGCATCTGGATTTTCTCAGTACCGACACTGTGTACAAATACTGCTTTCAGAATGGCAACTTATTACCATGAGATAACCTGGGAAGCTATTGAACAGTGGTGCAGAATTGATGACTCCCACAGGAAAGGTTGTCCCGAGGCTGGTCTCCTTGCCTCTAAGCACCAGCTGGCTCTGAGCATCCAGCTTGGGAACAGAACCCAAATTTCCCGTCTGCCACCTAAAAGCCATGCTGCAACCCCAGCTGGGCGTTCTGCTCTACTTTCCTCCATGAACAAGTGGCTGGAGTTCAGCTTTGCATTATGGATGTTCAGACGCAAAATATAGATTGCAGGCTGAGAGATTTTTCTGAAATCATAAACAAAAGGGAAGAAACGCAAGAAGTGGACATAAAACTTTATGGCCTGTAAAATTGAATTGCCTTTTACAGATTCTTACCTCTGGATGGACAGAGAGTGGGTTTGTCAGCTTATGGGGAGAGGAGTATTAAAACCGACCCAAGAAAAAGACGAAACGGTGCTCTCTGACTGAAGGTGTGTATTCCCCATGAGCTTGGGAGCCTGGATGTCAGAGCTGGCTCCTACGTTTGGTCTTCACTGAAGAAACCCGAGAGTTTCAGACATGTAATTTCAGCAGGAGCATGCCTTGCTTTGTAGAGCACAGGTGCTACAGAGTAGTAATTACATGGGGCAAGGAACAAATATTCGTGTCCTAAATCACCAGAGAGTGAGAAAAGGGCCTAGTGGAAGGAGAAGCTTTGACTGAACAGGTCTGAGAGGACTGCATATCCTGCCAGCGCTGTTCAGACCCAAGCTCTCTTTTCTCCATGCAGTTTCTTCTCTGAATTGGCCTCTCAGATACGGACAGCAGCCCCATCTTACTTGGATATATCTCGATATTGCAGGAGCAAACCAATCTGGTTTGATGGATCTGATACTACAGATGAAGTGCGAAAGACAGCAACCAAACTTTAGCATCTAATAGGTTTTTTTTCTAAAACGATTCAAAACCTATCATCTCCAATAGTTTTTTTCAAAAGTTGCAAGGAATCTTTTCTTGCAAACTTTTTTTCTGCAACTTTTCTTGCAAATTTCCAAATCCTATCTTTTTCCCTTAAGGAGCTGAGGTTCAATTCAAACACATGAATAGCAGAAAGGCACATTCAGTGTCATGTTCCCCCTCAAACTGCAGTTAAATTACTCTAGCAAGATGACTGACATGGATTTAAGGGTTGCAAGTGATAGTGAAGCTGCTCTATTCCCTTAGGAATTTATTCCCGAGATCTGTTCTCCTCATTTAAATAGTATCTGCCTTCATCGCATTAAAGAGCTCTAAAACCCACCTCTCCCACTCCTACTTCACCCGTTGGACCTGGAAGAGGAGTAAAGTGCTTTGTAGCATTAGAGATTTTGACATGAACATTTGACAGTAAGTACAGCCAAACCATGCCAAAACTGACGGCTCTGTTGAATCAGTCGTGTTTCTGAGCTCCTCTGTGAGAGGAAGGAAGTCAGAAAAAAGCCTTTAAAAGCCCTCAGGATAAAACTTATAGTCCTCAAATTATGTTTGTAATCAGCAGAGAAATTACTCAGAAAAGGAGATTGTTCTTTCAACTCCAGTGTATTTAGTATTTCTTCTCATGGCTGCTGCTTCGTACTTCTGATTCCTCTGGCCACCGTCTCTGGAGCAGTTGATTCCAATAAATTGATTTTGATGATGTACTGAGAATTAGGCAGATACTTCATTACACTGACTTGAGATCAAACTTAGGAAGACGTAATTGGACCTTTACGAATCCTGCAATCTCATCTGGATGATCAATGATTTTGTTTATCTACTTAAGCATGCTGCTGGAAGCCAAGTAGGGTAGCAGAAAAAAACACAAAGCACTTAAGGCAGTTTGCAGGGGAAGCTGATACAGAATTTTTAAGCTGGGGCAGGTGGGGAAGAGCATGCACTTGGAATGGTACATAAATCAGAACCTGAGAATAGTCGTTGATCACAGTAAGCTGCTCCACATGCCAAAAACACCACCTAAATGCAGCATCACGGTAGAATAAGAACCTTTTCAGGTAAAAAAGCATATACCTTAACTTCAGCCACAAAGGGCTGTATTACAAAGACACAAATCTAAATATGCAGATAGGTACTCAGTGGAAAGTACAAAGGCATCCGAGCAGAGCAGGTCTGCGATTCTCATGCAAAGCCCCTGGCTTCCCAGAGCTTTAAAATGCAATACTTTCCAAATTGTGGCTGTAGCTCTTAAGTGCAGAGAAAGGAAAAGCAGAAATCTGCATAAATGAGTTTGGCTTTCAGAAGCCCAAATCACAAGGTGAAAAGAGGAAGAAGCTGCAGCACTGACAGGGATGGGAGG
The DNA here is from genome assembly GCF_965140915.1 of Aythya marila. Classification (NCBI taxonomy): domain Eukaryota; kingdom Metazoa; phylum Chordata; class Aves; order Anseriformes; family Anatidae; genus Aythya; species Aythya marila. Next base: position 1,350,404 of record NC_139065.1, read on the forward strand.
ACAGAAATGAGAGCACTGCGGGCGCTGTGACCGAGCCTCCTGGGCCCTGGCAGGGCTGGGCTGCATACGCAGGAGAAGGCAGAGCGTCTCTTCCCAAACTCAGCTGCTGTCAAAAAACGTGGGGAAAGTGTAGCAGAAAATTGCGAGTGCACCAAGCTCACGGAGGGGTACTTGTAACTCACTGCGGTGGGAAGCTGCGAGAAACGACTCTCTGCGGACGATCCATCAGCGGTGCAGCCAACAACCTGGGCTGGCACTCCCAGAGCTCTGCTTCCATGTTCTGCCCCACCAGCTTCTCCAAGCCAGTGTCAGGGAGCAGCTCGTTCTCTCCTTTACCCCAAAGCTGCTCTTCTGTTCCCTGTTATGAAAATGCAAGGCCCTTCAAATCAACACGGATTTTACCAAAATGGTAACTGGGCAGAAGACCCGAAATGAAATGAGTTCTGTTCCTGAGCGACTGCCCCGGGTGAAGGTGTTTGTTTTGTTATGGTTTGTAGATGGAATTTCAGAAATACCCAAAAGAGGAAGGCACCCAATGTGCCTCACAAATTAACTCATTTAAGAGCTTTAAAACTTTTAGCCACAGTGATCGTTATCATTATATAGTAGTGATATTGCTAACAATAACAATAATTATTACTGCTACTACACTTAGCATTATTACTACTATTATTTCTTATAGTACCAGGGATCAATTCAGCTGCGAGACAAATGAGCATCAGGCTAGGGAGGTAAATGGGAAGGCTAAAGACAGAAACTGAATGCTGGAATAAACAATCCTATTCCTTTTTTTGGCAGCAAATGATAAAAGATATCGAGCTGTCCTAGCTCCAAGGAGGGACTTTAATATATCACCTGATACAGTTGAAAAGCTTACAAAAATCTAGTTATATTTTTTAATCATCTTGCATTTTAGACCTTTAAAGTACAAATATGGATTTCAAACATATCAGGGGAACAAATTAACTTAGAAAAATGGCCGTACTTTCCAAGGTTGCACCTGCCATGAAATTGCTCCAAGTTTGCATTTTCCCTTAGTCTCTAGTGTGTCATTACGGCAGATTGATCACCCTCCTCTCCCCTGCAACTCCCCCATTAGAGGGTTATTGTATGGAAATTAATGGGAAGCTAGAAACATTTCTTTTGCAGCTGCAGTAGTAGAAGTCAGTTTTGATTAAGCACTCAAAACCCAGCAGGCTGGGGTGATCTCTTTGCTTTAGTTCCCTCTTTTATTATCACTGGTGTCAAGTTTTGTTACTTTAGCCATTCCCCTGGTACTCCCACTGCATCCTTGTGTAATAATAGGGGTTATTTTTTTATGTGCACATCTATTTATTTTAAATATGTACAGACTGACTCTCAGTGGTGTAAAGTCCCCTTGCGCCACCTGTAACACGGCCACAGGAATCATTCATGCTCCTTCCAAAGGCCTCTTTATGCTGTTTGAGCAGAGTAAGGAAGCACTCACGTAAATGAACATCAGGATCGTATGCATCCCTCTTCAATTACCCTAACAATAGTCACATCTGATGTCACATTTAATGTGTACCTGCTCTGTCATTTACTCGTCTCGCTGTTCCCTACCTGCCCAGTCTGATCCAGTTCTCATTGTCAAGTGGCAAACAGCAGACACACAAAGTGGCTCTTATGAAAAGAGCCCCTATATTTTAAAAGCCAGATATTAATCAAAGCCATGATGAAAAAGAGGTAGTACAACACTTGTAAAACGCATGGCTAGATACATTGCTCAGGAGACAGCCCTTCGGTCCTTCTATTGTCCCAACAGTTTTTCTTGCAAACAATGAACTCGGTGGGTATAAAAACATAGGGAGGGAAGTTTCTTTTAAACTGATCCCGCCACAAATCATGCAATAATTGAAAAAAAAAATGAAACTTCACACTGTGTCAGCTAGAATTAGAGTCTTGGAGTCTAAAAAGGGGAGTGGAGCCATTCCTGCTGCTGGCGGCAGCGCCTGCAGAGTGGTGCAGGTGGGAGCGGCTGAGCCCCGGTGCCCGCAGCTCCGGCTGCTCACAGCTCCCCACACATCCCCTTCTGCACATTCGCCTCAGGATTTAGTGTAGGACCCTCTGGTCTCTAACCGTGGATCAGCACAGGGCTGCTGAAATCGAGGGCACCTGTTAGCCAAAGGGGGAAACGGGGCCGTGCCTTCTCAACCGAAGGGCATGGATGGTTTGGGTGCTGGGAAGGCGTCTGCGTGGTTTTACATGCACACAAACTTCAGAATGGGAAATCTGTCTGCTTCCACCCCATCCCCAGTAAAAAGTATGTTATGTGCCAGTAACTGCTGATGAAAAAAGCCAAATTAAGCTTTAGAGAACCAAGCACAGAACAATGCCCTGCGAGGCTAACGCAGCCACACACCCAATGCTGCACGCCAGGCGGCCCCGAAGCCACAGGCAAGAGCCAGGCAGGCACAGAGCAGACACTGCTCAAACAGCAACCAGGAGAGGTGTGACAAGGACCACCGCTTGGACAACTGATCAAGTGGCATCTTTCAACGGAGGAAGAAAAGAAAAACCTTTAAGGGATTATTTATAGGGCTCATAAAGTTGCCTTTTGAATATCCATCAATCAAACAGTCAGTGGAAAAGTCCGCTCAGCACACAAGAGAGTCGAAGGAGTAAAGAAAATTGGATACAGCGTGCGTGTGAGATGTGCAAGCTCTCATCCGTACTCTTCAGAGATCTGCTTCATATGTGAAGCACAGCAGGTTGGTGGATGCGATGCGAGCGGGATGGAGAAGCACTGAACGAGCAGGTGCTTGGCTCAACACCGAGGTGCCAGTTTCTTTCGCTGCCACAGGCAGGAACTGTCAGGAGTGAGTTTTAACAACTTCGCTAGGAATAATGGAAGACAGGAAATAATTTACCCAGGAAAGGGATTGAAGATATTTGGGTGCCGGCCAGAGGGTTGCAACCTGCCTTTAAATAGCAAATAAAACCAAGAAGACAATAATAACAAAGCAGTGCATGCCTGCAGAGAGAGGAAGGGGTAATTGCAGGCTGAGCATCTGGCCTGCTAAGGGAACAGCCAGCCAGCGAGGGGGTGCACAGACTGCTGCAGGGCTTACAAAAAGCACAGGTCAAGAGCAATGGGCTCGTGATCATCACCAACTTCACGGCTGGTTTCTCTGCATCCTCACTCCTGCAGGAATACACTGAGCATCCACACTAAACATTTGTTTCTAGGACTACCATCTCCTGCTTTGCACTGGTTTTATCATGGCATCCATAAGTGCAGTAGTATAACAGATCAGAGCAGCAGAATAAGGTCCTTCCTGGCTTCCCCAGTGTCTGGTAGGCTTTTTTGGTGTGATTTAGAAAACACAGGGCATTTTTTTGGATAAGCAGAACCAAGAGGCAGAAGTTGCCTGAAATTTGTGTGAGAGGCAGCTTCATTTTTCATTTTGGACTGATCTTTGCTGGGTTCTGTCATGGGGCTACCCTGTCCTCTGGCAGCCTCTGTGATCGGCTGCTGTGTGGCACATGCCAGCAAACCGCTACTCGAGGCGTGTGGTTCACGCTTCCTTCTGATGTGACACAAATGTAATGACAAAGTACTCTGCTACACCTCGCTATTTATCTTATTAAATGGTCCCAGAACAGCTCTGAGAAATGTATTTAACATGAAGACACCTATTAATTAATAAGCACATTACTCAGCAATCAATACTCCATTGATGATATTGTTTAAATTATACATGTATGGTAAGGACATGTTCCTGCCTTCCTTGTCTGTTTTAAGGTATGTATTGAAACTGAGCAGTGCCAAACGACTTTACGCTTTTCAAAAATCGGTTAAAATTGTTTTTAAATAGACTGATGCTATGAATGTATTATATTGCATAAAATTAGCCCTGATTATAGCCAGTTTATCACTTCAGCCTCTTCACAGCCCATTGATTAACCAGATACCAGGAGCAGTATATTCTCTTTACTGCGTTTGTGTTTTATTGCAGTGATGTTGTTATCTGTTTCAAAATCCTGACCGAGGCATTCCTGGCAATTACCTCTTCTTGGTCTGCATAACACGTGCGGATAATTCGCAGACTGGTCCCCCGTTGCCACTTGTATCGCTGGAAGATACCACCAGTAACCTCAATCTGCAGATCCCCGTCCTCAGAAATGCCACCAGACAACGAACACCCACACATGCCCTTTCCACCAGTGTGTTTTCCTTCAGAAAATCCACCAGAAGATAAATGTTGTTCTTGCAATTACCTTGCAATCAGACTTTTCCTCTTTGCACACCCTGAATAAGGGTTTCCTTGAGAGCTCTTGTGGCAGAGGCATCGGTGAGGGGATGTGGCTCCGGCAGTCCCATCACGGTGCTGAGTGTCCTACCAGGGCCGTGCTAGAGAGGGTGCTCTACCCTCACTGAACTCCTGCACTCTTTCAGCAGTTGGGGGTCCTGCATCAACACCTTTCTTCACTCGGCTTTGTCATGATATGGCACGATAAAACTGCGGGGAGCCCAGAGACTAAAGTGGGGCCCTGAGGAGGTGGCTGAGGTGGACACAGGAACCGTTGGGACCCCAAAAAGCAAGGAAACTCATTTCAGAGTACACAAAAGCTGTCCTTTGTCAGCCTGTGTAGTACCTACGTCAGAAAATGAGTCTGAATTTCTGGACTGAGGAACGGGCCCTGAGGGCTGCAGGTCATGCTCTGTCCCTTACACAGATGTTTAAACTCTGCCATGACTGGATCAGTTTCTCGGTGATCTCCCACAGATTTTGACAGGAATATTTACAAATGTAAATTCCAGATTAATTTCCTATGAATGAGTTCAAGTGTTTATTTAAATTTTGCCCTTTTAGCAAAGGCTTTTGCCAGTAATCACCTTCACTGTGGTATTTTTGGAACCTGGGCTTGCACAGGGACACTAGCCCGGCAAAACCACTTAAAAGCTAAAATGAGTGTTCCCAGAAGTATTCCCACAGCTCTGCAGTTACATTGCTTCTGCTCTGCAACGAGGAGTAACCTCAGGAGTTGGCTGTGAACTACCGGGGCCAAGTGAAGCTCTCGCAGTCAGAGGAAGCCAGGCAAAGCTTGCCTGGTTCCAGATGGTTCTGCATACCCCAAGCCACAAGTCTTGGGAAAGTTTTACAACATTTTGATACAAAGCAGCACGTGTTTGCCTGGGAACTGTGAGGAACTGATGGGTTTGGATCTGCCAAAATGCAAAAAAAAAAAAAAAAAAAAAAAAGCAAAATCCAGCCTGTGTGAAGAAGACCAGAAGAAGGACTCACACAAACGCATAATAATTAAAACAAAACTAAACTTCCCAAGCAGTGCTGCATATGGTTGGCTGCTCAATTGCTTACAAACACGGGCAAGATTTTTTATTCCCAGTCATTCAGCCATGGGGTTAGAGCGGTCAGAGAGGAGATGTGCAGCTGAGGTCGCACATTCAGGCCTGGCACCACGGCTGTAATCCAAATAACAGAGCTCTTACCTGGACAGCAGGAGCAGCAGCCCAAGCACACGTGGTGCTGATGATTAGTTGGTGAGCACATGTTGGTTTTACTTCATCGTCTCTAAAACATTACGGATCAAACGTTTCTGGAGGTCAGAACATGCAGTCACAGAGGATGCTGCAATACCTGTGATAAAAATAAAAACATAATGTGTTCTGATAGTTGGACTGAAAATTAGCTTTACGGTCTCCATGCATTGCCTCCTTAATGATGTGAAACATAATAGCCTCAACTGTAATAAAGATGAATCACTTTTTCATAAAATAATGAAACTCCGGTAAACACTCAAGGTTTATCACTTAATTTATCCCCAGTGCTCACACAGAGTATTTTTTTTTTTTTTGCTACCCTATTTTTAATATTCTCAGTGATTAGATTTCAATAACCTACTCCATAGCAATGTGTGCCTCATTTCCCTGGACAGACAAAATAGGCCATAACTTCCTCTCCGTTAGAGCACTAATGCTGTAATTTAGAACTTCTGTCAGGATGAAAGATCTTCCCGGGGAGTTGCGGCGGGCCCATGGCAACACTTCGGCACAGGGCTGGATAATGAAGTTTTCATTATTACATAAAGATATTTTAGGAGTGTCACAAGCCATAAATCCATTCTTCTACAACACATCAGCACATTATTTTGTTTATTTCTCAGCCACTGGCTCCATCCTGCCCCGAATTTTTGGCTACCTGGTGAGCTCCCTTAAGCTGCCATGGAAATAAATTCAGGTTTCTCTCCCCGTGGTCCCGATGCAAGGGTCTGAGTGCTGATGGGGAGGGCAGGGGCTCCCAGCCCCTCCTAGCAGACAGACTGAGCCCTGCGACTGAATGTCACCGGGAGGAAATGCTGATGTGAATCAAGCTTGTGAGCATCAGGAATCACAGAGAGAGGCCTGGGGCTTTTTCAGAAGGAAATTTAGTGCTGCTGAATGGGGCTGAGTTGGTTTTAGGTACAGGCAGGGTGCAAAAGCAAAGGCAGATTTGCAATAAAAAAGTTTCCCGGTACTTCAGACTCATTGAGATGAATCAGTGGCTATCAGCAGGGGAACTTGTTGCCTTCTACGAACACATAAGAAAGAAAATTATGAGCTGAACAAAGAAAGGCCTACTCACCTATGAGAAACTCATATTTCTGTCTGGAATATGAAAACAAACCGTAAAACCTAAGAGCACTTGAATTAATTGAAAACAAATTTCCCCTCCCAGTGTTAAGTAAATAGGAAAGTTCTTTGTGACGGCACAAATGCTGTCTGTAATGGTTTGCTAAGACTCTACTAATTTAAAAAAAAATAATCTCATTTGAAGATAGTTAATGGATTCTGCATTTCTACAAAGCATTAGGAAGGCAACATTTATCTGAACTTGGGGGCCTGTGCTGATTGCTACTCAATTAGCTGTGATTCAATTCACTGAAGAAAAATGCCCATTTCATTAGCACAAAGAAATAACCACTAGCCACAAAATAAATTCTCTCCAACTGCTCTAGCAACTGGTTTGATAGTGGTAAGCAGCGAATTTTAATACTGCCACAGTGCTTCAACCGCAGCCCTGATTTCACATCACCAGGCTCAAGTCTTCCTGTTCACGTTTTTTTCCCCTTCCTTGAAACAAGCTCCGTGAATACTTCCAAATCAGGGAGTTTTTACTATTCAGATCTGGACTCCAGCTCAGAAGAACATTTTACAGCATGGGGGTAAAAGTATTCAGGATTTTGATCTGCTGCATTTTGATGACGGAGCACCCTTTGCCAAATTCAGTTGTTGCCTCCAGCAGCACAAATAAGGATTCTGGATTCAGCAGAGCAGATGCATCCTCTGCCGCTGCCAAAGCCAGTATGGCTGCATAGGTAGCCGAGATGACACAGTTTAATTTTGTAACTTGAAAGTAGCCAAACGTGCCATGCTGGCTGCCAGAATGAAAACCCACTGGCACACTGGGACTTCAGGGCTTACAATGATCAATGGGAAAATCGTATTTTTCCACTTATGAGAATAAATAAATCCAGGCATCTGTTCTTGGGGAGCAGGGACAGGTGTGTTGGATAGGACAGAACCAGATGCAACCAGACTGAACAAGAAGCTTCCTGCCTTGCTTTTTGCTGGTGCTACTGGGAGAATTCTTGGTAAGCCCTCTAGTAGCAGCTCCCCATTTGTCTGATCTCATAATACAGCTCACTCTTCCTGGGGGTCCCTGTCTTTTAGCAGCTTTGTATTAAGTCATTTTTAACCTCATTTGCTCAGCACAGGTAAAGTTTTTAGTTTGCACAAATTGGTTTCAGTGGCAATGATGAGATAATGTTGAGTTTCCAGAAGAGGATCTGGATTCCTATGAAAATGGCCTTGAGTTTTCACTTCAGTGTTCCCACAACAAAGCTTTAGAACCGCTCAAGGCAAAGTAAGACCAAAGGAAATGTGGCACACAGATAAGGATCCACGTTAAGATCTTGCTTTTGTCTTCCTTAAAGTAAATAAAGAAATAAGAAAAAATAGGAAAGGAAGGTGGTGCAAGGAGAGAACTTCCCCAAGGAACCGGGCGGCTTCCAGCTCTCCGGCCACTAGATGTCTGTATTGACTCAAAATCATGACCTGGCCGAAAGGAGTCACCGCAGTCAGGCTGGGCCAGTGCTGGGGCTAGGCTTTGGGTTCTGGTGGTACTGGTGGTACTGGTGGTACTGGTGGTACTGGTGCTGGTGGTGCTGGCGGTACCAGTGCTGGTGGTGCTGGCGGTACTGGCGCTGCTGGTGCCACACGCTCTACTAAAAGTGCTTGGTAGATAAAAGAAGTGCTCTCCATCTTCCCTGCTCTTTATCACATTGACAGAGCGCTCAAAAACCCGCTCTCCCTTTTCTCTCATTACCGTATCAGTGGCATCTTTCAGGATAAAGTTCAAGCCACCCTTGCTCCCTCCTCCAGGGAGCGTTAATTAGGCTGAGGTTGTTCTCACAGCGCGCGTTCGGGTGGGTGGCTGGGCTGGAACCCCGGTGCTGTTCTTGGAAGCTCTTCTATTTATGGAAATTAACGTCTTTCATTTCACTTAATTAAAGCACCCAGGAGCTATCAGGCTCATGATTTTCAGGAGATTAAAGCATGCTTTTAGAAGGTTGAGAAGGGCCAAAGCCTGAAGCTTAAATCTGAACCAACCGAGCAGTTAGTGGGAAGAGATGGCTTGAGATTCAAATCCAGGCAGCTGGGATTCGGGAGCATCGTAACTGCATTCTGAAGGCTGATTCCTACCGAGAAGTTTAAACCAGGCAAAACAATAAAGGAAACACATTCTGGGATGTAGTTCTGCCTCCAGCATTGGCCAAGACCATTCAGGAAAAAGACATACACAGACGACAATAACTACTGCGTTCCACATTTCTGATTTCCTGGGTTCCCATTCAAACATTCACCTGAAGGACGTGTTTTTCATTTCAAAGAAAAATTCTGCGATAAAATTCTCCTGACATCGCAGAGTACTACTCAACACAGTAAAAACAAAACTTGTACAGACAACCCCACTACTCGGTTACACAGATTCACCCACATAAGACCCACTCGTATAAGGGCTACCTGCAATTTAGCAAAGGTGCATGCCGGAGGTACGCAGGTGAGGCCACTCATCACAGCCTTAGCACATTCAGTCTTCATTTCACACCACAATCTAGCACATCAGGCATACATCTATATTCTGATCTTATTCCCAGCATGGCAAAACCAAAGCCACTGTTAGCACTCAGGAGACAGACAATGGTCTTTTGCCAGTGATGAGCTCAGATTCCAGCCCTAGGCCTGTATTATGAGTGCCTGTTTCAGGCAAGCACCTAAAACCATTTAAAAATGGCAAAAAGCAGCTACATGGACCATTACCTATCTATGCGTGCAGCTAGTTTTACAAATATCTAAATGTGATATATATGCAATGCAGGGAGAAGGACTCGTTTCTATCTAATTCACCTAAACTTCATGGGTCCATAGGGCACGCACTAATGACCTGTTCATAGCTCTTTTCCACCCTTGCAAGTTGCACAGGAAAACACATTTGTCACTTTGTCATTTTCTGTGTCTATCCGAGCACACTGCTGTGACTCCCAGACTGCTGTGCAGACTCTATGTACAAGGAAAACTACATATACCTACAAAAGTTGACTTATTTTCTGATTTTAAACAGCATTTACGAAGGATACAGAACTGCTTTGGGCAGAAACACCACGAGAAGTGGTCCTTTCGGATGTGGCTCATCAGCAGAGGACAACACCAACACTTCACCACTTCTGCATTTCTTATCAGCGAGTGGCTGCCTCTCCCCAGGGTTCCCCTGGAAAATGCCCCAAGAAAATATTCAGAGGTTCCAGCTGGCCAGCGAGGTGTCGGAGCAGAGAAATGAATCTGCTGAGCCAATGAAGCTTAGATCAGAACTGTGTAAATACCATAAAAAAGAATTTGCAAACATTTGTTCAAATGAGAGCTTGGAATTAGTTTCAATAGTGCCCACGAGTCAGAACGTCTCTTGTACCCTCTCCTGGAGCACTTGCATAAATGAACCGTTGTTTAAAAGAATATTCAGACAAAGCGTCATAAAAATGCAGGCAAATACATGCTCGATTCGGAGCGGTTACGCAAATATTTCCTCCGATGACTAATGACATCAAGGACTTTTCACGCTATTTCTGAGCACTGGGAGTCTAGAATGTGCCGTGTGGAAATTAATGTGGACCAGAAAAAAGGCACTGCCGTGTGCCAATTTGGGTAGAATTTATTAGTACTTGTGCTAAGATCCAATCCAGCATCTTTCCCCTGATTAGAAAGTCACTTTAATATCTCTGAAAACTATTCCTCATATCTCCCAATTCACCTAAAAGCCTCTGAATTCCTCGTCGTGCAGGAATCTGCATATCCCAAGGCTGCTGCAGGCATCTGTCTTCTGAGCACCCGTCAGTGATTTCCTGATATCACACCTTTAGCAATGCCAATATTCACCTAGCATTGGAGGGACCAAAGCATGATAAAAAAAAACAGATGCCATGCCTGAACAGCGTGGGACTTTCAAGGTACAAGAGGAGGTGAAAAGTGGAACTGTAGGATGTCAGCAGAGCAGCGAGATCTATGGGTGGAGAGTCTGGAGGCCCCACAGACCGCTGAGGTCGGAGATGGGAAGGAGATGCACCGGAGAAAAGTTTCTGCAGGGTTCTGGCAGTTGCCCACCCCAAATCAAGCTCCTACTAGCTCGGCTGAGCTCAATGAACCTGACACTTAGCCAAAGCCTTTGACAAGCTGGATCTTGAAGAATAAGAAAACAACGCCCTGACAACATTTGTATTTGCATAAACATTATTTAATCAGCTCTGAGCCATCTCATTTTTACAGTAGGCTGTGCCCAGACAATTTCCAAAAATGACTTTAAATGCATTTAATTCTGGTGGGAATAGTTTTCATTGTGACAGTTCCTGAAGGCAAAGTGCTCTGAGGAAAGGCTAAGCAGGGACAAGTAGCACAAACACCCTCCTGCCGTGCTGCCATTTCAGACGTGGCTTGGAGAGAGACTTGCATTCAGACACGAGTTTAACCTGCGTGGTTCAGTGAACCTACCAAAGGGGCTAGCTGCTAGATATTTTTAATGTGGCCACTTCTTTTCTAGGATTTTGGGACTAACAGCTCATTTCTAAGAAGCTGTTCATGAGGCATTAAAATTACATACTGTGAATAGTTCTGGTAATGGCTCCTGAGCCAACAAATAATTCTTGTGCTTTCGCTGGGGCTTCTGCTGGTTGTGTTTCCAGACCGCTCACATGCATTTGACCTGTGACACTTTGCTTCTTTCCTTGAAAGAAGAGACCTTCCCGGCTTCCTTTGACTTGGTAGCTGGAGTGGGAAAGCTTGCTAAGAGGAACTCAAAAGTCTTTGAAGATAATTCATACATTGGTCAACAACTGTAATAACGTAGCTAAAATTACGGTGTGCTCCAAGCACTGAACATTAAAGACCTCGCATTTTATAAAACTAATAAATCAAATATGGTAAGTGTTCAACTTCTGGCTAAATCTAGATAATGGGTGCAGTTTCACTTCCCCAAATCACAGGAAAGGTTATGCACTTGAAAGAACTCTGCCTCCGAAAACCATTGAATCAGCAGCAGGTTTTGCAATGGCCGGTCAGCCTGTTGGCACGCCGGGATTCACACGAAACCCTCTGCCATGAGAAGCTGATCGGGAGCAGCCTCGTTTCCTTTCCCTCTCTTTCTTGTGTCTTGCTCTAAGTGCTTTGTTTCATTGATACCAACAGGAGCAACTTCCGAAGCCCTGCATTGATGGCGATGTATTTTTGGAAAAGGGATCGCACAGAGATTCTCAGATCTGTAGTAAAAGGTTTTTGCTGGCTTTAACTAGGTGAGGAAATGTTCCTGCAAACACTCTAACCAACTTACAGGTAAAAGTAAGGCTTTTAAGGAAAGAAGATGTTTACATTTTCTTGGTGTATCTTAGCCTGTTCCCATGAGGATGCGTGCACAGGCTCTCCCACCACCCTGAAACAGTCCTGAAAAAGCACTGCCAGTCAAGGCTACTTTCTAGCTTTTTTTCCTTGCAGTAGTAACAACATTATGCCCATAAAGACAAGGAAGACCTGGTCTTTTTCCTTGAACCAGGGGTGAGCTGTCTGCCTAAGGCTGGCACGGCTGCAGATTTAGGTGCAAGGGTGAGCAGGGAGCTGAGCTGTGTTACTGGCAGGGCTGAGCAGCATCTCAGCGACTTCTCCGTGCTTCTGATGCTGAGAAAGACTAAAAGAGAAAATCACACAGCTCTCTGTGCTCTCATCTCAAACATCTTTCACCCTCAGCCTCTCTATCAGCATAACGGGTGCTCTGGTCGTGGTCGATTTGGGAAGTTTGTTCACCTTTTTGTAGTCTGAGACCCTCAGCTCAGCAGCACTACGGAAGGCAGCGACAGGCACGTGAGCAACCCCAGTGCTGCCAACGAGCCCAAAGAGCACTGCAGCTCTCCTGACCTCGGCCACTGCAGCTCTCCAAACCTCCCTGAATTTGTGTACCTTCCTGCACATCCTCTTGAGGTTGTGGCTTCGCCTTGCTGAAAGCAGAAGTTCGAAACAAAGGCGAGAGGAATGGAAATTTACTTCCATTTAGCTGCGCCTGGGTTTTATGTGGAAAAGGCACCCCACCCTCCCTATCTGAGAACCGGCAGCAGCGCAGCTCCCAGTGCCTTGCTCCGGGGGAGAGCTCCTCTGTCAGGTTGATTTGTGATGCATTTGAGTTGACAGATCGCCCTGGGCAAGGGAGGAGGTGGGTTTGCAAAGGAAGGAAGAAAGGAGATTAAACCTCAATCAAAATGTGTGGCTACCTACGCTCGGGAAGGGGAAAGGCAATGGGGGAGGGTGGCAAGAGAAAAAGCTTTTACCAAATAGGGAAAACGTGAAAAGACCTCAAGATTGGCTTCATGCAGGGTCTCTGGTTTTTCAACCCCTTCTAGCACACAGCCTCACTAGGGCTCTGCAAGATGTCAAAGGCTCTCCTCTAAATCAGAATCAAGCAGCTGAACAAAGTTTTAGCAGAGCCAGGAAGCACCAGACATCTTTATTTTAAGCGGCAGTGTACAGACTAGGCAGACCAGCAAGTGTACCTTCATTTTCAGATATACTGAGAATGTGTGGCTCCATTTGCAGCCACTAGGAACCCCTGCAAATAAGATTGGAAGTGATTCTCATGCTGTCCTCACACCTGGAGAAGGGCATCACGCTGGGTGTGTTAGAGGCACAGAGATATTCCCTATTCTAAAAAAAAAATATGTAGTTAACCATTGAGAATTTACCCTTTATTACTCCTCCTGGTTGAAGGGACATCTAAAAATAGTGTCTTGAATTACAATGAAATTTCAAGAAAAACCACCAGTACTTTTTCCCCTGTTGTGCCTGCAGAAAGGTGTACCGACATGACCCCAGAGCAGAGAAATCACAGCTCCTCCTTCATGGCCACACACTTGAGTAGCCTTAAATTTTGCTTATCAGACTTGTTCTGCGATTTAACCAAGTAAAAAGGCAAACGTAGGTGTTGCTGTCAGGTGGTTAAAATGCAAACACACAGCCCTGTTCTTCCTCTCTTCATTCCTGCCTTCGCCCAGCCGTGGCATCTGTCACCATCTCTGCAAACAGCACGGCTGTGGAAGGGCCCTGGAAAGGTTTGGGAAGCTGCTGAGTTCCCTCTTCTGTCATCAGTGCTCTCTCTCCGTGGAAACAGATTACGAGCAGATGTTAATTGGGTTTGATTTTCAGAATTTCTGCACTCCCTCCAATTCTCTAGGTGTGTTTCTACCTGCACAATGTTGAGACACAACTGTGCTCCTTGTCAGCTCCTCGTGAGCGGCACCTCCCCTCAATGCCACAGACACACACGGAGCGCAGCACAGCCAGCGCAGCACATCGTCAGGGATGTGGGATGTGGGACTGTGAATCCTGAAGCCAAACAAAAGAACACCTACTTTATAACTGGGAAAATCTGTCAGCCGTATGGAACCGCTTCACACTGTCTCTTCGTGCAGTTGCCAAGGGATTTCACACATAACCTATTACCAAAGACCAATAAGTATCTAGAGGAAATGAGCCTGCCTTATGCAATGATGTCAATAAATTTAAGTCCCAATTTCAAAATATCAATGTTTCAGCAACTCTGTTCCTCCTCCTAACTTCACAAGCTGGGGAGACAGGATTAAGACCTATGGTTTCCATTCCATACATCCTCTATCCAACCTTGGATACCTCAGGGGGTCTGGCTGACAAGCACCTCTTGAATTTTTTATGCACTTACTGGAAAAAGGGCAAGGAGAGGGACCGAAATTATCTAATGGCAAGGTTGCAGATATTATGCTTGGAATGTCCTACTTCAGTACCTCTGCTAAGTACATAGCCATAGCTAAAGCAAAAGCATCCTGGAGGGAAAACGTGAGTTGTGGGATTAAATAACAACAGCAAAATGTCATTTACAAACTCAAATTACCTGTGTTGCTTTTATTTCCCTATATTTCTATCTAATGATTTGATATTGGAAAACATGAAAACATTACAAAACTAGTGTTGTTTCCACAACAATTAATTGCTTCCAGATCTTATTCTACTGCACACATACAAGTCCAGTTATATTCAAGTTCAGTTTCTGTTGGAAATATAAATTCTGTGCTAGTCTGCAGCTTTAGTGCTTCAACCAACACTTTCTGTTGCTGTCCACTGATGTCCCTCATTTCCCTAATAGATCATGCTCATAAATCATGTATTTATTACCCATCCTATAATTCATCTCAGTAATTTAACTCTTTATATTTCTGTTTTCATATAAAATGCCAGACCTTGTAACTGTCCTGTGTAGCAAGCACCTCTTCCAGCAGCTAAACAATCTCTGCCGGAGATATAACAGACAGTCCTGTGCTCTCGCCGTGCCTTAGCTTCTTTCCTCAGCAAGTTATTATTGGTAATTAATGTTTTATGTATTTGAACTACCAAATATGTTGACATCTATTGCTATCAACAGCCACATAAACTTGTCAAGGATCTTATTGACATTTTACAGCCATGCATTTGGTATTATCTTTATTGATCTCAAATCCATTTTCTTTGTCGCTCCCTCCAATGTTCCAAACATGCTGTCTGCTCTCTGACAAGAACGGCACAACCAAAAAGTTGCTACAGACTATTTAACTTACTCATCCTGATGCTTTCACAATCTCTGCTCATTCTTCCTGCCAGTGGGATGGAAAGAGAAGCTGAGATGACGTGTGTAAATCCTGCCCCGAGCTCTGCCTTTTCAGCATTAAACAGCAAACTAATAATTTTACTGGAACTCTAAATTGGTTTACAACCAAGAGATTATCTTGAGAAACAGATATATGTTTTCTTCAGAAGTCTATAAAATAATGTATTTTTGACTGATCATATTTACACATTCCATTAAATAGTCGAGAAATGAAAAAGTCTCTGAAAAAAAAAAAAAAAGTTTCCTTTTCTTAAACTCATACCAATACTTTAGTCCCACACCCTTTATCCAACGGCTAAGCATATA
Source organism: Aythya marila (assembly GCF_965140915.1). Classification (NCBI taxonomy): domain Eukaryota; kingdom Metazoa; phylum Chordata; class Aves; order Anseriformes; family Anatidae; genus Aythya; species Aythya marila. The sequence continues at coordinate 1,365,937 of NC_139065.1, forward strand.
GAAGGTGACACTGAATGAACCCAAAATGGGATTTTATAGGACAACATGAGAAGGCAACACCCTGATGCACGACATGGCTGTAAGGAACCATCTCAGTGTGCACTTTGAACTCGTACTATTTGACTAGCATGAAGATGAGAATGGGGGCATGCATTGTGCAGTGTGTAACGTGCACTGAAACATCACCATTGGTACTACGACCACAATTAGTCAGGAGAAGACCTCTTTAGTTAAATTCCCAATCACTGAAAGCTTCAGTGTGATTTCCCCAGCTCAGCTCTGTAATAACTGGCAGGGGAGGCTGAAGCCTTGGGAGTACACAGAGGTGTTACTGCACCGCTGGAACCAGCAGCAATTTTGCTCCTCCAGTGGGTCCAAGCTTCGCCTTTCAATGAAAACAAGGATTTCACTCCTCCACACAGGTACTTCAAAGACAACCAGGATTTGGTGCAGATGCTGGCAACACAAGCCTGTTTGGGGAGGGAGGAGGGAGAGGCTCGGGAGCCTCATCTGGGCACCAGGACAACTCTGCCAGCCGGTTTGTTTCTATTGATCACAGTTTCATTGGGGGCTTCTGAAAGGAGTTGTTAAGACGGGTAATGACTGCACGCTAAAGGATTACCTCTAAAGACCAAGAGAATCAATAGCAAAATCTTTCTGCTCAAAGTTGCATTGATAACTTCAGACCCTAACCACACAGCGCCATTGTTCTCTGCCTCGGCACCCAACATGTTTCTTTTTAATCGCCCAGCGAATTAAAACTTTTGAAACTGCTTAATTACTGGATTTATACTTCATGAAAGGATCAGTTGTAATTATAGGCTGTTTGGGGAAGGGGGTTTCTCCTTTAATTCTAATTGCAAATAATTGACTATAAAACTTTTTTGAGCATTATATTTAGAACAAAGATTTATCCTTTGAAGTCAATAGTTGGTTTATACCTCTCTGCGAAGGGGATGCACAAGAAAATATATTTTGCTTCTGGTAATATTAACTTCTTCTTATGGTAGCCGTTGCGGCACTCGATCAAAGAGCCAGACCTTTCTGTGCAAAATAGTGCATTAAAGCAGAATGGCGAGTCCCTGCCCAGAGGGAGCACGACACATTTACAGGGCGATGGTAATCCAGTAACAGAAGTCAAGCAAAGAAACAAAGAGGAAGTGATAAGTACCAAAGCAATCTTGACCAGTTCACAAAGGATCATTTTCCATGCCCTCATCTCCTAGTCTCCTTACCCTGTTTTTAAATGACCCATCACCACCAAGAATTACTTTAGGAAGGGACGAGGAAGAAGGCAGTACACATCACTGGATTTCAGTTCCCAGGGGGTAACACACCGAAGCTGGTCTCTGGGAAGAAGGAAACTTTGTACCATCATGGTATTACCTACTTACACGGGGAGGAGAGTTTCCTGGGTAAGAACTTCCCACTCACACACACACATCTCAAAGGACAGCAGAACCTGAAACAAGCCATTGAAGGGTTGGAAAACACCAAGGCAGTTTGGAAACCTTGACACAAAGTATGGAAACCAGATGGTGTGAAACTAAGTCTTTCACACTCAGATCAGGTAATGCCTTTGAAATTTTGACTGAGAAAGGCACGAGGAGCTCTACAGGCTGCACACAGACATAAATTATGTGTTTATTTATGAAAGAAAGGGGCCAACTAAATAAAATGCATACTGAAAGGAACACCTTTGCCTATTCTGTCTCAGAAAAAAGAAAAAAACAAAAAGTAAGGTGCTTTTGTTCTGGGAGAGAATTTATGTATCTTCATTTTCTACCATTAAAGCATAAAGCTTTTAAAGGCATTTGATCATTCTGTTCACTAAATCCTTGAAATTATTCAAGATGACTAGAGAGATTTGGGCCTTGGCTTACAAATTTTTATTATTTTCTCTGTGGCCTTCAGGATGTGATTCATCTGTCTAAACGTCTGCATCTAAACTAGTCACCTTAGGCTCCCTTGGGAGATAAGAAAGAGAAATCTGCACTTGCAAGGTGTGATTCATCTCATCCCCAGGTAGGCATCTACAGCAGGTCAGAGGGGGCACACGTGGACACGTCTCTCTCATAGGGGCTGGGCTGACCATGTCTGCCTGCCCCAGAAACGCTGCAGGTGAGGGGTGTCCACTGCAGGCATTTTTGGGGGTCCGACATTCTCTGGCTTTACATCTGTTTTAAGAAGAAGGAGAATATATGAACAAAGACAGCCTTCAAAGAAAGAAAAAGGCTTGTTAATTTACTTCTGAAAAAAAAAAAAAAATCAGTTACCTTTCTCTTTCCTCTCCTATTTGTTTGCAGCCCTTGAAATCTCTGGAAAATCAAGTCTTACCCCAACTACTGAATAACAAATCTTTCCTGTTCTTGGTTGTTCAAATTTGAGCAGACGGTCATCATCCTTCTAGTTTACTAGGTCTTCAATAAAAAAGCAAGTCAGGGTTTTCTGGATCTGATTCCCTCCTATATCCTAGATTAATGTATCCTAGATTAAGCTTGACAGAACTAATATTAGTTCAATTGTTCTTGGAATATCTCATCTGTAAAATGAGAGGAGAAATCAATTCAACAGAATACCTAGGGGAAGAGAACAGGAGAAAATGACTTTTTTTGTACAAGAAGGTTTTTCCATGATGAGGAAACAAGAAAAAATACGAAGACGGGGTTGTTTTGACAATCTGGTTTTGCCTGTAGGAATGCCCATTTCAGGAAGCCTGACAGTTATGATAAAAGCAAGCAGCTCTAGGAAAGAAGCAGGGGGGGAAAAAAAAAAAAAAAAAAGAAAAAAAAGAAAAAATATACATAGCAGAGAGAAAAGAAGGCCAGTGAGAAATAATAATAATTAGAAAAATGTCACATTAAACTCTGAGAGCAGCATCAGCAGCTGCCTACACCTGGAGGGGGAATGCGGGCAGACAATCGGCAGGGCAGCGTGCCGCGTCTTGTGCGCATTCCTGCGGCCGAGGCAAGTCTGTGCAGCCCCAGGAAAATTCCACCTCCTGCCGTCCTGCCCCACGCTTCCAGCTTGGCCGCTTTGATAAAAGAGAAGTAAAATACTCAAATGCTGCTAACATGGCCCCGGTTGTGCGGTTCACGCTTAGCTTGGTCTCCTTACAAGTGCTTGAGTGGCAGCGCAGCATCGCCTGGTGTTCCCTCGAGCCAGTCCAGGACAGCACGGTGGCACAGTGTCCTGATGCCCAGCAACCTCAGCCTCTGCTGGTGGTCACACTGACTTCAGATATCCACTGGTAGGGGAAAAAACAATGTGCACATGCAACGGCTCGCTCAGTTTCACCTCTATGCATGGATAAGGGGGCAGAGGAGACAAGCAGCATGTTGGAAATGATCAGGGAACACCAGCATTACAACTCAGGATGAGCCTTGATTTCTTACTCCCTGCCTTGCAGCCCCCTCTGCCTCTCTGCTGCGAGAAACTTTACTTGGTCCTTGGCCACCTCCTGACCTCGGTGTGGGCTTCACCTCAAAAAAATGTAATAAGCACTTCGCTGTTCTGTGTGCCTGTTCCTAGGAACACAGCACAGTCACCCTCCTGTGCATTGTCTATACCACAAGGGGCCCAAGCACACACAGAAGCAAATCGGATTAGCTCAGGACTCTGCTCGCTGCGGCTCAGTGGGGCCACGGCACCAACCAGGCACGTCGTCTGCTTGCAACTGCTGCAGCCCCCAGATTTCTGGAAGGCTTCTTCCAGGGACGACCCGGAGCAGAGTTAACCAGGAGAATTTGTCTTCCTGTATTCCATTGTGATCCTGAGCTTGTACAAAAAAAAAAAAAGCTGGAAAGAGTAGCTAGATGGAAACAGAAAGCAAAGCATGTCAGGGCTCAGCTCAGCAGATCTGTCTTTGTGCTACCTCCTTCCAGTTCTCATATGCTGCCTGCTGAGCTGACAAGAGGTGTATTGGAGCTAGATTTTTTTTCTTTTGCCTCCTGTTGTCTTCACAGAATTTCAGACTCTGCTGCCAGATGCTCACTCATGCCAGAGCAGGATGAGTAATAGTGGCTTCATTCCTAAATGAGCCCCTCTGATTCATGAGATGTGCTAGCCGTTTTCTCCAAATGCCGAGGGAATCAAAGTTTCTCATGGGCCCCCTGCAGAAAGATTAACGTGTTAGCAAAAGCCTGATTGGGAATGTGGGTAAATAACGCTGGTTTGTGTGTTTGTTCTTTGCCTGCAGTTCTTCCTCTCTAAGCAAAGCCCATCAGCATTTCCATGGATATTACATCCATTATCATAATGAGGATGAGGTAAATCTTGCTCACCATCTTCTTGCTATTTCTGCCCTGGCTGTGCTTCTGTAATCTGCACCAGATTGCATCTTCAGCAGAGCCGTGCTAGCTGCAGTCATGAGATCATGCCCAAAGTCTGAAGTTCATATGCATTGCTTTATGTGTTTTTCCAAAGAAAACATCCAGAGGAAACTCATGAAATGTCTGCTCTTTCTTATGTTGCTTCAAAACTAAAAGACTTGTAAATCATCGCTGAATGGGACGCTGTAAGCTTTTCTCCCTCTATTATGTATTATGGGGAAATTAATAAGTAATGGGATTTGCAAGATGGAATACAAGGAAACCCACAGGGTAGGTGTTAGAGAGGCATAATTTAAAAAGTCAATGAAAGGATCTTTTAAATCACAGTTAAATTATGCTGATATTCACCAAAGTCCTATGTTAAAATGCTTTTTTCATAAAATATTGAAACTCCTCTCTGCAGTGACAAATTGCAGTTCCCACAATCCAAGAAGATTGAAGGAGCAGGCAAGGAGCCTTTTTTTTGCACGTGATGCACCTGCAAAGCACCACCTCATCGTGCCCCAAAGCTCCTTTCCAGCACACGGATCCTCAGGAGAGGTTCAGAGAACGAGCACGGCTTCAAGCTTCCCAGGGTCTGTCCTGTTCCTCCCACCTCCTGCTCCTGACAAACGTGGTCCCAGCATTAATTCAAACATCCAGACAACTTCCCTTCAGGCTTTTCTAAAGCCGGGCCTTTTCATTCCCTCAGTTCCTGCCCTTGCTCTGCATTTTCCAGGGCAAGACAAGCTTTCCGAGAGCTCTGCAGAGGTCTGTGGGGTCACAAACCTCACTCCTCATGCCCAGCTTTCCCTGGTTCTGCTCACAGCAGGCATCCCTCGGGCTAGCAGCCCTCCCAGAACTTCTTGCCGTCTTCCATCCTCCCTCTCAGACCAAAACTGTCTCCGTGCACCCCGTACACCGCTCAGAGCCACGGGTGATGGCTTATCTCAGCACAGCCCCGGCTGGGCATGGAGCTCGTCAGCATGCACAACGTGCAAATAAAAACCAGGGCACGTCCCCCTCGGTCTGCACAGCTCCTGCGGAAACCTCGGCCCCGCAGCCTGGCATCGTTTCTGCAAAGCACCTTATTCATGTGAATCAAGTGCTAGGCCAGAAATGGGAGTTATTGTAAGCTCACCTTTAGCTGCAGTGCTGCTCGGTGCTGCATGAGATAAACCCATTGGTTTTTACAAGGTGTGCCATGCCATCAGCACAGACTGGTACATGAGCTTTCTCCTTTTCTCGCAGCAATGAAATTCCTCTCACTGAAACTTCACGAGTTTTGCGCTTGGCAAACCGTTTTATCAATTTGGTAGATGAGGCAATGGAAGCGACGGGAATTTAAGAGGGTCGGGACAGCAGTATTGAACACTAGCTTTTTGATCGGTGGAAATGGATGCAATAGCTGGCTCTAATGACAAATTTATGAGGGGAAAACTCTGTCAGCTGAATGAGTGTTTCAACAGAGAAAATACAAATGCGTCTTCTTATCACCCATGGGCTCAGAACCCCATTGGGCTTGGTTTTCTTCTCATTTACATCAGGATATTGCTCCTACAGCAGGGTCTGCAGATTGCATAGATTATGTTGAATTCAGGGAAATAATGCCAGTTTGCACCCTCTAAGAATCTGCCCTGCTGATATGAAAGGTAATTTGCCACCAGTGTGAACAAGGACAGACTGAAAACCCCTCTTACATTAAATCACATAATATCTTCTATCTGCTAAATGAAGTCTTGTAGAAAATGGTTCAGCAGTGAAACCCTACCTTAGATCACATCATTTTAATGCCTTTTTTTTTTTTTTCTCCTGTTAAAGCTTGTAAAAAGCAATCTCTGTCTTGTGAAGAATTGTTTTGCATTTTGGAACCTTAGGGAATTAGATGGGGCTAAGTAATTATGAGGAAACTTCCATGAGTTGAATAGAAATGGGCTAAATGGGCAGAAAGCTATACAATGCATTAAGATAAGGAAGCTAAAATTCGGGAAATGACTAAAAAAGATAGTTTAACCTTTCTGCCTGTTTTGAATTGATTTGAATATATATTTTAAAGGCTGTTTAAAACTGTCTGATCAAAAGTACCAAGACACCTTTGCATATCTGGACTGACTTTGACCCAAAGGGGAAGAAATCTGCCTCAGTTCAGACCTTTTCAAATACATATAGATATATTTTCTATTTTGACCTTAATTTGAATTTCACATTCATCTCTAACAAAATTCCAACATCTCCATTGTTGGCCAAATCTACTGAAAAACTCATGGGAATGAGAGGATGGGAATTAATGTTTAGATAAGAACTAAAATTTGGAAAGAAATTTTGGCTTCAAGTGCAGGGCTGAGTAGAAGCAACGTATTTATAAAACAAGTGAAAATGAGAGTTACACAGATCCATCAGAAGTCAAACCTGGCAGGGTGTGAGCTCGCTGGTAACAGGCTCAGACCCGCGTCTGATGGTAATGCCAAAAAGGGCACGGTGTGGAAGTTCCTATAACGAAAACAAGAGAAGACTGTGTGCCATCTAACTCGTACACACGGGGTAGTGCAGCAAGTTTGCAGGGGTTAATAATTACAGAGGTACAAAAGGAGAGCCCCACCAATGACTTCGGATACCCCTACCTCCTGCAAGCGCTGGGAGATGAGAGAAATCGCACTAAAATTTTATGAACACAACTATTTGAAAAGTCATCACCTACAGATATAAAGAGAGTTGCCTTCAGCAGCTCACACAAGCATTTATTACTACTTGTCACATCTTTTTTAATAAAAAAGAAAGGTTTTTTACTTCCATTTGAAGAGAGAGAGAAGCTGTGCCTTCAGGCAAGCCGCACGGAGGAATGTCCAGCCCCACATCAAAATGCTGCAGTGACTTTTACTGTCACCCTGCTGCTCCTCAGAGGAGACAGGGGCTGCCTGAGACCTGACCACGAGGTTACACCATCGCCAAGGCAGACCCCGGTGTGGGCAGTGGGTGAATGTGAAGCAGGAGGCGAGGGGGCCCGGACCATAGCTGAAACGCTGCCGTGTTTTAGAGAGCCCTGTGCTGGTGGTGGTTTATCACAACTGCTCCCCGTATTGAAGAGAGGGGATCACCTGCACAAGCTCCTCCCCGGCTGCAGCCCTGCCTGCTGACAGAATCGGGTCGATGCTGCAATTCTTTGTGTAAGTGCACAACGGGACGAGGAGGTGGTCTGGGGAGAGGTTCCCGGACAGATCCAGAAATCACTGTGAGAGAAATAACATGGAAGAAAGGAATGAGTTTTTTTTTTAAGTGCTATTTTTCCATTTTGCATTGTCCCAGGTGATTCATGAGCTGTGTGGTGCATCCAGCTACAGCCTTGGGGAGGACGAGTGACCCCTGGCAGATTGGGGAACTGCCTGCAGGCAGGGACCCCCAGGCTGCCCGCCCCTCACTGCCTTTTCAGCCTCCTCCTCTTTAGGGTTCTGAAGATGCAGCTGAAATAAAGTTCCTTTACTGGAGGGCACAAGAACACTCACAAGGATTTAATTTTAAGGCAAGTTATTTGTAAAGAGAGATCATCTGTTACTGAGGGTGAAATGCCAGGGGCAGAGCATAAAATGGCAGCAGAGATTTTAATTCTTTAAGTTCCACAGTTTCATTTCTTTCCGCATGGAATATTTATGAAGGAATGTGGCGTTAGCAGCTGCATCTCCCTACTTTCTTCTTAGCATTGCTGTTGCATTTCCAAATCATTCCCCTCATGTTAAAAATATAACCTGGAAAAGAAAATGGCCTGAACTTCCTCCCCCCAAAATCTCAGCTTATCTAACGCTTCCCCTCGCTCTCCACTTGGGCCAACAGGCATCATACTCGCAAGACTCAGATAAAGTAACTACAGCAATCTTAAGCAAGTGAACTCGGGTGTGGATTTGAAACTAAGCCGGGATTTCTGAGCTCGGGAACGGCGGCGCTGCCGCTGTGGAGCCCTGCAGGGAGCTGAGCCCGGTGCTGGCAGCGGGAGCTGCTCGGACCCAGCCCGCCCTGCGTCCCCCTGGTAACTGCAGCCTCTAACAGGGGAAATAAGGTCAACAAGGTCCTTGGGGGCAAAGTAATTCCTTGATTGGATAAGAATTAGCTATTTTTTGCTGTAATTAACCTGAGCACATGTTCCGTAAGTACAGAGGACAGCAAGGTGAGGTGATGCTTCCTGCGTGCTTCCCTTTGGTCATCACTCACACACGGTGTAACCTCACGTTTTGCACTTATTAACACACACCAGTACTAATTTTAGAGAATTTCGAAACTGTTAGAATGTTAATTCTCTTACTTTCTACTATTAATTGTCTTTCCAGAAGAAACAGACATCCCCTGCCTCAGCTCTCTCTGCAATTCAAGACAGATTTTTGGCCTTGCAGTGTTCCCGTTCCTGCATCAAACGCCGGTGTTTACCACTTGATTTTTACAGTCCAACAGAGAACAAATTTACTTGGCGACAGCATGACAAGTGAGGCTGAAATTTAGGAGCTTTACGACACATTTTTACTGGGTGATTCCACTTTTATCACACTGGCATTTTCCTAAGACGCTGCTACAATTACCCATTGTTCCTTCCTCGGTTTTCTCCGGGACAAATCCCAGTGAATTAGCAACTTTATATTCCCCTTGTCACCCAGCAAGACGTGCCGCATACCTCGGAGACGTAAATTTACAGCGCCATCAGCAGCGTCTCAAAAACATATAAAGGAGGAGGCTCCTGGGGAGCAGAAGCAGGCCCCACGTTTGTGTGATTGCTGCACGAGGTGGGACATGAAAGCCTCAGCCTGCTTGAATTTTGAGGTGCACAGCACGTGGCATGGCTGTAGGGGATGTTCCCGTTTGGAGAGCTGTGTGGCTGCTTTTCATTGAGTTTTCTAATGCCCAAGACAAGTACCTGTGCCACGATCACCGAGGGGGCCGTGGCATTTTGCAGTCCCCACGCAGCACTTGCCAGCAGCTCCTGCGGGTGGTATCAGGCTGGATTGGCTTTGGATCCTACAGGTTTAAGCCCCAGTGACAGGTGTCAACTTGATTAGAGGGGCTGGATGTGCCTGTGTGCTTAAAGGGGTTTAGAATTAAAACTGTAAAAAAAAAAAAAAAAAAGCATCGGCCAGGAGAAAGGCTTTTATTAGGGTTAGCTATTCTCTTATGTGTGTGCGCACCTGATCCGGGGGTAGGAGGAGCTGGCTGTTGTTTTAAGTCTCTCTTTTCTTTTGTGCTGTGTCTGGGCAGGACCCATATGTCTGGAATGCGCCTTAAAACAGCCTTATCTCCACAACTGATCATTACATGGCAGGTGGTGGAGCCTACTTTATTTTCTCATTTCTCTTCTTTTTCTTCTCCTCCCTCTAACTTCCCCCTCCACCCCAGGGTAGGAATTTCTGAACCCCAACCAGTAAACGTCTCATGGCTCACGCACCTGGAATCCAATCCTCTCCATCACTGCTCAGCCACAGAAGAAGAAAAACAGTGGGAGGAAGCACATGAAACGCCACGAGAGAAAGAGCACAGCCTATTCCAAAAGGCGAATACCCACAGTACTTCTAACTTTCACAGAAATATGAAAACGCATGTTAACTTCGTTAACTTCTCTTCCTATTCACTTGTCCACGTCCATTAAAAAAAAAACTTTTGCCTTCTAAAAATGAGCAGAGGCCTCAGTGCCACCACAGCAGTGCTGGCACCGGCTGAGATGGTCCAGCAACGACCCGCAGCCAGTGCTCAGACGAGGATTTACTCCTCAGCTCCTCCACCGAGCGTTTTTCAGAGAGCTGCTCACACCTCGGGGGCATCGCTCCTGGTGGCAGCACGTCCTGTCCTGCCTCCACCCCGTGCCAACCAAGTCCGCCAGGCCTACAGAGGATGACGCCTGAATGAATGAGGAGGGAGTGCTGCAAAGCCTCGACCACAGCCTGAATATTAAGAACTTTCCTGCTGTAAGACCTAGGAGCAGGGTGGGCATTTAATGCAATATCCCCCAGTACAACAGCTCAATGTTAACTGTACCTTCCCTTCCCTTAATTAACCGTGAAAACGATGCCATGATTCATCATAAGCCTCTGCCAAATTTGCCACAGGGGGCTGATAAAGCAAAAGAAAACCTGCTGAAATCAGTCAGGTATTTGAGGGTATTTTCTGCTTTAAACTTTGCTTGCTGCACACTTGGAGAGAGCTGAGCCCTGTGTAAGGACAGGCCACGGCCCCAGCCCCGTGCAGCAGCGCCTGCCTTGAACTGCGCAGCTCCCGGCGTGGATTTGGGCAGCGCGGGGCTGTTGGAACTTGTGCCACGGGAATGAACCAGCACAGAGCAGCCCCAGGATCAGAGGTATGCAAAACGGCTGCAACTGTATCGCCTTTCCTCTGCCATCCGGGAAAACATAGCCCACAGTTATGCTTTCTGGGCTGGAAAACCCCACAAACCACAGCACACGAGTAGCAGCGGGAGCTGGAGGTTCGGGCTTAATTAAAAGAAATTTTAGCACTCCCCGAGTGCTGTGGGCTCGAGGAGCAGGGGCACACACAGCCCACACCTGCAGCACTTCCAGCACCCCCAGCCCCCAGCCCCTTCATATGGCTAGGAGTTCCTACTTCTCCTCAAACAGCTAATGACAGAGGAAATCTCATACCCACCGCCCTACGCTGGGCTCATTTTGTTACACAGCACCTCTGAGCCCCAGCAGGGAGGGAAGATGTCCGTTTGACATAAACACGAGACACAACCCAAATTTTCTCTCACTGCAGTTTAGTAGATGAAACAGAAGGAGGGAATTACATTTCCAGCTATGAAAGCTGGTTGAGTTGCAGCCATGGACGTGTCAGCGATGCTGCAAGCGCTGCTGACCTTGCCTGGATGATCGCTGGGTTTGTCCCGTTCCCTTTATCTCACAGTTCTTTCCACCAGAGGCTCTTAAAATGTTTCTTATGGTATTTATACCACGGTGCCTTCACCCACCAGCACACCCAGGAGCTGCCTAGGCCCACAGAACCACACCTCCCGACGGGTCGGAGCAGCAAACGGAGGAGCTGGGATTTCCCATGACTGCAGAGGCAGCTTGCAGTTACCCGCAGTGGGATGCAGTTTGGTCCCTGCTTTTGGAACTGGAATTTCCCCCAAACCCCCCTGGTGTTCCCGGAGAGCACAGGAGCTCCTGGAGAACACGTTCATGCACGAGCCGCACGCTGGGATCTGGATTTCAGGGCACCACTTGGTTTGGTGACCATGGGACTGTGGGCAGCAAAGACATTAAAGACAAAACAAAACCCAGGAGAGTTCCTGAAGGCTGCTGGCATGCCCCCAGCTGAGACACCCCCCCCAGGCTGCATCCCACGGGTGAGGATAAAGCACCGTGGGTGCTGCAGAGCACTGCAACGAGCGGGGAGATACCAGCTGTAGTGCAGCAGCTAAACGGGGACCCTGTCCTACCCAAGGGCTCAGCTCTGCTTGTGCTGCAGGGCTAGCACTTGTGCTGCAGCTGAAAGAATTCTAAACAAGGTGAAAATAAAAATAAAAGCTAGATATCCGGACTTCATCTAGCCAGCAGCTGCATGTACCTGTGCATGTATTTCTGTGCACAATGCCAGTGGCCACAGGAGTGTTTCTTTCCCTCCCACACCGTACCTTGTCCTTATTTCCTTTATGAGCACTTAGCCCCAAGGCATTAATTGTTTACGGCGGGGCTGAACCTCAGCTCTCACAACGCCATTAACTGCACTGAAACTTGGGGACCTGGCCTGTAGGCTCCCAAACCTGTACCTCTCTTCTTTCCCATATTACACATTCAGGAATAAAATCTATTCCTCGCATCTAAGTGCACAACAGCCACGCGTCCACTTACACTGGACATCCATTTCAACCCATCAGTGGTAGCAAAATTGTGTTTGTGTTGCATGTACAGAGTCTTCAGGGGTTCTTACTTAGCTTTATTGTTACAGCGAAAATGCAGAAGGGAAATTCAAATCAGGGAAATGCAATAATCTCCGAGCCTGCTGTTCATCAGCGCATCACCCGTTAAAGAGCGGAGTCCTTTATTAAAAAGGACACGTCTTATTAAAAAGATATGAAACAAAAGTGATTTTTAATTTTATTGGGGAGACAGAGTCATTGCTAGAGACAGCCCGTGGCTACGTGCGATGATCAAGTCAAGAGGGAGGGCAGTGAAGCACTAACACAAATATGAAGCTAATAACTTTTTTACTCTTAGGGAAAGTGCCGTTCAATTTCTGATGCTCCAGGCATGTGCAGCTTGAGTGGAAATTTAGAGAAATTACATCCACCTGCTTCCATTTCTTACATCCAGGGCCAGATCTTCAGCCAGCGTAAATCAGTTTATCTCCATGCAGCCAGGCAGATTTATGCCAGCTGAAGATGTAGCCCCTGGTCCTGCACTACCAAATAAGAAGCTTTAAAATACAAATGAGCTTGAACCCCTTACAACATAGTCTCTGCTCCCAGAACTCAGAAGGAAAAACAGACCTCCTGGACTACCTCGTATCCTCCCACAAGTCGTGCTGCCTTTCGGGTAATGGATGATACCCATCGGGGTTATTTTTTTTAATATATATATATATAAACCTGAAAATAGTGGTAAGATTTTAAGTATTGATTTTTATTCTTTCACTAATACCTACTGGACCAATGTTTTCTTTATATGCTTGGGTATGTACTTCTGTACTTCTACAGGTCTGCAACAGGAATAAATGAGCAGCAGAGACGCGAATATCGGTGTCTCTTTTTCCCTTACCAGACTTAGAACAGGCACAGAGCAAAGGTGAGGCCGTACGACCGCTCCTCCACAGCTCACATAACGCGCTTCAGTGAGTCAGCAGGCAGCGAATGTGGGCAGCCACAGGCAGAGACCGTCCCCTGAGGACATCTGGTGTCACCTACACAGCACCAACACCCCTTCCTGCGGCATAAGGGAGATCTGAGTGTAAGGCCAGCACGCGCTGAGCTCTGCTGTGCCTCTCAAACCACTCACTTAAGCCCAGGCAGCTGTTAGCAAACCTTCCTCCATCACCTGCTGCATGCAGGAGACGCTGCCGTCCCACACGAGCCTGGTGCAGAGCTCCTCGGTGAGCTGTGAAAGCACCAGCTCACTGCACGACAATGAAAACGGTGAAAAACACAAATGTGGGATCTGACGGGTCGAATTCATTTTAGCTTTGCAGCAGGAGTGGATGCCAGCTTCTCAAATCCAGTGGCTTTGCGAGGTTCTGCAAGTACAGACAAAGAACAGCTTGCGTGTGATTGAGAAACTGCGTGTACCTGCAGGACAGTGACTGATGTCAGACTCCCCTGGTTGCCTGATGCCTCTGCCACAGTAATTCCACAGCAATACATCGATGAAGCAAGTTGCTTCATGTTCGCTGCCTAGATAAAAAAGAAATTAATTCAACCTGGATGAGAGCTTAGCTGTGCCATTGGGTGTTGCTGGTGGTATTGAAGGACAGTTGCTGCAAAGTGTGAGCCGGGGACCAGCACTGCTTGTGTTTAGACACAAGCCCCCTCCAGCTTCAGCTGCAGATTTCACTGGACAGAACAGCCAGCCAGAGCCAGAGAACAGTTCAGCCACAAAAAGGCTCAGGGAGAAGCAGGGCATGGAAATACTGGCAGGGTTTCAGCCTTAGCTTCTGCTTCCCTGTGCTGGTACAGATCTGGAGTAACTCCTCCACAGTGAACAGAGCCAACCTCAGCTAAAGGGGTTTGAATGGAGGGAGCATGGTTTTGGTGTCAATTCTCTTGATTGCTTTCGAGCTCAGCCCCTGGGTGCTCTGGCTCTGCTTTGCAGGAGCAAAGGAAGAATTCTGCACTTTTTTCAAAGGGATGGAGAGCAGTGGCTCTTGTTTTTTTTTCTGGGAACACCTACGGTGTCTGCAAAATTCCCTTCTCTCCATTCTGAGTCAAGATAAATCCCTTTGTCAAACAAACAAACAAAATTAACTGTGAAGCAGCCTTCACCCTTTCATGAATGAAACAGATTCCCTAAAGTATTATCTATGTTTATATTCAACACTGGTTTCTTGCACATCCAAAAATGCCCTCTCAGAACATGAAAATACCAGATAACATCAGGAGAGGGAATCTAACATCTCATTCTAAATCATTAATAGAACATTGGCATACTGGGACCCTGCACACAGCCCCGACAGACCAAGTTCTGCAAAAAGGCAGAATGTAAAACACAGGCTCACGCAGCGGGGACTTTGCTGAGAGTTAGAAATCTTCAGTTTTTAAAAAGGCAAAGGGATCCCAATCAAACCTGAGCTGCCTGTCTTCCTTTATCTCATTATAATTGTTGTCATCAAAAATCCAGAGCTAAGATGTCACCTTAGACGGGAGAGCATGGGAATATGCATTGCAACAGTAAATAATGCAAGAGGAGTAGATTAGTGCATAGCATCCTTTTTAAGTCTTCTGCTTGTGCGATGCTGGAAGGTAATAACAGCCCATCATTTGCAAGTAGAGTACCTTGCACTTCTTTTTTTTTTTTTCTTTTCCCAAGGTGTGGTCAAAGTTACTTGGGTAGATACTGCTCACTGAGCGAATATGCCCTCGAGTTATGCATCCCACAGTGGGAAAGGGAGAAGACTCAGGGAAAAGCTCAAATGGGAGCCACGAGCCCTGCAGAGGTGGCCCAGCAGCACTCGGCTGTTACTGCTGACACGCGGGAGCCGGCTGGGTCCCGGTTCACACAGTGCTGCAAGGTGCATGCAGCTCAACGCGCGTGCTTCAGCCACTGCCAAGCACATTTTACTGCTCCAGCTGCCCCAGCGGGCAGAGCAGGGCGGTCGGTGCAGCACAGGGGCAGGTTTGGGGTTACGCAGACACCACTCACCACCAGGACCTGTTCTTGTCAACCTGGGGCAGCGATGTCTGCCGCGGTGCAGCCGGCTCGCAACCTGCCACTCATGGGGATGTCCCTAAATAACTGCCCGGGTAAAAACATCACGCTTCTAACCAAAATAAGTCAATTAGCAATATTAGCATTGGCTGGGCCTCAGTCCCAGTGACCTCCAGCAAAGCGGAGGCATCTGTTTTAAATATTGCTCTGAACCCTTTCATCTCCTGCTAAACGAAAGCCACACATAGACGAGTGCTCTTCTGTTCCCCCCAATCTACATGAAGATCAGAACATCAGCTATTATGCAGAACGATTAAAATCATCCATCCTGGATTTTAATGCACAGCCCTGAACAGAGGGATGCGATCGTTCCCACATGCCAGAGGCCAGGAGGAGGCTGGAGGGCCCGGCTCTGACAGCCCTGACCTGAGCTCGGCCCTGGCTGCACCCCAGCTGCCCCGCACCGTGCTGCGGTCCCACAGGCAGCCTGCGGCCGTGCCTCACCTCTCCCGTTCATTTCCAGGTGGGCCACGACGCAGGGTTTGTAAGGGAAGTTTCACAGACTCTTAATAAGGTGCCTTTGCCTTTGGAGATGTTGCCTGCGGACCTGCTAGAAATGGAAATGATTATTTTTCCCTTCAGCGCAGCATGCTTCAAATTTCAGACGGTGTTAAACAGCTGCCAGCCTCCATGTGTGTGTTCCTAAATGCTGCCAGGACCAGACTTGGTCAGAAGAACGAAGCCTGAAACTAA
The DNA here is from genome assembly GCF_965140915.1 of Aythya marila. Taxonomy (NCBI): domain Eukaryota; kingdom Metazoa; phylum Chordata; class Aves; order Anseriformes; family Anatidae; genus Aythya; species Aythya marila. Next base: position 1,381,841 of record NC_139065.1, read on the forward strand.
AAATTATTGATTTAGACACCATATAGAAGAACCTGCACGTTAACATACCCCACTCAGATGAAGCTGGGATCCATACTTAAGAAAACATGCTGTCTGGGGCAGTGTCTGGATTTTCCTAGCCCTCCAGAAGCCCACACGCAGGGCACACACAGCAAAGCAGCACGCCTGCAGTTGAACACCAAGCCACTTGGCCTGGATGTGAGGGGACTTTGTGGTGCACTGAAAGCTCACACGCACGGCGCCCTGGCTGCTGCACGCTTGGTCCGGGGAGCACGGCAGAACAAGTCGAGACAGCCCTGAGCTGAATAACGCTGCAGAAAGGAACGTTCCCAAAGGCGTGTCCCTGGCTGGGGCTGGGATCGGGGCTCGATAAGGCAGCGTGTGCCTGCACGTCGGCACAAGGGAAGGGCTCGGGTTACTCCCAAGCTGCGCTCTGAGCTGCAGACAAAGGGCCAAGAAGGAGCTGACGGAGCTGCGCAGCTCGGCGTGCCGCAACACATCGGGTGTGCTCGCAGGAAGGGCTCTGCCTGCCACCGACCTCCAGGAAACCAGCGCGTCCCATGGCTGGAGAGGGGCACGAGGGGCACGGAGACACTGAGGGGAGAGCTCAGTGCCCGCTTGGAGGAGGGAGTGGGCTGCAGCAGGACAGGGCTGGCAACGTGTCCCCAGCACTGGCACTTCCTCGAGGATGCTCTCTTAATTGCATCTGGCAAATGCCAGGGAGAGACTTCCCCTAGCACGCAGAGCCACGGGCAGATGCACAGTTAACGGCTGCAGAAACTTGTAAAAGTTGTTATCCACTTCAGTCAGTAAAAACTGAAAAAGAAACGAAAACAGAAAACACACTTCTTGCAGTTCTCAGCTTTGCCCAAGCCATAAAACCCAGTTTTGCCGTGCTCTGACTTAACGCTGCCAGTAAACGGAGTTAGAAAAAAGCATCAGAAAAGGCTCAAACACGATGAAAAACCCTCCAGAAGCCAAGGATATTTATCCAAGCTAAACTCGTATTTTTCACTACCCCATTTTAAGACCCAGCTTTGGTGGCACCTGTAGCTGCCATACGGATGGCAGTGAGAAGTGCTGGTGTCACTGCCCTGTGAACACAAAGGTTCTCATAAACAGCGACTGCATCGTCCCGGTGCAGCAATGCACAGGGTTTCACAAGAAAGCCATTTATGCCCAAATCCGTTATTTAGGAACTGGCACAAAAAAGGCAAGGCCATCAGTGAGGCTCTACTGTGGCACCCTCTGCTTTCCTGTGAGAAAACTCTGACCCTGCTCTCCCTGCAAGGGGAACCTCTGCTGGAGTGGGGGCTGCCCATGAGGGCTCTCCCAGCACGCTGTGCCCCAGCCCCACAAGGGGAACAGGCCGCTGTGTACAGGGACTGCTTTGAGCCCGGGGATGGATTCCTGGGACTCACACCCCTCCTTACAGCCACCAGCACTCCCAGCACGGTGGAAGGAGCGCTCTCCAGGTGATGCACACCTACGCTGACTGCTTTATATAATCCTTCTCGGCGTTGGCCAGCCCGTCCCATGAGCAGGGAGTCCCTGAGGATACAGCTCCCCTGCATCTTCTCCATCCTGGGAGAGCCGAGGTTTGCTGCAGGAAGAGGAGCTGTTGTTTCAAATGATAATGAAGAAACGCAGCTGTTTGACAGGAACGTGCTGGCACATGCTGAAGGTAACGAAAGCGCCACTGCAGGAAATGAAACCTAACCTGCGTGAAGTCACAAATAGATTAACTGCAAGAACTGGGGGAAAACTCCATCTGCAAATAATGTCAGACCTGTCAGGAGCTCTCCCATCCGTCCCCTAAATAGGAACATGGTAGAAGTCAGAGCCAGCTGCTCCTGAAACCCTGAGCTCAGCCCCGCACACAGCAGCACCCCGCGCACTAAGGGCTGCCGTGCTCCAGCGTTAGCCCACCAGCTGCAGAGCTGCCCCCATTTTGCTTTGTTTGCTTAGCTGTGAAATGCAATATTCTCTTCATCTATTTGCACGCTGAGCAGAACTTCACGCGAGTGGTCTGCTAGAGCCAGGTAAGGGGAAGGAAACTGAAATCCAACAGCTTTCAGGAAAAGCCTTCTAGAAGAGCAGGCAGCGTGCCTCGTTTAGGTGGAGTGAGCAAGGAATTGATGCTCTGCTGAGGGTGAGGGCCCTGGGTAAGTTTTGGGCCTGGTCTCCCATCAGATTGGGCTTAAAGCAATACAATTTATTTATCTTCCTCAGACATACTTGGGATTTACAGTTGGCGTAGCCAGAGCTGTGTGCCCGTAGTGTTTTCAGAGAGACTTGGCTTGTTGTTCGTGGCTTTCCTAGTTTAAAATAAAAACCAAAAATATTGTGCTTGCAGTCTGCAGCCTCCTTGGAAGCTGTCCCTCTGTCCCTCCCACCCACAAGAGTTATCAGATTCCTTAAAATGCCTGTTATTGCGGAATACAAGTTTTTAGTGTTGCTCTAAACAACTGAACAGAGGGAGGAATATTACCTCCGTATTTTCCAGGTAATAGGTTTCTGAGTAATTTAGTTTTCCACCCTGTGCTATGCTTCTCTGTACGTTTTTATAGTATAAATAACACAGATCTCTGTAGACATATATCTGTATCCGTGATTCAGTTCTATCAGCTTCCTGATAGGTTCCCTCCTCAGTCCTGAATTTCTGCCATCAGTTATCTCATTTGGTTGGGAGCGAGCAGCAGGCAAGGCTCCAGCCTGGGAACACGCAGACAGGCTCCTAAAATGCAGCTGTGCACAGAGAGGTAGAAACCTCCACAGAGTGATGGCTACAACAAGGCCAGATGTTTCTTGCAGCGCATCACGACGGCATTAAAATTTACAGAAAAGTTAGAAATTTCATCTTTGTGGCTTGGAAATTCATTCCCTATGAGGGTAGATGCCCAGATTCTTCTCTTTTCTCTCGCCTCCCCCTCCCCTCAAATCACCAAGCTGGAAAGCACACTCCTGAACAGCGCTTTGGTGGCTTTGGGCCTCATACATCAGCCTAAAAGGTTTATTTTTAAATTCTTGTTGCCTTAGTCTTGTCAGCAGGATGAAGCATTCTGCCTTCTTGCTACCAAATGAAGCGTGCAGACCCAAGTGTGCACAGAGAGCTTTAATTGTGAAGCAACCTGTGAGCACAGACCCTGTTTTGTCTAATAGTTCTGGAGCACACTGGCCTGAAACGTGGAATTTGGTATAAATACCTTTGTTCAGGATGGTTTGAGATGGACTTCAATGCTCAAATGCACTGAGCCCAACGAGCCTGAGTTGGTCACCCCAGCCAAAACGCTTTTAAGACTGCTGGTCTGACTGATTATTAAAACGTGACTCATTAAAGTTGTCCCACGCATTGATTTGTTGCATCATGCATGAAGCTGTTTGGCTGTTAGGGTTACTCACAAGCACGGGCTGGGTAGCCATGTATTATTGCAGAACTGAAACCTATAAATGAAGAAAGAAATCGACAACCAAAGCCTGTATTTTATCCATCTTCTAATGCTGCTATTTTTAAATCCAGCCCCAAAGACCAAGCAAAATGTTAACAGTGCTTAGTTATGTTCTAAAGTGGAAATTCATGCACCACGCTAAATTTCAGGTTTGGGCTCCTTTTAGACAAAGAAAATTAAAGCAACCTTCCAATAATTAAAGCAGGGTCATTCCTTCTTATCTTCAAATGCAGAGAAGAAAAGGAAGGTCTGCTACCTCCAGAGCCTAGGGACACTGTTTAACAATTACGGTATAATCAATCTTTAATTATTTTCTTTGAAGGTTATTTAAGCCCTTCCCTTATGACAGCCCCTTTGGGAAGCCTCAGCAGAGACAGGGCAGCAGCTGCAGAGTCTCCTCCTCTCCCCAGAGGTGCTCACAGCAGCACTGGGAGCCGGCACCACCGCAATGCTTTGCTACGGACCTCGTACCACTGGGGCAGCCGTGGCAGCAGCAAGCACAGGAAGAAGCAGACAGCAGCACACGATCTCTCAGGAGAAGATCTGTTGGCACAAAGGTGCCTCGTTGTCTTCTGAAGCAGCTCCGTGTCCACACTACCTCACTTCATCAATGCGACTGCATCCTGCTAACTGCGACAATGCCAAGCCGTGTACGTTGGCATTTTCATGCTCAAATTTATGCATTTTTCCTAGCTGTTCCTGTCAAAAGTCACTTTTTCACCAACACAAATGTGCACTGCATCAACACTTATTCTTCCAGTTACTGAAGCAGCAGCAAAGACCAGCTCATCTACCCTTAAAGGCTGGGCTTCCTTCATTTTCTTGGTTTAACACATCAGGGTTTAGCCAGCTCATATCTCATACTTCTGAGAACGTGCAAGCTTGAAACAGCAAAATTTTAAAAATGCTATGGAAGAAACTGTGAGCTTTCCAGATTTCTGCTGTACTGCAGAAGCAAAAAGATCCTTTCCGGTGTCTCAGCACCCCCAGGCACGCTCTTAAACTCAGCCTTAGTTTGTCATCCCATAAAGACTCGTGGAAAACACAGAGCTAATGCGATGTGTCACCAGCAGCCTTTTATAAAGCCAGAGTGCTCTGTTGAAACACGGGCACAGCCCCTAGAAGCAACAGCAAGAGAGCAGGTTACAGCTTGTTGGCTATTTGCAGCGGGGCCTGAAGTGAGTGATGCCTTCTGAAGCAACTCAATAAAGCTGCACAAAAGAAAAAAAAATACAAATATTTTTTTCTCAGAAACTTCCTTCTTTTAAAGAAGCAAGTATTTACACAGAAATGGTCCCTGTTGCAAAGACAGAATCAAATCCCCCCCCCCAAAAAAATGGTTTTCTTCCTCCTTTTCTCCAGCTTCCATCCTTTTTCTGCTTACTTCTTTAGCGATCAAAGAGCAGAACAAAGGGAGAACAACTAAAAGAGACCAAGAGATCCTCAAGTCCTAACAGCCTGCTTTGCCATATAATCCCTGTGGCCAGAAGCGGTGAGTTTGAGCATGAAGGAGCCCTGCTCCCTGGGTATCCCAGGGATGGGAAGCTGGGCGCCTTCCTGCTCTGCTGCAGGCTCATTAACCCTGAACTCTCAGAAAAGATGCTCAGGACTGCCAGGGACACACGTTACAGTTAAATCGGATGCCTCTAAAGGAAGAAAAAAACAGATGTATTAATGTGGAAGAGCCAGATATTTAACTAAGCTGCAGAACCAGGTGTGTAACCTAATGCCAACTCCCATTGCCAAAGGGGGAATGGGAAGAGAATAGAGGCAGTGTTTTCTTTTAAATTTGGAAGTGAAAGGGAGAATGTAAACCTGCGTGGAGCCTGGGGATGGGGTGAAGATGACAAGAGAGGTTGGTGCAATCAGTTTTCTTTCCTCTGCAAATTGCAAATAAGCAATTATGGCTGAGAATATTTAAAATAAAATTACAGGAACCTGTCATCTGTTGCTTGACCTCTGTACTGATGTCTTGTTAAACGAGGAGCACAACTGAAGTCTTGGTGATTTCAAACCATTACAGGTCTAACGCCGTGTAGCGTAGAAGTGATTCATCAGGAAACATTTCAGCACACTTTGCCTTCTTCCTTGCAATCGCCAGGATGTGTAGTCTTAAAGTCACTATGGGTGACCTGTGACACCGCAGAGATGTCTGCATGCCAGTGAAGGGCAGAACTCATCTGAGCAGGCTGTGCGGATCATGAATTGCCACGCATTCCCTGCGCTGCCACGTGGCAAAGAACAAAAATCTGCGAAGAGCTAGCATTAGAAAGCAAAAGTGCCTTTAAAGCTGCGTTTAAAAAGAAATAACACTACCTGGCAATTCAGATAGAGCTGTAGTCTCAGACAAGTGGTAGGTGATGGTATGAGAATAAGCCTCAAAGAAACCTGAGGAGTCTCAGCCCTGCCTTTGTGCTATTGTTCTGGAGCACAAAGCCCTCTCTTACCGCCTTCAGTTTTAACTTCGCAGCTAGCATTTCCCTCTATTCAGAGCAAGAAGCTTCAGCACATGCCCACCTTGTGAGGAGCAGTTGCAGAAATGGACTGACTGAACACACACACTCACCCCGGCACTGAGCACTGAGCTGTGCTCCCACAGACCCGCTGGCAACGCTCCCCAGGGACCCCCACGGGTCCGGTCTGAGCAGGCTGCAGGGGAACAGAGCAGAGGTGCCGGCTCCCTGTGATCAAACACCATTTTTTTGGCCTCGCTTCAGAAAGGTTAGGAGACTGTTTCCCTTTATGCATGAAGGAGAGTAAGCGCTGCAGGGGGAAAGGGTGCGGGCAGGCCGGTTACACTGCAGCACAGCAGCCACAGAAAGGATACAAAATAAAAGTGAACAATGCTCCCCTCTGGTTCATTTCTCAGAGATAGGAAATATTAGAAATGCAGAGTCTGATGGCTCTATTTAATCTTTACTCCTAGGTAAGCAGTTGCTTTACATAGCAGTTTTTCACCAATCATAAATAAACTTTGGAGGCGAAGGGAGAAAAACATCAAGTAATTATTCTCTGCCTGCTTGTGGACTGAATTTACAGTAGGCAATTTCAAGAGACGTGGCCCTGAGCTTTCTTCTGCTGTGTTTGATGTCTCAGACCTGCAGACCAAGTAAATAATTTGATTTCATTTATTGGACAAATTCAGAGGTCAAAGCTGACAAGCCTTCAAGACCACACAGGTTTCCTCCTCGGAAGCCAACCCGAGGTGCAACGTGCCGTTCAGATACCGCAGGGAAGAGCCTTCGTCCCCTGACATATTTCCATCAGCAAGGCTTGAGAGCTTGCAGCAGCAGTTTTATGATGTGTTGGCAACTTCTTCCACCTAACGGGTACGTGTTCAGAGCTTAAGGGAAGCAACAGAAATGAGTGGGTACCACGGAGCAGCCTTATGTTCTGACCGAGCTATCCGCACCGCAGCCAGTCCCACCACAGCCGTCCTTGACGGCAGTAGTTGTAAATTGTAAAGATTTTTATTGTTTTACAGTAGCAAATAAAGGTCTGATTTGTATCAAGGAGAACTACTGCCCTAGCTTCAAACTGTGCAGCAGCGTAAAACTCTTGAGTTTCACGAATAAGCACTTGGCTTATTGTTTCACAGAGCCCTAAGAAAATAAAAGCTTGCAATAAGTACAATAAGCCTGAAAAAAATAACCCCAATAGTGATAATCTACAGTGCATATTTCACGTATGAAAAACCTTGACTTCTTTTTCTCGAGAAGTACTCCAGCAAACACATTTATAGGCCGACATGTTCAACCTGACATTTAAAGTAAGTGGGGCAAAAATCCAAGCATTTTATTTATAATTGTAGGTAGTCGTGATGGATACTGCTGCTAAGTGCAATTCAGCACAACCAGAATTAAAGACAAACCCTGTGACCTGTGTCCTAACCAAAGCAGCTTGAATTTTGCATCTCCAGCTTACCCAATAAGCAAACAACAGCAGCAGTCCTTATGTGGGAAACGGCATGGAAGAGAGGTACTATAGCACTATGCAAAGAAATAGAGAAGATTTTATGTTTACTCAGTTACCTACACACTGCTGTATTAAAACAGCAAGCTTACTGAAATATTTTTATTTCTGTAGATTGGGAGACTTAAAAATCCAGAAGAAGTTTGCCTTCCAGAATATTTTTGCAAAATATTAAGCATGGACACCACGAGCCAGGCCTGCAGAGCACTCCCACTGCAATGGTTTGGGAGGCTGGATGCCAGACCCTGCCCCAGCCACCCCAGGAGCTCAGCGCCCACTCAGCACCACAAGCACCCATTGGGGATGGCACAAAAGCCCAAAACGTGGTTGAAGGCATGGGGCCCCAAACCCTCAGGGAAGAGAAACCCAGTGCTGGCTGCAGTTCCCAAACTGAAGACTGACTGAGCAAGAGGAACTGCATGGGGCAGTTGGACCCCGTGGAAGGAAGTCAAGGATGCAAGTTTAGAAATAAAGAAGAGACTCAAGGGATTTGCAAAATACACAAGTTAACTTGGAGTCTCATTTTAAACAGATTTTCTTTAGAGCTAGCATTGAGATGAATGCACTGGCACACTCTGAAAGACATCCCCAGATGTCCCAAAGTCCCTATAACCAAACTCTTTACGCAAAGCTGCCCTCCTCCATAGCTTACAGGGATCATGCTGGGACCTCGATCTCACAACATGCTTCATGCTCCAGAGCTAGCTCTGCAACAAGCTTTCCAGGTCCTCAGCAAGATCTGGAAAACCAAACTGAAGTGTCTGTGATGCTGAAAGCAAGTACAAGAATTAGGCAGTGTGACCTGAGAAGAATATGAACGCTTCCTTTCAAACCAGTCTGTTGCAGTATAAATGTTGTGGTTTTTTTTTTTTTAAGCCTGCTAAGGGCAAAAGACACCTTGAAACCTTTGCTTTGGAGACGCAAAAGCAACGCAGCTGCCTCCTTTGAGGCCGCTCCACGCTTTTCTCCAAGGCGACGCGCTTGGGGGAAGGTGCGCACCCAGCCGGCCCCAGCGCGGAGGGAGGCCGCGCAGGAGGGAAAGAGGCAGGGAGGGAGGCGAGCAGGGAGGCGAGGAGGCCACTCAGGAGGGAAGGAGGCGAGCAGGAGGCAGGGAGGCCACGCAGGAGGAGGCCGCGGGCGCTGAGCGCGGGGAGGAGCCGCGGCCGCCGCGCCCTCTCCATTGGCTGCGCCCGCGGGAGCGCGGAGCCCCCAGAGCAGGCGCGCAAATAAAGACTGCACCTGGGGACACCACCTTAAGTGGGCAGAACTTCCCCTCGCCCGCTCCAGCGCTTTTTAAAGATTTTTTCCCCTCCCTTGCACTTTTTTTTTTTTGGTGCCTCTCCACCGCTCTCCGCTCCTCTCCCTACCGTCCCGCTCCCTCGCCCCAAGTCTCCTTCCTGCACCTTGCCGCTCGCTGCCTGCCGCTGGGAGAAGCCGGCCTGGTGCACCCAACGAGGGAGCCCTCCTCTCCTCCCATCTGTTCCACCTCCCTTGGAATTCTGCGCAACAGAAGGAAGAAAAAGAAGAAAACCATAGCCACTGACAGTACCTATTTACCAGCTGTTTTATTTTAGTTCCCTGTCTCCATAGCCCTCTGTCCTGTTGAGTTGTTTTGTTTTTGTTTTTGTTTTTGTTTTTTTTTATTTCGGCTGAAGGGTTCAGTAAAGCAGTTGCCAGCCGGGAGTTGTGCCCAGCTCACGAGCCAGGTGAGTGCAGAGCGGGGCACCCGCAGCGTACCACGCTTGGAGCTGGGGGAGCGGCGTGGCTGGGAGGCTTTGCGCATGGCCGGGGTTTCTCTGGAAGGCTGCGGCACGAGGAGGATGCAGGCGGCTGCAGCCAGCGGTATCGGTCCTGCTCCTGCAGCAGAGACACTTGCTGCTTGTTCAGCACCAACACCAGAGCCGCTGCCCTTTGCTGTCCGGAAGCTGAGGCCAAGAAAGAGGCTTAAAGAGGGAAAATTGCAAACATCTTAAGCGTTTCGTATTGGTGTTTTAAGTTGTTGCGATTAATAGCTAACTTATTCAGAGCATCAACTGATGATGCGTCGAGAGCTCCCCTAAGAATACTTACTGCACTGGTGCTCATTAGGAGCCATGTAATTCCATTAAAACCCACGGAGTTGCTCTGGATTTATACCAGTGCAACGAATAACAGGTTTGATCTGCCGTATATAACAGTTTAGCTTAGTTCAATGAGTTGATTTTAACTCAATTTTCTATGCAAACCACTTGAAAAATGGGTTCTTATCTATCCAGAGATACAATGAGAAATTGGAGAGCTTATTGAGAATGTGAATTTGTTATTTTTCCCTAGAAAAGTTTAAACAAACACGAGCTCAATGATGTTTGCAAAGTTCTCTGAAGTCCTAAATTCCTATACTGCCGGGTGGCTTCAGGGACGCTGAAGCATGAGGGTGGCTGAGCACTCTCCTGAGCAGGCAGAGCTTATCTCTGCAATCAGAGGAGCCAGTGGCCTGAGGATGCTTCTTCCCCTGCTGTGGACGTCTACTTTCCTCTGGCTGCTGTGTACGAGTGAAAGAGAAGAGTCCAAAGGCCTTCTCAGTCACTTAAAACAGAACTAGAGCTTTGTAAATGACTTCAGCTACTGCTATAAGAACAGGGTCCTCTCCTGCAAGCAATGCACAGTTGCAGAGCTGACCACATTTAAATTACCGTGTTGTAAAACTGGCTCAACAGTAAGAGAATAGAAAGCTGTTTTATCTCTAAAAACCAATAGCAGCTGATTTTAAACAAAGGCTTTGCAAAAGTGTGGAGCAACACCAGAGTGAAAAAGAACAATGGAAAACCCAGAATGAGCAGACCACACTTTGAGCATGTTCCCTAGAAAAGGCTGGGGCAAAGGTCATTTGCAGACATAGCTGAAGCAGGTAAGGGTAGCAATGCATTGCTTTGGACAGTCACACTTGGTGACAGCTTCAGAGAGTAGTTTCACTGATGCTAATTTTAAATGCAAGCCTATGTTACAGTGAAACAAGTTATCATATACTTTTCTAACCAGGAATCCCATTTACAGGCACTTTTGGGAGCATGAAGGGTATTGGACTGAAAATTTCAAGGGCTTGTAATCCCTGGGCCTAATGCAAAGTTCTTTTAATACAACAAAAATGCTGTAGACCTTGGTCAGTGCATCTCTCGGTGCCCCTGTAGAGAGAAATATAGAAACATTTGCTCACATTAAAGTTCAGAGAAGTCCACTACACTTTATCTGACCTTTAAAGGGCTGCCACTTGTGAGGACGCAGTGGATCGCAGCTGCTGCCCAGGTAGGAGATCCCTGCAGCAGGCTGCAGCCTGACTCTCAAGACTTCTCCCCAAGGAGAAGCAAAGACCTCATGGTGCCTAATTAAAAAAGCTAAAAAAAGACACTACTGTTCACCTTGAATGTAGTTTAAATGAGTTATTCAAGATTGAGGGGTAGTCAGTCAGATACAGGCCTCTAGAGCTTGTATTTCAGGTTTTTATTACCATGTTTTTATGCGAGGCTTTGTTGATATGCACCTTGACTTCACAATCTGAGCTGTTCCCAAAGAAAGACAAAGCCAGATTTGCAGCTGTTGCCTTCAAGAGAACAGAAAAGTGGATTCCAGGCACCAAGTGGTTAATAGCTGGAAGCTGTGCATTAGGCATTTATGGCACTGAAGCCCGTTGCAACTTGCCTGATAAAAGGCATTTCAAATAAGCCAGGATTGCATAGAGGAATTTCAGTTGATGAGTTCCTGCCTAGGCCACTCTTTCTCAGGACTTATCCAAAAGCTTTTAACATGTCTTGACAAAGCAAAGGGAGAGGCTTCAATGCAGCAGCAGACAGCAGGTTTATGTTTAAAAGGAAAAGAAAAAGTGAGAGAAACACCCTAAGCTATTTGTTCTGTTAAATCCTCTATCAGCACCTCCATAGCGGGTTTCTTTTTTTTTTTTTTTTCTTTTTTAAGTGCAGCCAAGCATTGCAGTTTATCTTCAAGTTTTTGCATCCCAACCAATCTTTTCCTAAGCTGCAAAGTTTAAGCAAACTAAATTTGAAATTTTCCTAAGCTATTCAAGTGCTTGGGAGTACCAAAGCCTGCTGCTCGTCAGAACTGGACTCTGCATTTCACTAGGCACTTGGGGTACACTTCGTATATTAGAGGCACTTGGTATATTTTAACAGTTTTTTTTCTTTGTTTCACAGATAGGAAGTTCTTTGGAAGAAGATACACGTCTTCTGGAGGGTTTGGACAGCGCTTAGCTTAGGGCTTCAAATCTTCATAGTGCTTCTGGCACTCCCATAGCATAAATTCACAGATGCACTAAGGTGTGTGCAAGAGCAGCGGTAGGTTGGCACCACCATGTCGGGACAGGCAGAGTTCTCCCTGTTCTGCCTGCCCACGCATCACAAGAAGCCTCCAGCATCCATCTCCAATTACCATATCATGTGAGGCCGTTCATAAGAAAGATTATTTCTCCCCTAGCTAGGCTAAAGGAAAGCAGTAGCTTAACACAGGCTCAGCATTGCAGATACAACCAGGCATGTAGAAGAAAATGTCTATCTGCATTCTTTGGGTTTTGTAGATTTGGAGGTTTAAGGCAAGAAGGGACTATGAACATTATCCTGTTGAACCTCCCTCTTAAAAAATGTAAATTCTCCATCAGTAGAGCTACAGAATATCATTTGGAGAAGCTTTCAGTAGTTTAAGACCTTCGAGAGATAGAGAATTGCCATATCCATTGGTAAGTTTTTCCCACAGTTAACATTACAAATCATACCTGGCAACTTGTTACGGGATAAAGGTAAAAATTGAAAAGAGGGAAAGAGGAAACAAATTAATCAGTGAGCAAACAAAAGATTCAGGCTCTTACATTCCCATGAGCATGGATTGTAGACAGTTTCACACCTCCTACGTAGAATTTGAACATTGCAGATGCACCAGCTGTACTACCCTAAGATGTATATTAACATGCGATGAGCTTGCCTGCATTTTCCAAGTGAAATAAGGACGATCCATGGGTTCTGTTGTCCTTCATTCCACCGGAGTCTGTCTCATACCTAACCAGATTTCAGTGGAGTGAAGCACAAGAGACATGGAGATGAATCAGCAACAAGAGGAACTGCTTCCCACTGCCAAAGAAAGGAAACTACATGGAAATTTGGATACACCAAGCATCCAGAGATCAAGCATGCTGGGAAATGGAGAGGAGCAGTACACTGAGCACTTTAATAACCTGAGTATTTCTTGAAAATCTCCAGTAAGAGCCCGTTTTGAAAATGTACTTACTTTTTACATAGTACACAAAAATTAAAACGTCTACAAAGACCGCAAGCTGCTTTCTTGAAGGCTTAAATACCTTATTAGCAGGCTTAAATACCTTATTAGCAGGAAATTAAACTCTAATGTGGATAAATTAGATGTGTAACCATTGCTTTCAGTCATCTTCTCTCTAGGATAGTACAGTCAAGTAAAGAAACCGGACTATAACTTTGTTTTAGGGCATATGTACCACAGTGCATTTCCTTAAGGATCTCTCTCTAAGCATCCATGGGCAATGCCTGCCTCCCTCCAACACCCCCTGCCCCAGTACCTTCACAACGTGGCAAAACACCATTAAAATTTTTGGTCCATTTATTTTGTAATAAAAGGGATGTAAATAAAACTCAAGTTGATGGAGAATTTAGATTTTTTCAGGCTGAACACAAGATGGTTCTTTTAAGGTATCCATGTAAATTCCCCACAGGTTAATGCAGTTAAACATTTTGATGTGTAAGAGCATTGCATTCAACACACATCATTCACCAATTGTAATTGCCTTTTTGAAGTCCTCACCTTCCTGAGATGAATGCCCAAAAATATTAGGTCTGGCAGCTTTAAAACAAAACCAAAATGTCCTTCTACCACCAGAAGGAATTACTTGCTTTGATAGACTTAGTGCTGGATTTCAACAATCTATTATTCTGTATTACTTCTCAGCTGCTTGCCTAATCAGTGCCCTTCCTTCCTCCCTCTCTCACCCCCCACATTTTATTTGACTGACTTTAAAAGCACTCAAAAAATCTATTTGCTGACACTGTTTTCTTTCAAATACAGACACCACAGGGTATGTATGCTCCTCGGAAAGCCAGCGGCCAGCCTCCACAAAGTAGCACCGAGCCCTTTCAGTCAGCAGTGAAAGTTCCCAAAGCTTCTGACATTTATTGCCAGGCTCATTCTTAAGCATAACACGCAGCCTGTCTTGGACATCTTACAAAAACGAATCTTCCTGTTTAATACTAATAATTAAAGTTACAGTCTTGATTCCAAACCAAATCATTACAATACCAGGAGCACAGCATATATTCAAACCAGGATCCTGCCAATCCTTTTTTTTTTTTTTTTTTTTTTTTTAATACACTTATCCATCAAGCATTCCATCTCTGTAGGTATCTTGTAATACATAACCAAAAAGATTTTTTTTTCATTAAATATTTTTCTCAGGGAATCTCAGAACTGAGATTTTTAACCAGCCATTCCTTAGAGTTCTGGTTGTGCTTACTGCATGGCAGTAACAAGAACACTAGCAACAAATTGATCCCCTTCCTTATCTTTTTAAGTAGACAGAGTAAAAGTGCAAAAGTATAAGTATAATATGCCAAACATAAGTAGATGAAAGATTTGGTAAACAAGAAAACTTGTGTGTAAAGGTAATAAAATAAGTGTACCTACCTTCCTACTGCCCAGGCAGAAGCTGGTCCAAGGAGTTGCACCCAGCACGGAGAAATTGCTTGGTTTTGCTCCAAGCCCCCCAAGGTGTGATGCTGCACGTGCTGGTGCTGCTTCCTTCTGATTCCGTCCTTCTGAAGGAAGCTGATGCTTCCTTCCCTGGCTGGCTTCAGCTTCCTGGGCTTGAGAGGCCTTCTTTATGGGGCACTGTGAGCTCTCTGAAGACAGAAATACAGTTGGGTATTAATGATATGCTAGGGAATGTTTACAGCACTCACAGTAATGTATTACCTAGCCATTTGTTCCCCCCCCTCCCCATACGAAGGACACTTTGGCTAACAGCTTTCCATACATTAAAGCAATGAACGTCCATACATTAACGCGATGAACATAACGAGACAGCAGACAACCTGCCAGAGAGGCACAGTGCTATGGCCAAGGCTTTGTCAATACATGCAGTTAGCAAAACTCCTCGGCGATGACAGGCACTATGTAAATGCAGGCTCGTTATCAAAGAAACCACGGCTCATTGCTCACATTGATGCAGCACCACAGACAAGAAAAAACCCTCAAGTTACTCTTCTGAGCAATATGTGCAGTCTGAAGACTGAGTATTTCCAAATCTTAGCACCTAAGATGTAAATTTGGCTAATTAGACAAGAACTTACTTTAAGGTGAAAGGAATGAGATCAAAAAGAAAACCAGCCCAAGTATCACCAACACTCGGCTGGGCTCATGTGTTTGGCAGCCTCTTCTTGAGGTTGCCACTGCTGGTACTTGGAGCCTTCTTAGCTCCAGGTGCATCCATCCCCAAGACGCAGCCCTCTCCCAGCCCCAACAAGCCTGCGCTTGCAGGCTGCCTGGTGCTGACACGTGAGGTTCGGTTCCACACCGAGAACCTGGGACCCGGGGCCCTTCCCTGGGGATCCTGCGTCCTGAGCAGCGCCTGGCACTGAACCCCTGCTCCCAGGGGGCTTCGGCACCTCTCCAGCCATGGCCCAGCCCTGTGTACACCAGCCATTTGCTGTCCCAAGGAGCATTAAAAGAAATCCAAGCGTGGCATAGGCTGTAACTCGTACTGTTGAAGAAAATATTTCCAATGCCTCTACCCAGCTAGGCAATGCTCTCACTCAAGATTCACCTCCTGGGCAGCACACACAGGAGGCCAGCCCCAAGAGCAGCAGGTACGCAGCCACTGCACAGAAGTCCTTCCCTGTCAGAAGCACCGGGAGCTGAAAGATGCTTGGAAGGCCGTGAAGCACAGCTCACGCCAGCAGCCCACCTGCCCCGTCATTCTCCCCCACAGGGAACCCTGATGCCTGAGCTGAGGTGAACAGCCAGGGACACAGCTGGAGAAAGCAAAGTTTTTGACTCAACAGCTGTCTTCTAGTGATGAAGCGAAATTCCTTACCTAAAAGTAGTTTTATTATTTTACTCGAATACCCTCTGCTGTCTGCACTACAAACCCCGCAGCCCTTATCTTTGAGCCCTCGTCCCACAAGCACTGCCTTGTGGCTGGTGGTAACTCCGCCGAGCTCTGAAGCAGAGGGGAGGCTTGGATAAGAGGCCCTTTAGAAACCCTTTACAAATGTAGATTTGATTGACTGACTGATTGAACTTAATTGCAGACATTCTCTTAATTGTACACTTAATTACTGACACTGTGTCAAAAGATTTCTGATGCAGCACCTGGAGGACAACCTTGCAAGTGCCAGTCAAAGCCAGCTGCACGAGACATCGGGGAGGTGCTGCATATTGCCTGCAGCTTGGAAGGGGAAAAATCATAATATTTTAATAATATACAATTAGGTTTCACCCACCCTCAAGCGCGCGCGTGCACGTACACACAATCACAAATCTTTTTGCAGGGAGGGCATCTAATGCATTGGGAAGAGAAAAGAGACAAAGAGTGCTAATTATGGGACCACGTGGCGGTTCCACCCTTTTGTGGTCTCTCCTAACACCCACAGTGCTGCGAGCGGCAGGGGAGGGCGTTATGCCATGGGTTTTGGCAGCAGCGACACAGCTGCTGGCCACCCAATCTAGGAACTCCAGATTTTGTGCTCAAATTGTAATTACCAATAAAAGCCGTGATATTTACTCAAAGGTTAAAACTACACATTCTCAGCAATTCTTTTGGGTCACTGCAGGCCTTCCTGAAAACAGCCGTGCAGGAGCACCACAAATCACAGCGTTGGTGCTGGTTGTCGTGAGGAATGTCTGCAGGAGCTTTGTGGCTACGACTCCTGTATTTCTCAGACAAATTAGCATTTTACTGAACACAAACCTTAAACCTCTGCTGGAACAGCTTGCATGTACAGAGCATGCAATGCACAAACAAAACAGAACTGCTCTGTTTTTACACATCATTTCTGAGTATTTTTATCACTAAAAAAAAACTAAATTGTTAGGATTTCTCAGTAAAATAACAGAGTAAAGTCATATTTAGAAAATCTCCTCATTAACTAGGTGTGGCAGTTAATAAAAGGAACAGCTGCAGGGGGTTGGATGCTTCCACTGCTGCAGCATGTGAATCGTTGCGGGAACCCCCCCCATCAGCGCGCTCACCCTCACCACAATGCCAAGCACCATTACCACTGCCAGGGATCTGAGCACAGACTGACCTGTGACTCCTGTCTGCATCTCTGAAAACTTTCCAGGGCAGCAGCAAGCTCAGGCCACCCAGGAGCTCAGTGGCAGAGCTGGAGCGACGTAGCAGAGGAGGGTGAACCGAGCACATTGTGATCCCTCCAGCACTGCTCCCCAGGAAGCATTTTAGGGTCGTCCCACAGGTATTGAAAGGTGTGGATCAAAGGGGAGCTGAAGGACTGCAGAAGGGATGAGGAGAGGGGAGGATGTCACCTGCAAAGCACAGCACAGGTGCTGCAGTAGGAAATAAGATCTGGGCTCCTGCCTCTGAATCCACCCTTCACACCGAGGCACTTCTTGCAGCAGCTGCTGAGGCATCTCCTTAAAGGCCATGGGAGAGGCACCAAAATTCTCTGAATTAATGAGTGCCGACCTCAAAAGCAAGAGGGGACAGGGCACACAATTGCACCCGCTGGGCTGCTGGTTCCCAGTCACTGCCCCCATCACCGGCATCTCCCTCCAGAGGGCCCCAAGTGTGGAGCCATCAAACTGCCACCGGCTGCGAGACTGACAACAGTCTGGATGCACAGGCTGGGTTAGAAAAGGGAACCTTTTCCAGAAAATAGCAGTACGGATTTTAACAACTAGAATTGAGGCTGTGCAATACACAGCACATCACAGACGCCAGTGCAAAACTGAAAAAATCCAAAAAGCGGCACACCAGAACTGTACAGACAGCTAGCAGAAAGGAGAGGAACTGTTCTACACCCACAGAAATGCAATTTGCTCAAAACACCTGGAGTCTTGTTAATTTACCTGTGACATGTTGCTACACTTAATTGCCTTTGACAATTAGCAACATTTCAACACCTTCTTTAATGGCCCAATTATGAGAACACTTGTCTTCCGTGCAGCAGATAGAAGAAAATAGATGGGTGAACTTCCAGAGCAAAACTCTCTGCGTATTGTAACAAAAAGCTTAAAAACAACCCCCCAAAAGACAATCCTGGGATTTTGTTTGGCTCACGCTGCAGACACACTTAAAGTGTGTGCATGAAAGGGACGGGCAGGCCCAGCCACACGTGCTGGTAAGCGGCACCTCCTCACGGGCTCCACTCTGCTCCAGCAGTGGTGCAAGTGGGAGCGCTGTGTGACAGGACCAGATTCTGCAACCTGTGCTAAGATCTTGCTTTCCCTCTCCTCACTCCTTACGCTTTGTCAGCTTCAGCTCCAGTCCCCTCCTGCAGACTCGCAGCTGAGCAGCACGATTCATCCTCAGACCCCTGTGATGCTGTTGTCAACTCTCCATCTCCTTTCAACTCTCTGCTAAACACCATTCTTCCTCTCGCTTCAGCACCTGCATTCCTCCTCCTAGATTTATTTCATTCTGTGAAGTTCCATGAGCTTATGAAGTTCAAATTCTCCACCAGCATCAGTCGGTGCAACCCCACTGATAGGGTCAAGGCAGAGCAAGCGGCACGGTGCACACGGGTCATGTACCACGGAGAGTTTCACTGAAACCTTTCCTGCTTTTCCCTGCGGGCTCTCACACCACCTGCAGAACAACTGCTAGAGTCAGGGGTGCAACCACGACAACTCACCTCTGCTGGTGATCTCCTCTGCTGGATAGTTTTTTGACAAGTGCACTAACACCAAGGGGAGCAGCTCATTTCATTCTCACTGCAGGGTGACAGCTCGGTGTCTCAGAGAAGGAAGGAAACCTGCCCTTGCTCACGGTGACCTCCAGGAGGTTTCTTTCAGAGGAGCTGCAGCTGTGTAAATTGCGAGCAGGTTACCAGGAAGCTCACCGACCACAAAGCTCACCAACTGGCTTCTCCGTGTAAGCCAGGGGAGTCCTACTGCTGAATAGAGTTTATGAATAAAACAATGTTTTATTAAATTACTGTTACATTTTGATTGAACAGCATTTGGACTACATAGGAGTCGGCATATTCCTGAAAGTAATTGGTTTTCCACATCTGCTTTCCTTTCTAATTGGACTAATTACTTCAGTGTAGGATCATGTTCACTACTCTCCAGAAAGCAAGAAACCTTGATTTACAGTGAGAAGAGCAGCAATTAGAGAGAATTAATTCATACAGCAACATCTAAATAAATCATATTATGAGAAGACAGCAATGTAATTATTGTGACTGGTGGCTCCCTTGTGGAGAAACATCATCCTTAAGCCTAAATCAAGCAGTTCTGCCCTCCGATTTCTCAGAGCATGTACTACCCATTTTATTTAAGACCTAATTGAGGTGCATTGTCAAAAACAATAGGGTCTAACACTCCTCTGGCAGGTGAAAAAAAAATCAAATCCTTGACAACTCCATGTTTGTCTTCAGAATCAAATATGTGTTCAACAGCCACGGATAACAAATGCCAGCAGCAGCCTCAAATTAAAGGTGCAACATTTTCAGGGAAGTAATATCCTCCACAATGAGACAGGCTTTTCTTTCTCTCAAATCCAGCCCAACCCATCCAGATGGCCAATTAAAAGGTTTAGTGAGAAGGAGAACATGCTGAACTACGGGGCTTCAGAAGATGATCCAGCTCCTTATGTTGATAATTTATCTTCCTACTTATACATTAGCAGTCTGGTCCTATCTTGCTGATTGAGATGAGACGTCTCTTTCCTACCTTGGCAAGCTGTGAAAGCCATTTCGTGAGGCTGAGCTCCCTTCATCTGCTTGTTATTAGCTCTGTCCCTAACGTCATGCTCACCGAGTTGCTGGGACTCTGCCTCTTCAGAACACACTCAGCTTGGGAGGAATTCATCTCCCCAAGAGTCTTTCATTTCGTTCTCCAGCAAGCCTGCAAACCGTACAGAGACAAAGCGCACAAGCCCTGTGATCCCTTCTGAGCACACTCAAAAAATAGCTTTTGTTTCCAGTGTGAAGTGACACACAGCTAGACATCGTTCTGCTCTGCAAGCTGCTGTGACTCCCATTAGGCTGACTTCGTTTGATAGGCGCCCCGGGAATGTGCAGGGGGCACTTCCCATTAGAGACGCTTGCCATTTTTACATGTTAGGTAGTCACATCGCCCTGCACCATCGTATGATGTGCGTGAGCATGACAAGGATTAGCATGCTGTATTATACTTTATGTCCACAACCCGACACATCATAAATCCCTTACGTCAGAAAACCAAGTTCACATCCAAACAATTACCCTCCTTTAGCAAGTGCTTGATCCATTAGGAGTTAGGGTGATAAATTGTCGGTTCAGACAGGTGGAAACTTATCCATCTTGATTTGCCATTCTTCTACCATGGCAGACAAATACAGCCAACAGTTACAGCACCCGCCTGCTACAACCAGGACTATGATTTGAGGGAAAGGTGTTATCACTAGGCCTGAAAAAAAAAAAAAAGCAGAGCTTGTGGCTTTGTGGTTTGAAGAATACATTTAGGAGCCTTAGCTTTTTCTGCACTTAGTGCGATTCAGAACTCCTCGCCCTTTACTTCAGGGTAATAATTTTCATGGCTACAATTAAAACAAGCATTAAAAAAAAATAATCAAGAAATCCAAAAATCAAATTGAAAGCAACCAAATTCTCAGGAGTTGATCCAGACTGTCAGACATTTGCACACAGGGTTCCCCTTTGCTGAGGCCCCTCCATGCTGCAACCTGTAGGGTCATTGATATGCAGAAGAAATACATGATGGGTGTAAAAAGCTGCCACCTCACTCCCGTTGCATTTCATAGTCCCTCTGCACTCATCACAATATCCACAGCTGGTAGAAATTTGGACTTCAGTGACAAGCAGCTTAGCAGCTCAGGATTAAGCCCACCTCTGCAAATACCTACCCAGAAAGTGTTCGAGCAGTACAAAGTAGCCCGTTAGACTTCCCTAGATCATTTTTGATACCAACATATTTGGTGCGTTATCCCAGCCTCAAAACAGAATAATGTACAAAGTGGATCTGATTGCTTTAGAAGCATGGAAGAAAATCAATTATTTTAGCCTCCTATGCCCATAGCAAAAATATGGATGCAAAATTATCATACAGGTCCTAAAAATATAATAAAACCCCCAAGAACCACATGTGTATTAAACAAAAGATGTACAAAAATAAATACATTCAAGTATCACAACAATGTAAGAACTATTTTGAAGGTAAGTGGAACAGCTAATAATTCACAGCCATTATTCTTTTATCATTGTTCAGCTGGAGGTTGAGAAGATTTTAAAACTGCAATTATCAACGATAGATTTGCATTGAAATAAGCTTCTCCACTGCAGTTCTCACTCCTCCACCCTCCTCCTCAATAAAGAGGTGGATGCAACAAAGAAAGCTGCGTTTTTAATATAACAGATAAGACCTTTTCCAAAAATATCCATGCAATCAGATATACCAAAAAAAGGAAGAAAAGTAGAGTCACACTTTTTTCATTTTTCAAACGAAACCAGTAAGATATTTCTTTTGTGTCAGGTTGGTGACATAGGGAAAATATAAATTTTATACATGATGAGGATCAAGGAGGAACTTTTTGTTATTAAGCTACAGGGAAGTGTTTTTAATACCTTTTTATTCCTTTTGGCCAAGTTTTAGTTATTAGGCCTCGTGGGCCTCTCCCATCAGCTCACCAGTAAGAGGAAGTTTTGCACGCTTGGCCATAGGGAAAAAGGAGAAATTGGATCCAAGAAACCAGGCTGAGCAGCTGGACCAGGCTCAGGGTGGGGAGCAGGCAGCAGAGGTCTCCCAGCAGCTCATGGAACAGAGCAATTCTGCCATTTCCCCAGCCTCGACTGCACAGACCAGCTGGGGGTCTTCTGACAACGTCCCCCTCCCACAACATAACCTATAAAATTTAAAACTCCTTTTCTAATAGAGGCATCACAGGAAAGACGCTACTCACTTTGGATTTTTCCTTTTCTGGTGCTTTCTTCTACCAGTCTCCTAATAACCATAGATTAATGAACAATTACAAGGCTTCATTCTTACTGCCATGTAATTCCAAGAAAGGAAGAGCATCTTTCTGGAACATTATGCTTGAAAAAACAAAGGAGAGCTTTGACTGTCAAGTCACTGATGTTCCCTCTCCACTTAAAAGCTTTCCAATTTACTTACAAATTATAGTGTTTTTAATGCAAATTAAGCACTAGAGAACATTCTTTCCTTCCCCCAGATTAGCAAGAACCAAATTGACCAAGAAAGCCAAACATGGAATCGGGACACAATGAATATTTTAAATAATGAGCCTGTTTAATTATTCTGATTGGTGAAGTATGAGGTTATTAAAATGCCTCTGAACTGATGATGGGGTTTGAGCATATGGTTTTGCTTTCTGAACACAGAGAAAATGTTTTCTGATACTCTGTGTTCCAGTATTCTTTGTTGAATTAACTACTGGGATGAAATACAGCTACACATGCTCAGAGACCTTTGGGAAATATCTTTTGCTTCAGAAGCAAATAGCACATTGCAGAAGGCAGAGGCACTCTAGAAAACGGAACGACAGCACCCAATTGACCGGTTTCTACATAAATTACCTGGCTCATTCCAGCTACTTAGGGCAAAAAACAAAGTTCATTCAGTTCTGGTTTCTGTTCATAAAGCATCAGAAAGGTGACTTGCTCCCAGAAAAGAGGATAGCAAAGTTATTTCCTTGCTCTAAACATTAGGGTAAAATTTTCCCTGCTCTGCTGTTGCAGTATCCATCTGCACACCTCATCTTAGCTAAGAAATTATTAGGCTGTCATGTTCCTTCCCCACTACACACGAGTCAGCCCCTCCCTTTTTGGTTTTGCAGTCTTGTTTCTGGAGAGTTTGTTTACAAATGCTCTCAAGTTCAGGGTGCTTATGTCCAGATAGAGGGGAAAAGGTGAACCAGTTCCTACTGGAGGTGCCAATTGTTCCAGGTATTGATCAGCTGATGCTTCTCCAACTGCACGGACCTTTGGGGTCAGTGCTGTCTGCTTCCTGACAATCATCCATATAGGAAACCTAATTACTCTAAAATAACAAGCACACTTTGCACAGAATCAAGCCCAGGCTTGTGACCCACCTGCTCTCCCCGTGATAATCTCCACCAGCTCCTCACCTGGCTCTGGCAGCAACCTTCCAAAAAGCCAGCAATTTCAGGACAGCACCGAGGTCTCACTGTGCCCATCAACAGATTATGAGGGTGAGAAGTTCACGTCCCTGTGGCAGCTCATTCACACCTCCTGATTCCTAATGCCATCTGCTCATCCCCGAACCTATTTTCAGATTTAATTAGAAATTTTGGAACTTCTGGAGACTGAAGGGCATAGAGGTGAATGAGCACATCTGGTCTGTGCCTCCTGGCTCGATACCTTGTACTTTAAACATCTCTAACATCTAATGACTCTGAGCACTGGGTGACTAACTCTGCCCTTTGATGTGCACTGAGAAAGGTCAGAACCCGATGGAGAAATTCACTGTTCCGTGGCTTTTTAGTATGGATTCCCATTCTCCTGGTTTCCCAGGTTCCAGCATAGTCCGTACGCACCTGACTCCCATCTGCCATCCCATCTCTTGCACTGCACCAACTGCTTCTGTTCCCTCGAGGAGAAAGCTGGAAGCAGCAGAACAGAACGCTGTGATAATTACCTTGTCGACATCTTCTCCTAAGCTAGCACAAGGAGCAGTTGGGAATTCATCTGAATTAAACTCCCACTTCCTCTTCCATTTCCTCTTGGCTTCATGCACACCAATAACGCAACACGTGAAGAACATTTTAACCTGAAGCCCCAAACAGGTGCTGTGAAACAGCACGGGGAAACAAATGAGAAAGAGCAGCAGGCGCTACCACACGGGCTCAGAAGGACCAGACTGAAAAGTTTTGGTTGCCGAGCAGATTTCTCCATTATTCTGCCAAGATTTTTATTGGTTTTAAATACTTACAATTCAGAAAGCTTTAAAGAAGCCTGATGCCCAACAGGCAGGATCACAGCCCCTTCTCCACGAGCAGGGCAACCAGCTGCTGAGCTCACAGTGTAGTCCCAGGACCCGCAGCCAGGTCTGACACTGCGCACACTGCTGCGAGCACAACGCTCCCTCATGCAGATCCCAGGGAGCTTGCCCACTGATACCAGAGGCATACAAATTTCCCTCATAAAAAATAAAAAAATTTCAAGCCTCTACCTACATTAGCTACCGAGTGGAAAAAAGAAAAAAAAAAAAAAAAAAAAAAAACACAAAAGCCAACTAGACAAACAAAAAGGAGATAAAAGCAGTTTGCTTTAAAGCAGCAGCTTTTCTGAAAGCCCACAGTAAATCTTTAAGATTATCAATAATGAACACATTCAGTGTCTTTTCTTGTTCTTTTAAATCACTTCTTCCAGTGGAGAGAAATCAGTCTGGGGGGTTGTTCATATGCGAGCTGCATTTATTATCAAGGGATTGAGACTGCTAGAGATGGAGGGAAGTGAAATGAGCATCGACAAGGCTTGGGAAGAAAGCACGCAGCCACTTTATAGTCCTTCCTCCACCTATTTGTCACAGCACCCCAGTAATGAGCACTGGAATTCATCTCTCTAATGACATTCACAGTGGTAGATGTTTTCCCAAATTTAGTCAAGTGACAATACAAAGTCTTTAATATGCAAAGGAGGCCTTTGTGTAACTCACCATAACTTTGGTGTCTTGTCATATCGTACAGAAATTTCAGGAGAAACAAATTGCAATAATCACAGGAGTGAACAAGTTGGAAGGAACATGTCACAGCAGTAATGAAATCTTCTGTTGATTTTCATGTATGTGTAGACATACATTACAGAAAACTAAATGTAGTTCCATGAATTTCTTATAAACTACAATAATTCAGCCGTATGGATACCACAGAGCTATCACATGCCCAAATAACAGTAAAGACTGATGTCACTTAGTCAGTTCCCCCATTTTTCACCTGCCTCAAACACAAGTATTCTGCCTTGAGCTCTATCTGCTATTCCTGTCACATAAATATTTTCCTCAGCTACGAAGGCGGTATGAAAACCTCAGCTCACGCTCTTTGCATATGTCAGATATTAGCACATTTAGAAACTAAGAGGACTTCTTCACAGGATTGTCTCCAAGCCACAATAAAAGCAGTGTTGCCAGCCCTCAGGTTATTTAAAGCACAAGCTGGGCCTTAAAATGATGAAATGATGAATTGAAAGGAAAAAAAATATGAGGTTAATGGTTTTAGCATCTAAATTTCTGACTATATTCACTTTTTTTTTTTTCAGTCCACTGTACACCAGTGACAGGATGCAGCATTACCTTGTGCCAGCCAGCATCAGTTCAGCGGGCGGACTGTGCTACAGCAAGCACATCAAAAAGGAGCAGGGGTTAACTATCATGAACAAAAACACAGTATCAAGCAAAGCAGACACCCTGTACAAGTGCACGCTGCTACAGTACCACTTCAGGCCACCTCCCTGCTCTGCTTCACCAGCACAAACCAGAAGCTGCCCCACTGCATCACCAGCTCAAAGCTGCTTGAAACCACACCAACCTGATCCAGCCCAATGACTGCCTGCAGCCACAACGCGGCCAGCTACCACAGCGGAACAGCACACAGCCTGCTCAGGGAATGATAAAATTCCCACAGTGAAGTTGTGTGAGGAAAGGATTAATCTCACCTGAAAGGAGATGTCAATTGTCTAAAATAAACAGGGAGGAGAAATCAATGGAGAAAGAGCAGCACCTCCAGAGAACAATTCATCATATTTTAAAACTTGCATCTGCTGCCCTATCGGAGGTATCTGTCTCTCTTTTGACTGCAGAGAGAAGCTAGCACAGACTTCAATCATTACTGATGTCCAATTGATGAATCTCACCCTGGATGTTTTCCATCAGTGTTTGAGGTGTTGTCAGGCTACCAGTAAATATTTTACAGACCCACACTACCGAGAAGTGCTTACAGTCAAGTGAGTACAGTTTATGCCGTTTGGCTACCAGCAGACTTAAATCCACTTCTGGTCATTACACACCACATGAATGCAACTTTCTCCATCGCTTTCTCCACCCTGAGTTTGCTTCCTACATTGCCAACGAGGCGATAGCAAGACAGTAAGTTTCCCCTTTAGTTAAGTGGGGATGAGATTAAACAAAAGCACATTCTCCATCTAGCCCCTAATCTTTATGCTAGAAAATCCTCCTGGCTATGCATGTTATATTAAAAGAGTATGTCCTTTTCTCCTGATAATTCTTAATTGATCACATCTACAACATAGACAGAGCTGCTTGGCTAGCAAAGTTCCATATGAAAGTGTCCTATTTGTTGGTGATTTCCCTAGGGCATCTTTTAAACCATTAAAATTTACAAACAACTTGATTTCTTATTAACACACATTCTTAATTGCTTTCCTGGGAACACAGTAAAGTTATATGGCTCCAGGGTTTTAAAGCTAACATTTAAGAATAGCTTTTAAACAAAGTAAAGCAGAAGTACTGTTCGAGAAGCAGTTCAGGCTCAGATTGTAAACAGAGCTGTGTCCTCCTGACTTGCTTGGATCCCATACATCCTACTAGGCAGTTTTGAATATCAAAGCTGATGAATTTCACAAATAAATGGTCTGATTACAGGGACATTTTGTTGGCATGTTGGTGGACACCTGGCTATTGACAAGACATCTCCAGCCTGCCTGGACTGCAATTCTACAAAGACGCACGAACTGCTAGCCACTTCTGCTGCTTGAAACCATTTCTCTTTTTAGGGCTAAATCCTGCTATCCCTGGTTTCGATTCTGCTGCAGTAAATCTTTCCCACAACATGACAGCCTTTTATCCTTCCCTCCCCATGTTTGATCACTGGAAACAACAAACCTATTTAAGCAGGAATGCTCATCCCGTAGGATGGTTCAGGACAGGAGAACCCTGAAGCACAAAGGTGAGGTGTGGTGGCTTTACAAGGCTGCAAACACAGCAAAATCCACCCGCAACACCGGCACGGCACCGCTGAGGCCTCCCTGCCAGGAGGCCCACAGGCCCGGCATGCTCACCTCCTGTGCCACAAACTGCAGCTATTTACCACCCAGCAGCCTTTCGCAGCCACAAACAAATATTTTCACTTGCACCTGAACACTTCTGAGCACAATTATACACCAAGTGCCCTTCCTGCCCCCCCTTCAGCCAAAAGGCTCAAACAACGGCAGTCCCAGAGACCTCCACCTTCAGGCACTGCAGTGGGGTTTTGGCGGAGCCAAACCCACAAAAAGCTCCGTGTTGACAACAATTCAATGAGGATCCCCCTCAGTCACAGCATATTTCAGAGCGCCGATCAGGAAGCACATTCTTATTCCAAGCGAGTACCTCATCATTTTAATGCATTAATCAAATCTGTGTTCCAGGCCTGAAGTCCCTGTATTCATCATCAATTCAAGATGAACCTATTATTTAGGTTCAGAAAATTACTCACTAAACATAATCAAGCATTACTTCTCTGAAGTCTTCATACCAGAGGGATGTGTTCTCAGCTGCTAAAATCCTTCCCGTGTTGACCATCACTGGCCCAGAGAATTGCCTTCGTGTGGTCAGCAGGCTGCCTCTGCGCAGCGCAGGCAGAAATTGCAGCAGGCCGAGGCCCACCCGCAGCCTGTGAAGGGACACAGTTCCCCCATGCGTTCACCCCAAATCCGGGTTGTTTTCCATGAGCTCGCAAACGGCTTAAATCATGGTTCAACAATTTTTCAGCAGTACACCCCATTTTTCACTAACAGAAATGCTTGCGGAAGGTGCTGCATTCCAAGATTTTTCATGTATGCATTTCTATTTCAGAAATGATCCAGGAGGATTTTTTTTTTTTTTTTTGGTCCATCAGCATTCTGTGGGAACAGATTTAAAGGAAGTATCTTCGTCTGTAATGGAAATCCCCAACTCCTCCCACACGTTTTCCAAGCAGACCCACCACTGCCCTAGTCGGTCAGCTGCTCACTCTCACAAACCCCACAGCAAATGGCACAATTTGCCATAAGCTGAAAAATTACAAGTGTACTTTCCATATAAAGACTAAAATATTACTCCCAATGCTATCTCAAAGCTGGATATCACCCAAAAGTCAGGAGTCTGTATTTCTTGGCTTTAAATATCACTGAGAAGTATAAATGGATCCTTTTAGTTAATAGTAATTATTATTCAGTCTGTCATTAACAGCAACTGCACGCACTTTGATGGATGGGTTGAGAAGAAGCTTTGTTTCATTTTATTGCTGATTCTGTGACTAGTTGCCAAACTTTTCTTATTACTGATAATTAGATCCTGTTAGCCTAGCATCTGCTTTTCCTCCGGCAGCAAACGCAGAGGATTCTTTGTGCACAAGGGGTCTGCACCCAGGACAGGAGGGGTGGCTGAGCAGACTTGCCACAAATCTGAGTGAGCAGGCACTGCTGCCTACATGAGGGCAGAAGGAATAATATATATATATATATTCTTCACCTCCCTGGATTGAGCTTATTTTAATCAGGTGGCACTTGCAGAACATTAAACTGCTCGTCATCTTTCCAGCATATATAATAATGTATACACAATAAAATGATTGGCAAATTGCAACATTTAGGTTCCCTGCTGATGAACATGGAATGTCTCGGGTTTTGGTTTTGCACTTAGGACACCTTCATCAGGGTATGGTAAAAAGAGCTGGAGCACAGACAGCTCATTGCAGAAGCCTGTCTTGGACTTCCTATCAGTTAATTTTTTTTTTTTTTTTTTTTTTTTTTTGTAAAATAAAGACTGTGCTGATCTCATGTCATAAGAAATATTTAGAAATACATATTACACATAGGGATTATGAGCAATTTGGAGATGTATTTCATATGTAAAAATGATAAGATCTCTAGAAAATTTAAAACATTAATTTTACGAAACACCAGTTTTGCAATTCCTTTGTTCTGAAAGACAATAGTAAACAATGTTCCAGTGACCTCCAGTGGGGACCAGTGAAAGTACATCCTTCCTCAGCTCTGGCTTAGCAGAAATCTTTTTTCCTCCCACAAAGCCTGTAGCATTTGGACTGATGTGTCCCTGGAAAGACTGTTCAGTTTTATTGCCTGATGAACAAACAGGCAAAGTGGTCCGAGATATCCTCCTTAGCATTTTTTTTCAATTCCAATTCATACCAACTTTTATATACAACTAACATGTAGACAACTCCAAGTTGAAAGTCTTCAGTGATATGACAAGAGGAAAAGAGTAAAAAGTCATGGAGATTTTGATGCTCTCTAAGCCTGGTTCTTGTTTTTGTGGGCTATGGGGGGGGGGAAACAAAACAAAACACATGAGCAACATGCCTGGAGAAAAAACAATGGATGACCGATGTAAGGAGAAAAGTAGCTTTAACTCCTTTCAGCCTAAGAGCATTAATCTACAGGAAATAAGGACACTCTATTCATAAATTTGACATTACAGTCTTAAGTTCAGAATACTTTAACTTGTGCACTTAATTATTTCAATTGGTTTTCTCCCCTAAATTGAGTATATAAGGAAATGCTAGCCAAAAGTAGTGTACAAAAAAAAAAAAAAAAAAAAAAAGTCACCCTTGACTCTCTTCAGTGGGGATAGGTGATCTGTGCCAAAGTTATTGGACATGTGTGGTCTGCAGAGCAAAGATCATCTCCATCAGCAGCTGACATTTTAAGGCTGTACTCTATCCTGTACAAAGCAGCCTGATCCCAAATAAAACATAAAAGCTTCAAGGTGGCTCACCCTTTCTTCTGTCAACACAAGTCAAGGTCTCTTACATTAGCCTCATTATTTGCTTATCCTACTACTGACTTCGGGAGGCAGGCATCAATAGAAATGCCTCTGGTCTAAGAGTAATCCTCCCCCTCTCTTTCGTTTGTGGGAAAGGAAAGGCCTAGGAGGAAAGGGAAGAAGGTAACTTAAAGCAGAGTAGTTCTTATCACCATCTGGCCCTAATGAACATGAAAGGAACTCCGCTGATACATTAATACAGCCAATATCACAGGTTGCAACAGACAGCAGGAAGAATGCGTCAGTCGTCAGAAAAGCCTCTGCTAAACTCAGAGCAATGACCTTGAAATTAAGAAGGAGCAGTAACGGTAGGGGAGAGCCTGTGTCACATAACACTTGCTGACCCTAACTCTGGAGCAGTTTGTTGTTTAGAAAGCCAAAAGGACTAAACACTTTTTTTTTTTCCTCCTGATCTCATTTTTCCTTAGTCATCACCTGGGCCTAAGCCCTGCAGTAAGGTTTACCTACAAGTGGATGGCCTGGACCTTTAATGCCCCTATAGAAAAGTACCACAACTTCTGGATCTAGGAGAGAACTCCTACAGTTTATCACTGGCTGTGCTACCTCTGATTGACCCTTGTAATCACATAGCGATGCCAGGACCCACAGCGTGCTGTTTTCAGAGACATCACCTCACACCATTCCTTCCTGATAATGCAAGAGAAACAATTGTGCATTTTGCCCATTTCTTTTTTATAATGGAACAACTAAAATTTCCATAAGGAATCATTTAGTGTCTCCAAAACATCATTCCTCATTGAAGTGAAACTTCACAGAAGGGCAATTCTTCATCATGGGGGAGTACCAACACTAGCAGAGAGTCTCTATTCGCTACTGTCTGCACAATATTAATGTAGAAGATAATATATTGGCTTGAATCAATATTTCTATGACTTCTCCATCCATCAGCCCCCCTTCATTTGATAAAAGTCCTTCCATGTCATATTCTCTCAGACTGATGAGATCACAGTGCCTCTTTCTAGCATGACTGATGGTGTGTAGATGTGTAATTGCCCAATAAATCACTACCTCTGGATCAAAGATCTGAGATCCTCCGCACGCCAAGGAGGCACACGAAACATCATAACATACAATAAGTTAATTACAGTAAGATTTTAGTACTTTTAGACATGCTGGGTGTTATTCAACATATACAGACATCTTGAAAGACTCAGCCACAACGACATTACTGCAAGAATCAGGACCTGAAACCATGGACATTTTGGGCAGGGACTGACCATTCATGGAAGCAATGTAGGCCAAGGACTCAAATGCTGTACTGCAACACAGAAAGCCAAGAGCTATAAATAAGACAAATATCACTGTTACTCTATGCCTGCACAGTGCCTGCTTTAAGGACTTCAAGCAAGGCTTGTGGCTGTTACAGAGATCTATCTGCATCTCAGGAATTTCATCACATGAACCACAAGAACAGATTGGGCAAAGCCAGGGAGAACAGGTCTGCAAAAGGTACATCTTGTCCAGTGTATGATTTCCAGTAATGGGCACTAGAACATGCAGTGGGCTAATGCTGCAGACGTCCTCTCCCTGGCATAATCCCTGCATGCAGCCCTGGGGTTCCCAAGGCATCACCTCCTCTCCACCCCTCTCACCCGTGCTCCTCAGCATGCCAGCGCTATGGAAACACACATTCCAGTTTGTCCCAAAGTGATGGAAAAAGTATATTTCTGCTTGCTGTCTCACGGACCCTGTGCAGGTGCCAGGGGCAGCACTCAGGTCACCACGGCCCTGCTGGCTGCAGGAAGAGGAGCCAAGCAGACGTGTGCCATGTGCCCGCACCCCACAGAGCTTCCTAATCCCAGCAGCAAGGCCACTTAAAAAAAAAAAAAAAAAATTTGAAAGATGATATTTCATAGCCCCAAGGCTTAGGCATTGTTTCAAGTATTTTTTAGTGGAATTTGATACCGTTAAAGCATGAAGGAATAGAAATATTCCTGCCTGTTCCCAAGCCCACATATACCTTAACACACACCAGCACCAACAAGCTTACCCACCCAAACCTGCTAACTTGAGCACAGGAAAATAGTGCCCACAACCCTTCTGTTGTACAGCCATCTGATCCCACAACCTTTAATCCTCTCTGTCATCCCTGCAAGATCAGGCATTAACATCTCTGTAACCTCTTGTACTAATTAAGATAGCAGATCTATGGTATTCGGCTCCGCGCTGGCTTCAAAGCCAAGCACTGACAGGCTGCTGAAGTGTTTGTGCATTTCAGTGAGTGGCCCTTGTAAGACAAATTATAATGAACACACCACAGGAAGCTTTAATAAAGAAACATGCAGTCATTAGAGAGGGGCTAAAAGTAAGAAAAAAATATAATCCTGAGCTAGGCTTTGGAAATTAACAGGTGGGAAGCTTGCTGCTGTGGAAACAGCCCCTGTTTCTAAGCACTTTGTAGGCACTCTGAAATCTGGACACCCTGTCCAGGCTCTGTCCTTTCTACAAAAGAACATTTAAACGGTCCCAGACCATTTGCTTCTCCAAAGCATGCCTCATATTACAAATGACCTTAAAGGCAGCAATAGCTTCCAGTAGACTCCCAAAAGAGAAGCCAAAGCAGTTTAAGGTAAACGTGAGCAGCGAATCCATCCCCTCTGTGCTAAAACGATTTCAGAGGTACGTAAGATATGTAAATGCATCCCCAGTGTTTTTACTGTCTAACTCATTTCTCCAGCCCAGACTGCTGCAGCAATGCGGGGTGCTTCCTTCCCAAACCTCCCCCAAGCTGCACACCCAGAAGGGCTGCACCGCTGGGACCGACCGCAGCCCCAGGCTTTGGGATTCAAACAGCACTGCCAGGTCAGGAAGGTCTGACTCAGCTGGAGAGGAGGTTTGAGCTTAAGGCCCAGCCCAGGACACAGGATTGAATAAAGTTTAAATCCTGAAAGCTGCTTAAGTCTTCGTATTGCTATTTTTCACTTCACTGTACCCACTCATGCTGCACTGATGAGAAACCAAGCAGTCCCTGAATTTACAGGCTGAGACACCACTGAGTTACAGGGAAAAAGAAGCTATAAAAGACATTTCCTATGTAAATACCACTAAAACTCTTCACAAGCAACATCAGAGATAGAGGATACAACTGGCACAAGAAGAAACATTTGCAAAGAAGGCAGAGAAACAACAACAACAAAAAAGCTGTAAGTGGCAGGAACTAGAGTAACTCAGGTCTCACTGAATGAAGAGAAACCTATTTGCTTTGCAGTTTCTTTGGTTACGTAAATTGAGTTTGGTAAACAAGCTCCTGTCTCATAGCTCCAAGACCAAACACAAAAGGAAAGAGATACCAACTTCATCCCTTCTGCAGCTTTAAATAGAAGAATTAATAAACATTAAAAATATTACGATGCACAGATGCACAGAAAAGCAATTCTCTCTTCCTCTGATTACCCCTTCCAACAAGAAGGTTCAAGAAAATTTCTTCCAGACTTTTCTAACCACCTATCATAGAATAAAAAAGAGAGAGAAAAAAAAAAAAAAAAAAAAAAACTCTTTCCAATGTCCTGAACAACTTTTACTTTCCCCCTACTACCTTGACCACAGTCCTTGCTAAATAGAATTTGCTGCATGTGGCGTTGGTGGAGCCTCATCATTTCAATGCCATTCACCTTTATTCTTTGATTCTCCATCTCCTCCACCTGCTGGCTCAAGCCAGTGCCAGCCCTTCCCAGAAGACCTGATAGCAAACCAACTAATTTGGCCCTAGAAGTTCGTATTTCTGTGCTTGCTTTCCCTGCTCTGCCCTTTTCATGGGAGCAGAATCAAAATAAAGTATTTTGGGAATAATAATAATAAACATAACCATAACTGGAACACTGAGATGAATTTAAAATAGGACCCCAGAAAACTTTCTCCCATCAAAAAGTGCCCCCAATGGAAGCCTTTGGGTACACCTGAACTCCCCAGGGGAGCCTTTACGCAGCCCCACATGCAACCGGACTCTGTCTTTGCTCTTTCCAAACAACCCTAAACGTTATAATAATAAACTATTTGTTTAATTTCATTACTTTCCTAAACATCTCTACTGGAGTTCACTTCATGCTAGTATACTTTGCCAACTTAACTTTTTAAAAAACTTTTTATTGATATAGTGTTGCACAGACATTTACATTTCTTGGAGGAAGGGAAAGGCAGAGAGGAAAATTAAATTACTTTGCTTAGTGATCTTAATTATCTGAAATAATTACCTTCAGTCAATTCTCAAACAAGAACCCTCTGGAGAATGGCATATTTTAGTTTGGATAAAGGAAAAGGAATTGAGTCCAAAGGAATACATTTTGTAACTTATTTAGATACACCTAATTAACCATCTGACTGAGGAATCCAATCAAAGCTTCTCTATTACACTTAATTATTAAAAGCAATTTAGAGGGGAAAAACTAAATGAGGGGTCTAAAAGAGCTCTCTATGACTCAAAGGAAAACTTCAGCAAAGAACTGAATAAATGGGTGAAAGGAGGCCAGAAGTAAAGTGTTTTTAATAAAAGTGATTCGATTCCTAGCCAGGCTCCAGCACAGAGGGATGGTAACCCTGGTGTTTTGTATACAGCTCTCCTCTGGAAGGAGCATAAAGATTTTTAGGCTTCCCAGAAATGGGCAGAGCTTCATTAAGACCTTTTCAGTGGAATGTGAGGGAAATGCTTTGTTCTTTAAGCAGAAGTTGTTGACAGCTTGCAGAGACATTGGCCAATTAAAAGAAATGATCCCCATTACATTAATTACAGAAAACTTTTAAAAGTCCTCCTAAGACTTTTTGCATGGATTTGTGCATCCAAATGTGTATCTCCTTGTCTGGAAAGGGAGAAAGCAAGTCTTGCTACTGAATGCTTATGACAAGATGTGAGAATTTGATTGGGGTTTGTTTTTTTAGCCAAAACACAATGGGGAGGTATTAGAGCCAAGAGCGAGGAAGCAGATGCCAGGGCTGGCAGAGGTGCTTTCTTTCACCCCACCTGAGCAGAGCATTGTTCCCAGCAGTGTGCCTTCTTCCTCATCCTGCTTCAGCTTTCACAAATTCATAAGGCAGAGAACAATATTATTTTATTTTGATGTGAATATATTTAGCAGGAGTGTCTCATTCCAAACGTGTAATGGATTCCTGCTCAGTGGGATATCCTATTTTTGATGCAAAATTGTATTTCTTTGTCTGCATCCCTGCGTTACAACTGCTGCATCTCACCATCCGCCTCGCCTCGCTCCAGCTCTGCAGGGAGAGGCTTCATGTGCCTCTGAGGGTGTACAGGATGGGGTCTGGAAAGCAAGGAGGGTACACAGGATGGTGCAGGCAGGACAACATTCCTGTCTCAATGCTGCTTGTACATCTTTTGCCAGTGACACAGAGAAATAAGGCTGAAGAAAACCTTACACGCTCATCCAGCCAGCCTTTACTGTGATGGAGTTAAATTCTGCTGTCTCCCCTTTTCTAAAGTGAATAACTCACTGCTCAGTGTGCCAGTTAATAGTTATAACAAACTCCAGGTCTCCTGGAAGCAGAGTAAAACATTGTTTTCATACAGGGGAGATAGCTCCTCTACACAGGTAGCTTCTCTCCTGAATTTCCTTGCGCAGAGAAGTTCAGCCTCACTTGTCAGCCCCCAGGGCAATTCAAGGACTTAAAAGCAGGATACTGTTTAAGGGTTCAATCAAAGCAAACAAACTGCTAAAAATAAATTGGCATCCCATCTGTTACCAGGCAGGGAATTTAGTCTTAGCAGTCAGGGGACGGGATGAAAGGCTGCAATAAACACCTTGAAATGGATATCTGAGAAATTCTGTGGCCTCAGGTAAATGGTCTGATTTTCTCTTCCTTCCTTTGCACAAAAAGTTTTTTTAATTTATTTTTCCTAAGGGAGAGAAGTGAGCACAGGCTTCTGTGGTACGAGGAGGGAAGCAAACAAATATTGAACATCCAAGTTTAATAATGTTCAAATGAACTACTGCTGATAAACATGGTTTCACTGGCAGAACATGAAGCACAGGGGGTGATCCAAACCTGGTGCCAGCCCAGCCTGCTCCCAGCGAGCAGCATGGCAGGCAGCGTGTTGAAATCCACTCCTGTAGCACCCAGGGAAACTATCTGATATTCTGGTCTCTCCTGACAGCAAAAGCCTTTCTGTGGCAAAGCCTTTCCTCAAGGAGTAAATATTTTGCAAATTAACAGCATGCTAATGGACTACAGTGTATGTTACTGCTGCAGCAAAACACGGGGTGCCTGTGAAAGTCTATTTACCTGCGAGAGGCAGCGAGCAGCAGGAACCTGCCCAGTACTTCAGATAAAAGACAGCAGAGAGCTGTCTTCAGGCAAGCAGCACTGTTTCCTACAGGTGTATCCAAAATATATTAAAAAGACAACAAAGAGAAATGGGCAGGAATTAAATGCTAACATGAAACGTGCCACCCTGCCTGCAGTGGGACCAGGCTGCTGCGCCCGCAGCGGGAGCTGGGAGGGAGCCCAACCCGAAGGAGGACCTTAAACAGGACTGGTGGCACGGCCAGACACAGCTTCACGAAGAGCAGACAAGTAATGTGTGATAAAAAATAAGAACTCACTATTGAAACCCCAAAATGCTTCATTCTCAGCAGAGGATGTAAAGGATTTGGTGGGCAATAGCTGGGGAATGATGGAAGGGGTGGGCTGTGGTGCTGGTACAAACTGCACGTTGCATGACTGGTGCACCCCATTGCTGCTGACTTTGTTAGTTCAGTCGTAATAAATCAAAGTGTTTTGTGCTGAACAAGCACAGATAATAAAGCCACGTTGAATCAAGAGTTTTCATACCAGTGAGATGCCTGGACATACCATTTTGGGATATGTCTGCAAATTCATTAGTAACTTCTGGAAACTCTCTTCCTTTTGGCAAGCATCCTTCTTGTCCCCCAAGGAGCTGGCATCCACATCCTCCAGGATATTCACTGCTTGGCTCCTTGTGTTGGCAGTGATCTGCATTAATATATCATGTCTGATTGGATTTACTTTTTCTAAAACCAGAGGGGGAAGGCAATTGAAAATAAAAAGTAGAAAGTGCTTTTCTAAGAAGTGTCCAGTAAAGCACAGACTTTGCTTTTCATCTGGTGAAAATATTATCATTTTAATTCAGGAAAACACCATGTGAGAATGAGTTCAAGTCCTCATTTGAATCTACAGAGGCTTTTCTTTTCCAGAAGGACCATATTTTCTTCGGGAGCTTGGTTTTTCCTGGCCACGATTCCCATGCCTCCTACCAGCTCCCATCATGTCTGGCCTTTTGCCTTTCTTTTTTTTTGAAATCTGGTTTTACTCTGTATCTCAAGAGAAGGCAGCACTCACTGATCAAATCACACACATGCACACAAGAAATATAAAATTTGACATTGTAATTATGGAGTTCTCATATTAAATCTATGTTCATTTTGTGTAGAAGCAGCTCTTGAGCATTATCACCATTGCCTTTTGTTGATTTTTCACAAATAGCCTTATGAGAGCTGCTTAGAGTTTTTGTTGCCATTCAAGCTGTGAGATCATTATGAACCAGAAGATTGAAACTTTAAGATGCAAGACAACATGGATCATAGCCAAGAAACATATTTGGGAAGCAAAAATAAAGCAGATGTTTAAAGTCAGGAGAGCCTGACAGACAGAGATCTGTGGAGCTCAGAAAATACAGGCTGGTTTAAGCAGAAAGAAAAAAATAATAATAATAAAGTGCCAGCTCCTCCTGGTGCTGTCTGGGGCTGCTGGTGAGCACACTGACAGTGTTATGCTGGGGGTGCATTCCCCACAGCATGCTGGTACGCTGCATGCAGCCCTGGGGCTCTGAAGCAGCCTCTCACGTGGAAATAGCACTTCCATTCCTGATTTTGCTCCTTCTAAGGCAGCCTCTTGAGCAATTTGCCTTTTACACCTTACTCTTTGATAGGGATGCTCAGAATACCCTGCCTTCCTCTCTGCCATTGCCAACCTGAAAATGGACACCTGACAGCTATTTCTAGTTCCTGGCTATATAAATAATGAATGGTTTCATACCGGGAGGAATCAAATAGCACCAGATGACTCTGGTAATAAATCAGGAGAAAGGCAGGTGGTCTCTTGTCAGGCATCTCAAAACCGATGTGCAGCTTTATGAGGAGGGAGGTGGCTCCGGTACAAAACCCATCAATATAAATCTCAGATGCTTAGAAGTTACAGCACTCCAGTGCTGTTTTAGGCATTGTCATAGTTCTGGTCTTGTATGAAGAGTTCTCAGCAAAAGGCTAGTTTAAAGAACAAAACTGCACCCCCTAACTTGTGGTTTTTGTTCACCACTGTTCCCTAAGCCTAACTTCATAGCATTCAGTGGGGGAACAGCTCCCCTCCGCCAGGCTCACTAAAGAAAAAATCTAGTAAATGCGTGATACTTGGGGTGGGAAATTAAAACTCGCCTTCCTCCCAGTGACCACTAGGTAGCTCTCTACTCACTTTTAGACCTTGACAACAAGCAACCATTTTCACCACGTGCAACTGCTAGCACCTCTCCCATCGATCTCCCCCCTGCAGCTGGTTTGTCCCTTCCTTTACACAGTTCTTCTAGTCTTAGTCTCTGTTCTGCTTAGAAAAGTTTTACTTTTAGGGGAGAAAAAAAAAAAAAAAGAAAAAAAAAAGGCAGGCTGAGGTCAGCTGAGCACGAAAGCCAGCATCCGTCTTGTACACTGTCAGATGGGATAGGAAGGAGGTGGGAAGGATCCTGCTGAAAAGAGGTGGTTTGGATTTAATGCTGCTGTAACGAACTGCACGGTGTGCCTGAAGATGACAGAGCACCTGGAAGGTGGTCTATTTACCCATAAGGATAACTGTCATCTACTTACACAGAACAGAGAAAAGAGTGTCTAAATAGGCTTGGATATATGCCCTGTGCCATAGCAGACCATGGTAGCTGCCAGCAGGTGTCCCAGAGCTATTTCCGAATAGTCAGAAAACAGATACTCTGAGTAACTGCATCTAGCAGGATCCGGGAAGATAAAAATTTCTCCAAACATCACAAAACCAAGGTAATGGCTTATTAGGAGTAACAGCACCTTGGGAAATCATACTACACTGTTTCTCTGGCCAGGTTACACATAGGTGAGTAAAGCAAACGCTCCCGAGTGCTGCTGGTCAGTCTCATGAAAGTGTGAGGACAGCTTCACATAGTGCCAGTCCAGGGTGCTAAAGTGCAGTTCACGTTTTCAGACAAAGCCGGCTTTTATCAGTACTCCCACATGCAGAGGGATGGACTCTGTGACTGCTTATGAAATGTTTTGTCATCTCACTTCAACTTTTCAGTAAGCTGATGAAAAAAAAGCATAAATCCATCAGACATGTTGTCTTACCAATTCCTGATATGTTTTGGCTACTTACAGAGAGTATGAGAAGTCTTCAGAGCAGATGTGAGATTCAATCTTGTTTGCTCACTTGTCATCACTCAAAAACCAAAACAAACACGCCTGCTCCTGCAGGAGTTAGCCCCCACGTCCTGTCTGCTCTGCCTTGCTGAGCTGCGTGCTTGCTCGTGCTGCCCTGGCTTTAAGGGTGACTTTTGGTCTGTAGCTCAGTTTTGTGTTCCTTAAAACTTGCTGCAAAGCAGCAATAGTGAGCCAAGGAAACTGTGGAAGAGGAATATGTGGCAATTATGCTGAAGACATCACTCATTTAAACAAAATCTCAGATGACATCATACTGCACTTGAAAGAAAGGTAATCTGGAAGGAGTCACAAAAAGCTCTTTCGTGCATAACTTCCCAAACACTATCCCTAGTCTGTAGGTTTTTCAGCATTTGCACTGAGTTCCTCTACATTGCCAGGGGTATTTCACAGGCAAGTGGAGCTCCCTATGAGCTCAGAAAAACATAAAAGCAGACAGGATACAAGTTTATTATGAATGCCTGTTTTCTCTCTGATATTTCATCATGGGTTCCAAACTTAGTGATGATTCTCATGAGAAGCTTAAAAATGCAGAGCTGGTTTGGTAGGACTTGCACATGTTTCTCCAGAAGTGCTGCATGCAGTTTTTCCGGAATTTATTTTCATAACTGAGCTGTCCCTTCCCAGTGTTTTGCCCTGTTCCTGCTGCACTGGCAGAGCCAGGGACCACCGGCTGTGTGACGCCAGCAGAAATAGAGGCAAT
Organism: Aythya marila; assembly: GCF_965140915.1. Lineage (NCBI taxonomy): Eukaryota > Metazoa > Chordata > Aves > Anseriformes > Anatidae > Aythya > Aythya marila. The sequence continues at coordinate 1,421,383 of NC_139065.1, forward strand.
GGAAAGCCAGGTCCAGGCTGTCCCCATCCTCCTCTGGGACTGCTGAGCAGAGCAGGCAGTGGTGTCAGTGTCTCACCTACAGACAGTGCAGAGGGTTTTTTTCTTGCGCTTGTGCCCGTAACTGCAGATAAAACAGAAAAAGTGATTTGAAGCTGCTATCTGGCCCAAGAGGGAAAAAAAGCTTAGCAGAAACACACATAATCCCAGATGAGACAAGATGAAAATAATCTAATTAGATTCCTTCTTAAGCTAAATTCTACAGTACTGTTATCTCCTTGGTTATTTACTGCACACAGTAATAGGCAGACAAAATAAAAAATGTTCTTAGTATTTCAGCCAGATTTCAGCATCTTTAAATATTTATAACTGGAGAAACATATTTTTACTGGGAATTATTTAATACATTTTTTATATTTTTTAAAACATCTGCCTCAGGTGGCAAAATAATCGCTTGGAAACTGTGAATTTCAGGTGCACCTATTGATCTGTGAAGACTGACAGATGTAACTTTCCCCAGCAGACTAGAGAGGGGCAGCCCTCCCTACCCCTATTCCCCATCAGTTACCTCCATCCTTTGCTCCCTCTGGTGCTCCCCACATGCTGAGAAGCCCCAACCACAAGAGGCCGCAGAGCTGCACATCCCAAAGCTTCATGCCCACAGCTCAATAGCCAGAACTTGCCATGATTTCCTGGGCTTCTCCTCCCCCAGATGCACAGAATGAAGTTTTGCTTTTTATGGATGCATAATTAACCCCTTGAGTAAATATCTATTCAAACCTACATAATTAGTACTTAATTTTTCAAAAAGCTAATGAAAGGCCCTTTTAGGTTCCTAATTGGCTGCTACTTCCCATTAGTCAACTCTCAGTATGAATTATCAACATGGAAAATACAAGAAACTATGCAGACAGTGAATGCCACGCTAAAAAGCCCACAAGCAGGACAGCCAAGCATCTGGGGTATGATCAAATACACCCACTGTGGATTGCAGCTGTGCAATACAAACTAAAATTGATTCAAAAGGAGACATTCTTAACATGAAGACATTCGGTCTCAAACCCAAACCCACAGTGTTTGATTTTCAGGTCATAGATTTGTTGTAAATTTGGGGGTGGTGGATCTTGTATCACATCAGGACATGTCCCCAAAAGACAGGTGTCTATGAAAACAATGGCAATATAAGAGAAGTGCTACCCAGAATTATTTAGAGGCAGGTAATCAAGCTATACAGTAAATGGACCACTGAAGAGCTTAATTAACAGCATGTGCTTATTAGGAGCTAATTACATGATTCTTTACCATTTTGAAATGAACGGTTACCACTTAGTTCACAGAACCTTAATTACCAGGTTAGGGAGAATGTGAAAAACCTGCTGCTAAATTCTTTGGGTATCTCAGTTAACAATTTAACCACTTCATTTACAGAAAATAGTCTGCAGAAAAGAGCAACTCTTTCCAATAAAGCCAGTATAGATTCAAAGAAGCATCTAGTTCCAGATCAACACACTCCAGGTCACGCTGTAGATGAATGAACCTCCTTGCCTCACAGCCAGTGCCTGTGTTTTACTCTTAAAGCAACAAAGGAAAGCAAATAATGCCTACATCCACTTGTGAGGAGTACATAATTGAATTACACGGTACTGCAAGGAGCTTGTCTAGAATAATACCTTCCCTTAACCGCTGCTCAGAAATACTGGCTACACAGCTTATAAAAGTCCCTATTTATCTATTTTTGCTCCAAACTCAGTGTTTTCATTGGCTGTGCTGCAGTGCTCTCTGCTGGCACCAGCCTGGGATTTCCTGCGATGCCACAGCAGAGCGAAGCCAGCAGCAGGGCTGTGCCGTGCACCCTGCACCCCGTCACCTGCACCCTGTCCCTTGTCCCCAGCCCAGGGTGCTGGGTGGGACTTGGCACGAAACCTCTGCGTAGCAGGGGATTGCCCCGCTGGTGCTGTGCCAGCCCTGAGGGCTTACAACCCATGAGTCAAGCTCCTGGAAAACCCTGAGACTACCAACACTAGTTCTTGGTATTTGCTTTCTGACCTTGTGTTTACATTTCGGGCGTCACATCTCAAAACATTGCTCTGCTTGAAAACCACCCTGCTGATGCCTCCTGCACAAACAGCCTGGCTGCCCTGCTTGCCTTCTCACTGATGATACTCACAGACATTTCCTTGTTTCACTTCGCAAAAACAGAAGCGTTCCAGGTCCCTTGTCACCAGAGGATACCTGAGCCAAGTCCCACTGCTTTATTTTTTCCAAGGCAAAGGTTTCTGGCATCATCTGGTGGCAAAACCCAGCACCAGGACCAAAGACCGGACGCGTTTTTCTTGCATGTCCCTCGCAGGCTGCTCCCTGCAGCCCCCTGATGCCGGGGCAGCAGCCGAGGCCTACGCGGGGCCGGGGCTGCAGGTGCCTTTCTGGCGTCTCCGTGAGGCCTGCATTGTGCTGCAGTTTCCATCCCACCTCCTCGTTTCTGATTCATGCTGTTAAAAACTAGATTGTTGCTGGCTCTCTGCGTCTTTGGTTAATAACTGCTATTTTAACGCAGGCCCATGGAGAGCTCGGCAAAAGTCCCTGAACTGACTCGCTTGTTGTCCCAGATTTCTGCCAGGCAAGGTCGAGAGCTGCCATCTCGATGGATTCTTTCCACCACAAAGCACACAAGGGGACTTTTTACCTCTCGCTCCCCCCGGGTTGCTGGTATTTTTCTCAGTGTGTTTCTGAAGGCCAAACCCAGAGCACTGATGATCTGGGAACTTTGCAGCTCTCACCATGTTTTCAAGCAAGTTTCTTCCTGCTTTTACTGTGCCTGGCATTGTCCTGCTGCAGCTGTGCTCTTTCCATAAGATTTATAAGACACTGACAGCAAGTGCTACAGGAGCAAAACAAGGAGTGCTTACCCACTTCAGCTGAGTTTATTGCAGGCCTCTCATTTCCAATAGAGCTGACAGCAGCACCCAGACTCCAAGGACTGGAGTGCAGTAAATGCTTCCCTTTTGTTCTCATTATCTCTACCTTAAACTTCTCTCAAGGCAATCGCATTATCCTGCATAGTGTCACCATTAATTTCATTTCCCCTTAATCACCCTGTGACCATCTCAGCCTGGCCTGACTTGGTGCCCCAGCTCTCCTGCGTCGTGCTCCCCAGCACAGCCATGGGCAAGGGGTCCTCGCACCCAGCCCCACTCCCAGCCACTGGCCAGGAGAGGCTGAAAAGATGGAAAATGAAGCAGCCCTGCCAAGCACCCAGCTAGCCTTCACCTACCGGCAGCTACCCACCAGCAGCATGCAGTTGCTATTCAACTGCTAGTTAGCACACGACTTGCTGATAGCATGTAAGAAAGTAGATGAACTCCAAAGGATATCAATAAGAAACCCAGATGATGCCACTCAGCGCTGGGCTGAGGACCTGCATCTCCTGGTGCTGCTATTCCAGAGGCATTGAAGGCAGGAACAGGTGAAGCTTTATAAGGTTTTCAAGATCAGATCAATGCAAATTCCACCAAAACCTGGAGCTGAAGGAAAGCTTAAGATTTGAATCCACATCCAGAAATTTTGACCAAAATCCCTCACACTGTGGAGCTTAGATTGACAGAGTTCAGCCAAAAAGAAAGGGAGAATACTAATCAGCCACCTTCTTGGGATTAAGCTAATGAAGATTTAAAAAAATAATAATAATCTTAAAAATAAAGGATTTCCTCGTATTGCCTCAGAGCTGATTTCTGCCTGACATAAAACTAAACTTTGCAATGGTATGTACATTTTTCATGCATTATTCTAGATGGCAGTGTAAATCAACTGAGAGTGCAGTCAGTAAAGTTGTTATTGCCAACCCTAAAAATTCTACATTATAGAAAAAAAAATAGCAAATAATTAATATTTCCTATATTCATATGTGCTGTGCTTCTCAGGAAGGCAGGGGTTTTGAAAGTCAAAATAGAGGCAATGAATGGTTTAAAATAGTCCAAAACTCTGTGGGTAGAGATTAATCTCTGCTGCAATGATTTTTCTCCATGCTTTTGTGCCATATAAAGATGGTGGAGAACATCCTCTTGCCAGCCCTGGCGATGAGTGCTGAGGTGCCGGAGCACCCAACTTGCCCAGGTCAGTCCCCAGGGAGCCCTGTCCGGTCCCGTCCCATCCTGCGCAGCCCCATGGCCCTTCCAGCCTCACAGGAAGAAAACACGGTGTTTGTCTGATTAAGGCAAGTTACATTTGCATTCCACCCAGGACTGTTTTAATATCAAATTGGCTGCTCGAGGGCAGCTGCTGCAGCTGCGAGCGCCCGAGCATCCTCCAGGCAGCGGAGCAGCTTCCTCAGCCCTGCTGGGGAGCGCTCCTCTTCCCGCACCAGCGCTGCCAGGTACCGCCGCTGTTATTGACAGAGACGTGCACGCACATGCACACCCACAAGCAGCTTATTCTCGTGTCAATTTACTCCCCTGTAAGTGCTGCCTAGCTACCGGCACGGCGGAGACATCTCCTTCCTCCCTCCCTGCCAGCCGGCTGCCTGCCAGCGCCCAGGCAGGCTCCAGTCCCCCAGACCCACGGGAGCTGAGCAGGAGCACGGGGGAGCAGGAGTTGCTTTGTTTCTGCTGACTTGGGTAAGCGAAATATTATTTCCTTAATAACCGTTTGCCTTTCTGGGCAGCAAAGCAGGTGGGATTCTGGCTAACTGGTTCGGTTTTTTTTAATGATTTGTATCTCTTAACAGGAAAATCCTGGAGGACCTCTGTGCACAGGCTGTTAGTCCTAGTATCCTACTGCACTCGCGTGTTATATTTAGCAGTTTCATAGAAAGCTGCCTTCTGACATTTTACTTCAAAAGTATTTTAAGAATCTGACATATTTATATTGAAAAATGTGATTTTGCAAGTGGTCATCAAGGGCTACTAAGTTAACACGCTGCTTTTGAAACAATGGGGTGGCTTAATGTAGATTTGTTTTTAATGGCAAGCTGATGTTTTCAATTTCTTGTTCTTTTGTCCCTGAACACAGAGGCTGGCCTGTCAGTTAATTCATTCACATGCAGATTGCTTGTTTTGGTGTATATTTTAAAGCAAATCCTTTGACTTTGTATTCTCCCCCTTATTTTTCTTTAAACTTTTTTTTTTTCTTTCTAATTCTAAAGGCAGAATCATGAAAGAAGCATGTTTCTTCCCCCTACACATGTAACTTTGTCACAAGACTATTAATCATGCCTTACAATAATTTTGCTAGTGCAGTATATCCATTCAGAAGCAGAGTGTCTGTCTGCAGATGGATTTGTTACTGTGAGATATGAAAGCTGAACAAATTTCTACAGGAAATATTTAAGCAAGGTCATAATAACACTCATTATATTCTAAGCAATGATGTGTCATTTGCTGGATCAGACAGAGTACAGCAGCAGTCACATTTATTGACTTTGCCTGTGAAGAGCCCAAAGGTTAGACATTCATTTTGAAACTACTTACTACTTTCAGCATATACTTATTAGGCTGAAGTCCTGCATACTGCTTAATTTGTTATGATGAGGAAAAGGAAACTAAACAAATTAAAGCGGTGTTAAGTACTTTTTTTTCATCTTCAAATGTCTTTACCTCTATTAATAGGTATTTCCATTTTATTATGTGATCCCAACATATCATTGCTATTGCATCATCAAAAGTGGATGGGCAAATGGGCAAATCCAGACCTTTCTCTGGATTGGGGGTTTAAAATGGTGCATTCTGCAGGTGCATGTCGGGTGCGCTCCATCCCATTCTCCCTCCACGCATCCCACTGCTGTGGCTGGAAAAGCTGCCCACCGAGGCAAGGGATGCTGCACAGGCAAAGGGGGTGTCAGGATGGAGCTGACAATCGACACGTGCCAGGAGCATGCCAGGAGCGTGCAGACGGACACATCACACGGCAGGAAAACCTGCCAGCCCAACCACAAAGACTGTTTGCCCAACTTTTGTTACGATGTTTTCCATTCCTGTGGAAAACAAAGCCGCTTCAGCTATGCGAATAAATCCATTAAACCCTGTTTACCTGTACACTGTGTACTGGCACTGAGAAAGGTCTGGACATTGCTGGACAAGAGAATGAATAAATAAATTTATGTTTTTAAAAAAAAGACAACAAATGTATCAAACAATGCGTTTTCTCAAACTGCTGCAAAGTGCAACAGGTGGCTTAACCAGATCAAGAGATGAAGTGAAAGACAAGTTCACAAAGCCTGCACCAGGAAAATCACAGGTCCTGTAATCCAGTATCATGGCCAGACTGCGAGGCCTCTGTGTTCTGCACAAAGCCCCCATGCAAATAGCTCTCTGTGCATCAGGACAGGAAAAAGTATTGAGAAGAATCTGATCCAGCATGAGGAAGGAGGAAGGTGGGCAAGTGTTTATCACTTGAGTACATATGCGGCTTTACATTTTGGGCAATTCAAACATTGCATTATTTTGCTCCCAAAATAGCACCACTTACTCCCCTTTCTCTCAGAAAGGCGAGCTGAGGCAGGAAATGACTTGTTCATGATGATACAGAAAAACTGAGAAAGCAGGAAATCAAATACACGTGTATGGAGTCAGAGCTATTCATCCAGCCTTTCCTCCAGATATCAGCAAAACCAAAATGCTGTAGACATGGAGTGACAGAAGGAGAAACTATAAGACGAACAGATGATTCACAGGAGACCAAAGAAAACACGTTACTATCTTCCTTCTAGAAGCAAAATCTATCTAAAATAGAAATTGCTTGAATTCATAAGGAGTGAAAAGTGAAAATACTAAGAGGATCAAGCTTAAAATAGCCAACATTGAGCAAATCTTACACTTGTGCTCATGTGGGGTGAGGTAACAGACACCCATCAGTTTCCATGATTTCCCCACCCTTTCAGCCACATCCCACAGCTCCCTCCAGATTCCCCCCCAGCTCCCCAGGTCCTGGGCAGCACTCAGGCCCCTCTCGTGGGGTCTCTGGACCGGCTGCGATGCAGTGGCAGCCCTGAGCCCACCTGGCTGCAGCTCCCCTGCACGGCCTGGTCCCACCTCGCTGGGACAGCGCAGCCCCCACGGGGCTGGTGGGACCAGAGGGAAACACGGCTCGTCCCCAGTGTCCCTGCTGAAAATTCTCTTTTGGGGAAGTTCCTGTTCTGGAGAGGCTTGAAGGGGTGGGATGGATGGATGACTACAAAATAAAACTTAATCGTGGGGCTCAAAATATTGGCAGAAAGAGGTTTCTACCAAGTCATCATCATTTTTGTGAAGAATTTTTGATCTTCACTGATTCTAAGCAACAAGTTATGGCTGCTTTCTGTAAGGATTTGTATTTTTAACAGTTACACATTGCATTAGAATACATAAAGTAAAAAAAGGTCAAGTGCACAGTGGCCTTTAGTGATTTTATAGACTGAAGCCCTCAGCTGTCTGCAATGGAGCCAGTTTTGTTTTCCATACTGTTAAATTAACCTTTAAAAATTGTGTCAAGGATCTCAAAATCCTGAACATGCTAATTAAGGAGATAAACTAGGTTCAGGAGGAAATCAGTGCCTGAGCTGTCTGTCACAAAACAAGATCTTTCAGCTATTTCTCTGCTTTCATACTTCCCCCTTTTCCAACCAGTTGTACACGAGAGGTTTGGTTTGACTTTGGTTCAGCTGCGCCCTGCAGGGCAGCTGTTCTTGTTGCTGGGAAGGGAGATGCTCCACGTGCCAGAGCTGCTGCTGTTGGCACCCAGTCAGTTCCCTTTTGTCCAGGGATATTTTCAGTCCATTTCTTTTGTATCCCGATAGTGCGACAAGCCATGTTTGTTGACTTGTTTTCCTAATCTCAGGGCTTCTTTTTCACCTTGCAATGTACTCCCGGATCTGTAACGTTAGACCTGATCTTATTAGGAGCGTTTAGTTGTTTGTATAACATTTCACACCTCCCAGACCTTGTGTAAGCTGTAACTAATTCTCCCACCACGCCGGCGAGCTCCCGCACCGCGGAGTCTTACCTTGTGCATTACCACAGTGCTGCTCAGCCCCGGCTCTAAAGCGCTTACAGGTGGGAGGGGAGGTGGGAGGCGGGCTGGGACCCGGCCAAGGGCAAGCTGCCCGGAGATGCTGCCAGACACATCGCAGCCGGGTGCTGACCCACAGGCAGCATTACGTGCACCCTCATACTCCAACGCTGATGATGTGCTCGGCCACCACCCAGCAGAGCAGGGGTTTTACCGCACAAGGCTGCGTTTTCCTCTTTCTCTGCTCTGACCGTTGTGCCACTGTGAGCCAAGGATTAGTCAGCCTGGTAAAATCCCAGCTGTGTTTCCCTTTTGCCTTCATCCTTCCCTGAGCAGGGGGGGCTCAGAGAGGCAGCACCAGGCTCCCGGCCCCATGCAGGGACACAGGCACCCCCTGCCACACCAGCAGCGGGCACTGGGGTGTGGGAGCCCTGTGAGGAAAAGGCAACGGGAAGGTCATGACTGAGAACGAAGCGAGCAGTCATTAACAGCAATTAAGGAAGACAGCATTGCAAACTGTCCAAGGCAGATCAACAAAGTGTTTTATATCAATTCCCTTCCCTGCAGTCACGAGCTCTTTAAACTATTTATTATTCAAGCAATAAAGCAGCTCAACTATAATCCGTCTGCATTGCTAGTTGTACCTAACTTTTTAATCCAGTAAGTCATGGATGCTTTAGCTAAAATTAGCAACCATTCAGCAGGGCTTTTTAGCACTCAATATGAAGCACAATATAAACATTTGTAATTGCCACCATGCACTAAAGGAGTGTACTGACAGGACAGGATTGCCATATGGCCACAGGTTCCTACCCAGCTGATCTGGTGTTGCTCTGCACGGGCAGCTGGAGCTGGACGTAATGGCAGGGACACACTCAGCTCTAATGTCTAAGTAGCAAAAGTAGTACAAAAAGTACAAAACCTCACATCCTTTAAAGCTGTTGTAAAGTCTGAATGCAAGCAAGCACCATGCGTGGCAGCCTGGCTTCTCCTGTTCTCCCTTCGAGCCCCCTCCACCTCCCTCAGCTCTCTCCTCCTCTTCCTCACAGCATTCCCTGCTTCCACTCTGGAGGAGATGGGCCGCAAGGAAGAGGACGACAGCAGCTCCTGGAAGAAACAGACGAGCAATATCCGAAAAACTTTCATTTTCATGGAGGCCCTGGGATCGTAAGTACCGCAGCTGCTCCCGAGGCAGAGCCACACCAGAGATCTCCTCCCCAACAAGTCCCCCCTAGGGCAGTGACTCCCCCCATGGTGTAGGCCAGTGGCACAAGCACTCATCTCCTGGCGAGCCAGCAGTGCTCTCCTGCCGAGCCTGGGGTGCTGCAGCCCAGCACAGGTTTCCTGCTGGTGCTGATGCTCACCGAGTGGCACCAGAGCCGCCCTGCATCCCCCTCACACGGCACCCCATGAGCTCTGTGCTTCCCTCCTTGCCCTCCAAGCCTGCAATGCAGCGTGTTTGTGATTCTGTGTGATTCTGGGCTTATGTTTTTGCTCTTTCCCTTCTGAACGCACTGGTCTTCGCTGCTGCAAGGTCGAGTAAGGTCAAGGGATGGCTCTGAGAGCTATAATAACGTCGTGTATTTAGCTCATAAACCCTGAATCACTTGAGGGATGAAACAAGAACAAGGATGTTCAAGTTGTACGATATTTCTCTGTGAGTTAACAGCTTAATTTGCCTATTTGTGTGAATGAGACGAGAAAGCGTTTCCAAGGTGGCGGAGGAGGAATTGAATTACCTCCAATAGGAGATTCTGCCACGTCCAGATTTTCCCTGACTTTAGAACCCACAGCAAAGCTTCCAAAAAACAGCTACTCCAGAGCTCAGCTATGTTTTAAATTATCGTGTTCCTGGTCAGCCTCCGAAATTACTTAAATTACCCAGCAGTTTCCTGTAAAGGAATGAGGCTAGAAAAAAGGTTTTGCCTCTCCTAGCCAACTTGTTGATTCATCATTTTTTAATAAGGGGCATAATTATTATAAACTGTTTGGGACAGATATATAGAACAGATGCCCCAGCATCTGATTTGTAGGTTGTTCATTTCCTACTATTACATTAGTAGGAAAATTTAGTATAAGAAATTGGGATTTTTTCCACATGCACCACTTCAGCTAGCTGACAAAAATAAATGAAGATCGGGGACTTAAAAGTACCTGGAAATTTCCCATCATCTTCCCAGAACATCCATAACTGTTGGATTAGGGACCTTAGAAAGGACACCCCTGCCCATTCCTTGTTTTCAGGAACATGAAAGTATTTCCATGAACCAGCCTTCAGAGCTCAAATGGATAAACAGAGGAAATGTGTGAAACAAGGAAAAAGTCCCCATGCCAGCTGATTTTTGAGCCAGAGGACAGAAGGCCATTACAAATAATTCACTGAGTGAAACCAAGATTCAAATTCATCTGTTGGGGTGCTTTCCTGAAAGTAAACATTTTTTATTTTGTTGTTGCTTTTAAAGGAATTCCTTAACCTTGCTGGGAAGCTGTCCTGGCACAATCCTAATTCCTCAAGCCCCCATGGTGTTTCAGGTGTTTTCACAGCACCGAAGCAGGAGGGAAGCAGGGCCCAGCGAGGAGCTGCCCCAGGCTCCTGCTCTCCCTCTGCATCGTTGCTGGCTGCCAGTAGCTAACACAGACACGCGAGCAAAGCAAAGCGCCAGATGGGCACAGCTCCGTGCTCACCAAACCCATTTGCACAGTGCCCTGGGTCCTTTGTTAGTGGATTACAGGAGGTATGGGTTTCCTGCCCTTGTTTACTGGGTTTGCTGCAATAGCATCCCAGCTGACAGCACGATTCCACGCGCTCACCTTCCTCACTCTACCTGCTAGCACCCTGCAGGGCTTGCAGACTCAGTGGCTTGTCCCATTTAACTGCCATCAATTAATCTGTTGTTCATTTGATGAGGATTGTTGGGGAGTGACCTGGCAAAGTATGCACTGTCACTGTCCTGAGACACGTGTTCTGCTGCCTGAGAAAAACCTTTAACAGGATTGCAAGCTTAAGACATGTTATAAATACCCGCTTGTCAGTGCACTGAGCTGAACTCCCTCAGGAAAGTACTAGGCACTCACTTGTCACGTTGTGACTAAGGTTACGCAGGTATAAACAGAGAGAAAAACCCATTAAATGCTGAATGGAAATACTAAGAAACAAGCTATGGTTATCCAGTCATTTTCCTCTCTATATACACAAAACTTTGACTGATACACCCCAACTGCAACACAACTGGGCTCTCCTCACTGCAATTTGTCTGCCTCAGTCCTCAGGGCAATGCTGAGCAGGGAAAGTGAAGCACTGCTTCGGCTAAAACAAAGGCCCTTTGAGGAGACACAGTCTGTAGTAAGCAGGAATTTGGCCTGGCTGGAACAGAGGTCTCCGATCATTCCCCGGGGCCATTAGCTGCAGCGAGCACTCAAGCTGCAGGCAGCCCCATTAGAGGGGTGGTTGTCTCTGCAGGACTCACACCTAGCCTGGGAAAATCCCCCGTGGTCCCAATGGATTGGAGAAGCCTGCTGCTGGCCGCCTGCCTCTCCAGCAGCCTGCTCCAAGCCTGGACAGCTGAAGTTCATCAAAGCCTGGCACACGCAGACAGTCCTGAAAAAAAGTGACTTAATTCCATCACAGGGAGCAAATTCATCCACTCCCTCAACATAGCTTCATGAGAAACTATGCAAATTTAACCTTTTCTCTACAGAGAAATTTTTTATTATATATATACATATTGCAAAATCTTTTATTGCATATCCTAATTTTGGGGCTGCTGGAAATGTAGTCCCAGCTTTACCATCAGCATCCACTTAGAGTTTGGTTTTCCTGCTTTTTTCTCTTTCTCTCTGTAACTATCCTCCCAGTTCACAGGAGCAGCATCTATTGAAATACAACTTCTCCTCTTTGCAGAGGTGCCTTTTCAGAAGTTTTCCTAGTGAAACAAAGAAGCACTGGCAAGCTCTTTGCTCTGAAATGCATCAAGAAGTCTCCTCTCACAAGGGACAGCAGCTTGGAGAATGAAATAGCAGTGTTGAAAAAGTGAGTATGTATACATGGTGTAAAGTGAAGCGGAACAAATGTCCTTTCCCAGGATGTGGCTCCAGAGCGAGACTAATACAAAGAAATAAGTATGTCTTTTTAAAGCATATACAAATACTGGTGCCAACTAGTGGAGTAGGAGCATTCCTTCTCTCGTTCCCCTGCTGGGTTTGTAACCCCACCACAGCCACACTGTCCCAGCCTGGGAAATGCAACAGATTGGGCAGAAGAACAGGCAGGGAAGGGAGAGCCAGAGTTAATGCTTTTACAGTCCAAGTAATACCCCTGATGCCGAGAAGGCAGCTGCTCAAAAACTGAGGGTTTGCCGCTGGGACAGAAGGTGCTCTGAAGGAAGCTTGCTGGGGCATCAACGATCCTGTGCTGCATGGATCAGCCACAAAACAACTCAGTGAACTTGCATTCACGATAAAAACAAGACAACTGTTGGGTCTTCAAACTTTTTCCTTGTCAGCTTTGTTTCTGACCCGTGACTATCTTTGCAGAATAAAGCATGAGAACATCGTGACTTTGGAAGATATTTACGAGAGCACAACCCACTTCTACCTGGTCATGCAGCTGTAAGTACGAGCAGGGCTGTTTTGTGTAGGCCTCAGAGGAAGCAGGAGGCAGGAGCAGGGCAAGGCACCGCATCTCAGCACAGCCCTGTGTGAATTTGTGGGTTTTACCAGGGGTGCTTGCTGGTTGCTGGTGCTCCCAGGGGAGTCTGCTGGCTCTGAGCCCTGCAGGGTGCTGCTGCTCAAGGAACTGCTCTGCTAGGAGGAAGTCAGCTCGCCTCAGAGGTGAGAACACAACTGCCTTTGTTTAATTTTCTGGCTTTTTCTTTCTGAACTACCACTGTAACAGGGTGTCTGGTGGAGAGTTGTTTGACCGGATTTTGGAGCGAGGGGTTTACACCGAGAAAGATGCGAGCGTGGTGATCCACCAGGTGCTGACAGCAGTGAAGTACCTCCACGAAAACGGAATAGTTCACCGCGACTTAAAGGTGAAGCCTGTCCCTCAGCCACAGCACTGCCTCTGCAGCCACCTAGCTTTCCCTTCTCTGTCCCATGACTTTCTGCTGTTTCAGTTTTCTACCACAAATTTCAGCCCCTGACTCTCTGTATTCACAGCCTGAAAACCTTCTTTACCTTACTCCTGAAGAGAACTCCAAAATCATGATCACAGACTTCGGCTTGTCTAAAATGGAGCAGAATGGCATCATGTCCACTGCCTGCGGGACTCCGGGATACGTTGGTAAGCCAAGGACCAGGAACGGGGTTGTACAGGTGGACTGTCAGGGAAAAAGGCTGTGCATTTACAGCACACTGTCTAGCAGAAAGGAAAAAATACATAATCACATATTAACAACAACACATCAGTCACAGATGCACTGCAGAGACACATAAAGAAATGGATTGCAGATGAGTTTAGAGACTGCAGAATCCCAGAGTGTTTAAAAGCACAAGAAAAAGATAATTCTAAAAGCAATAGATTTCTCTGTTACTCATGTATTTATTGAAAATTTACAAAAATAATTTTAACACAATGGGATGTTGTTTAATGTCAAACTGCATCGGCTTGATCAGCAGCTTGCTGGTCAAACCCTCAGGGTGCAGGCAGAAATCCTCAGTGTTTCTTTCTGTTCAATGCTATAAAGTAGGTACAGAAAGCAGAGACTAACTGGTACAGAGGGCTGTTAATGGCTTCTGCACTGATACCTCAGAGCCAAGTGTACAAGAAACTCCTCCTTCTCCCAGTATTGAGTCATTTACTATTGCTTGTAATTTTCATTTCTTTCTGCTTTTCTGCAGCCCCTGAAGTCCTCGCCCAGAAACCATACAGCAAAGCCGTGGACTGCTGGTCCATTGGAGTCATCACCTACATCCTGTGAGTAGAAGCAAAGAGCATCCCATTTTTTTCATGAGTTTCTCAACTTGTGTACTGCTTCGTACACCTCTGCAGTGTGGAAGTGAGAGTGGAGGCGATGCCGAATCTCCTCCTTCCCTGCGGTAACAGCACATCATTCTTCCTTCGCACAGATTCACCACACCATAGAAACAAAAGGGATGTTGGGAATCAAGAAACAGAGCGGAGATGAAAGGAATCGCATTTTTCTCTATTATGTGCCTCATCCTATCCTTTGTTTTTTGTTTTTTTTTCAATTGCCTACAAGTATCATTCGATCTTCCTCTGTACATTTTGTTTCGTTTCCTCCCACACCATGCAGTTATGTTCCAGCTGTGGCTTTGTCCTTTTGCTGCTGCAGTTAAGTTTTTAACTCTTTTCTGCAGCTTTCCCAATGCACTCAGATGCAAGAAACAGATAGATTCCTAGAGCAGCCTCCTCTGTCACTCACTTTCTCGTGCTGCATGCGTGTGCCCAGCCCACCCGGGCTCAGGGGGATTGTGCTGACAGGCACTGAAGGCCGTCTGTCCGGCTGCTCTCTTCCAGGCTCTGTGGGTACCCTCCTTTCTACGAAGAGACCGAATCCAAACTGTTTGAAAAGATTAAGGAAGGCTACTACGAGTTTGAGTCTCCATTCTGGGACGACATCTCCGAGTCAGGTAGGGCTCAGACACCGGCAGCGCGTTGCTTCCCCTGCCCTGCACAGCCGCCGTGCTCCCGGCCCCTGCTCTGGAGCTGCTCCGTAGAAGCAACTTCTAAAGCTGCTCAGTTCAAAAATTCAGTCCAAATTCACCTAATCTAAGCATGAGGTTAGGTACATCTCCAGTACACAATTTTTCATCAGGAGCACCTCACTACAAACACCTCCCTTTACCAGCGTAACAGGGCGGTACGAACGCCTCCTTCTTGGGGCTGACCTTTGCAGTGTTTGTCTGCCAGCGTTTGCCATGTCCCATTAGGATCGCATCCTGGAACAGGGAGGAAATAACCTTTTCTCTCTCTGCTTCTCCTCTCCTCCCAAACAGCCAAAGATTTCATCAGGCACCTGCTGGAGAAGGACCCGAACAAGAGGTTTACCTGCGAAGAAGCCCTGCGGCACCCATGGTGAGCAGAGCGGGTGCTGGCAGCGACTGCTGCCCCTGGGGGTTTGTCAGTCGCTGTGCTGGGTGGTAGCTGAGAATGGAGGTGTCCCCCCAGCCCCTTGTTAACGTCACTGGCTGCCTCCGCATGGCCCTGGGTCTTTCTTTCTTCTGTGCGAAGAAAGAAAATGATGAATAATTAAAGATGCAATTTGTGTAATATTTGTCTCCATAAACAGAGGCAAGGAAGAAATCCCATTCTGAGCTTTTCCAAGCTTTGAAGTGTGTGTTTGTGTTACATTTTGTTGCTGTTTTTCCTTTGGGTTTAATTATTGCTGATTGAATGTACAAAGCAGTTAGTTGCCTCCAGAATGTGGAATGCCTTACAAATGCCATCTGCCTACGAGCCCATTTTCTTCTCTCCCCATCTGCAGGATTAATGGAAATACAGCCCTTCACCGTGACATATACCCATCTGTCAGCGCTCAGATTCAGAAAAACTTTGCAAAGAGCAAATGGAGGGTAAGTTGTTTGCTGTTGGGAGCCTAGAGCCATTTCAATAACAAATGCCAGTTGCTGCCATCTAGCAATGAGCAAGGCTTCGGCTGTGTGGGTAAGCACCCAAAAGCTGAGATCCTCCAAAGGCTGCCTGAAAATCATGTGCAGCTACTGCTTATAGTGTGTTTGGACCAATATTCATTGCTGCATTGCACACTGGTACATTTACCAAATACATTGTCCTGTAGTGCCCTTGCCAACAAAATAAAGGCTAGGGGAAAAGGACTCTTGTCTCTGTCCTAGGGAAATGAAATAGATGCTCCATCAGCAGGTTTGTGAGCTTAATCCAGCTTTTCCTTCTTTCAGCCTTGGACATAAATTGGTTCTTCATCTATATCAAGAGTTTTTGTAAGAATTTAGGTAGAGAGAGGAATGCCATAGGAACCACTTCTATGATAGTATTCTAAATACTTACATTCAAAATTCAGCTCAAGCCTCCGTTTCACACTGTGGGGTAATTTACAGCTGTTCCCCCTGATTTCCTTATCTAGAAATAGTTGTAATCTTCAAAAGCATCAGCAGTTTGCAGTCAGGGGAAACCGCAGTGTTTGTGCCAGGAACGAGCACGTCCCACTTTCTACAAGTTGTGCAAACACTCAGGCAGCGCTAACCAGTACAGCACCATCATCCCCCCGTGCTGCTGCTGCTGCAGGGAGACGTCCCTTCATCCCGCAGCAGGGAGACATCCCTTCATCCTGCTGCACCCACACAGCACCACACCGCTGGGCACTCACCATGGGCTTTTTATCTTCCTCCCCAGCAAGCCTTCAACGCTGCAGTCGTGGTGCACCACATGAAGAAGCTCCACATGAACGGCCACGCCGCGGCTGGAAGCACCCTCCCTGTTATACAAGTTTCAGAAACATCCAGACCCAGCACGCCCAGCACCACCCGGCCACCAACGCCGAACAATGACAAGGACACATCGCTCCCTCCGGTCCCTGCACGAGCCTGTCCCAACCCTCCTGCTCTGCTGGAGCAAGACACAGGAACGAGAGAGGGAAAGCTGCAAAACCCTCCGGTGAACGGATCGCTGCCTGCGGGCAGCAGCTCAGTCTCACCAGACAACCAGAGCCCACCAGCCAGAACTTGTGGCTGCAGCCCAGCCTGCATGGGGCACGAGAAAGCCAAGGCGTCCTTCTGCTCTGAGACGGTGCTCCTTAAAAGACCTGGAAAATCCCAGTAGGTATCCAAATCATTAGGTGTAACTTCTGACAAAGTGTATGGGACGAACCTTCCCTGGAAGTAGTTGCCTGGCACATAAGTTGCCAGCTCCAGGTGGAGTAGAAAGGAGGGAGAAAAAAGGCCAGAAGCAAACTTTGGACTGGATAGGTGGCAGTGCCCAGCCAAGCATCTTCTGTGCTCGTATGAGCATGAGGTGAGGCACGGTGCCCAGGCTGCACAGCAAAGCTTGCAGTGAGCTGAGCGGGCAGGGGTTTGGTTGCCACACTCCATTTACATCAGTGCATTTGCTTTCCAGAAATTGAAATTGCCTATGGTTAAAGCTGCTGATGCCAGTTATTCAGCTGCTTCTGAGTGAGCGCACCCTGCCTTTGCTGCAGTGTTGACTTGCACCCCTACTCTGCTTTCAGCAGATGATATTCTTTATATT
Source organism: Aythya marila (assembly GCF_965140915.1). Classification (NCBI taxonomy): domain Eukaryota; kingdom Metazoa; phylum Chordata; class Aves; order Anseriformes; family Anatidae; genus Aythya; species Aythya marila. Next base: position 1,438,541 of record NC_139065.1, read on the forward strand.
AAAAATACAACTTTGGTTCACCTGCAGAATGATCAATGATATTGCTATTTATATATATATTCTTTTCAATTTTCCTCTTCCGATTCTTCCATTTTTATCCAGTCATTTCAAATCAGAAGTTCTTGTTCCAATGAAAAACAGTAAGCACTCCTCTCACTGTGGGACTGGGCAGACTGGAGTTTGTTTGATTATGTGATGAGGACGGCAGCCACCAGGCTCCCCCATCGCCAGCGGTAAGTGCACCACAACCCAACGACCAAGCTGCTTTCAATTAATCCCATTACAGCGTGAAAAAGGGAATGGCAAGAATAGCAAAGTGCTCGTGCATTAAATAAATTGTCTTTGCAGTTTTTCTGCAATAGAAAAACACCTTAACTAAATCATCTTTCAAGAAAGAAATCATCTTTCAGCTTCCATTTAGGCCAGTCCACTGACTCTAAAACCAATTGGTTTTAAAGGCAATTATTGCCAGCCTTTCATACCACAACAGGCTCGAACAAGAAGTGTGTGAAAGGAAGCAAAGCATGAACCTGGTATATCAAACACTTCAATTACTAACAGCTACTCTTTGAGAATCACACTGGAACCAAACAGCTTCACCAGCTGGGACCGAGGGCTTCAGCTGGGTGTCAGCGGTGGCCAAGAGCAAAGGGCTGACAACGAGCTGCTGGCTGGTGGCTGAGCACAGACGGGAGATATCCTGCAGCCTGAATAGCCCAGCCCTTGCCCAGATTCAGTCCAGGCAAGACAGTTCAGGTTGCTCTGTTACCAGAGAGCATTGCATGGAGATGTTCGTTTTGTAGGTGAGCAAGAAATAACAACGTACAGAACGGAAAGTTTCCTCTGGTCTGACTGTAGCTCAGATAACTTCTTAGCTAGTCCAGAATTAAATATTTGCCCCACGTTTTATACAAGCAGTAAGGCCTATTGCTATTAGATTCTGGGAGAAAAAAATGGTCCTCAAAAGGTGAGTGTATCCTAGCATAATTCTCCATGAAAACTACATCAAGAGAGCTATGTCCTATCATCTTTTATGACCCTCTCTACTGATGAGATTATACGGACAGAACTGTAATGTACAAAGGATCAATAGATGAGACAAATGCAAGTAAGATCCACTACAGACTCCAAACAGGTCAATTCCGATGATCAGTCATGGAATAGCCCTTTATAAATGCAGCATACAAAAGGATCTAAGCTGTTCCTAACCCCTGTGCTGCTGCTTATTAACAGAGCACATTGTGAAGGCAGCAGTCTAATGAAATAAAGTTCAATCCCCAATTGAAATTCTCTCTCTTGCAGAAACAGAAGGGCTGTTTTACTCTTTTCTGCACTTCAAAGCCAGACATCAGCAGTGCAAGCAAGAAGAAAGGAGGCTGCGTCCCGCCAGCAGCGGATGGGCAGCAGCATCTCGGAGAGCAACGACCAACGGGTGACGAGCAGCACATTAGTCCTGGGAATCCATCAGTGCAGCGACCTCAGCGTGTTTCTGGATCGTTAATGCTGGGACAAGGCACTTTAGCAAGGGAAAGTCTGAGGCTGCTGCTAGCATATTCAGTGTATATTATCCATACTACATTGCTCGATGCTGTAAAGCTTTTGTTTTCTGTATACTGTTTAGTTGTCCAATGCATAAGTGCACTGCACAGCACAGCATAAATCCTATAAACCAAAGCCATGCAGAGTTTTATTCAGTGGCAGCTCAGTTATTTTTACAACATGCACCCTACCCCTTTGTCGGATTTCAGTTCTTCCCAGGCTTCAGCTCTCTGCAGCTTGGTGACAAGCAGCTGCCCAGGCTGTGCAGTTCTCACTTCAGCTACAAAAGGAGACAACCTGCTAGCAACTTCCATATGTCTGATAATAATCACAGCGAGGTCTAAATTCCCTGCTTCCAAGTCCATAATTGCACAATAAATACTTGCTTAATAAAGCTGACTTTTGTTTTGTAAAGTGCCTGTTGGTTATTCATAGAAATTTGATGTGGTAACGGTCTATTAAGTCCCTTCTAAAGCGTTCCCCATGCAGCTGCAGACCTGCTCCCTCTGGTACTTTCTGGCAAAATGTTACACGGTAAATAAGCAGATTGTGGCAGAAAGTCAAACGAGATATTTGACTTCACATCTGAATATGAGATCGCGTTTCTCTTCATAGTAGAAATATAGGTATGTTGTACAGAAACAGTGGAGATAAAATTCTCCATTTCTGTGACCTGGTTCTTTGAAGAAAGAGCTAGGAGGGAAGTACTGAAGCCATGGCAAGTTGTGAAGATTAACTGCAGTGTGAAAAGCCCCAAACAAGGGTTTTAATTGGAACAGCGAAATCCAGCTACAAGAGCTTGAATTGGCTAAAACATGAAAAAGAATTGGGGGGGAGGGGGGGGAGGGGTTGGAGGAGGTGGTTATAAACCCTTCTGGAAATAACAATGTTGGAGACATGTTCATTATTTGCCGTTAATGATCAATGTCTCTGCCCCTTTCCTCTGAGCCCAAGCAGTTCAGCCAGTCAGTCCAACGTGAACCTCTCCATGGTTTCACTGCAGCTCCTCTCCAAAGGGACAGAAATTCCATTTGCTAAATACGCAGACGTTAGGAACATGAGAACTGCAGCCGGAAAATGGGAGTAAATACTCCAGTCAGTGTGTGCAGCGGAGGAAGGCACCGCCTCGCTCAGGAGCAGCTGTCGTAGTAGGCGACTCGCTTGCTGATGGCATCCCGAATCCTGCCCACCTGCTCCTGCAGGCCTGACAGCCTGGCTGACTTGGACAGCAAGGCTCTGTTGCTTTCCTGAATTTCTGTCTCTAAAGCTGAGGAGAGAGTGCAGGAAAGGGTAATGTGAAATCACAACTGGAGGAAGGTGTCATGTCCAGTTTTCCTCCCCACCCTGAGCCTCCCCCTCCCTCCTGCACCAAAAAAAAAAACAATGTGACTTTCCTCTGGCAATCAAAAGCCCTCCCCTGGTGCATGAGACCATTATACTGAGCTCACAGGCTTACCTGCCATCCTAAGCATCATTGCTGAAGTTTCCTCAAAGAGATCTTTTGCCTCCTGGCCTATGCTCTGTACCCGGCTGCCTTGCCCTCCCAGCGCTGGGCTCTGCTCCATCCTACTCTTCAGCTCAGCGTACATTTGTTTCACCTGTTGCAAAGACTGTGGAAAAGCAAATAAATAATAAATAATAATAATAATAAGCAAATAAATGGGATTTTCCAATATTGAATTGACTCTAAAAAGACAGAACCCATTTTAAATATTAAACAGATACTGTGCTCGAGCGCTGTGGTTACATTACTAAGCAGATGCATGACAGTTTGCAGTGCACTCGCATCGAAGCTGACCAGCAGCTGTATGAGCTCCTCTACCTCAGGTGGGGCAGAGAGCAGAATCAGGGAATGGCTCGGGCCCAGCCCTGGGTGCAGGACTCCAGGTGAAGCCTCCCAAGGGCGGCGCAGAGGGGCACAATCTCCTCCCTCCCTCTGTTGGTGCAGCCCAGGACTCAGTTGGCCTTCTGGGCTGTAAGCACACACAGCGGGCTCACATCAAGCTAATAAGTCTTCAGCAAAAGGCAGAAAATGTAAAAAGGTCCTGGAAAACTTGAGTAGTTGGATCCTGCACCAGGTGAACAAAGCCACAGGGTTGTGCCTGGATGGTGGCCTCCTCGCCCCATCCAGACCTGTACCAGGACACAGCTGGCTCGGCTGTGCCATGATGTAGAGCTTAGTGACATGGTTTAGTAGGTCAGAGGTTGGACTAAGCGATCTTGGAGGTCTCCTCCAACCTAGATGGTTCTCTGTGTGTGTGTGTGTGATGATGGGAGCATGGCCGTGGCTGTGGTACCTGCTGTGCCCTGCCGGCCTTCTCGCCCGCTGCCGCCGCTGCCTGCTGCGCATCGCTGGCCCGCAGGCGGTTCTGCCCCGCCGCCTGCTGCAGCTGCCGCAGCCCTTCCCTCAGCGCCACCAGCTCCTCCGCCACGGCCTGCGTGTTCCTCTCGGCTGGGCCAAGAACGGCCTCAATCTGAAAGCAGAGAGCCACACGTCAAGAAGGAAAGCGCAGCCAAGATCCATCTGCAACGTGTCTTGCACCACGCAGGGAGCAGCTATGCGGCCTGGTGGACACGTCCCAGACTTGTCCCTGGGATTTCCATCAGGGACCATGACTGGAACTCAGGGAAGCAGGCAAATGAGACAGGCAGGAGGACGGGGTTTTGCACAAAAAGCCCCCTTTCTCCAGTTTGCCAGTCCAGGCCTCTACCAAGCTTGGGATTTTCGGAGCAGCAGTGAGCAGGGCCCAGCGCCGTTCCTCAGAAGTCACCAGCCCCCATTCACCTCCTCAACGCGCTCTTGGATGAACCGGAGCAAGGAACTGGAGCCCCTGATAGCCCCCTGCGCCTCCAGCAGCACCGTGTTTGCTCGTCTCAGATACCCAACCACCTCTTCCACATCGCCCTCCACGGCATTTGCCCGGTTCCTGGGGAAACACAGAAAGCAGAGAGTGGGCATGGATAATTGCATGGACTGGTGGTCAAGGAGGCAGAGGCAAAATAAGCTGGAGAAGAAAAACAGGACTGTAACAGAGAAGGCTGCAGTCCACACACACCATACAAATCTGCCACAGAGCAGGTTTCTGTTCAAGAGAAGTGTGACTTCCATTTCACATCCCCCAGCAGAGAAAATGAACGGAGGAGAGAGAAAAGCCTTCTTTTAAATGATCTAGAAACACCTATTTTGCAAGTGGTGCAAGACAAAGTATTAGAAGGGAAGCAACAGCTACTGAACCAGTTTCAGTGAACACTTTTCTGCTTGCAGTTGGGGCTGTTCCGACCAGGTGACAGAGCTTCCCACAGAAAGGCAGACTGCCTTGTCTCATCGTTTCCAGCAGGCTAAGCAGGTGTCAGACGCTATCAAGGAGTTTACATACTTATCCCGCTAACCTTCTCGCTGGGATATTGCTGCAAGTCAACACGTGACAGAGCAGATGCTCCAAATTTGCAAGGGCACTCTGTAATTGCTTTTTAAGGGGCCATGGGATAATCCTTCCAACTTTCACCCAGAAAACAAATAGCCCATTTAATCCCCTCATGCTCTCTTGTGCAACTAGGATGTAGGTCACCAATATCAAGTAATAGCAGAGCAAGCCTGTCATCTCCTGTCCTAAGGGCTCAAGGAACAGAGAAAAGCCTCTGTTACTTTTGGTAAAGACCTGCTTGTTTTAGTATCCATAACAAGTTCTGTCGTTGGCAGCCAGACTCTTATTTGTATTGGGGTAGCAGAGAAGTGTATGTAGAGATTGCAAAGTCACTCTTAGCCACTCTACATACATAGAAGATTCTGGGCTAAAAGTAAGTCAGTCCAGCTCCAGCCAAGTTAGATTTCATCCTAAGAATCACCACATTCACTCCAGCTGAGTGACCAAAAAAAGCCCTTCAAAGCTGCCAAAGCTGCCAAAAGCCCTTCAACCAAACCAACCTGGCTTGTTCTGCCTCCTGCTGAAGCCGTTTGGCCTTCGCGATGTCCTCAGCTGTCTGGGCCAGGATGCTCTCTGGGCACTGCAGTTTAGTAGCCAAATTTTGGATCTCGGTCATTTTTCTCAGGACTGCAGCAGCATCCGTGGGGAGACGCAGTGAGAGAACAAACTCACTGATTTCCTGGATTGTAGCAGGGTCCGTGTCTTTGTCTGCAGAGCAGGCAAACAGACAGACAATGTCAGAAGCAGGAGAGGGGAGGGTAGGAGTGCAAACACAAGGCAGGGTGGAGGCAGATGCCCAGCTGTGGATGCTCTCACACACACTGCCTCTTCCTTTCAGACAGCTGTCACGGTCCACCCCAAATTCAGTCCCCCCCACTCAGCTTCCATCACAGGGCAAGCTGGTGAGCAGAGCAGCAGAAACAACCCTTTACCCAGCTCTGCCCTTTTTCATTCCTTTCCTCTATGTTTTGGTGCGTAAGGACGGGATTCATTCCTGCTGCCTATTCCAGTTTTGTGCCGTATCTTCAGGGGGTTTAAGCAGCCTGTTGATGCTCTGTGATTCTTTCTGTTATTCTGAATAACATTTCTGACATCTTTTCCCAGCCTGACTCCGTGTTACCCCTCAGCATGGCTTGCCCTCAACATGCTGGTCAGCATTCTCTGGCACTTTTGATGCTTCAGACTTCCTGAGGCTCTTATGTGTTGTTACCTAACCCTGGAGATTTGCTCAGGGTCTTAAACTTCAGACTGAACTAAATCTCCCATTGATTACTGTTACAGATTTCCAGGACTCTGTTGTATTTAAAGGACAAATAAAATAAACTCAAAAACAGTGAGACAAAAAATTGTCTCACTATTGAGAAGCTTCCCTACTGCACAGAATGAAATAAGAACTGTTTTATATTCTATGTGAACTTCTCATTCATACCAGCAAAACTTCCAGGAAAGTACCGAAACCCTGCCTTTAATTTGGCAAGGATTAAAATATGGCTAAGCCCAGAGCAGAGTCAGGTAGACCTCGCTGAGTACATGAGGTTGTGTTTCAACACAAGGCTGTTTTATTGCACAAATAAAAGTTAATAAATTTGAGGAATCAGAAGCAGGCAAAGCCCAAGGGACATTAGCCCAGTGATTAGCTCAGAAATATCTTCACTCATCATTAACACCAGGCAGCACCAAATGACCTGAATTTCTTATTCAGCTAATGCTCATGAGGCCTATTATGTTATTACAATCTGTCTGTGAACAATAAGTCATCCCACTGGTTTATAGGACAATGAGGAATTCTCGTGTGATTAACAGTCTGCTCCAGAGACCTGTCCATTTATCTCCCTGCGGTCAGTGAGGGTTGCTGGTAAACTTCTCTGCACCGTGGTCAGTGCTGACTACAAACCCTTGGAGAGCACCAGCCATGGGCACGGGTTTGTCCCCAGGCCCTGGGGATGGTGAGAGGCACAGTGGCAGAGCAAGGCACCAAAGCAATCTGGATAAATTGGACAGCTGAGAGCCTAACTGGGGTGAGCTGTTCAGACGACTCCCTCGTACCCTATTCTCATCCATAACATCACTGTAAGGATTAAATTTTCCATGTGCAAGCCAACCTGCACAGGCACAGGGTGAGCTTGGCAGCGCTACCTGACAAGAAGTTTCGCACTTGCTGGATGAACTGCTGGATGCGCCGCACATCTCCCTCAATCTGGGTTCTTGTTACGCTCATCTGCTCCACCAGCCGCCGGACATTGCTCTGAATCTGATTAGCAGATGTCTCCGTTGTTTTAATCTGCAAGCAACAAAATCCTGATGGAGTCGCTTCTACTTGACCTGGAATCCCAGCAGCTCTACCCAGGCCCTGAGTGAATTGGACAGGACACTTTGCAGTTCCACCGTTTCCCATTTTTAGCGTGCCACTGCTTTAAAGGATTGCAAATGTTAAAGACCGAGGGCTGGATTTGCAAAGGAAACCCTCAAAGAGGGGCAGTACTGCTTAGCTTCATAAAACACATTTGAAATGGATTTTGAATGACTATAAAAACTCATTTCATCTTTGCAAGCCCTCCAAGGCTGTAGAAAAAGTGTGCAACAGCACAAATAGGCACTCACCAGCTGCGCCGTGTCCCGCAGCCGCGCGCTCAGGCTGCCCAGCTCCCTGGAGGCCTTGGTGGCCATGCCGAGGGCCCCGGCGGACCGCGGGAAGGCGCCGCGGCAGGAGAGGCCGGCCCCGCAGGCTGTGCCGTTGTCTCGCGGGCAGAGCAGCCCCTGGCACTGGGCAGGAGTGCACTTCTCCACGCGGAAGCCGCCACAGATCTGGAGAGGGACGAGAGCAGCAGGGTGTTGAGGGCACCCAGCCAGCTGGGTGAGACCTCGCGGAGAGAAACTGGTGATCCATGGGGATGGTGTTTCCACAGACTCTCACTGAGCTGGGGAACGTGGCAGGCTTGTGCAGCCGGAGCTCACCCGGGGACACGGACAGAGCCAGCCCACCCGACAGCGCTGGCTGAAGCACATTGGCTGCCAGCACCAGCCCCGAGCACACCGCACAGCCCAAATGCACAAGGGGCACCAGGGCTAGGTGTGTGGATGGCTCTCGAAGTGTAAGAGCAAACATCTCAGGACAGCTACTCTTCCCCTCGTGGCATGGGAACCCCATCCAACTGCTGCAGTTTGCTTTTAGGGAGAGAATGGGATGAGAAGACCTGACACCAACAGCTTTCATTGCCTGGCATCTTGTAAATGTTTCACCCACTGGAGGGGGCACTGCAGCAGGGGCATGTGCAAGCCCAGAGCCAGCACAAGAACCAGAACCAAGGCTGATGGCTTGGGAATGTTTTGGTGCCCTGAAAAGCAGAGAGGGGAGGCTGGTGGTCTCCACAGCAACCGTGCATTAGGAGGCACTGAAATGGATCTCCATGGCAATAACAAAGCAGTGAAGGAGAAAGAAAAGAAACCTCATCCAGAAATTAAGTGGGTCTTTGAGATACGAGAACTGACACGTGAGAGTCTTTGGAGGAAAAAGGCGCGTGCCTGGGAGGGGGGCAGGGGAACACTGGGTATCTGTTCTCCTTTGGCAGGGGATGCTCAGACAATTCTCCCCTGACGTCCCAAAGCAGCAGTCTGCCAGGATGCCGCTGGGCTGCGTCCCTCTGAGCAAAGACGTCACTCTGCCACGCTGAGTGGGTTGACCACAGCATGAGGCTTCAGCCTCCCGAGCACAACAAGGCTCACTCAGTGACCAGCCAGAAACCCACGTTGTTCTTTCACCTTGTTTGCTGCAGGGGTGAGGTTGGGGGACGAGGCCACCTCGGCCCTGAGGGCCAGCAGCTTGGTGCTGTGCGCGCCGGCCGCCCCCTCCAGCGCCGCGGCGTTCCTGCGGTTCTCCCTGGAGCGGGCCAGCAGCGCGGCAGCGCCGGCGACGAGGCCACTGGCATTGGCAGATGTCTGGTAAGCAGACCTGATCGTCTGGAAGGCTCCTGCAGGAATGAGAGCACTACATGACACGGATGCCTCCGTGACTCATAAATGCAGCAGAGCTACCTAAAGGAAGGCGTTGACTACACCCCGCGAGTGGATGTGTGCACGAAGAGGAGGGGGACACTGAGTGATTAGTCACTAAGGCGCAAACAAAAAGCTCCCTTTATTTCCAAATGCCTTTCAGCCATTCCTTCACACTGAGCTGCAGAGCTGTCCTGAAGGACTGACCTCTGGTTCGGGGCTGAAGGACTGAAACAAAACTAAAGCCAAAGCCATGCCCACGCTGAGGCTGGGCTTTGCTCTGCGCGGCGCACAAGGGCTTGGTAGGGGCAGGACAGGGGGCCCCATGAACCCTTTCCACTGCCCCCGGGCAGCCCCCATCCCGTGGTGAGGGCGCAGACCTCTGTGCCTGCTCGGGCTGCAAACCCCCACGGACAGCAGCCACGCTCTGCAGCTTAGCACGGGGGAGGCAGCAGACAACAAGGCACTCGGAGAGAATTAGCTGCTGCAGGGATTTAATGGCCACCTACCACCAGCAGCATCACAGGGCTTAATTAGCTCTTCTAAGCGCCTGACAGCTCGCTGCCTGGCTCCCCTCCCCACCTCTCCATCCCTTCCATCTGTGCACAGCCCTCACTGCTGCAGCCACCCCCTGGCTCCGTGACACCCCCTCTGCTGTCCCCCACCGGGCCGTGGCAGTGGCAGTGCTGCGGCACATGGAGCTGAGCTGGCCGGGAGGGACATGGCCCCAGCAGGACATGGGGACACTGCATGCCCAGCTCCCAGCCCCAGCCACCACAGCAAATAACCCGAAATCATCGGTCAGTGGCGAGAGGCTGGGTTGAAAGCATCTCCCGTGTGGGAGGGAGGGATGGAGGGAGGGAGGATCTGTTTGCTGTGCCTGTGCTGACAGAGGGTTGAAAACTTCATCTCCTCCACCTGGCCGGTGGGAAACCACCAGGCATGCAGTCACAGTGAGGTAAATTAACAGCTGCTAATTAAGAGATTTTAGAGCCGCAGCGCTGTACCTGACAGATCTGTGCTGCGGCTGGTTTCAAACTGGGTCTTCTTGCTCTGGTACTGGTTGTTAATAATAACCAGGCTGCTGTTGAGGGCTTTGAGCTCGCTCGATAGAGAGGCAGTCACATCCAGCAATTGAAAGTTGGGGTTGATGCCTTGCATCTGCTCTCTGGGGAAGAAAAAGCAGAAAATGTGAACCTGAGTAGAGAGAAAACCACCCTCAGGCACAGACCAGGGCCCTCTCGTGCAGGGATGCTGCGAGCACACGGTGAGCAGCCACTTGCCAGCCCCAGCAGAGAGGGGCACAGGGCTACAGCTCCCCATGCTGGGTGCCTCACAGGGCCCGGGCACGCTGCCGCCAGCCGAAGCTGCCCAGCAGTTTGGTGCAAGGACAGAGAAGCCAGCACCTCCTCCCAGTGCAGGAGGGACCCCCCAGCACATCCCTCATCCCTCACCTGATGGCAGCAAGCGCGCTGCTTGCCTGGGCCAGGCCCTGCTCGGTGCCAGGGGAGCGGCCGAGGATGCCCTGCGCCTGCTGCGCTGTGCCCTCTGCCTGCGCGAGGCGGGGGCCCAGGCGGGAGCCCCCAGTGCCCCCGGGCAGCAGCACGCTGGAATTGCTCAGGGCAGACTGGTGCAGGCGCAGGCGCAGGCGCTGGATGTCACCGTCGTAGGCGTGGAAGCAGGGGTGGCAGGGCTCGCAGCTGGGGTAGGTGCTGCAGTGGTCGCGCTGGCACTGGTCGCAGCGGGGGCCGGTGACGCCCGGGCGGCAGAGGCAGCGGCCCGTGGATTTGTCACACCCCACGTCCTCCGTGCCCTGGAAGTCGCAGTTGCACTCTGGGGGATGGAAAGTGGAGAGGAAAGGGGGGTGAAGGCCATAGAAAGGGGAAAATGGAAATAAGTCAGGCCCTGCTAACTGGACACCAACGCGATGCAGTCCATCCCATCCCGCAGTGACTGGGATGGAGGTGGTGGGGCAGAGGTGACGGAGCAGCCCCTAACCCCGCTGCTCTCCCAGCCCCTGACTGAGGGTCCTGCCCCGGCTGCCAGGAGGGGACACGTGGAGGGCAACAGGGATGAGCTGGGGGGTCTGCTCTTGCAAAACAGTGTGGGAAATGCTGCTGTCAGGACATGGGCTGGGTGCTGCTCTTCCAGAACAGCCATGATTTCACAGCACTAAGAAGCACCAGGCAAAGATAAAACCGATGCTCCCTACCTGTGCACCCTACCCTGGCGTTTCCATAGTGCCTGTCAGGGCAGGCCTGCTCCTGCTGCGCAGCAGAGCACGTCCGCCCCGCGAAGCCTTCTCTGCACGAGCACTGTCCTGTGAACTGGGGAAGGAGAAAGCCGTCAGGGAGACCCAGCCCCGAGCACTTTCCTGGGAGAGAAAGTGCTCGGCTCCCTGGCCGCCTAGCCTGGAGTTTCCAGCCAGGGAGAGGTGCCCAGGGAGAGGGATGAAGCAGAGCAGAAGAAAAGCAGCACCTGAAGCAAAAGCAGCAGCTTGTTCCCCACGCAGCTTCTCTGTGGGGGCAAAGCAGTGAGCACTGCTCCCCGGTACAGAGGGGGCGAGATGGAAGGAAGTGTTTTTGTCACCTCCTGTCACTCCTCTCCTCAGCCCCTGCCCTCAGGTGTGGCTGCAGGCTCAGCAAAGAACAGAGCCGTGGGGCCAGATCTGCAGAAAGCCTCTGCTCACGGGCACTGCAAAGCCAAGCAATGGTTTTGTTCCCAAAACAAAGGAATCACCCATAAGCAAACAGTTCGTGGGCTCAGGTCTCCTCCCTGCACTGTTTGGGCCTATCTTTGTCTCTTAGGTTTTGTCAATGCTTTTTTACATTTAGCTTTAATTTTCTCAGCTGTCTATTAAGACTGAAGTGACACACATGCTTTGCATTGACAAATGAGGATAATTAACTTGCCTTTACTGTGTGAAGATCTCTTATTAGGATTTCCTTACTAAATAAATATCAGGCCTTTTAAAATGGCTTAATCTTGCTTTCATAATTACCACCTCCATTCACTTTCCTGAACACCCTATCATAGGCTTCTAGGAAATGGGAAGAGGAAAACAAGAGCAGAACGTGTTAGGAATCACACTGCCCCTCTGTGGAGGCTCCCAAAGGTGGGACGGGGCAGACGGAGCCACAGCACGGGCGCTTTTGATGCTCTGAGCGATCAATAATAAATAGTGCTGATTTTTTCGCCAAAGGAAAATCAGTGCAGAGACCACTGGTGACCACCCAAGGGTGCTCGGGGCACAGTGGCAGTGGTACCTGGTTGCAGTGGGTGCTGAGGGAGCCTCCAGGGTGGCAGTCGCAGGGCCGGCAGCCCCGGCCGCTCGCCATGTCCCAGTGCCCGGCCGCGCACTGGTCGCATTCGGCGCCCACCACGTTGGGCAGGCAGGAGCACTGCCCCGTCTCGTCGTCACAGGGCATGTCCTGCCGCGTTCCCAGCACGTTGCAGGAGCATCCTGAAACGAGGAGGGTTTCCTTGGATCAAAATCGAGTGCTGAGCAGCAGCCTGGCTTCCCACGAAGCTGGGAGGCTGCTGCCCAAGACGTGCTCTCCTTCCCCTCCCTTCGCAGCACAGCACAAAGAACACATCCCTGCTCCAGCACCGTGATGCCTGCCCGAGCCTCGCAGACAGACTCAGCAGCCTGAGCATCCTCCGTGTCCCCAGCGCAGCTCGGCGTGTTGGAGCTGAGCCGTGGCTGCCCTCTGCTGCGCACAGCCCAGCTCGCCCACACGGCATTGCCTGCAGCATCCCCGCAGCTTCCCACACCCAGGGAGGTGCTCGGAAAGGGGACACAGCCCCCCACGGGCCTTGAGCTCTGCTTTCCCTCTGCTTGTGGCCAAATGTGTACCTGAGACAGGCTGCAGCCCGAGCCAGGAGCTTTATAAGCTTTTGCAAATAGGGCTCGGTCTTGGAAACCCCAAACCAGAGCTGGCTGGGAAGCACGGCCCTTTCAGAGCCGCCAAGGATGCCAAGGGAGGAGGCGGGTGGGAAGCAGGGGCTGCCTCGGGGTGTACTCACTGCGGCAGCCCATGGGGTTGGCATGGGCCAGCTGGGCGAAGCCCGGCTTGCAGAGGTGGCAGCGCTCGCCCTGCACGTTCTCCTTGCAGACGCAGCGCCCCGAGAATGGGTCGCAGATGGAGCCCGGCACTGTGCCATCAGGGTCGCACTCGCAGGCTGGAAACACGAGAGAAGTGGCATGGCAGAGGAGCCTGGGGAGCAAGAGGGGGGCTCAGGGAGGGCATGACGAGGGGTCAGCCAGGCACTCACGCAGACAGGCTTCAGGATGGGCGAGATCTTGCCGCTGGTTGCGGAAATAGTTCGTTTGGCAGCGCTCGCAGTTGTTCCCCGCCGTGTTGTGCTGGCAGTTGTCACAGACGCCCCCGCTCACCCCACCACTGCTGCGGAAAACCTCCGGGTCGAAGTGGCACGAGGTTGAGTGGCCGTTGCAGTTGCACCCTGAAACAACCCCAAAACAGCTCATCTGGTGCTGAAAGTGTGCAAGACCCTCCAGCAGCCGGAGGGCACGCTGTCACTAGAGGGTGCCCGAGTCCCCTGCACGGTGCACTGGCACCCAGTAAGCACCCCAGTATGGAGCTGGAGCCCACTGGGCAGAGTGGGAGAGCACGACTGCACCCTTGGCATCACCTGGCCGCAGCCCCAGCAAAGCAAAGCCAATGCCAACACTCCAGGAAGGCGTTCTGCAGAGATGCTTTGTGCTCAGGGGGAGGAAAGGGGAAAGGCTGTCACCGTACGCTGGCACTCGTGGGGGTCGTTGTCCTCCGCGGGGGCCCACGGGCGGGCGTTGTAGAGGGCAGCGCAGCGCTCGCAGTGGGGGCCGGCGGTGTTGTGCTGGCACTCGCAGTGTCTGTGGACCTGCTGCAGAGACCAGGCTTTACCCCACCTCGCCGGCAGCATCTGCTCGGGTCTGAGCTTCGCTCCCTCACTGCCCTCCCAGCAGAGCCACCCCTGGCCTGATCCTGCCCAGCTCCCAGCTGGAGACGAGGCTCCAGCACCCAGGCAGCCTCACCACGGCACCAGGGATGAGCTGCTGCTCATCCTCTGAGACAGTGCAATTCCCATCCCACCACCTGCCCACGGACAAACGCCTTCCAGAAGAGGACAAGCAGAGGCTGGGGATGAGACAATCCCACAACAGCGAACAACCTGTGCTGGCAGGAGCCTGCTGAAGCCTTCTGCGTGCACCCTGCCAGGCCAGGAGACCCAATGTGGGTGCAGCAGTTACCCCCAGAGCATGAACTCCCACAGCCACTGAGCTCCTTAACTGAAACCCCTCTACCTCCATCCCATACAAGACGTGGGTTTGTGCTGGGGTAACAGAGGCTGCTGTGTCACAGCCACCACCCCATTTCTGCAGGCAAACTGGGCACCGTTACAAACAGCCTGCTGGGGAGCACCCATGGGGGGGGGGGTGACAGAGCCCGGTGTTCCCCCCAGGCTCAGGGAGGGTCTGACACCACGGCACCATCCCCAGGCTCACCATGGTGTGGGGGTCTCCCGACGGGGCGCAGCGGTCGGCGTGGCCGTTGCAGAAGCAGCTTCCCAGCACCTGCATTTCCGTCACGGCATAGAAGGTGCTGGGCGAGTGGTAGCCCTGGCGCAGGACGTGCGGGAGCTGGGTGAAGTTGATTCTGAGGTTGGTGAATTGCCCCAGCCCTGTTGGGGACAGAGACGCGATGTGAGGGGGCGGCAGGCACCGAGGTACCTCTACAGAAATGCCTCGCGATGCGCATGGAGGGCTTGGAGTGATGGAGATGCCAGCGTCGGCACAAAGAGCAGCAGCTGAATCATCAGCGAAGCCCCAAAGCTGCTCCTCAACACGTCAGAGGTGCCAGGGTAGCCTTGGGACATGCAGCAGCTCAGGGCCTGGCTGCTCCCCGGCGGGGCCGAACCCTCCATGGCACCTCAGAATAGCCAGGAGCTGCCTCCTCCCTCCCCTCCCAGACACAAAGGAGGCCGGTGGCTTACTGCTGACAGCCTGGCTGTACGAGGTAGTAATGGTCGATGCCAGATCTTGGACACTGAATTTCACCTGAGAAGGGGGAAAGAGAAAAAAAATAAAAAAATAAAAAAAAAGAGAGAGAAAAGTTAAAACCCAGGACAAGCAGGGTGCTGTTCCTTCCTGCCCTGGGCAGTGAGGCTGTGTGTGCTCCAGGCCCGCCTCCTCTGCAGAGCCATCACTTAAGGCAAGGAAAAGGCCCCGGAGGGTTTTGCGGGAACCAACAGAGCCCACAGAGCAGGGCTTTCCTCTCAGAGGAGCTCCCCCCCAGCGGTGCTGGATGCACACCAACTCCATCCCTCTCTAGGTGCAATACCTGCAGGTTTCTGGGCCACCACAAGCTTCCAGGACATCACGCTGGCCACCCTCCCCAGACCCAGGGTCACGCTGCAGGGCACAGGCACCTGCCGGGTCCCTTCCCCAGCCCCCCAAGCCCCTCCAAAATCTCACCTTGCCCCCGTGCGCAGGGTACCTGTGCTGGGCCTGCAGCGCCTGGCACCGAGCGTCCCCCCAGCTCTCGGGGGAGCCCCGGGGGACGTGGGGGAAGGCGGTGGCACAGTCGGAGGCCAGGTACTGGTACACCTCCCAGGTCTTGCCAAAATCGGTGGAGCGCTCGATGAGCATCGCGGTGGGCAGCGGCGACTGCAGCAGGGGGGAGAGAGGCACACGTGTAAGGCTGTGCCCCCAGCTGGCTTCCACGCAGGGCTGGAGGGCAGGAGTTTTCAGCAGGATGGGGACTCTGCTCCTCCCAAACACCAGGGGAATGGGGGAAAGGGGGAATGGGGCACTATCGTTGGCCTGCTTCCTATCAGGAGCCTGGGGGGAGCCATGCACTGAGACCCCCACGTGTCACTGAGAGCCAGCAGTGCCCATCCACCGCCACCCAGGACATCCCCACGCTGCATACAGACCCTGAAGTCAAGCACGATGCCGTTGAGCTGGTACTTCTCATCCAGATCCAGCTGCAAATAGACGTGCTCGATGCCTGCGGACACAGAAAGGCAGCTTCAGAGATGCAGGCTACAGACTTTGGAAAAACAAACTATTTTGCTGCCCGAGCCGAGCTGCCTTTTTTCTCTCTTTCCCCCATCCCACTGAACTCAACGCCTGCCCTGGCCGCTGCCAGGGGCCGGGACTCACCGCTCTGGGACTGCCACCAGCGCGAGCGCCCAGCGGAGGACAGCACGTTTGCGACGCGGTGCCCGTTGTGGGAGTGCGGCAGCCGGGAGTCGCACCTGCAGCATCTCATGTTCCACTGCAAGGAGAAAGGGTGGGTGGGAGCCTGGCCGGGCACGGACCCAACAAAGACCCCACAGGCACCAGGCAAGGGCCCAGTGCAGCAGGGACTGAACCGAGGAGCGCGCGGCATCGATGGAGCTGAGCTGTTGGAGGCCTGGGGAACGATGCTCAGGACCTGAGCGGTTGCCCTCACTCCCCATAAAATAAAATAAATAAATAAATGAAAAAGCGACTCATGAATTTAAGGATTAAAAACCAAAACCAAACTTGTTTTGACTAAAACATATTTTTGGCAAAACACCAAAAAAATGTCTTTTTCAACCCCCCCCCCCCCCTCTTTTCCGCAGTGACAGCTCTTGATAAAAATCTCTTTGCAGCTTTTCAGCACCAGCGTGCCTTTTGCACAGGGCTGAGCGGGCTGTTTGTTTGGGCTAACAGAAAGGCCTTTCTCTCGCATCCAAAACCCTGTGCGGGGCTCGGCCCCTCTGCACTCTCCCCTCCGAGCAAAGCGGCAGCAAACAGCTCGGCGGGTGAAAAGTCAGCGGGTGGAAGTCGAGTGGCTCAAAGTTCAGCCCTTCACTTGAGCAAGGCATTCAAGGAGCAAACAGATGTGGCCCAGGGAACACGGGGTCTGGAGAAAACAGGGTCCCCGGGGAGCAAACAAATCCCCAACCAAGCAACGCGCCGTGCCGGTGCTTCCGAACGGCTGCCGGGTGCCCGCAGCACATGAGCAGGCTCAGAAACACGCGGAAAGGGGCAGAAAGGAGATTGAGCAAGAGACGGGACAGAGCTGGAAAGGTCCAGAACCTGGCCAAGGGGAGAGCTGGGCACGGAGAAGGGAGATTTGCTGGGTGAGGGCACCACGACACGGGGGAACCCTGCAGGTGAAGCTGAGGTGGGGAGAGGAAGGTGCCGGGGGACGGTGCAGCCGTGGGTGATGACCGAGCCTGTGGCAGACCCACAGGGGATGGCCTCGGCTGCAGCACCCAGCACTGAGCTACGGTGGCCATCAGGCAGGGGAGAACAGAAGAAGGGCACTCAGCACCTCCAGCCGGGCACCACGAGGATGGAGAGCAGATGCTGCCTACTGGAAATGGTCCCAGGGCTGCACACCAAGGCGGGCGGTGAACGGCATAGGGCAGCGTTGTCCCAAAAACCAGAATGATGTGAATCATTTGGGCTGGAAGCTGAAGTCATCGGGCACCAGAGCTGTGAAGCAGCCTCCCAAATGAAGGGGTGGGGCACACGTTTCACCCTGATGCATCCCAAAGGCTGAGAAATTGGAGAAGATCAAGCGCTGCATTTGCTCACGGTGTCAGGATCAGCCGGGACACTGCGGAAAGGTCGTCCCGGAGGAACTGGGTTTGATGGGAAAGGAGGGGAGCCCCTGGCACCGGGCACAGCAGCTGTCACTGGGACGGCAACGCGACACCGCACTGCGAGGGCTGGTGGCCGTGAGATGGCACCGGAGGCGCGGGTGGATCTGGGACCCCAGTGATGGGATCGGCTTTCAGCAGCAGAGCCACGCAGCAGGCGGCAAGCAGTGCTTTGTACCCCTCTCCGTGCTAAAATCGCCCCATCTGCTACTTAAACAAAGGAGCAGGTTCCAGCTGATGATCCTACACACACTGGGTTTGGGAGAAATCTGTGCCTGGGAGAGGCAGCAGGAGGCAGTGGCCCAGAGGGTGCGGTGGGACGAAGGTTTCTGTTTTCCCTTTTAAACCACAGAAAGGTCAATTCATAGTTATAATTATTTCCTTACTCCTGAGTTAGGATCATCTAAGTCAGCCGAGTCTTATTTCTACAAAAAGGGACTCAAAACCATCAACACTCTTTTTTTCCTTTTTTTTTTAACTTAAAGACAAATCAACGGGACAACTGCCCAGGGGTCAGCTTCCAGCACCCCCCGAGTTGAGCTCCCTGCCCAGGCCCAGGAGCCTCTCGGCACTGCACTGGGCAGGGAGAAGATCCTCAGCGTAAACCGATCTGTTTCCATAATATTTTCCACTCTTTATGTTCTCTGTCTATAAATATCCCAGAACAGGAGTTGGCTAACTACAATATTTATAACAATATTGCAGAGTAAGCAAACAGAGAGGCTTCAGACTATATAATCATGCAATTTCCCTGGCTTTACCAACTCCTCCTGGCTCTGCCAATAAAATCAGAAACGTTATCTGATCCAGTCAGAAGAATTCACTGCAGATAATGACTGCTAGCAGCAGAGTGTCAGGAAAGCTACGGCAATTATCCCCAGAAATAATCTAGCCAACAATTGCCAATAATGATTAAACTTCACAATGGTTCTGACTGTGATTAGAGCAGGGGGGAGGAAGGCTTCCTGCAAGGGGAAAGGTCAATGTCAGCTAAATTATTCATTAGGAGTTACTCATGCATACTTATGAAGACCATTCATAGGGCCACAGACACAAACACGTCCTAGCCACCACGAAGCAGAGCTGGCAGCAAACCTTGGCCAATTTATGGTTTCCCTGCTTTATCTGTGGGGCCCTCCCAGCACATCCCAGACCCCTGCATGGGCTGTGCCTGCTGCCAGCCCCACAGCACCAGGGCCCAGGCTGGATTCAGCTCCATTCCCTGCCAAAGGGGGGGAAAAAATTATTAAAAAAAAAATTCCTCCCACAGCCGCAGACCTGAGTGTGAAAAGAGTGTTGTTGCCCCCCTCCCCCTGCCCCGATTTTTATTGAGGCTAAAATTAACACTGGAAACAAAACTCATTTCATGTACTCTGAGCATATTATGAAATTCCTCTATTGCACAACACAAGAATTCACTATTACTGCCTGTGACTATGTGTCTCAAAGTTCCTTGGGACAGAGGGAATTACCAAAAATGACATTCCAGCTCCGGGTTGAGGGGAGAGTTTCCAGGAGCCCATCTTTCCCCAGTTCTCCCCCTCATTTTCAGCAGCAGAGCAGCAGCCTCAGTAGATTGATCTGAGCCGGGCTTGCCAGGAATAGACCAGGGCCGTGGGAGGACGTGACGGGAAGGGAAATTCAGAGGGCACAGTCCAAGCTTGGCCACCAAGCCCCTGGCCCCGGCTCTCTGTCTCTCCTCCCCTCCCTGCCAAACAGCAGAGACCACAAACCGAGTGCTACCGGCACGAAGAAGGGGCGTGAGCTCCAGTAGCTGTCAGACCCAGGGCTGGAAAGGGATAAGGGATATAGGAAAGCAAAAGAAAATGTAGGTCTGCTTGGAAACTGCTAGCTGCCCTCCTATCAGGAGAAGGACATTTGAGAGAAAAGTGCTGAGAATAAACAGGTTTGTGTTTTAGAAAGAAATGGTGGAGGAAAAATAATTATGCAGAGGAACAGCCAGCTGGTGGGGATGTCTGTACATTACACGGAAAAGCAGCCCAAACTGCAAACCGGGATGCAAAGCATGTGCACGATGTGCTCCACGAGAGGAACGAGCCACGTCTCTGCAGGTGACCACCAGCTGTGAAGGCTCCCCCGTGGCTCTGCTTCAGGGTTTTGCTGCTCTCCTGCTCTGACCTTGTGAACCAGCCACCATCTCACCTCCCGCACCTCCCCTCCCCTTTTTTTGGGGCAGAAAACCTCAAACCATTCGAAGCTGATGGACTCTGCCCAAAGTATTTCACATAGCTGCAGCTGCCATTTCAATACGAGCAGAGAGCCCTTGAAACATAACCTGCTGGCAGAAGCGCGTAACCCAAAATAAATCCCATCAGCAAATATGGGAAGCTGCCTCTCTCCAGTGATGAAATGGAAACCTTTAATCGCTGTGGAGACCTTGGAGGCCCTGTTCTTGTCCCAGCCCGTGTCAGTCGGAGGCAGTGTGTCAGTCGGGCTCCTGGCACGCTGCCTCCCACAGGGGACCTCGTGGGGTCTTGCACACTTAGTACCGCCCGGGACGGTAATTACTGTGCCAGGTTTATTTGGGGACAGCATGGAAGGTGTTAGGAATTCATATGTATATGTGTGCATACAGAGAGGCAGAGCATTATTTGAAAATAGGGTTGGCAGCAAGACGTTATGTTAGGAACAAGGACACCTGTTAAAGCTGAGTTATGCAATTCCCTTTTCCAGCCCGTTTGACTTCCCTGATAGCACCAGCTGCACAACATTTCCGCACCGGGCCAGCGGAGCAGTAAGAGCTCCATATGCTTCCCACGGGAAGATGCTGTAGAGGTTACCCATGGACGTCATCGTGGTTAAACTTCTCAGCGAGCAATTTGGAGCTGCAAAGCTGGACCGTGCTTCAGCTCGAAGCACAGGTGGATGTGTTAGCCACAACATCCCACGCCACCTCCTTGCTTGGCTGGTCAGAAGTGAGACCGTGCGCTCTGAGGTCATGCTCAAAACATGAACAGAACTCTGTCTCCCCGTCTGGTTTTACTGGCACCCCCCAAATTCAGAGGTGATCGCAGGAGCAGGACAAGCATCCCATGCCTGAGGCTTAAGGAAACGAAGTTCATTCCTCTTGCTTAAAAGCAAGCATGTGGGTGCCTGTTTTCCTCACCCAGTCTGTTCTCGCATCATCTCCCCTCAGAAAAGCTTTATTTAAAACCTGCCAGGATGACAGTCTGCAAATCCATACTGCACGAGCTGGGCCCAGCTCTCCACACGCTGCTGGGGCCCGGCTGCCTCTGCAGCTTGTCTGCGAGGGGATGACGTGATGTCTCAGAGCATATGTGGCAATTTGCACTTGTGTAGCAAAAAAAAGATACAGAGAACGGAGGAGGAGGGGGAAAGAAGTGGGAAATTGCCTTTTTTTTTTTTCTTCTGTATTCACTGCAGGTAGAGACACATCCCTGCAGCCAAGAACGAGGTGTGTCTGGATGCCAGAGCAGGATGTGATAAGCACAGGGCAGCAACCCATGGCTGCTCTGCTACCTCTGATGGGTCAGGAATACAAATTATTCGGCGTGAACCTTGACATTATGAAGCAACAGCCTACACCAGGAGCCCTGCGCTGAGCAGGGGGATCCCCTGCGGTCCCATCAAACCACAGTCATTTCCCAGTTCTGAGGATGATTTTTTTCTCTGCAAAAGACTTGGGTTTGATTCACAACTGGGGTCTAAAAAGCAAACGAGCTTGGGGGGCACAGGGGTGCCTAAACACAATGGGGAGAGATGCTACCGACCAGCCCTGCCACCAGCACCAGGAGAAACCCTCTGCCACTGCCCAGTGGTCTTGCACTCCTGCACTGAGTTGTGCACGGATTAGGCTCCTGGGGTGCCTGTCACCTCGCATCCTCACCCAGCTAACCCCACATCACAGCATGAGGAGGGTGATTCTCACCCTTCATTGCTCACATCCTCCACACGCCCATGAAAAGCAGGTGAGAAAAGGCAGAAAACCTCAGTAATTGACCTTACACAAACAACATTTTCATATCACAAGTTTTCCAGGGTCAAGGTGTGAGGACCCACGTAACTGCCACATGGACACAAACTGCTTTGCTCTAGGAAGTGGAACAAACAGAAGGAAACCCATTTTTTCCTTATCTTGCCTCTTTGACAAAAGATTTCACAGTGATGTGGAGGGTGCTTCAGATACCTCCGAATTAAGAAAATATCCAGAATAGTCTGTAGCTATTTTCTAGTTCTGGACAAGTCCTCAAGCTGAAAACATTGCAGGAGCCCAGAGGACAGAAGCATCTCTTGATAAGTATTAATCTCATGCAGCAAGAACCAGCCAAGGCAGTAGTGTTGCAGAGCTGAATGCAGCACGAAGCCTTCACGCTGTCCACAGAAGGGGCAGCCGGGCCAGGAACCTGATAATCCGCGTGAAAACCACACCACACCTTCCCTCAGCTACAGCTGGCGGCGTCAGCTGCCCATATTGCTACCAAAGCACTATGCTTAGCATTTAAATACAGAGATAAGTTAACAGGGCCTTGAATCACACCTCGTTCGGGAGTCTTGCCACATCCACCAGTGCCTTTAGGACTCCAAATCTAGGGCCACCTATTTTTCCCTTTCATTTTCCATCTTCCCCTCACTTCCCCGCTGACTCCAACAGCCATTCCCTGAGCACTGAGTGGTTTCCATTGGTCTGCCTGGTTTCCACCCCCCATCACTTTTCTAATCATCGCCGCAGTCCCTGTGCTATAAATGGCCATTCCGAGGCTCTCCTGGCTTTCGCAGCCAAGGCATGGAGCAATCGGCGGTGCAAAGTATAAAGGTTAGAGGGATCTGGAGCCAGAATGCTGGAGCAGACAACGGAGCAGGGGCCGAGATCGGTGCCCGCAGCGAGCAGCCCAGCAGCATTGCAAAAGAGCCCCCGGAGGGCCGTGGGGCTGGCGGCAGGGCCAGACAGCTCGCAGCCGCCAGCTGGCACGGGGGCATCGGCAGCCAGAGCAACCCCTCATCCCATGCCCTCTGCTGAGATTGCAAAACTGACTCCAGATTTGTACCTATTTGGCACCAAATCACGAGCGAGACGTGTAACAAAAAAAAAAAAAAAAAAAGGCAGAAGAGTCGACAAATAAACTGTCCCACTTTTCCATGGGATGGGAAAAGGAAAAAGTGAGTTCAGGGGATTCATTTTTGCTTAAATTTGTAAATGTTTAATACATGAGGATTTCTCCTTCTGCTAAGATAGGAGCTGAAGTATCCATAACTTGCAGTAGGCATTACAGCTGCAAAGCAGAACAGAAGTGAGGGGCTCTGATTCCAGTAAAGGAACGGGTCACATATGTGAGGGCGCTGGGTGCCCAAAGGCCCTAAAGCTAGAAGTGGTGAATCCAAATTAACATACCACTGTTAATTGTTCCAAAATCCTTTTAACCCTGGTAGTTATTACACACACAATTCTGCTCCAAAATTAACATAAACCATGAAGAACAAATAAATTAACTCAGACCAGAAATAATTCCTTGCCTTTTTCCCCAGCTTTGAGAAGCAGCAGGGGTTCTGTGCTCTGCCCAGGAGGCGAGCAACCAGCCCTGCTCCTGGGAAGCCACTGGGAGCCTGAGCGGAGGCGATGCCTGGCTGCAGATCCCAGGCCTGACAAAGGCCAGCACTGCACCAGGAGAGGAGCCAGGGGACATGATGCTCACACCCGTCGGCCAGGGAGCTGCCCCAGCTTCACACCAAGCAGCAGCTCCCAGCCGCACACAGCGGGAGGTCTGCAGACCAGCGAGACCACCGCCAGCTCACTGCCACACCTGGGCCTTCAGGTTTAGGGGGAACGAAAGCAGAAGAAAGCTGACTCACTTGAGCTGGATTTCACTGTAGAGAGCCACGTGGAGGTCTGCCATTTCCTTTCCTCTTGAGCACCTCTTACAAGCACCGTCCCAAATCCCCTCTTGCCTGCCCTACGCTGAACCCGCTCCTTCCCGAGCTCCCCCCGCTGCAGCTGCATTTCCAGACCAGCACAGAAAGGCTTTAGGAAGTGTTCACGTCACAGACATCACCCTTGGCAGAGCACAGAGCTTAAAATGCTACAGAATTATCCATAATCTCTGAGTTTGACGGTGGCTTTGGAGCCTGGGAATCTGCAGCTGGCTGCAACGCTATCCCCTGAGCATGACTTCCTACCCCCACACAGCCGAGGAATTGGAAACAGCTGCTCAGCTCAGCAGCTTTTCCAGTGAAAGACCTGGAATGCTCCCACTTTGACAACTGAAATATGAGTTCAGTTTATAGCTGAAGAGGCTGGGGATCAGAAGGCTTGGGATTTTTTGGATGCAGAAGCTTCCATTTTGGCCCCTTCACAGCCCCTGCCCATGAGCCGTGCTCGGCTCCTCTGCTCTAACAAGGGGGCAGAGGAGGACGCCGGGGCTGGAGGGGACACGACAGACTGTGCAGTGACCCAACAAGACTGGGAGGGGAATAATACCTGAAGTAGATTAAAGACATCACTGTAAAGGGCAGGACGGATGGATAGAAGCATTAGCATCCCTGCAGGGGGCTCAAGAGCATGGAGGAGAGAGGAGCACGTACCTCTCCGTGGGGTGTGCAGTACGTCTCGGGCTTGGTGAGGCCGCAGGTGGAGGAGGCTCGGAGGTGCTGGACTCGTCCCAGCAGGAGGTCCCCCCTGGGGGGGTAGCAGGCACCTCGGGAGCAGTCGTGCTGCGCGCCCAGCAGCCGCAGGGAGGCTGGAACAGCAGGAGAGGACTTGGGGCTGCGGCAGGGTGGCACACGGTGATCAGCCAGCAACCCTGCCGCTTCCCACAGCAGGTCAGCTACCAGGTCGTGCGTGGGGCAAAGCCACAAATGCACATGCCAGAAAGGACAAGGGTATTTTACCCCAAATTGCCTTTGTTTTAAATAGTACAAAGCACTTAGAACACCTTCTGTTAGCTGTTACTTCTGAAGCTCTTCCTTGACGTGGCGCCTACCCAAAATCCCCAGTGTTTGGGTTTCAGGGATGCTCGGTTCCCTGCCCATTGTGCTGAACAGCCCAGGCTGGTTTTCCCCATTTACATCCAGACCCCTAGAGCAGGGTGCTTGGGTCAGACAGAAGCCTTTTGCCAAAGGACCAGCACTGTTACTGAACACCAATCTCCCAGTTGCTGCCACAATACTGCTACTAATACAACGCTTACTCTAGCAGCATTTATTAGCCTCATATACTTCCTATTATTCACTTCTCATCAATAAACTTAATTTTCCAATTCCCTTTGCAAGAAATTTAGCTGTATATAAACCCACCTCGCTTAAATCATGGCACACATGGAGGCTCTAGGCAATGTAACTCACTGCATTACTCATGTACAACCCCAATTAAAAGAGAAAGGTCATTTCCAATAGGCAGTAAGCATTTAGTCAGCTTTCCCTCATCTTTCTAGAAACACTGCATGGCAAGCCTTACCCAGCAGGACGAATAATGCCCATGGCCAAAGCTGGCAGCGAGACTCCATACTGGCAAGGACGAGGACACACCTAAGGAGGAATATGCAGCATAAGCAAAAATGAGTAGAAAATGTCAGCTTAAAGCTCTGCCTGGGTCCTTCACATTCCTTATTTTTCTATGGTGAGGTAATTTTAATTGGTCGACAACACAGCAGCATGGGTGATAATCAGGAATAACAGAGGATGATCAGCCCCTCAGACCGTGCAGCAAAACAAACCCACACAAAGGATCCCGGCTTCTCTTCGGACTCAGGAAGCACACCCAGGATCCTCCCCAGCTGTGCAAAGACAGCCCTCTCACCCAGACACTATCTTTGGATCTTCATGGTATTGCAGAGGTGAACCGCAGAGGCGAGCACAGCCCCTCACCCTCGGCAGAGCTGATTTCTGCCTGCCCGGCTCCCGGGGACCTCAAGGAGCCGCAGACCCAGCACAGCAACCGCAGCAGGCAGGGAGCGGTGCCAGCACCAGCAGGGACGATACAGAGATGAGCCCTGCCCCGTGCTTTGTCCTCCAGCCCCACCCTTGTGCTTCCAGATCAAAGTGCCCGATGGCCGGGAGCCTTGGTCTTGCAGAAACGCTGCAGTGAAGTGCGTGCCGCAGGGTTTCTGCAGAGAGCCCTGCAGGACAGCATGTGGGAGCAGCCACCAGCACGCTCCTGCATTGAGAAGTTTCCCCTGCCACCAGGAGCCCCGTTCCCAGTCCCCATGACATCCCCAGTCCCACTGGTGTCCCCACATACCTGGCTGCCAGCGAGGGCTCTCCCCCGCACTACCTGCGGCTGATCCGCAATCGCAGCAGCCTCTGAGCGCTGCCTCCGTCCTCCCTCGGTTTTTAACAGATGGCTGCCTCACCTGGGAGAGAGGTGCCTGTGGGTGTAGTAACGATAAAAGCGTGATTCAGGCGTCCGCAGGCATCCCCACCCAGTTCCCAGGGAGCTCCGGACAGCTCCCAGACAGGGCGCACCGCCGCAGACAGCTGTCACTTGGGA
Source organism: Aythya marila (assembly GCF_965140915.1). Classification (NCBI taxonomy): domain Eukaryota; kingdom Metazoa; phylum Chordata; class Aves; order Anseriformes; family Anatidae; genus Aythya; species Aythya marila. Next base: position 1,464,596 of record NC_139065.1, read on the forward strand.
CAGGGATGACGGCAGCGTGAACAAGCAGCTGCACAGGTAGCCAGCAGCGAGCACCTCGGGACACATCCCTGTAGCCACAGGACATGCCTGAGGTGTGCCTGGGGCTCGGGTGGGCACTGCCAGGACACCACCAAGCTGCCCAAAACCCGCTCACACCAGTGCCAGGGCTGCGAGGCGCCCACCCTCTCGGGCAGGTTTTGTGGGTTTGTGTAGTGGGCTCAGCCCCGCAGCGACAGGGCAGCGCCGCTATCAGTGCCTGAGTCCGGCAATGTAAAGCCCGATCGGGGATGTCTGTGTGAGTTACAACTGCATCGTGTATTCACATAGCAGGCTTCAGCCTGCAGCCGACCTTGAGCACAGAGACGGGGCTGTACAGGGCTCACAGACCCTCTCCTGCCTCCGGCAGCAGAGTTCCTCAAGGCACAAACCAATTCTCAAGCTCAGCTTACATTATCTACAGAATGTAATACCATAAACTAACCAGCTATGAAAAAAGTCAAAAAAGTCAAATTTTCTAAGAAACAATTTTCATCTGGGTACCTGGAAAAGTGCCAGGATTTCCACAGGCACTCTGTATTTATCAAACCAGGATGGTTTCAATATCACCTTGGGAGCCCGTGGAAAAGCCAGACCCATAGCTTCATGCCCAGCTGATGTCAGCAGCCGGTCTCCCTGCTTCAGACCTCACTCAGACCTCTCTTATGCTTTACACCTCAGTGGTCACTGCTGCTTTACATCAGAATTATTTGAAAAAGTCTCATAAGTTTATTTTTTTACTATGCCAGCAACAAGTATGAGGTAGCACAAGAGGCTTTTTCTTGCCCCGTTTTTTTCTTTTCTCTCTCTCTCTTTTTTTTTTTTTTTTTTTTTCTTTCCCCAGTTTCTATTCTAACATCTGTTTAAACTGGCAGCTGTTCCATGTGTGCACTGGGGAGCAGAGCCCGGCAGCTCGCTGAACCCCCAGTGCTCCCAGGCACCGCTCACACGCTGCGCTGCAGCTGGAGCCAGAGGTGGAGAGCTCCGCATTTACCTTGCCAAATCCCCCAAACCATGCAGACCCCCCCCAGACTCTCATTCTATCAAACTGTTTTTATGGTCTAAGCCAATACTCAGAAAAAAAAAAAAAAAAAAAAAAAAAAAAAAAAAAAAAACTCGCACTGAGTCTTTGCTATTTACTTTACTGACTCAACCCCAACATCACATCCTGCCCTGCTGCCGGGGGCTCAGCTGATCGCGCCGGACGACTCCGGGTCCGCGCGCCTGTTCCTGTGCCGTGGGTGCTACCTACCTCCCCGTCCTCACCGAGCAGCACGGGCACTGAGGCTCAGGAGCTCAGAGAAAGCTGGAAAAAAATCCTGTCCCTAAGGCTACAAAATGTGAAGCGTTGGTTCCGCATCCGCCTCTGCCTAGGTGTGCCCGCGGCCTTGGTGAGCAGGGAGCAGGGCTGGGCGTGCCGGCCCTGAGCCACCGCTCAGCAATGCGGTAACGCCGCATTCCTGCGCCTGCTGCGAAGATGCCCCCTCCTGTAAGATGCCTCCTCCTGTCTTGGCCGGCTGAGCAGGGGAAGCGGAAAGAAACACTGGAGTGATTTTCAGCGAAAGAGAGAGGAAATGCACAGCCAGCTCAGGTACCTCCCTGCGCACCGCATGGCGGGCAAGGCTGCGGGTGATGGACACAATCCTGTGAGCCTTGGTTGAATGAACGCCTGCAGCTGGGTGCCTCTTTGGTCTGGTGTAAAGTCAAACCCATGAGCACTAAGCCAAACGGGTCGTTTTGATGCTCATTCCTTCAGAAACTGCACTGCTGACGCTGGGGAGGACCAGCCGCCCTCCGACCCATCCGAGCTGTCCCATCTGCATGCAGGCTGTGGCTGAGCCATTCACTTCATCTTCTCATCAGTTCCCTCCAAACTTTCCTCCCCCAGGTAAATCAGGCTCAGCAGCAGCAGAACAGAGGCACCGCATGGTGACACCTCTTAGGAAGCCCACCAACGCCGCAGACCGACTGTGCAAGAGCCAGCAGTGCTGAGCTCCAGGCTGCTCCAAAATGTTGAAACTCCAGCCCAGGTTACTGCAAAGCACGGGCTGCTGCAATTCACCCATGCAAACAAAGGTAGGCCTGGAAAATGCTACCTTAAACACAAGTTTCTCAAATGAACTATCCAAACCATCTTCAGCCAGCCTTTGCTCCTCCAGGCTGTCCCAGAGGCTTGCCAAAACAAGGTGAGCATTCCAGGCTCTGCAAGTTCAAACAAGAACAAGAGTGGGAACAGCCTCCGTTACGGAATACCTACTACAAAGCAGTAAGTCACACACAAAAAAGAGGAGGAAAAAAAAAAAAAAGCCATTGCTGGAAGCATCTCCTCCAAATGAGATGCACCACACGGAGCCGCTGCCGCCTCAGTGCTCAGTGCTCAGTGACATTCCTGTGGACAGGATCATTTCAGCTCCTGCTCTGTGGTGGGTGTGTGTGATCAGCCTTGCAGCTTGTGTATCCTACCCCTGAGGTACTCATCAGAGGCAGAAAAGCCCCACTGGATGCGATCCTATACCCATGGCATGGGCTGGCATCAGCAGGTGCTAGTGCCAGCAATGGTCTGAAGGAGACACACGACAGAGGACCCTGTCCCTTCCACAACAGCAGCAACCAAGAGAGATGCTGCTGGGTTGGGTTTAAATTTCAGGTGGAAAGAGGCCACAACGTTTAGAACAGAAACACATCGCAGCCAGTGGTTTAAAAGCTCACCTTCCTGTTAGGGTGAGCAGAGCAGCCCGTGCACATTGCTCAGCGTCACAAGCTCTCACTGTAACAGCTAGCACACACCAAGCCCTTGCTTTTAAAATTAAGGTCCCCAGCTTGACAGGCAGCCAGTGCTCAGCACCACGTGCCCTCAGGTCACCGGGCTCTGAGCTGGGTGCCGAGGCGGGATGAGTGGGATGAGTAGGATGAGTGGGATGAGCCACGGCACGAGGGAGGCGCCCCAGGCAAATACTCCCCAGGTGCTGTGCCCGTGAACCCGGCAGCGAGTGCCCCTGGGCAGCCAGAGCTGAAAAGGATGTGAGTCGTGTGTGAGTAGCTTTGTTTTGTTTCCTCCCTCCTATGTTTGCTGTCTGTTGGAGTTACAGCACACAAGTACCTTAGTCTGTCAGGAGCTTTTTCCATCCGAATTCAGCAGCTTTCCATCCAGCTGTTGAGGCGTGACACCCGTTAGCAAGCACTGACCAGACCTGAATGGCTGTCTTCAGTCACTTTAAGTCTCTGCTGAGCTACGAGGAACACAAAAGTAACTGGAAATCAGGGGCAGAGCACTGCTTGCAAGGACACTTAATCTCTTGAAACATAAAACCTCCATTACAGGAAAAAGGACACTAACTGGGGATAACTCTGTAGCACTGGAGCTACACGAGAAGAGGAAATTTGGGGAAAGTCTGTTCAGGGGTAAGAAACACTGCCAGTGTCACAGCTTTTGGGCAGCTGTCTCCGATGACTTGAGTAACAAAATGATGTTTCCTCCACAGAATCTTTTCATTTCCCATTTTAATTAAACCTGGCCAGCAAACTACCTCCTCACTACGGCACATGCAGACGAGCTAAAACACTGCCTTTGCTAATTGTCATCTTCTAAAAGCAATTCAGGAACTTCTAACGCAATTCCAGCTCATCTCCTGAAACCCCACCGCCTGCTTTGAAAACAAATAAAACTTTGAACTGAAGGATCGTTGACCTAGTTTAGGTCTAAATTGGGTTACCCCAGGGGCTTGTTGCAGGGTGCAGTGCCCTCGGGCCCAGCCTGAGGCCTGCTGCCCCTCCACACTCCTGCTCTGCGGCCTGTGCAGCCTGCCTGCTTTCCACTGGCAGATTTGACACAATTATCATTGCAGGGGAACATCTTTTATTTCTGTCATGTCCCCATTGTCTAAAGGAGAAAACATCCTGTTAGGACAGGAGGCAGCTGCAGGCTGGATGATTTTTAGGCGGCTTTTTTGGGCCGTGGCAGGGGAGCAGGGAGGGGGTTTCTATGCTCCCATCCCTGCTGGCTGGCAGGGACCCTCGGCACAGCCCCGCACCCACGACAATCAACAGCAGGAGGGTTAAAATAATTTGATGGAGAGCCATCACGCACCCCAGCCTCCCTGCTGCTGGTATTTAGGTTAAACCTCGGGTGCTTATGCCGCTTTGTGAATTCAGGCAGAGCTCTTCTTCCAGATGACGTTAAACTCTTGTCATTTTCCCGGCTATAATGCCCGGCTTAATCAAAATTGCAATTAAGCCTGACAACCTCCTTGTGTGGACTCTCCTAAATAAGATTAGGAACAGCTAAAATTAGTCTAATTTAATGTTAATCATTAATCCTTTTATCCATTCTTAATCCAATTTAAATGTCCACACAACGAGCCTGCACAGACTGTTACTCCAGTTTAAAACAAAACTGAATTAGATATTATTTAGTTAAATCAACACAACTTGAGTGCTGCCATAGGAGGCGTTTGCCACCGAGGAGTATCAGCTGCTTGGGTAACCCTCAACATTATCCTGAGCACTGCGTGCTCCCTGCAGCTCCAGCTCTTAGTATGCTGTGCTTGCAGACATCTCCATCTATATTTTATGAATACAAAGTTCCTTTTCTAGCCCCCTGGTTGGAAAGGAGGCTTTCAAGTAAAAGGTTCAGGAGGCAAAGAAAATCTTGCTACATTTTTTATTTTATTTTTAGGGCAAAAATGTCCTGATTCAAGCACTTCACGCTGACCTTTGTTTCTGGGATTACACCCTGCACAGCTCGGCGTTTTCTGGTGTTTGTGCAGGGCCCAAGCAACTTGCAGCACTCACCGCTTGCCCAGGCTGGAAGGGGAGACCACATCTCACACTGTGGCAGCCAGCCCTGGCTGCAGAAACAGTGACCTTGAACTTTCCCTGTTTAATTGCTGTCTCCCCCAGCTATCTTTTCTGCAACATTCATTTTTCAAGGCACTGCAGAAGGGAAAAATGTGGCTTAAATATAAGAATTGGCCGCAACCTTTGCTGCCAAGTTGGCAGAAAAGATAAGGACTTTATTTTAAGAAACAAAAAAGACACTAAGGAGGAATAGACAAATCTTTAGCAACTTTTACAGCCAGTCTTGCAATACAATTTCCTAAGTGCATTCAAAACTTGCAAAAAGAAAAAAAACACCCCCAAGTTTTCCCTGCCAGAGGGTCCTTGGAGCCTTGCTTGCAGCACAAGCTCTCCCACCCCATGTGACTGTGGGGAAACTTTCAGCCTCCCCACTACGTGCGGGATGTGAGGAGCAGGAGGTGAGTCACTCGCTCTCATGTGCCCAGGGAAGAGCTCAGCAAGGAAGAAAAAAAAAAGCCAACACATTTAATGAACACTTTCCTTTGTGAGGATCTCAGGCATTTGCCTCCCACCACTGCTGATCCTCACATGGCCAGTGAGTCGTGCACCCAGGTGTGCCAGGAGAGAAGGGGAGGAAAACAACACAACTGCAAAGAGCAGCTTGGCACTGCTGTCCTGACACAAGCCAGACTTTAGGTTCATTTACGTGTGACCCAGTCCAGTGATTTTAGGGCATAATTTGGGCAATATCGCCTCTTAGAGCAGTTTTTCAGAAGGGAAGGTGTTTAGATCCTTGAAGGAAAGGAAAGAAGAGACATGGATAACCGACACGAGCTCAAGGAATTCCCAAATTCCTTCTTCTCTCTGTGCCTCTTCCCACCCAGAGAGATGAAGCCAATGCTGGCTCCCAGGCTGTGTCCCACCCACTTGGCGTACAGGGGCAGGGAGATGTCAGGCTGGCTATGCTAAAAGCCAGCTAAGGGGTGTCAAGCCCCCACTCCCTGCGCCACCATCCCTCCTTCCATGTGCTGTGGGGAGGCAGGCAGAAAGCCCCCCTCAGTTTCCCTTGCTGCTTGGAGGATGAGCCCTGCTTTGGTCCCTGTGGGGCTGAGCCTCACCAGGGCTCGTGGCCGCCTGGCCACCCCAAAGGAGATGAAGGGGAGCCAGCAGTCTCCTTCACAGCATTGTTCACCAAGGCTCCTTCTGGGCTTTACCTCTCTCCACAGACACCACCAGCCCCTGCGCATCAGCTTGCACCACATGTATTTACACAGGCTGCCCCAGCAGAGAAACCCCCAGCATCTCAGCCACACTGATCAGGTGGGCAGCCTGTCCAGACCCTGCTAATTCAGAAGCTGTCGGTCCCAGCTGCTCCTTGTGGCCTTAGCTAAGGTGAGCAGCAGCTGAGGGGTACGCAGCTCTCCTGGCCAGAGCAGCATACGTGCGCTGATGGAGCCGGCAGCAGAGGGGCAGCGGCGCAGATGATGCAACGCGCTGTGTGCTATTGATGCAACGCTCTTGGGCAGCGAGCCAGCGAAGAAGTGTGACAGCGCTGTTCTTTACTCCCCAAAAAGGAAATACGCTGTCCTTTTCGTGAATCATAAGGGAGTTAAGATTACAATGGGCTGGTACGGAGTTTCAGCATCAAACACGGGGAAGTGACAATATGATCTAACAGGCAGCCTGGAGCTTTCCCGGTGGGGGTCACTTCCAGTTACTCTGCTCCCCAGCAAACCAACGTGCTGTCCTACGCGGCATCCAGCAGCTTTCTGCCGCTTCCCTTTGCCACCAGCCGTGCAAGAAGCCTTTAACAAATCCCCTCACACCGCAACACCTCCCTTGTGCCTCACCATATTTCACCTCCCTCACCGTGCGAACGGGCAGCGTGAGGTTTTGCTCACCCCACCGGCTGAGAGAAACCCAGCCCCGAGCCCCCCACCCCAGCACCCCACTTGTGAGCTGCCCACACGCTCCCTGTCCCCTCGCACCCCCCCCGCAGCACGGCTCCCAGCGGCTGCCCGGAGCTCGGGCTCGGGCCAACCCCGCTGCCAAGCGGCCCCGGGGGGCTGCCTGGGGCTGGCCCCGGTCCTGCGGGCAGCCGGGGGGGCACCGGGGCACCCGTGCTAGCGGCGTGCTCGCAGCGTGCCCGGCCCCCCCCCGCTTCAGCCCCGCCTGCCCTAGCGGCGATATAAGGCGGGGGCAGCGGGCGGCCGGCAGCAGCTGCAGAGCCGAGCAGCGGCCGGACCAGCAGAGCCCAGACCAGCAGAGCTCAGCGGAGCCGAGCCAGCCCGCAGCGCTCACAGCCCCTGCCCCGACCCCGCAGCAGCCGCCTCTGGTAAGGGGGAAGCCCGGGGAAATGCGGGGGGGACGCTGCGGGAACCTCCCTCTCCCTCCCTTGCCGCAGCCGCGAGCATCTGCTGAGCCGCGGGGCTCCTCCGCCGGCTGCGTTCTCCTCTAGCTGAAATTAAAATTCCCTGTGTATGTGTGGCCGGGGGTGGCTGCGGGGAGCGGGGGCCGAGGGGAGCGCTCTGACGCTGCTGGAGAAAGCCGCTGGATTTAACTAACATGCCTCTCCCTCGCTCTTCCCCTGTAGAACTGACATCTTCCAAACCTGCTGCAAAAAAAATAAAATAAAAATGGAAACCATGCATGAGCTGATCCCCTTTGCCAAAGAACTGCTCAGCCAGAAGCCCAACAGGAAAATGGTCAAGCTGTACATGCTGGGCAGCGTGCTGGCCTTCTTCGGTGTGGTCATCGGTCTGGTGGAGGCAGTGTGCAGTCCTTTCACCTCTGAAGGGAGCCTAGAGGAGGAGGAGAAGAAACCTGCCCCGACACGAGGGCAAACACTTCCTCAGAAACAGGAGGATTTGATCTTGGAAAAGAGCAAGAAGCCGGTGGTGATGCAGCGGGCCCTGGTGACCAGGCAGCACGCCTCCTAAGAGCCCCACAGCCCAAGAAGTGTCTGCTGAGCAACCAAGCACAAGAGACTCTGCTGTCCTGTTGTACCTGGTGGTGGTTCCAGCAAGAAGAGCGAAGGTTTGGCTGAACGAGGAAGACCGCAAGTGCAAGACTTGAAAGAAACGAACGGTTATAATTTGCTGCTGTGCAGCAGTAGGAAAAAATACCTTTTGTTGGTATAAAAATGTGCAAGATGCACAGCATGGTTTCTTATTTTTATTACAGATGCATTTTACAACATTTTGCAAAATCAATAAATATTTTATATGGTACCAATGCTCTCTAGCTGCATTCATTTCAAACTCTCCTCTCATGGATTTGCAAACGGGTTTCACTTGCAACTCTTCAGAAGCCTCTTGCCCCCCTCGCTGAACAGCAGCGGGCAGTGACCAGACCCTCTCCATGGAGCTCCCTCCCTTGGTGTGGCTGCTCTGGGGTGGAGGGGTCAGGGTTTTGCAACTCCAGCTGCTGCTTCCTTCCAAAAATGGGTCAGCAGGGGTGGGGAGGAGGTGGCCTTGTGTGACAGGCACATTCCTGAAGTTAGAGGTGGGTGTTGCACCTTCCTGGGGTTATCTGAGTTTGATGGCACAGATTCCTGTCTCTGCCATGAGATCTCTCACTAGGCTCCTTCACAAACCTGCCACTGACACCTGATCGCAGAAAATAATATTAGCTGCCACTATGACAGGCATGTCATAGCTTGAAAAGCTGCAGCACTGGCAGACATAATGGCACAGTCAGCCTGAAGCAGGTGGAAACAGGGACCTGAGCCTTGGGGCTGTACCCAGAGCACTGCCAGGATCATTAGAGGACTTCCACCTATTTAAAATCTTTCCTGGGCTTAGTTCTGAACACAACAGATTCTCACTATGTCATGTAAATTCAACTCTCCAGACAGCTACAGCTGAAAGATCCTAACCATGCTACAAAACAGAGGGAAGAGAAACAATCCCTGGCAGTCAGAAGTGGGGGAGAAAATCCCTCTTTATTGGTTCAATGGCAAAGGCAGAGCTGGTGGAACAGGGACAGGGACACACCACACACCCTGCCCAGAATCTGGGAGACAAACCCACCAGTACCGAGCAAAAAGCAAAACAATTGTTACCAACAGCACGAGGTTATGGAAAATGAAGCAGCGCTGCCTGACACCAATGCCAAGTATAGAGCTCCTCCTAGAGCTGCACAAGTTAGGGTCAGAATCCAAAAACCTAAGAGCATAGCTGAAGTTCCCTTAATTTCATACATTTTTCATAATACATAACCATGGAAATCATTTTGCTGATAAATATTTCAGTCAAAACAATCAAACACAAACAATAGCAGCTCTTTGTGGAGGAGAAATCCCACTAAGCCCATGCAATAACTCTTTTTGGGCTTTGAACCAAGTGTAAGGTACCTTTCCCTCAAGGGGAAAAAAGAGCAGAGTAATTTAAAACGTCCTTTGATAATGATTTGATTTAGGCCTTAACCAAGCACTTTAGTCTCTGGCAAGGCCGTACAACCCAACACCTCATTGACACCGAGGGAAATGTCAAGGCAAACAGGAATGGAGAGCTGAGGCTGAGCGCCCCGGCTCGGAGCCAGGCTCAGCGGAGCTGAGGCCCTGCCCTGCGTGACAAACCAGGGACCTGAATAAATGCCTGCGGCTGTGTCAGGCATGGCAATGCTGCCAGGTCTCAGTTCTCACACATTTCTGTAACGCAGAAACGTCTTTGCTGTGGCAAGCAGAGCTAATAAAATGGATCAGACTGAGATGAGAATCGCTTCTTTGTCCCACTCAGCTGCAAGCTCTGACAATCACACACTGATCAGCACTTCCCAATGAGGTACAGGTCTCTCAGCCTGCCCTCAAGGAAAGGGAGAATTTAAGAAATGAGGTTACGGGGGCCCAGCTTGCAAGGCCAGTGGCATTGAGGACGCTCAGGGTGAGCCCACCCACTGGCCCCGGGCGGTGTGGTCACGCCATGTACACGGCCTGCTGCGTTGTGCCAGCATCCTGCTGCCCTCGCCTCCTCTCCGCCGTTATCCAGTCACAGGGTTTATGAGCTTAAAGCAAAGAGGTTTGTGGAACAATCAAAATAGCTCCTCCTAAGACAGCTAATGGGATTAGACTGCTAAACCGCCGCGCCATGCCGGCAGTTCTGGAGCCAACTTGGTAAAGCCATGCCTTGCTGAAGGCGATCTCCTGCCTCCTGACGTCCTGCGAGGGCCGAGGCCATTGCCCGGCACACGTTACCCGATGGATCAATCTGCAGGGTCAAGCCTGTGCGTTACCACTTCCACAACAGCTTGCCTCAGATTTCAGACAGGACTGCCTCTTGGCAGGGCAGCTGATTAGATGCAATGGCTGATTTTACCACAGTGACCACAAAAAGGCCCGTCTACACCACACAGTGACAAACTCCATGCACACAGGAGATTAGTAATCAATTTAACATCACTTTAACTATGATGAATGGCAGGCTTGCCAAATAGAGTTGATTAAAATGCTTCAGCAGACTTCCTGGTTTTTAAACTACAGCAAACCTCTCTAAACCAGCCTGCTGCCCAGCCCCATCTCCCAAGCCCCTGAACCCTCCCAACCCAATGCTGACAACAGACAAACAGCACAAAACCCTCCTGATAACACCTGCCAAAACCACGTGCAACTGGCAAAATCCATCCACGCATCCTGGCAGCGAAGTAGAGCAGACCTGCTCCAAAAGCTCAGCTATGAATTGCAGAGGGAAACTGCAATCATAAAAGCTGGGATAAACCAGGGAGCAACCAGGTGGGATATGTAAGCCGTACAGTCAGTGCTAGTGAGGACTTCTGAGGTGAGCCACAGCGTAGAAACATGTGGAGCATTTAAGACCGAGTTAAACCAAAGTACTGAGGGATAAGCTCTTGAGGAGAGCCACACGTTGCCTAAGGTGTGCAGCATGTTGCTGAAGACACCTGAGGTTGATTTCTGTTTTTCTGTTTCTTTTAGGAATTGTCTGAATGCAGTTTACTCCAACCTGTAAATGTGTAGATTTCCTGGTGCGCTAAATCCTAAGGAAAATTGCAGCTGGCATAAGAACTGATACATATTTGTCTCTGTCCTCCCTGCAGCACATCTTCAGAGATCTGGTGTCGGCTTTGAGTCATTGCCCAGGCCTTCAATAACTCAAGCACCAAAAACGCAGAGGCCCTCCCACCCAAGCCAATCGCTTCAAGGACACGAGCTGAATGCCTTCAGAGTCCTAGCTTGCTATTCGTAGGCAATGGATGTTTCAAAAGCTGCCAGGCTAAATTTAGGGGCCCAGATAAGCATATCAGCCTCTCCCACCCAACACCAAGGGCATTGGGAACATGGAGAGTGGCCAAGACCCGACGCAGCCACAGCCACGGTACCAACAATAACATATCAAGGCAGCAATTCCTGATTTGGTCACACAGGAAAAAATAAATGTAGTGCTTAGGAATGGCTTAAACATCACAGTATTCTCCCTAAACTGGTAGTGAGTGCAAATACCCTGTCAAACCCAGCTCTGTCCTACAATCATCGCACGCCTCCCTCGGGAGCCAAGAGCACATTTCTTGGGAGCGGCGCCGCGGCAGCGACAGCAGTTGCAGGACGGGGGCACTGCCCGCACGCCGTGCCCAGGAGGCTCCATGAGGCTGCCTGCACCGTGCCAAGACACACACCGACCTGCTGCAGCACGACAGCATCACGTCACCCTGCGCACAGCCCCAGTGTGAGCATAACCGAGGGTAACCCTCTGTAACGGCGATATCCCTGTTGTAAGGAAAGGCAGTAGACCTGCACTCATGATAACGTACTGGGAGAGCCAGGTGTGAGAAATAATGTTTTAATGTCTACATGATAAAGGGAAGCAAGGGGGGAAGAGAAGGAAAATTATCTGCAATTAACAAAGATTTGATAATGGGTTAAAACCAGTCAAATATCACTCAAAAGAGAAAAAAAAAATAATGTGGTATTCCAATCTCTGCCAAGTGTTTTTGAGTTCCTGAGCTGCATGCACGAGCCTGCCTAACCCCCAGCCCTGCCCCCGAAACTCTCCTTCCCCGCTGCGCCTCGCTGCCGTGCGTGGCAGGGACCCTCCAGCAGCTGCCCTTTGCTGCTCCGCCAGTTTTTGTCAGAACAAGCTTCTTCGTGCCTTCATTTCCTCCAAGTGAGCTCCAGGCAGCACTAAGTGGAGAACCTCCCGTGTGCAGAGCAGTTAGCACAGCGCTAAGCACTGCACTGTGGAAAACACGGCTGCAAACAGGTGAGCGATGCCAAAGCAACCTGCAGCAGGGAGAAAGTGTCCAGGATAATTCTGGTGAATTATTAATTATTATTAGAAGCAGGAGGCTGCTTCCCCCTCCACCAGTGCTCCATCTCACCGGGCACACTGCCGGCCTCTGCCTGTAAAACTTGGAAGCTTTGGCAGCAGTGAGGCCAGGACCAGCCTCGTGGGTTGAGTTCAGTCACTTGTATCAGAAAATATTTCTCTGCAGTTGCCTCTTCCTGCCCTCCTCTCCCTTTCTGCACTCCCCACCCTCAAGAAGAGGTTAAAAACAAGTTCTTAAGTTGCATAGAGCAAAACAAACCCAGAAAAAGCTTCGAGTGGGAGTGAGGAGCCGCAGTGCCTGGCCGGGTGACAGGCAGTGGGGAGGAAATCCAGGCAGGCAGCAGCAGCGAAGCACGGCCCTGGCTGGGGGCTCCGGGGCCACCACAGCCCCCCCAGTCCTCCCAAGCCACAACAGCATCCACGCACACCCCTCCACCCATGCAACAACCTAATGCCAGAAATAAAAAAGATCATCTTAAAAGAGCCTCTCTCCTTGCCCACAACACAGGGCTCAGCCGAGGAAGGGCTAACTGGCTCGTTGTTTTCAAGCCAAGGAATGAAATGGCTGCCCCATGATCATGGCTCAAGTTCAAAGCTGCAGGACTTGGGAAAAGGCAGAGTTACCGTACTGCTGTTATCTGACCACAGGTGGGATAAGTGCTTCTTACCAGGGGGTAAGAAGAGACTGAAGTAGAAAGGCATAAATAAGTCTTTAGAGACGTATTATAGCAGGATTAATACCTGAGAGCCCCTCTGCCCTGCTAAGTATGTTATTAAATTAAACCATCTTTATTTTAAAGCTCCAATAGATTAAAAAATATATATCTTTTAGTAATTCTTTCTGGTTCCTTATGGTGTAGGAGTCTGTGAGGAATAAAAACCACTTGCATACAGTGTGCCTGCGTGGATCAGACCCTGCTGCAGCTCTGGCACCGCCAACGAGGCTCTGGCCGTGGTTATCGCAGCTTCCCCGGGCCGGGGCAGCACGGGATGGAGCACAGCAGGCTTGGTCTCCATCCCCACCTAGCACCGCAGGTACCAGCACTCCACGAGGCAGATCCCAGCGCCAGACCCACGCTAGAGCATGATTTAATCCTATTACGCAAGATTGCTGACATCAAACCTGCTGCTGCCCGGACACAGCACGACAGCGGACGCTACGTGTTTTTTCCTTGGACTACATTCACTCACAAGTAAGGAGGAAGCTGTGAAGCTTCTGCAATACTCCAGGCGGGAGGGAGCTCAGCAGCAAACCCCGTCTCAGCAAAGCAAAGCCTTTTCTGAGCTGGTGGGTACGGGGACGCCCTGCAGGGTCACAGGGCAAGGGATGCCCCAGGCAGGGGGTCCCGGTGGCTGCCCCCCATGGTCAGACCCGCCCAGTCCGGCACCAGTGGGAATAAAAGAGGAGCTTCAGCCACCTGCACTGGGCTGCCTCTGATGTTCTGCGAGTGAAACTTGATGCTGTTCGGCAAAGACACACCTCTTCCAGGGTGTTGTGCGAAATTCTGCATTTTATCGTAGGGACAGGAAATATGAAAAGAGCCGGGCAGAGCTCGGAGCAGCACCGCCGGTTAGGCCGAGGCTCCCCAGCTCCAGTGGGGAGCAGATCAAAGGTTTTGCCTCGCTTAACAACCCCACTGTGATTTTCCAGTGCTTTGGAAGTTGTAATTCCTTCTCAACAGGTTTTGAAGGATTGCCACTGCTGCTTCCTTCGGGAGCAGCTCTGCAGAGGTTTTATTCCTCCTTTCTCTTTCATGCTCAATTTCCAGGGATGGGTCGGTTACAAAAGATTCTCATTCCTTTTTTGGGACTGGTTTTGGCCTTCTGCTTTTATTCTGCGAGGGAGAATTTCAAACCGGGTAAGTATTAAAAGTAAATCTGTCCTTAAGTAAAATATTAAAAGGCACATCCGAGTGCTTTGCATGGAAACTGTACAGAGCTTGGACCAAGCCAGGTTCAAGCATTTGTGGCAGGGCTGATAAAGGAGCATTGTTTTATCAGAGATTCAAATTCAAAGTGAGCATGTAACAGGCAGAAAGAGTTTCTGAGGGAGCAGGTGAGGCAGGGGCTTCTGAAACGGAGAGGACTTTGAACACTTCATGTTCAAGTCTGTAAAAATTTCATAAACATGGCTTTTAAATGTTGGATTTTAAGTTTTGAAGCATGTACGTAGTGGGTGTTTTTTATTGCAAAATAGCTGTGTTTGTTTATAAGTTGTTTTCTGATCCATGAAAAAGCTTCTGAAAGAGCCAAGAACCATCCCCGTGTTGCTGTGGTCAGTTGGAGCCGCAGCTGCTCCTCGGTGCAGCTCTTCCAGGAGAGGGAGGAGATGGCTCGGTGCGAGACGGAGCACGAGGCTCCGCGTTTGCAGGCAAGCTCGCTCAGCTTGCAATCAACTGCTGCTTGAGGGCATGAGGGGATGTTATTTGCTTTTTAAATAGGGTTTGGATAAATTAAACCCATGTGCCTTGGTCCCCAGAGATGCTGAAGGGGAAGCGTGTGATCGTCACTGGAGCAAGCACTGGAATCGGGGAGCAGATGGCGTACCACCTGGCGCGGATGGGAGCCCACGTCCTGGTCACCGCACGGACAGAGGCCAAGCTGCAGAAAGTAAATGGCAAGCTGAGCGCTCACACCTGCATGCTCATGGCAGTGCACACACAAACGTAGGCAGGCCAATCTCACATCACAGGTACGCACATAAATACATGTGCATGCAACTGCCCCGGCACAAACGACAGATGTGCACGGGTCTGTTCACGGGTATGCAAACTTACGGTCTCTGGGGCTCCTGCACGCTCAGAAATCACTTTCCTGCAGGCACGCGCTCTGCACGGCACGTACTGCACTATTTGAACTTGCTCGGTTATGTACACATCTCCCCATATGCACAGGCTCCATCGGCACACACGCCCTCATTCCACTGCAGTGAAATATCAGCTCCTGCTCGCCCTGCACACACGCGGCTCCAGCACAGACCGTGCCGATAAAGAACCGCCTTGGGTCACGCGTTCCCCAAAGGAATCATTTCTCAGGCTCCCTTTGAAGCTCAGAGGCTCCGAACACCCCCCACCCCAGAAGCCCTGCACTGCAGTTTTGGGGAAGGGGCACGTTTCGGGGAGCAAGGCAGCGCCCGGACCTTGGTGCGGGTGGTCTCTGATGCGCCGTGTTGCCGTCGCAGGTGGTGGAGCGGTGCCGGGAGCTGGGGGCCGGCTCGGCGCAGCTCGTCAGCGGCAGCATGGAGGACATGGTCTTTGCCAAGCGGGTGGTGGAGGCGGCCGAGGCCGAACTGGGTACGTCCGCAGCCTGCTCCCCGCCAGCCAGCGGCAGGTTAGAGATGCTGGAGCTCTCCAGCACGCTGCTTTTTGTCGTGTGCCCACTGAGAAAAAATGGGTACCTGCGAAGAAAAACGCAGGAGAAATGGGGGTGGGGAGAGGTTTGCCCTAATTCTGCCCCCTGCAGCCCAGTGCTGCCCCTCTGCCCAGCCTGCACCGCTCCAGCGCAGGCTGAACTGCGCTCTCAATTTCATCTCGGTGCCCTCGTAACATCCTGTCCCAGTCTCACAATCCTGGATTTCATCACTGCAGGCTATTGTGGGCTAAAACCACCCGTCAGGCCCGCAGCAGCCTTGCTACTCTGGTCATGGGTCATCACTGCGGAAATGCAATGTTTCAGCTTGGTGCAGAGCACTCCCTCTCCCAACAGGAGTCTACTGACAACTCGAGAGCAGACTCCCTTGTGCCATATTATTCGTGTTTCAACCAGGGGAAAAAAAAGCCACACCAGCTCTCTTGCTTAGGACAAGTCAGATAAGCCCAGCACATTTCTTCTGGCAGCCACCACCCAGACCGTCCCAGCTCTGGAGATGGCAAGCCACAGCTCTGACCCAAAAAAATGACCCCAAAAGACTCTGACCCCCAGGTTTTTTGCCTGCATTGATTCTGCTGCCAGGAAAGGCTCCATCCTGCCCACGGCGGCCCTCTCCCACCACACACTAATGCCTGCTCCTCTGCTTTCAGGGGGCCTTGACATGCTGATTCTGAATCACGTTGGCAAGTCGTACTTCAGTTACTTCGATGGGGATGTCAGGCACATCCAGAAGCTCCTGGACATCAACTTTCTCAGCTACGTGGCCATGACGGTCTCTGCCCTGCCCATGCTGAAGCAGAGCGGGGGCAGCATCGTAGTGGTCTCATCCATGGCAGGTGAGTGGGAGCAGGCTGGGGGACACGGGACTGCCATAAAACACTGCGGGCTGGTTTTCGTGAGTTGGAAGCACACAGAGATACCAGGTATCTCAGAGGAGCCAGGACTGCTTAACACACTCAAAGTAACCAAAAACAGCAGGTCTTTTTCACATTTTCTCAGTGGAATTTGTTCTCTGATGCAATCTGATTGCCCCCAGCTTGCTTTCGGACTGGCCCTGTAATTAAACCCCACACCCTGGTGCTGAGCTTATTAGCACAGCTGAGCTTGTATAGCTCCAGTTTTGTGAAGAAAAGTGGAAATGTAATCATTTCATGCTGCATTGGTCCTCTGACTATAGGTCAAGTGCTTGACCTACCAAATATTCTTCTCTGCAAATATTTGTAGAGTCAGTTATTGACTGACCTAATAAACTTCTAAGTCAGGGGACTAAATTAATAACAGCTGTCCCCACTCACAGCTGGCCTGTTGGTTGGTCTTCTGGTGATCAGCTTAGCTCAGTATCCAGAGACAAGAGATTAAACTTTGCTCCGTCTCTCCCCTCTGAGGGTTTCGTAGCTGCTGCCTGCTGCTCATAGCCTTAGCGGAGACGTGAGACAGGCTGTTGGACTTACAGCCATAAAAGAGCTGAACCCTGAGGGGAATGCTTTGTAGTCCTGCTGTTGGTGCCAGGATGATGTTTCCCTAACAGCAAACTCCCTTTGGGTAAAATACTTTGTCTGATGAAGTGCAAAACAGAGGCTTACGTGGCCCAGCTTTCCGTGCTTTAATGGAACTTCTCTCTGTGTCTAGGTAAAGTTGGGTTTCCCTTCACCGTCCCCTACTCTGCAACTAAGTTTGCCCTGGATGGATTTTTCAGCTCCTTGAGGCAGGAATTCAGCATCCAGAATGTAAACGTTTCCATCACGCTCTGCATCCTCAGCTTCATTGATACTGGTAAGATCCGCACTGCTTGGCCTGGCTGAGCAGGAACCAAGTGTCGCATTTTCAGCTCCTTACCCTCCCTGCACATCTGGTGCTGCTTTTCCTCTGGCCCTGCCATAGCCCAAGTGCATGCAAAATAACCTCTGGTTCCTGCAGGCTCCTACCTCTCTGCCACCAAAAAACCACTCTCAAAACTAATTTAATTCCCCGCACTATATAAAATCAGCCACTGCACAGAGGCTGGCACAGCCTAAAATTCAAATTTAAATGGATGTGCCAGCCACCTACCTCCCCTTAGTCTCATCTAGTGATGCAACAACCAGCTACAGCCATGTGAGCGCATGCTGAGAACGGCTGGAAAATCTCTGCATGTGTTGGACCACAGGGAGGAATGTTGTCTCATGAAGTTGCCTCTGTTTTCAAGTGCATACTGATATGCCCAGTTTTAGTAAATCCTTCACAAGTTCTGCTACCTCCATTCACATTAATTAAATGCAACAGCCTTCCTCAGCCCCTCGGTTTGCTCCTCACAAGGCAAACTTTGGGGAGAGGATGAGCAGAGGGCAGCCCAAGCCTGACCGAAGCTCCCCTTGTTCCCTGGCTAGAGAGCGCCGTGCGCGCTGCTGCCGACGTGCTCCAGATGTCCCCGGCCCCCAAAGAGGAGTGCGCCCTGGAAATCATCAAGGGGGGTGCTCTGCGCCAGCGGGAGGTGTACTACAAATACGCCTTGACCAAAATCCCCCTCCTGCTGCGGGACTGGGCCGCGGAGCTGCTGGACTACCTGGTCCGGCAACACTACCGGGTGGAGCGCCCACCAGCCGCCTGAGCGCCTGCACGGCCCCACGCCTGCTTGCTGGTGCCTCGCTCATCCCCGGTCAGAGATCTGAGCCTGGGCTTTAAAAGGTTCTTCAGTTATCTGTCAGGTAATCGCATCGCCCCAGAGGGCCCAGCTGGGACAACCCCGCGCTGTGGTACGGGCTGTGGCAGCGGGGAAGTGCCCGCGCCTGCAGCATCCCACCCGGTTAGACCCATTCCCTTCCCCTAGACTTGGGAAAAGTAGTAACAAACTAATTATTAAATAAAACTTAATAGCTTTACCGTGGTGTGTTCTGTGTTTGTTTTTTATCCCCTCTGTCTCTGTTACTAAATGCTGTTGTAAATAGGCATAATTCCATTGACTCGCCGTTCTCAGAAAATTGACCCTTTGCAGTAATCCATCATTGTTTCATTTCAGGAATCACAGTCTCTAGCCTATTTTTTGTTTAGCTTAACGACCCAATTAAATGCAAATCTGTTCACCGGGTTTATTCTTTGGGGTACAGTTCCTGACACAAACGTTGTACAGCAAAATGCCTTCCAAACACACAGAGCTGCCGTGAGCACGGTGCCAGGCACGAGCCTGCAGCCAGCCCGGCACAGCTTCCCTTACCCCGGAGCTTTCACACCTAACCTGGCTGCGGCCACCTGAGCAACACCCATGACACCCCCAACCAAAAACCAGTGCCTGCCTTCCAGCCGTCACCTGGTTCCAGATGAAGAAAGGAGAAACCTCCCTCGGGCCCTTCCCCAGCATCATTTTGCTCCTTTCCTTCTAACGGGAACTGGGAACCGGCATCTCTGTTCTCTTTACCCCGACACCTACTGCTCAAATCAGTGCACGCAGAGCAGGTTTTGCCCTTTGCTACTTTCTCTGCGAAAATTGTTTGCAAATCAGTTCGCCATATGCCCAGGCAGATGCTGAGCAGTGTGACACACAACGCTTGTGAAAGCTGAAGATCTTTATTATTCACCCGCTTGGCTCTTTTACTGCCTTTCACAATCTGCCTCACCGGATTCCTCAAGACTGAGTGCAGTTTTTTAGGTCTAAGAGCCACCACCCAGCAAACTATCAGCATTACACCGATAAGAATATTACACAGCATAAACCTGGAGCGCTGATAAGGATCTAGGAACACCAGCACCAGCTTTGCCAGCCCTGCTCTCTCTAGGTATTTGTGTGAACCCGCACCACAATGATCACCACCGATCGATAAATCCTTATGGCACCCAGAGAGGAAGGAAGGGAAGCTCAGACGCAGTTTCAGACACAAAGCAGCAGAGAGAGAAAGCTGACTGTCCCAGGAGGTCTGGGCTGGGGGGACACAAGTGTCCCAGCCCCAAAGGCAGTCACCAAACAAGGCACCCACTGCTCCACTGAGCTGGAAGCTCTCCAGGGCTGGTCTTCAGCACCCCCAGAAAACACTCCTGAAATTCCCAGCAGGAGAAGGGTGCAAAGGGACAGCCTAAAGTCCAAAGCAATGCTCTCTATTGGGTTAATGTTTGCTGAATTACAGGAAGCACAGAAGGGAAGTCCAATAGGCACCAGCAGCTTTGTGTAAGCAGCCCAATTCGCACCGCGCTGACACGGCCGCCGGCCTGTGCTGGGAGCCGTGCACTCCGTCCTGCTCCCACCCGGTGCTGCCAGAGGGATGGGTCTGCTCCTGAAGGTCATCATCCCCTTGATGGGGCTGGGGCTGGCCATGTATTTTTATTCGGCACCCGAGAATTTCAACGAGGGTAAGTGATTGAACGGGCACGCTGCAACCCCAGCCGACGAGGCTGCTGCCTGCGTGGCAGCGTGGAGCTGAGCAGCCCGGCCCGAGCTGTTCAAGGGCTTTCCAAAGCGCAGCTGGAAGAGCCCAGGTGTGGGGGTGCGGGCTGTGGGGGCAGCACATGGGTGCTGCAGGTGGTCGGAGCCCCCTGTACCATGCAGGAGAAGCTCACGGGATTGTGCATGGGTCTGCCAGGCTTGCCTTCTTAGATCTCAGCACATTAATTAGTTTAGGAAGCATGCAGTTATCAATTTTAAACATTTAATCCTTGCCATGAATGATTGTCAGCTCTTGGCATTTCCAAAAGTAGTTCCTGACCGGGCTGGACACAGCTCGAGCCTGTTCAAACCCAGCTGCAGCTCAGGCAGGGTCCGCACCAGCGGCCACACGGAGGAGCCGCCTGCAGGGGCCTGGGCAGCGCGGGCCGTGCACGGCTCTGAGCTCTGTGTCCTCTCCAGAGATGCTCCGGGGAAAGCGGGTGATCGTGACAGGAGCCAGCAGCGGCATTGGGGAGCAGATGGCATACCACCTGGCACGCATGGGGGCCCACGTCCTGATCACGGCGCGGACGGAGGCCAAGCTGCAGAAGGTGAGCGCAGGCAGCACGCGGCGGGTGCTTCCACTGTGCCACAGAATTGAACTTCAGTGGTCATATTCCTGCTTACAAACATTAAATATTTAGCTCAGGGGGGGCATTAACTCACTGCAGAAACTCCCCTCGAGCAATGTCTCTCCCCCGAAGGCAGGGGGATGCTGTGGGACAGGCAGAGGTGCTGCCTGCCTGCTCCAATCCCCTCGCCAGCACTGCTCTCGCTCTCGCCACAGGTCGTGGAGCGGTGCCGGGAGCTGGGCGCAGCGTCCGCCCGCTTCGTGAGCGGCTCCATGGAGGACACGGCGTTTGCCGAGGAGGTAGTGAAGGAGGCTGAGAACACCTGGGGTGAGTGGTGGGTGCTGCTCCTCCTCTCCCACGCCGCATTTCGGGGCCATCCCGGCCACCAGAAAGCAGCTTTGTTCTGAGATGCTGGCTGCCACTAGCAAAGGTGCTCTGCTTCCAGGAGGCCTCGATATGCTCATCCTGAATCACATCGGCCACTCTTACTTCAAATACTTTGATGGGGATGTGGACCACATACGAAAGCTCCTGGAGACCAACTTCCTCAGCTACGTGGCGATGACCGTGACTGCCCTACCCATGCTGAAGGAGAGCGAGGGCAACATTGTCGTCGTTTCATCTGTGGCAGGTGGGCACACGAGAGGCCAAGCTCTCTGTGACACGTCCCTTCCCTCTGCCTGCTGCGGGGACAAGGGCCATGAGGCTGAGCCACCCCAGTAGGAACCCAGTGTCAGCAGCTGGCTGACATCCTGGATGCACGATACAAGTGCTCTGGGCTTTTACAGCCCCTGCCCTCAGAGATCCTGTATCACAGAATCGTAGCTACTTGAAGGGCAAGAGGAGGGGAGAGCCGTGACACCTTGTACCTGCCCAGCACACGTGAACACTGAGCTTGTGCCTTTGCCCCAGGTAAAGCCGGTGGCCCGTTTGTTGCTCCCTATTCTGCAACAAAGTTCGCCTTGGATGGATTTTTCAGCTCCTTGCGACATGAGTTCATCATAGACAACGTCAATGTTTCCATCACGCTCTGCATCCTGGGCTACATTGACACCGGTAAGCTCGACGCCACCGGGGCTTGTGGCTTGTGGAGGGCACGTCAGGCGGAGCCGAGCCCAGCATCACCAGTGCGGGGCTTCACCAGCCCTCTGCCCTGTGCAATTTGGGAAATGGAGTCTCAGAACTAAAAAACAAACAAACAAACAACAACAACAAAACAAAACAACCTTTGTCTCTGCTACCTTTGCAGTAAACTCACGGGAGGTGGGGATTTATCATCAGGAAAGGGAAAGGAACGGGAAGGATACTGCTATCGCTTTGCAGCTATTCCACACCCTAGCAGACCCAATCCCCAGCATTTAGGGGTTTGTTAGGGGAAGCTACAGGCACCCTGGTGCCCGCAGCAGCCCCGCTGTGACCCAGCTCTTTGCTCTGCCCCCCCAGACAGTGCCATGCAGGCAGTCTCGCATGCCATCAAGGTGGCCCCGTCGCCCAAGGAGGAGTGCGCGCTGGAGATCATCCGCAGCGGGGCCCTGCGCCAGCGCGAGCTGCACTACCCACCCGGCATCGTGAAAGGGATGCTGCTCCTGCGTGGCCTGGCCCCCGGTTTTCTCGACAACCTCATCAGGAGCAACGTCATCGCGGAAAACGTCCAGAGAGCGCCACCACCCCACGGCACCAGGGTGCCCCCGGCCGGCTCCCCGGGGTCGGGGCATTAGCGCGGCTCCAAGTGCCCGGGGTGGCCCCACACCGACGCGCCCCACGCACAGCGGTGTCTGCAGAAAAACCCACCCCAAAACGGCACGTGGGGACGCTTTGTGAAGACAGCACAGCTGGGAACACGGGGCCCCTCCGGAGCTGCCCACACAAGACGGGACAGCAGAAAACAACAACATGGCACAAAAACATCTATTTTAGTTAGGACGCTTGTAGCTGGCCTCTGCTGATCAAGAGGAGCTTGCAGCAGGGCTCCCCCTCGCCAGCCATTCTCTTCCCCTGGCTCCACAAAAGCCAAAAAATCCAGAAATCCACAAGGCTGGAAACAGAGAGGGGTTTGGGAAGCATGCTCAGGCCGTGTGCTTCGCTGCACGTGTTCTCTGCATTTCATTGCATCCCTCTCAAAGGGGGGATTAAGTAAAAGGTAATTAACATAAAGGGCAACTGGGCCCACAGAACACAGCCTCCTGCTTCTGAGGGAAAGATGATGGGATTCAGAGTGGCTCGACTGAAACACAAAAATCTTCAGTGACCTACTTAAAATTAGATATTTTTTGGGAAAAAAAAAAAAAAAAAGCAAGAGTTATTTAGACTTGGGGAAGAGGATTATAAATCAGAACTGCATGGGTTGAGGGCAAAGGGGACCAGGCTCCTGAACAGGGATTTAGGCCAACCCATGCAAAATGCCCAGAGAAAGCCACAGGAGAGGGTCTTTGAAATGGAATATTTTTTTCCTGTATCCTCTCTAGGATGGTCTGTGGAAAAAATAAACCTTACATTCCTTTATAGCATCTCTAGTCTGAATTTTGTTCCTTCTCCACTTGAGTATGCGCAGAGCCCTTATCAGCATGCAGCTGGTTAAACCAACCTTGCTGCATGATTTGCATTAACACAGCTTTCACTTCTCTAAAGACCTTAATGAATTTCTGCCATTTGTGACCTCCATTCGGCTGCTGAAATATACTTTTTTTTTTTTTTCTTCTCCTTCCAATCTGCAAGAGGCCTTCAAATAATAGCATTACTGCACTTGGCTAAGTCTGGATTTCTTTACCCCAAAGCAGCCTGGAGAGATTCGGTCAGCCGGTGCCACAGGCAGCTCCTGGGACCAGTGCTCAGCCTCCAAGTGTCAGAGAGCGATAAAGGGAGATGGCCCAAGAGATAGCCGCTGGCTCTGCGCGGAGGGAAGCCGCAGCCTTTGGCACCCCAAGATAACCCGGTCTCCCCGTGCCGGGCGCGCGCACCCCCGGCCTCCCCGCCCGCCAGCAGGACAGGAACCGGGGCTGCGGCTTCAACGTTTCCTGTTTGACAGAAAGAAAAAGGGCGAGGGAGCAGCACCCTGAAGTTGCTAGTACCACGATGACAGCGGCAGTGCATTTGCACCCCACAGCCCCGCACTCGCCCCGCTGCTCCGCGGTGGCTGAGTAGGAGCCGGGTAAGTGCCCGCGGCACCGGGGCTGCCCTGCTCAGCGCCAAGCACCTTTTTTCCACTTTTTTTCACCCCGCTCTCAGCCTACATGATTGACACGGGGAGGCTGTAACATGAACCGGCAAGAAACAATTTTTTTGTTTGTTTCCCTTGAAGCAAGAAACGTTAACAACTTGGAAAGCAGAGATAGAGGACACGTTTGTTAATTAGAGAGGGTTATTTGGGGTAACAGAAGAAGGAAATAAAGTATTAGCTTGTCAAGAAGGCCTCAACAGCTTGCTCAGCTTGGGGTGAGTAATGGACCGCGCATTTCTTTAAGCTTTACCTTGCTTTAAAGCCCATTTTGGGTTAACCCATCGGTGGGATGGCCGGGCGGGCTGGACGCGGGGCTGTGCTGCTTCCCACCGGAGGAGCCGGATGGCCAAGGCCTGGGTGCACCGTGCAATTAGGCCACTTCTAAAATTATGAAAACCGAATCAAAAAAAAACAAAAAACACTTTTATCATGTCCTGAAGATGTTGGAGCAGGTTTGTCTGCAGATACGTGTTTTGTCCCAAGCCGTGGAGCTTGCTGGGTGTTCAGGCAGCGTGCTGTGGGGTGCAGGTGGGTGCCCAGGGTGGCTCGGTGGGGTGAAGCTGCTTGCCTGGCCCCGCCGTGCCCACCAGGCGAGGGGACACGGGAGTGTGAGCATGGAGGTGAAAGGCCCAGCTGGGCACAGTGGGGTCATTATGGTATGGACACGAAGTCTGCACGAAGATAAGCTGCTTAGTCTCTCGTGGCCCCCGACCCCTTCATCTTAAAGTGCCTGGCAGTAAGAAACACCCAAACAGCGCAACACTGGTGGGACCCTTTGGTAAGCTTAAGGTAAAATTAGAGACGCTTCAGAAGCCATTTGAAGCTTCAAAGAGCGGAATATGCAAACAAATATGAATGCAGGGCTCAGCAAGCGCCGCCTCCTCTTTCAGGAGCGCTCGGCTGCAGGGCACCACGGCCCCACGCCCCGGCGGGCCGCGCGCTCGCGGCAGCGTGCTGCCGGCTGCTGCAGCTTCCTGAGCCCTGAGCAGGATCAGCCCCGGCAGCGCTGAGCACAGGCCCCGCAGCAAGCAGCAGGCACTAGCGACGTGCCTGCATGGCAGCACATCCCGACAGCAAAAAGAGCGAAGGAGCAAATCTTACCGCAGACTAAAAAGCATGGAAGTGTTACATACGTAAATGGATTTTTACTTGCTCACATTTTCCCCTCCCATTAGATGTAATGACTTCCTAATTGCTTGAGACAGAGTGACACCAATGAATTTTCTTGTTTTTTTTTTTCCTCCTTCCTACATTAACATGGCTTACTAAACATGAGAACAAAACCCCACACACAACATGGCCCCAGGCTGAGTAGGAACAAGGCGCAGAGCCCAGGACCCTCCCAGCCACGCTCCCAGAATGGTACAGGGACAACGAGCCCCTTCCCTGCTGATCAGCGAGGGGCAGGAGGGGATGAGATGCTCGCTTGAGGGAGGAAGGACAGGATGATGCAGGTGGTTATCCCTCAGCTTTCTCTTTGACTGATGCAGAGGCAAAGGTCCAAACACAACCAAAGCCTTGTAAAAAGGAAAGCACGGGTGTCTGGCAGCCATACAAAGCTGGAGGACAGCAGCACCCGGCAGCTGGGCTCTTTGGGGAGTGGGGGCACCCTGACCTGCAGGGCACTGCCAGGTTCTGCACCCCAAAACACCCCTGCCCCACAGCCACAGGCTGCACACAGGAAGGCAGCCACCACTCAGAAGCACCACACTACTGCTCGAGGCGTGAATTACTCAATGGCAAGGCTATTTTTGGAGCTATTGAAAAAGTAGGACAAAAGATAGGCACACTTTATAACTTTACTACAGAAACAGCAGCAGCTATTGTACTTCCTGTGGCTCCATCATTTTCTTTCGGTTGGCTAAAAAAAATGTAACTGCACGCACACAAAAATTTGTCTAAAAAACAGAGGAGTTTTATTTTATAGGGAAAAGAGCTCTCCCAGAGGAAGCTGTGGAAGCACTACTACTTGGTAGTGAAGGCAACTTCATGAGGTTGAGCTCAGTGTTTGCAATTCTGCTCCAAGCATCCCCTGGGTCAGCAGCCACCCCACTGAGGAGCAAAACCAGAGCGGGATGTTTTATGTTGCCAGAATGTACAAGCTCATTTTCCACGAACACCACTCACATCCACTGGATAAGAACTCCAGAATTAGTCCGCCTACAAATACCTCACATTTACTTAGTCTTAGAAACGCTTGTTTTTCATTCAAATCCTGTCTCGTCCCTTGGTTTTGGCAGGACGGAGGCCTGTGGTGGTGGCCCCAGCATGATCAGCCCTCCCGAGCGGGCCCGGCCACGGCGCACGGGCGAGAGCTACGAGGAGAAGTGCGAGCGGCGGCACGAGACGCGCGAGGCCTTGCGGCGGCGGAGCCACCCGCCGAGCTGCCGTAGGCCCGGGCGGACGGCGGAGGAGCTGCCGCAGAGCCCGCGGCAACGCGAGTTCCTCCGGAGAAGGAATCTGTCCAGCACCATGCTGGGGGTTCCCGGGGGCCTCCGTGCGCAAGGGGACCCCAGCCCGCCCGGCCTGCTGCAGGTAACGCCAGCCCCGCGGGCAGCTCTGTTCCTCTGGTGCAGAACCGAGCCAAAGTGCAAAGTGAGAATGCACCCGCAAAAACCCCGCGTTTCCTTACACACTGCGGAGTCAGGCACGGGTAAACAGCGATGCCTCCCTCCCAGCACGTTCCTTTCCTGTTTTCCAAGCTCAACTTGAACCAGATGGAGTGTTACTGCCATTGCTCTAAATACAGCCCCGCGTCCTAGCTGCCAGACTAGTTTTGCACTCACATAAATTACTTTTCCCTCATGAAAACAGCGCTCTGAACACCTGGCTTCCCCCAGCACCTTCTTTATCAGGAAGGAGGATGCTCTGTGGCCCCTCTGCCTGCCCAGTGCTGACCAGCTAACGGCAACCCCGAGAGTCAGGAGATTTACAGAAAGGCGCAATGCAAAACACCCCAGAGTCAAACAGATTTCCTTCTAAATTTGTATCCCATGCAAAATGAATAATTCCCCTGGCATAGAGCAA
This sequence comes from Aythya marila, assembly GCF_965140915.1. Classification (NCBI taxonomy): domain Eukaryota; kingdom Metazoa; phylum Chordata; class Aves; order Anseriformes; family Anatidae; genus Aythya; species Aythya marila. The sequence goes on from NC_139065.1 coordinate 1,491,281, forward strand.
GTTCATCCTAGGGGCTTTGTGAACTTACGCTAGCAGAGGCAGTGGAAGGTGAGGTGCAGGTGGGACACCAGCACACCCTCGAGCTCTCCTTGCAGCACATGGGCACGGAGAGCTGTTCCCACCCGGCAGGCTTTCACCTGCTGGTAAAAGAGTTTTGGTGCTGCTGCAGCCAAACTAGCAGGTCCACATGGAAGCAGCCCTGGTTTCTCAGCATCTCTTTGATGCTCTTCCCTAGCCACTGGAGGTACAAATCCTGACCCAGCCGTATCTCCTTGCCCTCTGTTTCGGAGAGATCCTGACACAAGCCACCCTTTTGTTTCAGCGCCCGTGGAGCCACCCCGCGTACCCCCCTGTGCTCTCCCCGCTCAGCCTCGGCAGCCCCCTCAACATTTCGGCAGAAGCCACCCCTGGGCCACGCGTCTCCACGAACACCCGAGGTAGGTGAGGGATGCTCAGCAGTCACAGGACAGGAGCTGAGCACCTTCCTGGTTTTGCCATCCCGGGCTGAGCATCCCCACCAGGCTGCAGGCGTTAGGAATATCTCCTCGTCAGCCAGCCCGCAGCTCAGTGAGCAGAGTCCCCCAGAAGGTGCTCGGGGCTCCCTGCAGATGCCCCAGATTATCCTGGACACGCAGGCTAACTGCAGGCTGCAGAATTACACTTCTCTTTCCCCCTGAGCCCAGCAGCTCTCTGCTTCTTGTCCCTGCTGGGCGGGGTGCTGGTTACCCTCTCACCCCCCAAGACACAGTGCCCTTTTGGAGAGCTCAGCACACACTCACACAAAGAGCTCCAGGGCTCCTCCATGGCAGGGCGTCGGGCACATCCTCTTGCTTTATTTTCACAGGAACTCAGACGCTCACAAGTGCAGGGGTGAAAGACTCGAGCCAGCAGACAGAGTAAGCCGCGTCCCCCCTCCTGCCCTGTGCTCTCAGGCCCCACAAGGCCTCCTTGCAGGGCCCAGCCCATGCCCGTTCCCTGCATGAGCTCCATGAGCATCCACGTGCTGCTCCGGCTGGGGGGAGAGGCTGGTGCCCGGGCTGCTCCAGAAGCCTGCATAACCTTCACCTCACTTACATGCTTTCTTCTTCCATTTCAGCTGTGGAACAGCGGTTTTAAATAAGGTAAGCAAAACACATGGACAATAACTAGACTTGAACTCCTGCAAAAGAGCACAGTTACTAAAATTTCTGACCTGAACACCAACTGGTGCTAAATTTCTGTGGTTTCCTGAATAATGACACGGCTACTCCAGACACTGCATGGCAAAGATGCCATCATAAGGAACTGCAGAAAGAATTTCCACTTCCCTGGAAATGTAGATGTTTGTGAATTGAAACAATCCCGTGGACTGAAATATTTCCCCTTTCCCTTCCAGGAAATCATACAGCTGTCCAGCTACCTGAAGGTAGGCACCACACGCTGTAAGCGCTTCCCTGGAGAGCAGCCCTTGAGGAAGTACAGCCATGGGATTATTTGTTATTAAACAACGGGGTGCCACGTGCCCAGTGTTAACACTGCCAAGAAAGCACATGGACAAGCTGCCAGACCCGGGGACACCCCGAGCCCCAAGGGGCCCCCATGGGGCCACCTGACCCTGCTTCGCTTCCCTGCAGGAGGCCCTGCACCGCGAGCTGCTGCTGAAGCAGAAGATGGTGATCCTGCAGGAGCTGCTCTCCACGCTGCTGAAAGCCTCTGAAAAATCCTGGCAGGTACCAGGCGGCTGCTGGGGCTGGGGAAGGCTTTGCCACGGCAGGGATCAGCTTGCCTGCACCAGCAAAAACCCCGCGTGCCTCCTTTTCCAAGTTGTAGCTCGGCCTGGCCGCAGTGCTTTACAGGTTGGAGATGCTGCGGGTCTGAAATGCAGCAACATTGCCACCTGGAAGACAAGGCACCGTGTCGGACTGGAAGCAGCTGCTTACTTTTCCCCCTTCCTTGCTCTCCCCTTCCTTTTCAGGGCAGGTTGAACACAAACTCAGAAAGAAGTTAGGGGGTTATGTTGCTTGATTTTTTCCCTATCATCCCCTACAAAAAAATGCAACAGCATTTACCTTGCTTTCAGATTAACGGAGGGTGTAAAACCCTTCTCTTCTGTAAAGTTCCAAGTTGTGTTTTGTTTTGTTTTTTTTTTTAAAGCACTTGTTTTTTCCACCTTTGCTCAAGTAAAAAGACAGTAGGAGTAGTTAAGTAGGGGAAAAAAGAAAAGAAAAAGAAAAAAAGAAAAGAGAAAGAAAAAGAGTGAATCCAAGCAACCACCTTCCACCTTGTTTTTCTCCCAGTCAAGTCTTAAACATTTTGAACCAAATTTTCCTGGCCAAAATAAAAATTTTAGCTGCTCCAAACTGGAGAACCTGCCCAGCCTGGGGTATGCTGCTGAGCTGTGGCCATGCATCGAGCCCTTTCCCCGTAGCTCAGACAAAATCCTCCAGGCAGCACTGAGCGAGGGCTTCCCCTCCTCCTCATTGTATCAGGAGGTAAGAGGAAGGTGATGAATTTTAGGACTCATTTTATGGTGACCCGTGAAATGCTTTAAATTGGGTTATTAAATCAACTATTAATATACCATTTGGTGTGCCATCAAAAAAAAAAAAAAAAAAAAAAAGTGGTTTGAAGGTTCTGTTGGGGCAGAAAAGCAAGTGATAGGATGAGATGCTGTAAAAAAAATGTGTTAGATGTACTGTGGTTAGAAACTTCCGCCTTCGCTTGCTTCTTCAAATATAATGCGAGCAGGAAAAAACACTGACACACACTGCAGGAAGTAGCCATGAAACCTCAGATTAGAAACAGGTGGGTGCACTTTGCTTCTTGCTATCTCTGCCACAGAAGGGAGGCTTTGCTGCTGATCTTGCCTTCAACCTTTCATCAAGGACTAAGAATTAGCTCACTGTTGGCTCTGCACCGCCTGGGGAAGAAGGCAGGGGCTGTGCTGGGAGGGGGCCGGAGGGGCAGGGGCTGCTCGAGAGGTGCGGATGGGTCCAGCAGAGTGAGCAGTGTCCGGGTGGGCTGCCCCGTGTGTGCTGCAGCAGCTTTTAAATCCTTCCCAACCAGCCAGCAGTAAGTCTTGAAATGGCCACATGGGTGTTTTTTGAGTTGTTGCTCATGTTCCTGGGTGTTTCTCATTTGATGGAGCAAGTGAATGCTGTGCAGGAGGATGGGAGCATCGTTACCCCGCAGGGATGGGTGCCCTGTTCCTCCTCCCTGTGGTTTTACCTCCAGACTGGAGCCTTTCCCACCGCAGGTCCGGCACTCAGACCCCATCAGTTGTACAACTTGCTTCGTTGGTTCAAAAACAGTGCCAGGTGCAGGAAGCTAAGTCAGTCATGGTTGTTAAGAGCAGTTACTTCTGGGCTGTGCTCTTCTTAAAGAGAATTATTCCTTCAAATCATTTGCATCCCTTTCTGAGCTCTACAGTTGAGTCTGGCTATTGGAAATGCCTTGGAGCCCTGCCGATTTTAAGCTCTTTGTCATATCCAGTGCATTCCTGTGACTTTCTGGACCTATTTTTCTAGCACAGGCATCATGTTTGGGCAAACTGGAAGTCCTCCAGAAACAGCACTTAAAAATTGCTGCTTTAAACCAGCTATTTAAAATGGCTAGCAGAAAGGAGAATCAGGGGAAATTCACCGGTCACAGGACAACCAGACCACTGCGGCTGCTGGCCCAGAACAGTTTTAAAGATGTGTATGGCACTTGGGTGACAGCCACAGAGAAATGCAGAATGGTTTTAAAGCAAAGGTTTTTGGAGCTGCTCAGGCTGGTAACTTCAGACTTGAGGGCTTTGGTAAATTCAAATCCTGCATTTGCAAGAGTGCATTTTGAACACCAGCCCCAGTCCTCTCCTCTGACCGCGTTTTTGTTTTTGGGCTCTCATGCAAGGATCCCCAGGTGGTGTTCAAAAACAGCACCACGTGAGACACTGCAGAAGACAGGAAAAAAAACAACCGCCATCTGACAGCGGTAGCAATAAGGTTTTGTTACTGTGGGGTGGTTTGGGGTGGTTTTTTGTTCCTGGGGGTAGTGGTGGTGCTTTAAACCAGCTCCTTTCATGTCCATAATCATCAGCACAAGGGCTCGCCCAAGATTAGCTCACACAACTTTCCTGGTCAGAGGCACGACTGCTCACGCCCTCCCCCGCATGTGCACAAGCCCACTCGCCCCTCGCCGACATGCTGTTCTGGCAACAGGCAGTTTGTTCCATTTAGGGAAATCTCCATACCGTATGTTCTTTCACCAATTTGTAAGCTGTATCCTCATTAAAGGAGTTTGCCAGCACATTTCTGCTCCCAAGCGTAGGAAGGGCCTGGTGCTCCATTGCCTGGTACTTTGCAGAGTCATTTACATCTGTGCACAAGGGCTGTGAACCACCACCACCACCCTCCCCTGCAAACCTCTGCAGAGAGCAGAATGAAACGCACTGCAGAGCAAAGTTAGGCATTAAAGTCTACATTTAAAATTGCTCTTAAAAATTCCACCTACTTTCTAAGGGGATATAGCCTTCAGGTTTTGTTGTATTAACTGAACTGGGAAGCTTTATTCTTTGGGACTGTAAACTGACTTCTGTGCAAATCTGAGCAGTGCTAAGACACCAGAGAGTCTGGTTTTGCTTGGGTCTGACAGCTCTTCCCGTAACATCAAGGAGCTGCTTATTCAGAGGCCTGACTTCAAACAGCAGCAAGCAGAGATGATACTGATGTTCTCAGTATCAGCGGTGGAAAAACAGCCTACGTGAACCCTTTGCTAGAAATTTTTATCTGAATTTGCATGCAGTCTGGTTTCACAAAACCTAAGTAAAAAGTCTGACTAACACCGAGAGAAGATGATAATAGGGAAAATGAATCACCACTACTGCCGTCCGTCCCCCTGCCCAGCTGCTCGATGTCGCAAGGCAGACCCGGGCCATTTCCCAACGCCAGCAGCAGGAGCAGAGCCGGCACCGCCGGGCTGCAGGCACCAAGCAGCACAGGCAGGAGCAGGCAGCACGGCCTGCAGGACAGACAGCGGCCGTGTGTCCGACAGTCCCATCCCACCTGGTGTGAAATCACTTCATCATCTTTCCTTCTCCTACTGCAGGCACCCACACTCTGCCTCCGCAGGGTTTTCCAATGCGTAAAGGTTTTCCTTCCCCCATAACCCACCTATTCTGGGATTGTGAAGGATTATTTGAGCTCTAAGCACTGAAAAGATTTTGACCAAATTTAGCCACAATATAGAAGAAAAGGGAGATAGAGTACAAACAAGCTAACAAAACATCAGAGGTGTATTGTATAATTTTTGATTTACAAACGCTGGGCCAATTGTTTTTCCCCAGGGTCAGCTGAATGAAGACAAACTGAAGTGCAAACTAAGGGCCCTTGAAAATCAGCTGCAGGCCTGCACCCAGGTAATGCCTGATTCTCTGAGAAATAAACACGGGTGAAGAAAGGCATGAAAATGAAATACTGAATCATGTAATTAGGTCGGGTCTCAGTTTCCAGAGCAATCTGATTAGATATGGATCTGAAAAGTATTTCTTCCCTTTGCTGAAGCAATGTTTCACAGTAAATTAACAGTAGCGCTTACACGCTGTGGATTTGCTAACATTCAGGCTTAGCAAGATTAGGAATATGCCAGATAAGACCCTTCGAGCACTTCTGTTCCTCCATTAAAGAGTTACTCAAAGGAGTGCGTGAAGAAGATCCTGATAGAGATGGAGGACCAGAAGCAGACCTACGAGCAGAAGGCAAAGGAGGCTCTTCAGAAGATGCTCGAGGACAAACTCCAAGCAGAGCAGCAGCTGCAAAACTCTCAGGTAAGAAACGTGTTTTATACCTGATTGTTTTTTAAGTTACTGAGCAAGGTCAGTTTAGTGCCAACCTGTGTTCACGTAAGCCCCACATCAGGTTATTAAGAACAGCACATCTGGAGACACACACCGCTGCTCGGCAGTTTGGAGTGTGTTCCCTTTGCTGCCCCACTCCTCACCCCATCCCCTCCCCATGCCCACCAAGCCACAAGCTGCACACAGCATCCAGCACATGAAGTCTCTGGAGATGCTTTCTCTGGTGTGATTTCACATCCAAACAGCTTTTTTCCCAGGAGGCATCCTGCGGATCAAAGCAAACTGCTGGCAGGCATTTTCAGGACACTAACCAAATCATGTCCCAAGTCCTACCAGCCTTCCCCGTCCCCACGGAGGCTCAGAGCCGCAGGTGCTGCCCAGCAGTGAGCCTGCAGCAGCCTCCCCCACAGCAAACCCCTCTGCCCACCCGACAGCATCGGATCCATGCCAGGTTATGACAGGTTGGAGCAGCGTGAGGCTGGGGCAGTGTGAGGCTGGCCTCCCCCTGGCCTCCCGCAGCACAGTCCCACGGGCAGCAGGTCCACCCGCTGTCCCCGCTTCCCCCAGAGATGCCTGGAGGTGACGAGGGAGGACCTGGCCCTCTGGAAGGTGCACTACACCACGCTCAAAGCCGAGTGGACCCAGATGACCAAGACGCAGAGCGAGCTGGAGAGCAACCTCCACGTTCTGCAAAGCAAACTGCAAGTACGTCAGCTCCCCTGCGGGAACGGCACCATCACCCACCGAGCCCGCTTTTCCCAACTAATTAAAAAAAAAAAAAAAGCCACTTTGGTGAAGCACAATTACTCCGTCCTCCTCGATTCGGGTGCCCCCCTCACGTGCCCCTGCTGACACCAGGCTCCTCTTGCCCCAGCACACAGCGGTGCAGAACGAGCAGCTCCAGCAGGCCCTGGACCGTCTGCAGCAGGAACACGCCGAGCTCCAGCAGCGCGCCAGTGCCCTGCAGGAGGACAACCAGCTCCAAGCCGAGCACATCAGCACCATCGAAGGTACCGCGCAGGGGGACGGGGCCGCTCCTCCCAGTAGAGGGCAGATATAAAGCAGATACTCGTAAAGGCCTGATCCTGACAGCCAAGCACACCCAGAACTATCTTCGTCTGAATGCATTGCACATCTCAGCTTGCAGAGAGCCTCTGGTTTCCAAAAGGGCTCCTAGCGTAGCTTCCAACCAGATTAGAGGTGTTTCAGGAAAGCCAAGTGACTTCCCAAGAAGACAGAGTGGAATGGGAAACCTAGAATGTCAGAGATCAGTAATTGTTTCTCATGGCTATTTTAAAACAAAATTAAGGAACACCAGTTGGGTGGCAGTTCAGCTTTCACAATAGTCTCACTCAAATGGGTTTAAAGCACATTCAATTAATTTATTCATCATTTAAGATACACTAGAAGAAGCTACCAAAACTGCAAGTGTAATTAATAGCTAAAAAGTACATTCCTTCAGAGATTAAATTTCAGTGGACCCAACAATATCTGCTCCACTTTACACGTTTGGAGAACAGGAAATCTGCCATACTTGCATAAAAACACATGGAGATTTGTATCAACCCTGATTTTCTTATTATTTCAGGTTTTCTTACTATTATTATTTCAGGTAAACTGCAAAAAGAACAAAATCAGAAGCTAACATTACAAAGCCAGAAGCTATCCTTGGAGGCGACAATCAGCCACCTACACAGTAAGTAACACAAAGAAGCACAGCACGAAAGACCTGCGTTGGTGCCGTGGCCACTGACGGTGACTTTTTATGTCCTCAGACTTGCTGCAGAACCAGACCAACGAGCGGAAAATGCAGGAAGCGATGGTGCAAAGGAAAGGTCAGCAAACTTTCTAACTCCCATCTAGCATTCCTCTAGCTGGACATGGGAATGTTAAAAGTGACTCTAGGAACAGTTTTTATTTGTTTAGAATAAATGATTATTTTAAAACTGTGTGAAATTGGTTATATTTTGTTAGTTAACTTTAAATTTCAAGTGTATTTATGATGGCAAGTACTTAAAAAAATAAAGGGATTTCATTGCAAATTCTACTTCAGTGGCTATACTTTTTTAAAAATATATAGATTTATAGATAGATTCCAGTTTGTAACTGCAATTACAGCTGTACTTGAAGTAATAAAAGGCATTTTAACTCTCCTTCCCTTCCATTTCTGGCAACTACTTGGAAATACTCCTCTAAAGATGATTAACTTGCATCTGCAGGAGAGGCAAGGCTATGATAACTAACTCAGCTCCTCTCTGTGCATAGCAAGCAAATATTATCTTTAAACTGTGCTGAGTATACAAGATACAAAGCAAACTGGAAGCCAGGACCTGTTTCTCATCAGAAGCCTGACTGTTTTCTAGATCAGGTTTTCACCACGCAGAGCCCACCTCTCACTCCTGCCAAGGAAACACAAAATGCTCTGTTAAAGCACCCTGAGGAGGAGGCAGAAGAAAGCCTGAAGGCTGAGATGCAGGAAAGGACATCCCAGCTTACAGCAAAGGAGAACGAGGTGAGGAAGCACTGAGTCACGGCTGGGATGGAGTCACCCCGCTAGGGACTGAGCTCCCAGGAGCGAGCAGGAAAACAACGCATTAAAGCTCCTGAAGGCAGCCAGGGCTCCAGACTGCTCCTGGAACCTGCTCCAAGGATTACCTTTGCTGATTTTTTCTTTTGATACCAGCCTCAGCTAAAGCCCACAGCACGTGTGCACAAGGCTGGGGCACCGAGCAGCTTTGTGACCAGGGGCACTGCTTCAGCAGCTCTGGCTGAGCCTCTGCAGGTGAACCCAGTTCAGGGAGAGAAATAGGGAAAAGCCAAAGCCACGCTTTAAGAGCTGAAGTCCTGAGCACGAATGAACCAGAGGAAAAGAAAAGGTTCACAAATAACACGGAGGATCTGCTAACACTAAAAATAAATAAATAAATAAATAAAAAATCAAGAATGTAAAACTTGAGTTTCCTGACCTCTTGCATGGTCTCTCCCGTATCAGAGACTGCTTCAGGACTCAAAACCACAGCACAAATTGCGCCCTCTACCCGCCACCAACAGTCCTCTATTTCTTACAGCGCAATTTAGGTAATGGGGATTTACAAAAATAAGATTTGCAACATTCCATAGCAGTCCTGGGAACGGCACAGGAGGAGGAGTTGTCCTACAGCCCAACCCCTGTGAGGACACCAGCGGTATCAGGCATCACCCTGCCCCAGCTGGGGACAAAGTTTGTAAAAGTGCAACCCCAGCAATAGGGACCAGCTGCAGGGACCAGCTGCAGGTGCTGGGGATGCAGGGCAGCCGGCACCCAGGAGGTGGCAGGGTCTTGCACTGTGCGGCTGGTTGGGACTGAGGGTGCTCTTTGGGATTTGGGGACGTGCAGCGTGACCGAGGCACCCGCCCTATGCGTCCCACTGCTCTCACAGAGCAAAATGAACCCCCTCCCATGATTTTATACCCCGTTCTTCCTCTTGACCTACACACAAAAAAGCTATTGCTGTTTTCTCCCATGAAAGATGGCAGCGAAAGCAAACAGGTCACAGGACGGGAATAACCATGGCATGGCCTGCGTCACCATGTAACACTGAAATCTGCTCTGTCCCGTGCAGGTATATTCGGGCACACAGGTGGCAGAAGTGAAACTCCCCCATCACCAGGCTGCCCGTGCACAGGCGAAGAGCCACGGCTGCTGCGGGAGCCCTGCCGGTCTCGGTGTGCCCGGCGCCGTGGGGCTCGCTCCCGCTAACGCCCCCGCTAACGTCCCCTTGCAGTGCCAGGAGCTGCGCGCCGAGCTGGAGGCCCTGAGCGAGGAGTACCGCTCCTGCCTGACCAGGCTGCGCCAGTGCCGGGACGAGCTCAACCACGTCCAGAGCAAGCCAGCGAAGGTGGGAGATGTTCCTCACCCCTGCCCCGCAGCACGTGGTCCCAGAGCTTCCCTGTTGTTTTTTTCTACATGGGTCTGGGACAGTTCTCCCGTTTATCCGGGCAGTGTTTAAAGATGAATGATGTCTGTTAGGAACAATGAGAAGTTTCTTCTGCCCACCAACTTCCTGATAATGCTTGCTTCTCTTTGCAGAGACAGCGTGGTAACTGGCTCCCTCTTCTGCTGGCAGTGATAGCAATGGCCATGGCTGCCTTCTTCGCAAACTACCGACCGTGAGGCACCTTCTCAGCGACTTCTGTTCGGAACTGACTTCTGCTTCACCAGCAGCAACGAGCGATGCACCTTCTGCTGCTCTTGTACTTACCCTGGTTCGTACCCTGGGCTGGGCTCACTCCAGGCAAACTGACACGGCTCCAATAAACGCAGGAGGATTGCCCCTTCCCTTCACTGCTCTGGTTATTCTTCTTCAGCTCAAGATTGCACTGCTCAGTTCCTGCCCTGAGGGACAAAACCACCCAAACTGACACTCAAACAGCTCATGGGGAATGGGAGAGACAGGGCAGCAGGGACCCATAGTCCCGTGTGTTTGGGAACACTGTGTATATGTTTAGAGGAGTACTCAATTCCCTTCATTTATTGTCTCTGTGCATGGGAAACACAGAACCCTAGACCATTTCTTAATGCTGACAAAGAACCAGTTCTCAGAGGGGCTTTCTGTATCACCCCCATGAACCTCATCCCAAGCAGCTTCCCCACCACCCGCCCGCCCGGCCCGAGTTCAGCCACCATTCCTCCAGCCTACCAGTGGCCTGTCTCATGGCAGCATCCCCACAGCTGTGTCCACTTCCTTCATGGTCAGTGCCACATTAATTCAACAGACAGTGTTTTTTATCCCCTTTTGGAGCTGTACAGCCAGTTTTATGGCAGCACCCAACCCTTGTTCAAGTGCAGGCTCAGCTATGAGGTGTGTGACCACATTGTATGAGTACTAAATACAGCATGGAGCCTACAATAAAGTTTTGTGTATTTTTTAAACGTGGTGTTATCATTTTTTATTAATCTCCAGTTGTTTGCAAAAAAATAAATATACCCGACAGAGCACAGTCAGGATCCAGGCTGTGGATCCCACAGATTTGGGATGTGCACGGACTTGCAGCAACTGGCCTGAGCATTTGGGGCCCAAGCTGCCACAGCGCAGCCCCCAGTGCTCGGGGGCCTCTCGGGAGCCTCTCGGTGAGGTTTCTCACCTCGCTCCCTGAGGCAGGAGAGGCATACGGTGGAAAGTCAGCGTGTGTTCGTGTTATAAGGCAACTGCTGGCAGCGACACCACCTCGCTCGAAATGCAGAGGTCCACAAAGTCACTCTGTGCGCGGAAACTGTCCCTCAGGTCATCGCACCAGGCGTCCAGCACCTCCCGCAGCTCCTCACGGAGGCTCTCGGGGATGCTGAAGGAGTAGATCTGCACCCCGAGCCCGTCCTGGATGCGGGGACAACGCGCCCGCGCTGTGAACACCCTGAGCGGCCTCAGCGCCAGGCAGTTCTCACCACCCTCCTCCACGGGGAAGTGGTAGGCGGCCGGGTAGCCCAGCAGCACCCCAAACACAGTGCAGAGGTTCCAGCCGGTGGCGACGACCTCGCTGCAGGAGACGGGGCCGGAGGAGGCTTCCTCGGCGGCCACCAAGTGGGCCAGCAAGGCGGCGAGGTGGCCCCTGATGGCCTCGGCCTGTGCCGGCCCGCACAGCTCGGGGCTGCCCCTCGCCGCCGCCACGTCCACGAAGGGCCCTGGCCGGGCTCGCAGCGCTGCCTCCAGCCGCCTCCGGGCACCACCGGGGTGCAGCAGCAGCGCCGAGCCGCCGGCTCCCAGCAGGTGCAGGCGGTGCGGGGCCAGCCCGGCCTCCCGCAGCCGCTCCAGGTAGCGCCGGAGCTCGGCGGGGCCCTCGGCGCCGCAGTCGTACAGCAGCGCCGGCTTCAGCCCCGCCGCCACCGCCAGCACCTCCCCGGCCAGATGCAGGGCTCGGGAAGCCGCCAGCCGCCGCCGCCTCCGCCCGCTGCCGGCCCCCAGCGCCTCCCGAGCCGCCGCCACCAGCTGCGGGGCCGGGAGGGGCTCCGGGGGCTCCATCCCCCGGAACGGGTCCGCCACCCGCAGCCGCCGCCCGGCACCAGGCTTCCGGGCCGGCCCCCAGCGCCACGCCAGGCCGGGGCGGAGCGGAGCGGCCTTAGCGGGGAGGAGCGGCCCAGACCTAAGGGCCCGGCCCCATGAACACGGAAGAGGGCGCTGAGGGGGCGCTGGCTGCAGGAGAACTTAAAACCCAGCTTTTACTCCAAAAACATCTATAAAATACACATATATAGAATATAAAGCACGGTGGAAGAAGTGCTTGGCTGCTCTTCAGTTGCAGCCACAGAGAAATAAGATGACGACAAGATGACGTTCTTAATAAACCTTTTAATAAAGCAGTTTTAATAAAGCACAGATTACTTCTCTCCCCCCCTCTAGTGATCGAGTGTTTATATACAGCGTGTCAATAGTGGATTTTTAAAAAATATTACAGAATTAAAAATCTGATTTACACGTAGCAAATAGCTAAAAACAGCAGTGAAGCTAGAGGTATTCCTTATGCCCTTTATTTAAAACGCTCCCAAAACAGAAATACCAGAGACTGTTGAAAGTGAATCAGAAGACCAGATTTACAAATTTCATTCAGGTTAAGGCAAGGCACTCACTAACATTTCCCCATATGTACAACGTAGGAAACCCTGGGGCACCCTGCAGCAGGACAGAGTGCCTGTCACTGTGCTGGCAGCGGTTGTGCCATGTGCATGGCAGGGGCCTGCATTGGCCACCCCTCCTGGTGGGTCTGCAGCAGGCGGTACAGCTGCTTCAAGTGAGCCACGATGTTGTCCTTGATGTCAGGCGTAGAGATCTGGAGTCGCACACTGCCACTGTCAAAGGAACGCGTGAAGTCACCAGAGAACATTTCGTATATCATCCGGGCCACGACTGGAATGACCTGTTGAAGAAATAGTGAGCCTTTTTAGCCTAGCAGTCACACAGTACATCCCCGTTCCTTGGCAGGAATCCCCTGCAGGACGGTGTCCACAATCACCTAAAACACACTCACAGATTGATGTAATTCAGGGCACAAAATCCACCAGCCCTGCTGGGGTTTCTCAGTGCCAATAACCATGACAGATAAGAACAGTTCTCTGGTTTCTGTGGATATCAATCCAGAGCCAATGCTGTGGCCCCAGCAAGTCTGCCACATGTCACTTCAGGACCTTAGCTCCTACCTGAACCACAATCAGCTTTCTCTCCCTAGGTTTTCCATCAGGCCACTCTTCTCCAAAACAGAAGTAGATCTCATATGGTGGCTGTTTTTCAATTTGTCCTTTCTGGTGGGCAATCAGCTCTAGGAAGAAAAGCAGAATGCTGCAGTGTTGTCCATCTTTTGGTTAGAAACTCTATGTCCCACCTCGCTGTATTGTCCCAAGTCTTAGCTACACCTCTCACACATCAACAATTACAATCTATTTCTTTAACCCAGAAAAGTTTCCTTTAAAAGTAAGGCCCCCCAATATTTTTCAGAGTGTTAAATAAGTGCACATGCACTTGATTCTGATGCACACATGCCCCACAGTCCACTGAGGTCAGGGGAAGCAGCAGCCACTACCCATGCTCCACGCATGTGCAAACTAATTAACGCATCCAGACTGATCCCCGTGGCAGACCACCCTTTCCAACAGTGTCACCAAGTACTCAGACCAGGCTCCGTTATCTTCCAGACACAGAAGCTACCTACCGCTTAGGAACGTTTCCAGGCAGAATAGTTTGACTTTCTTTTGCCTCTCAATCAAATTTGGTGTGGCAGCAGAAGGCGCACAGGGACCAGACCAGTACACCTTGCACTGGCAGAGCCGGACAGCATAGATGGCATGGCCACTGACCTCCAGGATCAGTCCCCTGTCCATAACATCCAGTAGCCGACTTGTGAAGATCTTTTGCCTTTCATTGGTGATTTGCTCTGTTCCTGGAAACTTCACTTGCTCCAAACTGATAGGCCCAAAAAGCTCTTCCTGGTCTGGCATAGGACCCAGCTCTCCATAGAAAAGTCTGCATCCCTGGGGGTTGCTTACAGTTGTCGTTGGTCCCGTCTCCTTTCCTCGATATTCAAACTTGATTTCTAGGTCTGTCACTGAGAGAGAAACTGTCAGTAGGATTTTCCCTGGACCTCTATGCATACTTTGTCAGCAGAAGACAAACACCACACAGTCCAACCTAGACTCACAGGGATGTTCCAGCTATACACAGATCGTGGAATATCTGAGTTGGAAGGGGCCTCAAGAATCATCAAGTCCAACCCATGGGTCCCCAAAGAACCACACACCCATACACAAAAAAAGTCAGATATTCTTGCTAACAAGCAAACAACCAAAGAGTTTTTAAGAAGTTGTAACTTCTAAGTACAGTGACAGAAGTACTATAAATCCATAAACATACTTGGAAGAGAGCTGATCCAGAGCTCAGGGCTGCTGAAGAAGTCATGCTGCAGAGCTGTTGGGGGCATGTCCATATCTAGAGGTTCATTCTTAGGCCACACAGCTTCAGGGCTGCAGTTTTCTGCGCTGGCGGGAGCCATTGGAGAATCTATGGAAAGGAATCGATTATTTGCTAAACCAAGACTCGACTGCAAGCATGCACCAATATACAAGCAAGTAGCTTCACTGCTACATTACAGCCTATGCCACCAACCATTGATATTAAGAAATGGAAATGTCTCTTGAATAGGGACATGCTGAGATTGGTTCAGTTCTTCCTCTTCTTCCTCATCAAGATCATTATCCTTCTCGTCCCATGGAGCTGAGCCAGTGGAACCTGCAAACAAGCACAGAGTGACAGGTAGACAATTTGGTGTAAAACACTGAAATGCATTCTTGAAAAAGAACGTTATCTTCACATTGGTTTTGCACAATAGCAGAATTTTGTCTGTTTTCTAAGGAAGAAGACAAAATTTTATCTGTACAATATTATTTTCAGGTTAATACCTGGTTTCAGAAAGCTGAGGATACAGAAACTATTGACAACATTGGATTTTTATTATTATTTTTTAGCAAAAAACATGCAACTGTGTGCAGCTCTGTTAATTTTACTGTAGGCATACTATGGTTCAAAGTCCTCGAGACTTAAGTGTAACTGGGCTTACACATGGCAAGTGCCTTTTTATAGCACACAAAGGCAGCTCAAGAGTTAATGCCACAGAGAGAAAGGCACACGCGTTGGACAAACGCCTGCTCAGTAACCAGCACTGTGTCAGCAAGGCCCTCACCTGGATTAATGATTGATCCCTGGGACTGCGGGATATCGCACACTTCATAAATTTTAACAGGATTCATGGGCACCTCCTTGGTGCCATCATACATCAAATTAAATTCCCGGCTTTTGTTAAGAGCACATCGGAGCTGGGCTTTCCACTTCGCAGGGTCTGGCTCATCAACTCCTTCCTGGTACTTTCCTGTTTCCACAGCCCATGCCTGGGGACAAAGTACACCAAGCTCAGTCCAGCCCTCGCAATAGAGTGGCGTTTACCAGAAATGAAGCTTACAAACAAATTTATTGTAAAATCCTTCTCCCACAGAAGACTTAACTACAGCTCTTCTGATAATGACAGCAGGCATTCCCTCTGTAATGGCTTTTCAAACAATTACAGAACAGTTTGGGCTGCAATGGACCTTAAAGGCAGAGGAAGTCAAATCCCTCAGAGTAAAGGAGTTAATATTCTTCTCCCAAGGGGTTCATTTTAAGAACAGCAGTAACAATAACTGAAACTTTGTGCTGGAGTGATGTTTTTCCTTTCCCTGTTAAGATTTACATAAAAATAAATAACGGGTTTGATGCGAAGAACAGGGCAGCTGCCACATGCTAAACCAAGTCGATGAAGCAAGCAGCAGTAATCTCCCACAGTTCGTTCAACCAGACATTGTCAGGCCTTTGGCAGCCCGAAAGAGTTAAAGAACTAAACACCGTCCCAGCACAGTGCCAAGCTTGGCATTGAAGTGCTCAAAGTGGCATTTCAGAGGTCAAAGAAACAGGACAAAATGCGCCTGGAAGCAGCTACTGAAACGCCTATCCAGCTCTCGGCCAACAATTCAGCCCTTTGTCTCTGTGTAAGAGCCGTGGTACAGCCGAGCTTCTCCCTCCCTCACCTTGAAGATGGTGTTCTCCTCCTCGTGCTGCGGGCTGTGCCGAGTTGCGTGCTTCCAGGGGATTTGAAACCGCTTTGCTTCTCGATTTAGCCAGATAAGGCCCGGATACATGCCGCTATCTACCTGGGCCACAAGCCAGGGCTTCAAGCGGACTCTTCGCGGGTGTAACGCCATGGTCTACAAGAGACAGAGGTAATAGCAGACCAACTGCAAAAGGTTACTTGAGAGTCATATCCTTTAAAGATACAAAAAGTTAACTTCATGAAGTGCTCTACATGGTGCTACTGTTATCGTTGGTTATATTACACATTGAAACCACTAACTCAGATTTAGCTAACTACCATTCTACCAGAAGGAGTTACAAATGCATCACTAAGTGATGTTCCTACACTGCTAACGTCTCTAGAATAACAACCTGCATTATTCGTGTTAACTGAGCACATGGGAGGGTGAGCCCCAATCAAACTTGAGCTGTAAGTGCTGCGCAGGAGATAAAGCCACAAACAAGCCACAGCAAGAACAGACATTAGAATTTCAAAAGCCTCCACGTACCCCTTAGCAAACAGGAATCTCTCATCTAGTTTTTCTTCAATCCTGCCAGGCTTGCATTGAGGAAAAGAAAACTACATGCCAAATCTGAAGCTTTCGCCCCAGATGAAGTATAGGTGGAACCATCTGGTTGAAGTGGAGGGGACTGGTTTAACAGAGATGGACTTTCCTCCTGAAGTCATTTCATGACTTTTTCTTGATTTTTTTGAATGCAATATAATCACTTGCAAGCACCAGTGTAAGGTGCTGACCAATAACCAGGATGTTTATCCAGGAGGAGATGAACTTCAAGTCTGCACTGACACTAAAATTCAAGTCATATTGACTTTGTTGAATTTCTTTAAAAAAAAAAAAAAAAAAAAAAAAAAGCCACGGAATTAATGGATAAAATTTACTGTTTTTAAGTAGTACAATGCTGATACTATATTTGCAACCAACAACATTCTTCCTCTTCAGAACAAAGTCACAGATATGAAATTAATGACTGTCCCCTGCAAAAGAAGGTAGCATTTGGTATCTTGAGACTGGGAGGGAGACACACATTTACGCTACGTGTGCTTAGGAGGCGTAACTTGCATATTCATTTTGTAAATCTTGAAACCAATGAGAAAAATGGCAAACTTCCCATTAATAAGGCAGTTACAGGATAAGTAAATCCTTTGCCATAAGCCCTGAATACTGCCACGGGAGTTTCAAAATGCGTCTAGCAGCAGAGATGGAGGAGATTAAAAAAAAACTATCCAAGAACTAGTCTAGGAACAGGTTTTATTTGTTGAAATACCAACAGATCCAATTTAAATGCAAGTATTCACACAAAATTAATCTGAACACAACTTATTTTATCTGTTAAGCAAAGAAAATGCTCAGAATCAATTGCAAATCACGTTTAAGTAATAGTTTGAAAATGTGCTTAGTCAAGGACCTGGGCATGTTAGCAGACTGCTTCACAGGTGCTGCAAACATCAGAAAGGAATCCTCTTTTTCATGCTTCTGGAACTGCCACATTAGTTATTCATGTTAAAAACCCTATCAGAATTGCACACTCAGTAACATGTTTGCAAAGACACAAAGTCCAGGTTAACCCTGGACTTAGAATTGAGACCAAAAACAGCACAACAGGTATTGATTTCACTTGCTAAGGGAAAAACAGCAACTTCTCCTTGCAACAAAGAGATCCTAACTAAAGCTTGTTCCACAATCTCCTTTATACTTTACTTTAAGCAGCTTCCTCTGTTTCTAATAAGGTACACTGTGTACACGCACATTTGCAAGGCCAAGATTAAATACAAGCCCATACACCAGTGAGAAAACCTAATGCCTGCCTCTCAAACAAAATAAACGCAGTCACATGGACGGTGTGCTGGCGCTGCCGTATTGGGTTTGAATTGTCCCTTGGATCACAGACAGCCTCTGTCAATACCAGACGTTACAATGCTTTACGGCCTTTTATCACCAATGGCTTGTTGACACAATAACAGAGAGCAAACCAACTTGAATCCCATTGCTGGGCACAGACAGTGAGTCAGCCCCTCGCAGCCTTCAACTTCCATCCCACAAGGGTCCACCATTGCCAGAAGCCGCTCCCGCTCTCAGAAAGCTGCAAGGGCCAGACAGCTCCAGCAAATTCAGGGGTGAGCAGACATCCGGCAGCCACCCTGATGGCCACAGACAAGTGACAAAGGTCAGGGCCAGCTGAGGTTAATCGCGGTGACTCTGAGTGCAGGTGCTGGTAAGAGCAAAAGCAAACCAGGAAAAGACTACCCAAGTCTGCCTCGACCTGGCTAGAAAGGGGCTGAAATCCTGTAAAGCCCTGGGAACGAGAGGTTCTTTGCTCCCGATGCTGGGGCACAGGAGAAGCACAGCTCCCCTGCTCCAGCACAGCTCTGCCCACAGTGGTACCCAGAGCGGGGCGTGAAGGATGCGCGCGTCCCCTCCTGGCTCCCTCCTCCGCACCTCTTACCATGCTGCTGTGGCCCACGGGTTTTCCAAGCTCAAACTCTTTCAGCCTCTGCCAGCACGACCACGAATACTCAGCGCCTTCCCAACCCGTTCACAACGCCCCTGAGGAAGGAAGGGGTGCTCTCTGGCTTCATCTCTGCAGTGCCACAGGCTGGCACCTCAATTCTCGCTTGTTAATTTCATTTGATTACCTTATCCTATACATACATAATTTTTTATTTTTTTTTTTAACCCCAAAGGCTCAACCTTCAGCATTAGCGCTCCCCCGGAGAAGCACGCTGACCTCCCACCCACCTTTCTGGCACTTCACCACCTCCCTGCGCGGGGACCCGGCGGCTCCCACCTCTCGGTGCTTTTCCCACCACCAATTCCCCAAACCCCGCAGCCCCCGGGGCTCCCCCTCCCTGGTGCCCGGCCGCCCTCCGGCTGAATTCCGCCCGGTGCCGGCCCGGGACTGCCCCGACGGGGACACGAAGGATTTGGGCTGCCGGGGGGGGAGCCGCGGTGTGGGATCTGCAGGCAGGGCAGGGCTGGGACCGGCCCCGGGACCACCCCCGGCCCGAAAGCCGTAGCCCAGGGCTAAACCGGGGAGGGCGAGCGGCCGGCGGGGCCCCGCGGCGTGCCCGGCTCCGGCTCCCGGAGCGCCCCCTCCAGCCCGGGACGAGCACCCAGGGGGGCACCACACCGAGCCCCGGGACCCCCCCGGGACTCCCCCGGGTCCCCACCGCGTTCCGCTTCCCGTAACCCCCCCCCCCCCGACGGCTGCACGGCCCCGGGAGAACCGGAGCGCACCGGGACCCCCCGGCACTTACCGGCAGCGCCCGCTCCGCACCCCCGGGGGCTCTCCTCGTCGGGATGGGGGGGATGAAGGGGGGCGAAGGGACCTCGGCGGGGGGGCGGCGGGCAGCGGGCGGGGGGCAGCGGGCACGGCGCGCCCTGCTCCCTCCCGCGGCCCCGCCCTCACCTGCCCAGGTGCGCCCGGCGCAGCCGCACCGCCCCGGCCCGCCCCCGGCCGCGGGGGGGGCCCCGCGCCGCTCCCCGCCCTCCCTTCCCCCCGGTTTTGGTACAAAAAAAGGGCTTCTTCATATTTCTGGGGTTGCAAAAAATATATATGTTTTTTATTATTATTATTTTTTAACGAAAAAAAAAAGTTTCTTAATTTTTTTTTTTCCGCAGCGCAAAACCTACCTGGCCCAGCAGATCCATCCATCAGGTTTTAGGGCAAAATGTAAAGCCGGGTGTGATTACCGCACAACCATGGGCACGCCGCACAAATGTTCCTCCTCTCGCCTCGTCCCTGCCCGCACAGCCCCCGCGGACACCCCGCGTCTTGCCTTTCAGGGCTCGTCCCCGTAGGTGGGGAGCCGTGACTCAGTGGTGAATCTTGGTTTCAAGGGATCAAATAATTCACTATTCGGTTTCAACGAAGTGGAAAAAACAGTGGGAATTTCCCTTCTACTCATGGACACCCTGGATAGTGCTGAGTCCTGGTTTGGGAAAGGCTGACCTACAGCCAGAGCTTAATCCTACACCGGGGGGTTGGAATTATGAATGCAAAACGCTGAAAATCTTCACACAAGCGGAAAATGGAACTGCATTTTTTTCTTGGAAAGTGTGCCTTGCGAGGTGCCAAGTGCCAGGTAAACATTTCAGCCTTCATTCATTGCTGAAGTGTAGCCACTTGGAGGTAACATTGAGCAGGAGTTTGTCAGCATGTAACAAAATCTGTCTGGCAATAAACACAAACAGCAGGTGAGACTCTAAAGCTGGCGTTTCCTTCATGGGAAAGAAGAAAATTTGGTGCTGCTTTGGTGAATTTTAGATGTGTTGGGCTAGTTTTACCTGACCATTTTTGATCTGGAAGGCGAGGGACGGCTGCTCCTGTAATAATAACACCTTTGCCACGTCGCAATTCCTGCTGCAGAAAAATGTGTGAAGGAATGGCAGCTCGGCGAGCACCTGAGAGGCGATGCGCGGAGGCATCGGGCTGAAATCCCAGCCAAAGTCTGAGGGATCTTTGATCTATCCCCAAGTGGCCAGCACAGAAGCTGCTGTACATCCGCCCTGCATTCCTGCTGTCCGCACGTCTGTCCTGCTGGCGACAGGAGAATGTAGGGGTGTTGCAGGTTTGCTTTCCCCTGTGGCCAGATGCTCAGGGAGCCTTGGAAGTGGCACTGGGCAGAGCTCAGCTCCTTCTAGGCCTGCCCCGAGGACACTTCAGCTTGCCCAGCCCACTGAGAGCGGTCTCGGGGCAGATAAGGGCTGGTGAGTTTAACAGAAGGGAACAAGGCGGCTTGGCTACACGAGGGCTGCTGCAGCGGGGGCAAAGGAACTCAATTTGCCTCCTGTCTCATTAAAGCCGGTCCCTTGGGAGCGGGCAGCTGTGCCCGCCTGCACCCTGCCTCCTTCCTCCAGCCTCTGCTGAATGGCAATGCAGATGCCAAGCCAATGAGTCTTCCCAGCCCTCTGCAGGGCTTTTTTTTTTTTTTTTTATTGAGTTTCTACCAGCCGTTGCCGAAGCATGTGGCAGCATGTTGTGTCGGTGAGCTGACGGGAAATAAGCCGTCTCTTTTTCCATCCTCTTGGCTGGGAAACTGCAGCTTTTAAACTGTATAGGTGATAATGTAGGGATAGCTTGCTAGGCAGGACACGTAACCAGATATTACCTGTTTGCAACTAATCATCCAGTGCTCTTTGGGTGTAATATTCTGTTAGCATGTATCGCCTTATAAAGCATTGATCCTAAACCTCCAAGGAGCCAAATAGCACCAACCTCTTTATTCTTTTTATTTTTATTATTGTTAATTATCTCTGCTTATATTTACCTCTACCTGCATCTATTTTTAAAGTCATATAAAGAACTCATTTAGTTGATAAACTGTACATCATAAAGTGATGTTCTGCTGGCTAGGAGACAGCAGCTCTATCAGCAGTCTGCAGACTACGCACTTAGGACAATGAGAGTGTATGCAGAGGAATTTTCTTACCAGGAGCTATGGGATTTAATTTCAGTGCCAAAAACCATCAGCACTTTTATTAACGTGATTGTATGTCATGATACCAGCAATAGCACCAGTTAGACTCTGTAACTCAAGTCTCTTTCAGTCCTTTGTTCCTAGCTGAAAAAGATTGTAGTCATCAAAACAAAGAGGAACCATTTTCTCTCCTGGGAACAGATCACTGAGTTCCCATAAGGCAAAACAAAATTATGCAATGAGGCAACATAATGTCCCAGGCATGCAGAGTCTTGTTCCGTGCTCCCAGCGCTCACATTCCAGCCTGCAGCCGCGGCGCAGGAGCACAGCACAAAATGGTGGAAGGCTCCGCACCGGCGTGCAAAACGTGCAAAGCCCTCCCTGCCTGCACCCCAGCAGAAGCTCCTCCGCTTCTTGAAAGCTGTTTGTCACCCGGGTAGGGAAGCCGTGACCACACCAGTGTCAGGCAAAGTGAAAAAAATATCAAGGGGAAAAGCCCTTCGTACGGTAAAGGCAACTGAGCACGGGGAAATGGAAAATGCAACAAAACAAATATGACGGTAACAGTAGTTGGCAAAGACTTCCTTCTAGGAGGCCTGGCTGAAAGGCAAACACTGGTGGGTAGACGCAGTGTGACTTCTTAATGAGCCTCATGTCACACTGCTCTGCGGCATACAGGTTATCTTAGATTCAGGGGTTGAAGTTTGTCTGCAGCAGTTGTAAAAGGAAGGATTAAGCCTGTTGATCCTGTTGCATTCTTCTAGGTCCAGAGAGGGAAAAAATGCAAATCCTCCAACTTATCAGGTCCACAAAAAATAATCTGTTTTCATTAAAAGAGAAGAGTTTAACCTTCTTGATAATTCTCTTGGTCTTCTCTGCCTATTGTTATTTCTGCTGTATAGCTTTCATCCTCTTCTTGCTTAAGACTCTTAAGTGAATCCATCCATTGCCAAGGCACACTTAGATATAAAGAAGAGAAGCATAAAGTTGGGCTATGTTCCAGCAAATCTGTGTGCATATTTTTTATATCTATATTTACACAATTATTGATAGGGTGCTTAGAAGCATAAGCAGATCCAGAGAAAGCCTTATTCCAGACATGAAATACTTCTGCAGTAGCATTTTTGAGATGACTCTTAACCTGTGATTTTCCAAATTAGAAACTCTTCTTTCCAAAACAATCTATTTCTAGAAAAGAACAGCTTAAATCCTGGTGGTCTTTAGCATTATTACAATGGGGAGACCATTGTTTCCCATTAACATTACTCCAATCCTCTTAAAAGGAGAATCCTATCTGCACATCAGCCTGGCTCAGGCACATTTATAGCTACAGGTCATTTCTTTCCAGCTGACACAGATAAATGGTTGGATTCGGAACACCTGGTATGATGTGGGTAAAAGCTGGTGGCTCCAGCAGGAAGGGAGAACAGGAGGTTTTGTGTAGGGATTGGGATCTTTGGTAGTGGATGGTTCTGTAGAGCCCCATACCAGGCTTCTTTGGTAAGCAAGTAACCAATTGAAAGAGGCTCTTGTTAGAGCTGTGTTTTTGCCTAAAATCAACAGGCAGAAGTACTTTAACAGAAAAAGGCACAAAAGTAAAGAAACCTCAACTTTGGGTGTGAGTACATAGAAATAAAAGCTACCTATAACTACCAACTGAGAATTTCAGTAATGAAATGTGGAAAGCAGACAAATAACCACCTCTGCCTCCACGTGCACTTAATTATTTTCTCTATTATTTTGTACAAAATAAAGTCTGGGGAACTTGCTCAATTTACCTTATATGCTGGTAGTCCTATTAGCAGTTTTTCCTTATGTAAGTGGAGTTGTATGTGCTTATTTTTATCAGGATTTCCTCTTAGTAAGTGTTATTTGTTAATATGCCCTATTTCACTCAAACATTGGTGCGTCCCCTACAAACAGGTGGCATATACCTTTATCAGAGAAACTGTTAGGAAACTTGCTTGCTGTACCTTTTTTCTTCTTCAAGAAAAACAATGATGAAGTAAGCAGGGTTATAGGTGATGTGTTAAGGGAAGCTCAGCTACCAAATGAAGGTATTAATGTGCAGAAGTGCCCTGAGCCTCTGGAGTCTGCTTCTAAATAGGGCACAGCCCAGAACATCTGAAGGTCTCTGTGACCCATGGGTGGGAATCTCCTA
The DNA here is from genome assembly GCF_965140915.1 of Aythya marila. Taxonomy (NCBI): domain Eukaryota; kingdom Metazoa; phylum Chordata; class Aves; order Anseriformes; family Anatidae; genus Aythya; species Aythya marila. Next base: position 1,514,818 of record NC_139065.1, read on the forward strand.
ATGGTCTTAGTTATTTTTATATGTCTGCTACCACGTGTTATTCTTCCCTAATGAAGAGAAGCAACTCTACCATCACCAAGTGAGCACACAGAGCTGTGGAGGTGAATGCAGCCTGTAGAAGGAGGAAGAATAAATTAAAAGACAAAATATCAAATAAAGGCACAAAACAGCAAGAAGCAAAAAAGAGGGAAAGCAACTAAGTGTTAAAAGGACAATACAAGCAAAGGACTTCGGATTTTCTTTTTGTTCCTTTTCTCTCCCTTCTGATTTACGGAGCACAATGGGACAGCAGTTCACCAATGCTGAAGGGGAGCAAGCAGAGATTGATGTTGCTGAATTGCAGGAATGGTATAAGAAATTTGTGGTTGAATGTCCCAGTGGGACTCTCTTCATGCATGAATTCAAGAGGTTCTTTGGGGTCCAGGATAACCGAGAAGCAGCAGAGTACATTGAAAACATGTTCAGAGCTTTTGATAAGAATGGGGTAAGTAGCAAGGAGTTTTTATGTGGATTTGTCACTGCCTTTTCCTTCTGTAAGCTGGAGGTCTTTCAGTGCAGTTTCCACCCTCCTTATTGTGCTTCGTGAGCAAGGTAAGGGTGATGGGGCTGCTGGAGAAGGAGCACGCTCCAGTGCTCTGTATGGACTGGGGTGGGCTTATCTCATAAATCTATATGCTAAATAAGGACAAAATACTCTTATTCAACTGTTGTGGATGGATTAAAAGGTTTAAGGTTAGGCGGTTATATTTAAGATCATTAAATAGCCAAGGCTGCTAACTGAAAAAAAAAAAAAAAAAAAACATATATATATATATATATTATGATGGGAGGGGTTACAGTGGAGGAAAGTCCAACTCAGGCTTGATATGCAATGGAGGAAGCATGCATGCATATATGCAGTCAGAATAGGTGGCACATAACAAAATATTGATTTTAGATACTCGAAAGTAAAGGCATGTTTGCCAATTTGGACATTCTGGTTTCGACTTGCCAATGCCTCCGGCACCAATCCTCCTCTGCCTCCCCATCCTCCTGTGATCTGTGTTGTCTGTCGTCTCAGGGTGTTTAAACTTAAACTCCTCTCTGGAGTCCTGGCGGGTGCCCCCAAGCACTGCACGGCAGGAGAGTTGTTTTGCTCTCCACTGTCATGCCTGGGGACACCTGGCTGCAGAGAGGCACGGCTGTGCTCACTGCTGCTCTGCTCCTCTAAATGGCACAGAAATTACTGTCCCCAGGAGTGTCTTTTGGCAGTTTCTAATCCAGGTTTTGTTAAGAGATTTCTGTCAACTGTACACAGTTGTGTAATTCAGATCCTCTTCTGTTTCTTCAGGACAACACCATTGATTTTCTGGAGTATGTGGCTGCCTTGAATCTTGTTTTACGAGGAAAACTGGAACACAAGCTGAGGTGGACGTTCAAAGTGTATGACAAGGATGGGAATGGCTGCATAGACAAACCTGAGCTGCTAGAAATTGTTGAGGTAAGTAGGCATTACCTAATCAGTTATTTAAGCAATCATTCTTTGGCAACATCATGATGCATACAGTTTTTATGATAACTGGGTTTCAAAGCAGCTAAAGGGTAGTGATGAAGGGAAAATGCCTGACCTTGGTGAAAGGGTCAGTGGTTTGGTGGAGCCCGATGGGGTGAGGGGTCAACTCCCCCAGCAATGAGCAGCTGTTGTGGGGTTCCTGTGTCTCTGCTCTGACTTTACTTCCAGACTTTTTACACCAAAATTCTCTGCCCTAGGTAGTGGAAGGTTTCACCCCCTGCTCCTTACAGGAGCAAGTTTTCTGCCTGAGCAGTGGACAAGAGCACAGTGGGAGGTATAAATTAGCAGAGTAATTCCATTTGTAATTATTCCTTTCTGGGTTTATGTTTAGTTTTAATTAGTGACTGTGAAGGTGTGAGAGGAGGCACGTGGTTTGACAGATGGACACCAGGGTTTTTACTGCTATGTAACTTCAGGTAAATACTTTAGTGACTGTACTGGTCACCCCTGCGATGTGGGTGCTGTTACCCTTTCACAGCAGGGTTTGTGAATCAATGGTTATCAACTTTAGGATTTGGGGGGAAATGCAGAATCAAGAGACATCATCAGAAAAGTTGAGTCTATGGAAAGCAAGTTCTTTAGAAAGTCAGCAGCTGGGAAAAAGCAACTAGGTTGTTACCTGCCTCACCAGGGGCAGGTGGGAGAGCATTTGGGGAGCCAGACTGGGGCAGGTTCAATTATAGTTTTGAGGTCAGACAGGAATTGGCCAGAGCTGTGTTAGGCCCTTGCTAATCCCCTCTCTGGGAAGACATCAGACAAAACCCTTCAGCCTAATGAGCAGAGATAATAATGAACAGGTGGTTGTCATGTTTGGATGAGATGGGAGGAACAGATAAAAACCTGCCATTTTCCAGTGGCAAGGTGGAGCGGAAACTGAGGGGTCAAAATGTGTGCTAATACAGGTTTGATCTTGCAGCTTGGGCATGAGCTCCCTGGGAGAGAGGGCTGGGTAAACCCAGGTGTGCCTGGCCTCAGGTCTGCTCAGGCCTTAGAAAAAATTGCACTGAAAAGTTAGATTTTTTTTCTAGTGAAAACTCTTGCCTTGTGAGGTCTGATCCGTTTGTATAAGGGAAACAGATGGGAGGTAGCAGCTTCAAGGCACAGTGCATGTGAGCGTAAGATTGGAGGGGGATTTTTTAAGAAAAAGATTAAAACTGCAGCCTTTATGAGACCTCTACACTGCTGGTAAAATAACAAATTTAATCACTGCTCTTTTTCCAAACCTTTTTTTCTAACCTATGATCTTCTTTTCAGTCTATCTACAAGCTGAAGAAAGTGTGTCGGTCAGAGGTGGAGGAGAGGACTCCGCTGCTCACACCAGAGGAGGTTGTGGACAGGATATTTCAGTTAGTGGATGAGAACGGGGACGGTAAGGAATTGATGTCTCAGATTGCGTTCATGCATAATGAAAAGTTATCTGTGCTGGGCAGGCTAGTTTTAATTATGTTTATCAAGAAATCACTTAGGATTGTCTTGTTAGTCATATTAGACGTGTTGGGTTTGATTTTGGTCTGTTCGTGGTCAGAATCAAGAGCAACTTGGTACAACAGGAGGAAATAATATTATTTTAACGTAAAATACCCAGGGTTCGCTATTCTTTCTGGATTTTGAGGCTGCATGGATATTGTTCTCTGGAAGTCCCTGGTAGCCAGAGAGCAGGTCCCAGCCTGAGTATAGCCAATGCTCCAGCCAAATCAGAGCCTGCAGGACCAGACTTGCAGTGGAGCTCCTCCTGGAGCTGCATGTGTGAGCCAATGCAACACTTCGTGCTAGCCAAAGGGACAGGGCAGGTGTGAATGGATTGGGTTATGGTGTGGTTATTTGTTTTTTTTAGCTAGCTGGCCTATATAGTTTATATGGGGAGATTTAAATATAGCTTTTGTCTTATTAGAATATTGTCTCCTGAACTATAGGAGGTGGTTTTGGCTTCCTGTTGTCCTCTTATCTGTCCTGTTCTGTTTCCCCATCTTGCGTCCTCCTCATCTCATACACAGGGCAGCTGTCCCTTGATGAGTTCATTGACGGGGCCAGGAAAGACAAGTGGGTGATGAAGATGTTGCAGATGGATGTAAACCCCGGGGGATGGATCTCGGAGCAGAGGCGGAAGAGTGCTTTGTTTTAAGAGCACCCAGTTTGGACATGACAGAAAGCGTGATGCAGACTACAGCTGTGGCTCTCTTACTCCAGGGCGGTAGTAGCTTTCCTTGTTAATGCAATCTCGGCATCCAAACGAAAACTTCAGTGGTTTAAGAAGCCGTATCTCAATCTAAAACCCGTGCGCTGCAAGGACACCTGGTACCCAGAGACTATTTTTGGCCCATGAATAAGTCTTCCTGTGTACACAACACCATGTTTGCCAGCTCTGGCTTTTGGTTACACCCCAAGGAACAAACTTCTCGTGGCTAACTGCAGTGGATCCTGCGCAGTATCCAACACTGACGACAGAATCAGGAAGTGAGAAATCCTGATGCTGTGGTACCATCTCCAGCACAGAGTAGTGCCTGTGTCGTTAACATCCGCAGGTACAAACGTCAAACCAAAAGGGACAAGAATTGAGGTGCTCCGATGGCAGACTTCATGCAGTCAGGAAGTCTGTTCTGTAATATGTACGCGTTTAGTAGATTACACTACTAATAATGTATAATTCTTGAACACTGTTGTATCACTATCAAAGGAGAAATACATTATGAGGTTTGCATTAGATATAAGTTAAGATTGCACACAGTAGAGGGAAATAAAATCTATGAGCTGGGCAGGTGGACCAGTAACTCCTTGTGTCTCCTGCTGTGGACCAGAGTCTGCTCCTTACGCCCACACAAACAGGTTTCTGTGGGGCTGGAAAAATGGTATTTCCCTGCCAAGCAGCAGTAGGAACTGTACCTCTGAACAGCTACATCTAGAGGACAGATTTGCATGAATGTGATCTGCTTTTTGAGGCCCTATTTTTTTTACTGAATCATTGTTTTAAGATAGTTTTCTCTGCTTTGTGAAAATGGAACAAGCCAGGAGTACCTCCAGGAGTTTCCCTGCAGTGGGAGAAGTGCCCTGTGGAATGAGGATGCAGGAAGAGCTGGGTTTTGCTCAGCAGTCTCACCACGATGGCAGGGCTGGAGCTGCTTTGTCAGCAGGACCGTAGGATGAAACCAGTGACAGAAAAATCCAAGTGAGTTACTGAAGTAGTACAGTGGTTTTACACTGGACTTAAACTAGCTATGCTACAGATATAAAATTTGTGCAGCTTGTAGGTTGAGCTTTACTGTTTATACAGCTACCCCATGTATCTATATAAATATGTTTATATGGGAAGAATTTGAGCTGACTAATACTTTCATTCACTTTCATCGGATTTATTGGATTTTTTACAAAAAAATATTCACCTGCAAAATAACATGAGCTTTTCTGTTTTACTTATTTTCCCATGGGATCACTGGGCCAAGTCATGTCCATGAAGAGATTTGCAATCCTTTTTTTTTTGTGGCCTTTAATCACAACAGTTATCCTTCGTTAGGTGATCATTTTGCTGGTTTTGTCAATTTAACCAATGTTTAAATTCCAGACTGGGAGGAAGTATTCAGGGTAGGGCACAATCAGTGCTAGAGTTCAAATGCATATACATTTCCACTTCTAAATAGCTTTTCTGAGAGTTCTCTGTAAATACACTCGCTTGTGGCCTGTCTACTTATCAGACTAGATTAGACTTCTAGATTTTTTTCTGCTGTTCAAAGCTCATTCAAGTCAATAGTTTATCAGTCAAAGACCTGAAAGAAAAACCTCGCTTCCGGCTAACATCAGGGCCTGGAAGAAAAGATTCACTTTGCTGATTTTTCAACTCATGGGCCAATGCTTTCACAATAGGTACAAATCTCTAATTCCCCAAGTTTCAGCATCTCAAGCAATGTAATGCACTTCTCTTCTGCTTCTCACAACTTTTAGTTATGGAGTTGAATACCGTAGTTTTATGTAAATGTTTTGAATTTCCATTCTCTTCACCAGGCTCTGGAGGAGCTGTCGGGCACCTCCCACACCCGCAGTCCTGTGCCGGGGTGGTAGAGGGCATCCTAACACTGAGCACTCGTGTGGCTGGTGGTAGAAATTTTGTAAGAATTTAATAAAGGATTATTAATTTGTTTTGTAGTGTTTTTGACTCAGAATGAAGCTGAAGGCCTGAGTGGCTACAGTTATGGTTTTAAAAACAAAGTGGATTTAAGGGAAGCGATAGGAGTTGAGTGCAGCAGCTAACCCGGGTAAGAAACATAAGGCAGAGATGGTGATGGTATTGCATGTAGAGTAGGAAAGGAATCTTTTCTGTTCTGTAATGGCGATGAGAAGCATGCATACGATAAATATAAATTTTCTGAAAGGAATTTCAAATAGTTGCTTGGTGGTGCTGCCGAGAGAGGGCGCCTGTTTTGCCCCTGCCAGGACTGAAACAGGAACTGCAAAGTTTCGGGCTCAAAGTGAAGCGCTGGGCTCAGACACAAGGCAGCAGCAGTGCCCATGGGGATAACCCTTGTGTTAGAGCTGGCAGAACCCAGTGGAAAATCTCTTACCAATCTTGTGATCTTTTGTCGAGAAAGCACAAGGTGCTTTAGTCTTAGTCCTCTGTTTAAATCCACAGGTATAAACACTTTGATCTCCTCCCAAACCCAACTCGACACTCACATCAAGGTACTGAAGCCAGACCTTCTGCATAATCCATTTTCCAGACTCTCAGCCCAGTGGGAATTGGATTTGACTGATCGGATTTCTTGTTGGTCTAAATGTGGAAACGGGATGGCTCGGAAAGGGCAAATGCCATCTGATTTTCTGAGCTTCTTACCACCTGCACTGATGCTTGATGTACCCAAGGCTGGGGAGGATTGGAGGTGGAATAATCGGGTTAGGAAGCTGAAGGTGAGGCTGCTGCTGAAGGGGGCTGGCTGCGAGGGTCTGGGAGCCGAGGAGGCAGCACGTCCTGGGGTGCTTGGGAAGGGACATTCCCAGGGAAGGTGCTGAGCACAGTCCTGGGCAGCAGCAGTAATGAGGCCAAGGAGAAAGGAGGATAATTACCTCGCTGTGCTTAGCCATACTCTTTATTTGTCTGACCTTGGTGTCCTGCAAGGGGAGGTTCACCTGTGGGTAGCAGGGTTTGATGGCTGCCCAGAGGGAGGTTTTGTGTCCAGGTCATCCCCAAAGCACCTGTGTGCAGCTTCCCTTTACAGTGCTGTGTTAAAAACCAGAGCAGCTGTGCCAGGACATCCATAGCCCGGTGCTGTTCGCCCTGGTGGCTTCTTGTGGCCGGCTTCTTGCACCTGGTCATTTTCTCACCACACCGGTGCTGAGCTCTGGCTGTATGGGAGAATTACTCACTTCTCTGCTTCCTTTTCAAACCAAAGCGCACCTCAGAAGTTTGGAGTTTCAAACGCATTACCCTTAAAGGCTTCATACCTAAGGTAATCTAATGGTATTCTGGGATGCGATGTGTGCCATGGGAATGTTGGGGCTGTGCTGTAGGGCACACAGGAGGTACTGGATCAATGGGGGCACTGCAGGGATGGTGTGGTGCCAGCACGGGGGCTCAGCGGCCTACCCACCGCCAGGGCTCCACAGGGCTGAGCCTTCTGCAGCCCTTGCCAAATAGACATCTAAACCCCATGGAGATAACTGCGTGGTGCCACCAAAAATCGCTCGCTGAGTATCTCTGGTGTAGCAGTGATTCCTAACAGCCGAGCTCCCAGTGCAGTCCCTGCAAACCGGGGGCAGAGCTGGGCCTTGGCCTCAGACCTGTGCAGCCTCCCGGGCATCGCCCATTGCCCCTCAACACCCGCTCCCCAAAATCGCCACTCCTGCGCTCACCAGTGGCAGTCACTGAGTGAGCAATACTCCTGTGGCAGCTGTTCAGCTGCCAGCCACCATTTTGAAATAAATTCATTAGGCATGATTAGGGCAGAGAGAGTCACAATATTACTTTTTAATTATTTTTAATTTGCTTTCTTTGAGGCTGAAAAAAAACATCCTTTTGAGAGAGACGCTGAGGTCTGCAAGGTGTCTGGCCAGTCGGCTATTCTGAGGCAGCCCTTTTAGAATAATTTTGTCTCTAGGAGTTTCCCATTAAATAGAAATTGGGCTTGTTGGGGCCTCTTACAGCTTCTTGGGAATGCAGAGGAGAGGGAGGCTGAAGGAGGAGCTGCTGGTGGGGCTCTCTTTCCCTCTGGGCAGAGGACAAGGGCAGGACGGAGCTGTCTTGCAAAAGAACTGTGTAAATGAAGCCAAAACAAAGGTCTCTGCCCTTGCATCAGAGAGTTAATCTGTTCTGCTGGAAGCAGAATGGTTGATTGACAGAAAGAAAAAGCACAACCTGAAATAAACTTGTAAAATATCTTTATTAGGTCACTATAAGATCGGAAGTACAAAAGCTTTCAGGTAAACTGCTGTCAAATGAAAAAGACGCACAGGAAAAATGGTCAGAAGGTTGCTTACAAACTGCAAGCATCCATTGATAAGTCACACGTCATTCAGCTGGGCAAGAGCTCCTTCCTGGTGCCCCGTGTTGCCTCACCACACCTGAAACCAGCTCCCACCAGATGAGGAAACTCCTCTCCAGCAGCCTGGCCCTGGGCGCAGCCCCAAAGGTGGCACGGGGCAATCTCGACCAGCACCATCTGAACTGCTCGGAGACGACTAGGTAAAAACACAGAATGCTTGAGGGCGCCACAAAGCATAACCTGCACGGGAGTTGGTTTATCGTACAAGTAATAAAATGCAGGAATATTCCTACAAACGCATGTGAAACCAGTCCCTCTCAGGTCACTGCCACTGCAGCCCTTCCAGGTATTTCAGGGAATAGCAAACCCTTAAAGTTGTTTAAAAAAAAAAAAAAAAAAAAAGGCACCATTCTCTGTTTTTAATGCTTTAAAACAAAGGAAAGCTGCTGCATTCACTACTCTTCTTTTTCTAGCGATAGATGTTTTTATCTTATAATATCACTAATAATTACTAATATGATAACAAATCACAGAATGAGTGACCAAACCCACTGGTCTCACTTGCTCTGGGGGAAAGCATTGAGGATGCTCTGGAAATGTGTATGGAAAGGGAAGGTTCAGATCTGCTTTCTAGGCCTCGTACATTCAAATGCTGCCCTGCTCTTAGAGGGGACGCTCACCTCTGCAGAGCTCAGGGCTCTGCAGGCAGATGCGCCCTGTTGCACCGCACCACATCTGCACCCTGGAGAGGTCCCCATGCAGGAGCAGACCCCTCATACCAGCTGAGCTCTGCGTGTCCAGACGCACACGTTATGTGGATGCTGGTGTTGGCCACTAGCTCGGTGTAAGTTTTGTCTTGTTAGTTTAATGCACTGCATGCTCTGGCTCTCCCTACCCAGGGAGGGGAGGCTCTGCACGACTACGCAGCAGCAACATTCAGAGGCACCCGAACAGCGGCGGGTGCTGGTGGCCCCACAGTGGCTGTGTGTTTCCAGCACTGCAGCTCCCCCTCCTCACCCAGCCCGTCCTGCTGCAGGGTGAGCACGGCTGTGCTCAGGAAGGGATGGCCCAGTCGGTGCCCGGCGTGCCCTGTGTCCTGCCCAGCCCTCTGCCACAGGAGCGATGCCTTCGAGGGGACGCCAGTCCTGTGCTAGCGGGATGCTCTAACGCCTCGTCACGCTGGTGCTGGGCCGCTCCCCACAGTCACAACCTGTTTTGTTTCAATAATGTGAGAAGGGGGGAGAAAAGATGGAGGGAAGGTGTCCTGGAGCCTACTGGGCATCCTCCTCTGCCTCCTCCGAGGCGTGTGGGTTCTTCCCATCGTTCTGGATCAACTTGACGATGTGCGTCAGGTCCAGGCTGCGGGTGAGGATGTCTAGCAGCACTTCGTCCTTCTGTACACCCTCCATGAACTCCTCCAGTGAGAGCTCACCTGCAAAAACACAGTCAGAAAAGGCTCATCAGGCCCTGCAGCCTTCAGCCTCCACCTGCAGCCTCTAAGCCAGCCCAGAGGAGCTACGGGCACAGGACGAAAAATGAGGCCCTACCTGGGTACCATACGGCCCAAACCCCCCGCAGCTAAACCCTGCCCAGCACAGATAGTGATGTGGAAGGGGAGTGGGAGCTAAACCTTGGCAGAGAGCCCGATGTCCTGCTATTTGGGGACATCCAGCTTCCAGAACTCGCGGGGAAGGAGGAATGTGAGGGCAGTATTTGGCGTTGCATAAGGAAGTTCCTCACCATCTCCGTTTATATCGATTTTATCGAACACCATGTTTGTGAATTCCTCAGCTGTCATCGTATCGTTGCAGCGGTTGATAGCTCGGATGGCCTGCAGGGAGAGGAGGACACACGGAACAAGTAATGAACATTATGCATATTTATATATCTACCAGTAAAAGTGGCTAAGTGGTCTGACAGGAGAGGCTAAACTTTTTTCAGTCTTTTATGTTCTGAAAGGAATAAATGAGTCCTTTCTAAAAAAGCTGGAGATTAAAATCACTTTAAATTGCAATCAATGCATTAAAAGATTAAGTGGGCACACTGGGATAAGCTAGGAGCTGTTCACCTCTGAAAAGCCTTAGATTAAATTCAGATGCTTATCTCAGCCTGGGTTTCAGTGGATGTGGTGGAACAACAACCTGCCACCAGAAGGCAAGGGCTCGCTGCATGCTGGGGCGTGCAGGTGCCGCGGGGAGGTGCGGGGCAGTGAGGCCAAGACAGGTCCAGCGAGGGCGGCCGGTCTGCTGGGGAACCGGCAGAGGACAAGCAGGGGTTTGGCCAGTGCCTACTAATTTACCAGGGAGGTGTCTTTTGGGTTAGAATATTCCTTTTACAGCCCTTCTGTCTACCAGTGTCTAATAACCATCGTCTGGGGAAGAAAGGGAAAAGCTGAGCCCACTCACTTTGATGATGTTCAGCAATTCTCCTCGGTCAATGCAGCCGTTCCCATCTACATCGTAGAGCTTGAAATACCATCGCAGCTTCTGATCCACCTTCCCTTTCAGGACCAAGCTCAGGGCTGCCACATACTCCATAAAGTCTATGTAGCCGTCCTGAAAGCAGAAGGTGAGAAGCTGGGTGAGATTCAGAGCTGGGCAGGGATGTTGCCGGTCACTTCTGGCAGACCCCACGGATAATGCCACTTCCCCATATTGGGAGGGCTCTGTTTTAACCCACAAAGAGCCATTTGTTGTGTGCTAATAATAAACAAACACAACAAACTCCACTCGATGTGTGCTCCTGGCTTGGGGACTAACAACCTGGAAAGCCACCCTGTGCTAAAGGAATCTCCTTGTGCAAAGCAGCGGTAATTCAAAGGTCAAAGAAGAACATGCCTATGCAGATGAGCCCTGATGGATTACCTAACATTTCACACTTCAGTTCTTTTCTGCTGTAAAGGGGCTTGCAAACCTCCATGAGAAAAGTGAACCCAGGAAGCACCCAACACCCTGCTGACGTCTTGGCACAGGAAGGCCCCGCTCCTTCCCTGGGCCATTTGTGCATCTGGTTCACTCTTGATCATGTCAAAAGCACCAAGTTTTATCTCTGACTTTCTCTGAGGAGAGTTTGCCCACCACCGGTTCACTCTGTGGTGATGGGAACGTCCAGGAGGGTCTCTAGCCCAGGTTGCAGTACCAGTGCAGGGCTGGCCTGGGGAGAGCTCCTGTGCCACCAGCCTTCTTCTATGTGCTGCCCGGTGACATTCACCACTTCTAGGAAGTTTGCTGAAATGCCTGGTGCCAGCACTGCAGAGCGATTCGGTAGCACGTACTGTTGATTTTGGTACCACACACTTTGCACTGAAAGCACTTCAGTGGAAAACGATACCTGCCACAAAACCATGGGAGGACTTCTGGAGAGGATAAGGCAGCGTCTTGTCAATGAACAAAGCCACGGACTGCCCCCTGGGGCCAATTCCAGAGGAAATCTGCTCTGCTCCACTGCTGCAAGATCGGGATTAGGAGCAAATCACTGCTGAGCCCCTTCCCAGCCAGGATTTCCTGAGCATCAATTCCTTTTCCAGGCACACATTCAAACACCAGGCAGTGAGCAAGCCAAAGCCCTAGGCACAAGTAAAATCACCTGAAGGATTTACAGCCTAAATTGTATTATTTTCAGTGGGATTAAGTTCATGAAGCCATCAGACATACTCCTCATCTCACAGGAGATCCCGCACCGCTTGGGCACTCTGGCAGCCCTGCATGCAAATCTCTGCTGGGAATGGCAGCACACATAAAGTCAACGAAACTGCAATCCATTTGTAATTTAAAACAATAGGAAAACAAATCCAGTCTGTTCTGCACACCATAGCCGTGCTGGGTAGCTCAGGAGCTGGTTGTTTCTGCAGGAGGACAGCCCATGTTCTCATATGCCGCTCACTTTTGGGTTCCTCTCTGCCACAACATTAGGTATTTAGGGATTTATTTATTTATATATTTAAGGGCACTTCATTTTAAAGGGATCACAGCCTGCCAGGTAAAACCCCACAATTCTGATCATTTAAAATTAAAAGGGAAATAATCTGTGGAGAGCCTCTTCTTCCAGAACACTCAGCAGGTGAGGAATTTCTGTTGATGGGTATCTTATACCCATTTTTTCACATTACTGAGCTTATTTTACAATTTATGAGGCAGCAGAGAATCAGACCACACACTTTTAGAGGCACATTTATACCTGCTAACACCCAAATACTACACATGCGATCTCACACACAGAGCAGAGCACAGCCAATCTGCAGCAGGTCGAGTGGGAAGGACAATATTTACCTTATTAAAGTCAAACGTCTCAAACATTTGCTCAACGTATTTGTTCGCTGATGGACTCAGGTTTTTCAAGCCAAAAAACTGTTTGAACTCATAGAGGGTGAGCTGGCCCGAAGGACACTCCGTCATGAACTTCTTGTACCACTGGTGGCACTCGGTAGCACTCAGCTCCTCCACGGCTTTCCCGTCCATGTTCCCCATCTCCGCACCAAGCGCCAGTCACTTTGCAGCCCAAATGGAAAATCTGTGGATGTTTGATGAAGTTCTGGGGGCTTTCCTTTAAATTTTGCTTCTTGCCTTTAAAGTCCAAGTGTCCCCAGCGTTGCAGGGATCACAGTGTCGGAAAAAATAATTGCTTTGTGCACTGACTGCTGCGATTCAGTGCTGGCGGTGACGCACGCAGGGGTCCTCTCTCTGCCCAAGCAAATTTAAAAGCACAAAAAGAGCACAGAAAAGCAGACCAGGGGGTGACATTTAAGTACCCAGCAAATCCTTCCTTGGCCAATGGGGAGCAGGGTGGGGATGGGCACCTACTGGGAGCATTAGGCGTTCGAGGTTAAAATAGAAAGGAGGTAAAATGGGAAAGTCTTGCAGATTACAGGCCCAGCAGAAGATTAGGAGGGCGGAATTTGCTCCTTGAGAGTGTAATCTCCTAATCTACTTCATTTACAATTTTGTGTGAGCTCACGTGAGCAGCAACTTTTGCACCAAAATCAATGTAAAAAGAAACTCAGAGGTCCCTGTGCTGTTACTGTCTTCTTGGTCTCCCTTAGTCCTACTCTGCTGGAGGATTTCCAGGTGAGAAATCAATGTGAAATTCAGGGAGGGGAGAAGTGTCACTTCACTAAAGCACATCAGTCAGGGGAGGACTGGGAGATAAAAAAGCATATCCTAACAAAGTAACAGGGACCAGACCCTCCACGAGTACAGAAATCAGTGTAACTAATGAATTTCTACCTGCAGAGAGCCCATCCTGTAGCACTTTTGTTTTAGACCTGACATGCTTCAGACAAAAGCCCAACTTGTATGTGTTGCAGAGCGTGGTATCGCTTCTGCTCCGAAGTAAATTAGGAATAACTCTGCTAAAGTAGGTGGCATTACATAAGCATAAAAGAGTTATGAAAAAGGAATTAGATGAGGAGCGCTAATTGGATGTACTAATCCTGCAGTCGACAGTGGCGGCCGGCTCAACTCCCTGCTGCAAACGGAGGCTGTGAGCAGCGGGAGGCCCCGGCAGCGCCCCGGGCCCATCCGGAAACACGGGGAGCTCCTAATGTTTGGGTGCTCGTTAATAGCAGAAAGAGGGCGTGTGAAGGGTGGATATGAGCTCGCCAAGTGTTCCCAGTGCACCCAGTTCTTCCATGTGGAAGCGGGGACGCCTCACGCTGCCTCCTGCAGAGAGCTGCAGCGGTGCCCAGCTGGATTTCAGCTCCTGGGGCATCTCCTGTCTGAGCAGCACAAATGAAGTGTGCCTTCCCCATCACTAAGAGCAATGCTTTGCCTGTGTCCAGGAAGCCTCACAACGAAAGCATCCTGTCAGAGGAGGAGCAGAATTGAGGCTCAACCAGAGAAGTGGTGAAACCTCCCCAGGTTTTGCAGCCTGTGCTAAGGCCAGGACGGAGGCAGATGAGCCTGGCTGGGTGGTGACTCCTGCAGAGCCATGCACTGTTGACACCCCGTGCCTCTGTTTAAATAGTTGGCAATAAATGACAAGACAAGTTGGACCGGGTGTTAGGACAAAATCTGTGCTGTGTGGGGAGCAAAGCCGTGACCTCGCCGCCTGGCCCCTGACTCAGTGGTCACTGCGGGGCGGGCTCAGGTGGGAAGCTGGAGCCACACCGATTGCTGCTTTCATTGCGTGGCTTTATTGCTTTGGACTATGGCTTTGTGTTGAGGACAGGTCTCCATTTCACGATGTTGGCGCTCGAGACGTCTGTCACCTTCTTGGTGTGATCGGTGTCGTGGCGATAGTGGTACCCGCAGGTCGGCCGCTGCGCGGTGTAGAAGGGGCTGTACGAGTTGGAGCAGTTTGGTGTGTAGAAGAGAAACTTGAAGGAGTCAGGCTCACGGCCCCCAAAATGGGCAACAAAGGGAACAAAGCGAGAGGCCAGCGGCTGGTCCTTGTGGTGACCTGCTGGGGACAGCTGCCTCTTTGGGGTGGGAGGGGTACCACGGGCATCCTGCGCCGCTTTGGTCGTCTCCATCTCCTCTGGTCTCTTGTGGTCTTTGCCAGGGGCTGCTTGTTTTTCAGTCATCTGTGGAGAAGAAATGTCAGACAAACACACTGCCTGCCCCTCCACTGCCTTCCTCCTGCAGTGCTTAGCACCCCAACACGAGAGCTGTGCCCCAGTGGCCAAAAGTCTTACTGAAAATAAACCAAAGCCTGCTGAGCGGCTTGGGCTCATCCTCCCAGTGCTTTGGGGGGATGCTGTTTTTTCCTTCAATGTTTGGCACAGCAGAGCTCTGGTCCCAGATCGGGGTCTCATTTATAAATAATGGTAATACTTGCTTCTTCCATAGCCACGTACAGTGTTCCCCGAACAGCAGCCATGGCAAACCAGCCATGAAATGGTTTCACCAGCCTGCAGCAGGAGATGCACTGGGGCGTGCGAGCGATGGCAGCCGGCAGCGCCATCCTTTGTGGGGCAGCCCCTTAATGCCTCCCTGCCTCCTGCTTCTGTGCTGACTGCTCTGGGCATACCTCTAAGTGTCGTTTTTCACCACAAAAGTGAAGGGAAAAATATGATTTTTGAAGCTAGTGAGGCAAGCTTGTCCTTGCAGTCAGCTGGGCCACATTTCTGAAGCCCTGGAGCAAGATGAGCATCAACATGGGTGTGCACAGTGTGGGGGGGCAAGAGCTGCAGAAACAGCCTGGTTTGGTTTTGTGCTTGTAAGAACCCTTTGCTAGAGGACGTGGTGTGGTCATGTGCCCAAAAACATGCAGCCCTGCCTTGTGCCCCTTGGCTACTCCCAGGCTGTGCTCAGCTGCAGGAGTATTTTTGCTCTGGTTATTTAGCCGTGACTCAGTTATCTTGTTTCCATTGATGACACCTCTGTGCCAATGGAAACTGGCTCTTCCCCCAGCAATTATCCTATTTACTCCTGGGTGTCCTAAATAAACCCTTTGCTGACTGGCTTTATTTTTAACCGTGTAAAGAGGTTTCCTATTTTCCGTGATGCCATGGCTTACCTGGTGCTCTATTTTGGTTCTGGGTAGCTGGCTCTGAACAGCAGCTGCTAAACCTATTACGAGGGGGACACCAGTGAATCATTTATAGAAATCTCCTTAACAGCCTCGGAGGGAAATGATGAGATCCCCCAGGTTTATCACCTCTTTTTGTCTCTCATTTCCCAGAGGCAGCCACCTGCACAGTGCTGCAAGGAAAGGCCGGGGCTCCCAGCACTGCCCACGGAGGGCAAAACGCTGGGGGCCGAGTCCCGAGGGCAGACCTCGCACCACTACCTCCATGTCAGCATGGTTTGTGAATCCCTGCTCTCAGCACACGTTGGTTTGCTTCAGAGCCGATTCTACCTGCATGATTACAGGCTATTGCTTCGCCCGCTTTGACAGATAAGAGGCAAGTACGCACACGACCGTGCTGCTGCAACTGCATCCGCCCAGCAGGGAGGCATTCACGTTATTAAGGTAGTGCATCTGGGGTGTGTAGGTGAGGCCCTGCTTGCTTTGCAAACCTAACTGCTAAGTCACGTAGATGCCTTCGGACGTGTGAGCCTTGCCCGTGCTCTGCGGTGAGGGGCAGAGGCAGGAGGAGCCAAGTGCTGGGTGGGATGAGCTTTGGGCTTTGCTCTTGCCCCAGGGTTCTCCTGCCTGGGGCTTCCCACTCACCCCGTGGGGCACCGAAGTTGGCAGGATCCCTGCGTGAGGGCACCTGCTTACGTGGTCCTTGTTGAGGGGAAACACCAGCTCGACATCCACGTCCCTATTTATGGCACTGGGAGCTGGGATTAAGAGTCCCGTGTAATCCTATTGCATTCAGCCATGCCTTTAGGTCTCTAATCCCTCCCAAATTGCCCGCCGTCTCCCAGAGAAGATCCGCACAGGTGGGGTCACAGGGGCCAGGCTGACTTCAGTCGCCATCGGAGCGGGGAGGGCTCAGACCCAGTTGAGCCAGGGTTCCCCTGGGGGCTGCCCCATTGCTCCCCCTCCCTGCTCTCCCCAGCCTTTAGCCCCGTCTCCAGCAGCTCAGCACCATCCCACACGGGGACTGCAGCGAGCTCGTTGCTGGTGCCTCCCTGCGAGCCCTCAGTGCCTGCAGGATGAAACCGTCCAAGCACGATGCAGCACCCAGGCACCACCAGCTCCTGCCAGCAAAACCCTCCCAGGGCTGTGCTCTGGGGTGACGCCGTGCCTTCTGCCCAGGCCATGCTCCCACTGGCACCGCTTCCTCCTCGACACGCAGGGACAAATCCCACCCCACCAGGGCAGTCTCCTGTCACCCCAGCCCCTGGGCATTGCCACAATGGGGCCACCAGCCCAGCCATCCCCCCTCAGCACCCCTTTTGCCCCAGCCACCCTCAGGACGAGGGCTTCCCACCCCCGTGTCCCACAGGAAGGGGACACCGTGCATCCCTCCTGCAAACCACGAGCTGGGGCTGCCACCTGCGAGGACGTCTTCCCGGCAGGGACCCCGGTGTGTGGGGACATCTGGGACAGAGGCTGGAGGTGGTGGAGCTGCTGAGGACTGTGCCGGCCACAAGGGCCTCCGGGGCCACCGGGGCCATTGTGACCACTGTGGTGTCACCGGGGTGGTGGCTCCCGGGCGAGGGATGCCCAGGCTGAGCAGGGTGCGGAGGAGCAGAGGATTGCGGGGGCTCAGCCATGGGATTTGGGATGGTGCCTGCTGCAGCTGCTCTCATCCAGCCACAGGCTGCTCTGCTGGCCCTTAAACGTGCTCTGCTGCCACCGAAACGTGGCCCTGGTGGCACGGACCTGCTCTCCCTAGAGACACGAGCTGTTTCTCCGCGTGTGCTTCTCCTCCCACCTCCTCCCTCCCTCCTTCAGGGCCCGGCGGGGGAGCCTGGCTGCACCAGCACCTCGCGCCCCTGCGAAGGCGGCACGGGGAGATCTGCATCTGCAGGGCGCAGCTCCGCGCGCTGATGCCAAGGCAGATTGTTCCGGGCCGTTTGCCTGTGCGAGGATCAAAGACAGCCCCACGCTGCGGGGTGTTACGTCACAGCAGCGCTCACAAGGCTGTTTCTGTGCCACAAAATCAGCTGGAAAGGGCAAACGCCGTGGAAGTGGCTGAGCAGGAGCGCAGCTGTGTGCAGGGAGCGTGGAGTGAACGCTGAGGCGTTCTGCAGGAGGGCGAAGCACACAAAGGGGGCGGTCTGTGTTTATTAACGGCAGGCCGAGGATAAAGAGCAAAATTTTCCACCTGGAACAAGTACAAGGGAGTGTGCATGAGCGCTCGCAGACTTGTTCAGCTGCTTGTGTTCACTGGGATAATAAATGCACCTCAAAGCGCACATCCCTTCATGTTGCAAGGAACATGTTTTGTGATGGTCCCCACCCAGGTGAGGCACACGCAGGGTCACTGCCCCGAGCTCACAGGTGCTGCTCTGGAGCCCCCTCCTCTGCTCTGCTCTGCAGCAGTGAAGAAGTACCAGAGACCAGTGCTGGGCACTTTCTCAGCTCAAATTTTGCCATTTGACTTCCCCAGCACTTGCACCTTTTGCTCTCCCACTTTAGTATTCACGTGGCCCCCATCTCTAGGGTGCAGAAACGCCCTGGTAGGGAGCTGAACCATCCTTTCCCACTGCCGCACAGCCCCTTTGAGGTCTCTGCAGTGCAGCGACGTTTTGTGGAACAGCTTTGTGCAGAGGCCCAGGCTTTCTCATTCCACACAACTTTATTGGCTTCTCTTCTCAGAACAGTTCCTCTTCCCCTTCCCCTTTTCCTTGACTTTCTTTGTCTCTCTGTATACCCTGCACAGTTTGTTCAGTCAAGCATTGTAAATATCAGCCAGCACGTGTGCCCTGCATATCTTGCAGAGATATTGTGTCCTTTGCTCATAACATACAAGCCTTTCTTTTTGCCCATCAGCAGGTGGACTGAAACTGCTCTTTCCGGTACTGCGTGGCTCCTTCATCCCATCTGGTTTCTGCTTTCAAGAGGTGCCAGGGAATCTGCTTTAAATGTCTGGGGCTCATGTGACGGGGCTCCTGCGGAGAGCTGGCCGGGCTCTCTCCAGCACCGCGCTCCCAGGAGGAAAGTTTTGCAGTCTCCATCCCTCTACCGCCTGTACCTGCGGGCAGGGCTGTGCTTTTTGCTGGAATCCTGGCTAAAACACGACTGCAGGGCCCCCGGCCTCTCTGTGGTGCTCAGGGCGTGCAGGAGCTGCGCTCACATGGATGTTTGCAGGTTGTTTCCGTTCCCTGCCCCAGCCTAAGCAGCAGTTAGGCTAACTGTCAGTGAGGGCGCGAGCCCCACTAATTACAGGCGAGTCCCGGCCCGGAGCCGTCCCGACAGCAGCACCAGCAGGGAGGGCGCGGGCTGCCCCCAGCTCCCAGCACTGCCGGTCTGGCTGGGTCCCGGCAAGACCTTTGGGGAGGCATCACCCCGAGCTGCAGCCAAAGGGCCCACGAGGTTCCAGCTCCCCTTCCCTTCCCTGTTTGCCCATCAGGTTAATTCGCTTCACTCGGGTGCTGCCTGTCTGTGACGCGGTCGGGGTTGGTTCCCTTTTACAGCAGTACGCGCCTGTTGGCGTTCCTGGGTGCCTTGTGGCTGGAAAAGATTGTGAGAAGCGTGATTTCAAAACATGATTAAATGAGAAATGCTTCTCACTGGAAAAGAAACTACAGCATTTTGACCCTCAAAATGCAGTGGAAGTAGAAATAAATATAAGGCAGGAGGACCTTACCCTAAAGCCATGCTTCAGAGTTAACGTTTTGATGGCTGTTGGGGGTTTAAAGTTCCCGAAAATCCCAGCATTTGTTATTAACTGAGGTTACTCATTAACTCTCAGTTTTTATTTGTGTGTACACTTCCTTTTGTACCTGACACAAAAAAAAAAAAAAAAAAAAAAAAAAAAAAAAAAAAACTGGGGTCAAGTCCCCGTCTTTAGGCTTTGGTACCAAGAAAGGAGGCTCGCAGTGTGGAGGCTGGGGGCTTTACTGCCTGGCAGGGCACCTCCGAACAGGTCGGTGCCGTTTGCTTTCCAGCATGCAGCAGAGTGAAGGGATCGCACTGCTGCTGCCCCAACTCTGGCCATCATCTCCTTGTACCGCCTGCAGGGCCCAGACAGGGGTTTGTGGTCCCAATGCCACACAAAGGGGCAGGTGGAAAGGTTTGGGGCTGGAGAGCCCAGCCCTTGGGGCACGACTGCCGCAGCGGGCGGATGACCAAATCCAGGAGGCAGCAGGAGAAAGAAGGGAAACCACCACCTATAAAGGCTCGGTGCTCCACCAACTTGCAAAGTCCCGATTTTTTTTTGCCATCAGACTTTCATCACACCTTGTTGAGGCATCAGACTTTGGGCAGCCTCCCCCCGGGGAGGTGGAGGTCACCTCTCGGTGACGCTCCCCGGGAACCTCCGGACCCCTCGGCGCTCCCGTAGAGGAAAGCTCCGGCCGGGCCCGGGCTGCCCGGGGGAGGCTGCTCGGGGGAGGCCGCCCGGGGGAGGCCACGGAGCCTCCGGCCGGGGTGCGCCCGGTGCTGCGGAGGCACCTGGGCAGAAGGAGGGGCCGGAGGTGGGGCCAGGTGGGCCCGGCCCGCTCCGCTCCGCTCCGCTCCTGCCGCCCCGCTGCCTCCCTCGCAGCGGCGCGGCCCCGGAGCCGCTCGGTGGCCGTCCCTTCGCCATGAAGAAGCACCACTCCGTGCAGGGCACCTTCAGCCGCCTCTTCGGCAAGAAGCACGGCGCCGCCGCCGCCACCACCACCTCGCTCTTCGCCACCAACCCGCCCTGGATCTTCACCCAGGAGGTCACCTCCGACAGCGCGGGCGGCACCGGTCAGTGCCCGTGGAGGGGCGAGCTGGGGAAGGGGGAAGATGCGGGGGGCACGGGGGGACGGCGGCGGACCCGGCCCTTCGAGCTTCGTCCCTCGGGGAGGCTGCGGGAGGCGCCGGCACGGCCGCTGGGGGCCGCCCCCGCGCCCCGACGGTGCGGAGCGGGGAGGTGCGGAGCGGGCCGGGGGGTGCGCAGCGGGGTGCAGGGGGTGCGGAAAGGTGCGGAGCTCGTTGTTGGCTCCCGAGCTGCCCCTCGGAGGGCTCCAAGCGAGGCGAGCGGAGGCCGGCGTGCTGCCGGGGTTTATTTGCGCTCTCCGTGGGTTTGAGTGCAATGCCGTGCCCTGCAGGCTCGTGTAGGAGGGAGCCGAGTTAGCAGCCAGGTAGATAAGGGAGAGCCGTCTGTGGACCAAGCTGGGTGGCTGCGAGGTTCCAGCAGGAGCTGCCAAGGCTCCAAAGTGGGAGCGAGTGTGGGGCGAAGCGGCGTCCCGCTGCCATCGAGGGGTGGGGACACCCCAAAGGGCGGCTGGAGGAGCTGAGGTTCAGTGAGAACACGATGGGGAGTTCCACGCAGCTCTTGCACACAGAAAAAAAAAATGCTGGTTTCTAACTGTCGTAAACCTGAGAAGAACTCCAGCTTCCCTCTGATGTGGTTTGGATTAGAGAAAAAAAAAAAAAAAAAAAAAAAAAAAAAAAAAAAGAAAAAGTCGCTGTGTCTGCTTATTACAAGATTGATTTCCGTGTCTGCAATTGCAGTACAAAGGCATTCCTTTCAGGTGTAGGGAGCTGCTGTGGGGATCAACTTGCAAAGTAAAAGCCAGGAGTCTTTGAAATCAAGTGTAAATAAGGGCCATTGAATCACTCCTTAACATCCTCTTGGCGTTTATGCCATTAATTTCATTTATATGGGGTAGTGTGACACACGCGGGCTGAGTGACCACGCTCAGCGCAGCGTGTGCTGAGGTGCGTGCTCATGGTGAGGAGTGGCGTGCCCACAGCCCAACGGGCCCAGGGGCAGGTTTTAGGGCATCCTCAACTCCTCCGTCGTACCCACTGAAGTCCCATCCCAGGCCCTGTCTCTTGAATATTTGCCGCATAGTTTCATGCCATTGTTGCTGCCAAAAGGAGTCCACTGGCTGTGCTAATCCCCACCTTAGTTTTTCATACAGAGTAAACAGAAGTTAGGCAACGTGCGATGGGTGTAGGTTTGCATGTCACTGACTCAGAGATTCCTGAATATAGTGACTGATGCCGCCTCCTCGCTGCGAGCCGTGGATACCCCAGTGTCAGACGGGCTGCGCCTACTCCAGGTGATGCAACCCCGGAGCAGGAAGGAGTTCCACTGCATGTGCTGCAAATTGCTTATTTTATTTCCCATGACCGAGAGGACACAAATATCTTCAGAACAGGCTGAACACCAGAAAGCAGCCAAAGCACAGTCAGGGCCAGCCGCTTCCGACAGCCTGCGAAGGAAGGTGCGTTTGTTTCCTGAGCCTCCTTCCAGGAAAGGAAGCTGGCGGAGCAAGGTCTTGCTGGTGACAGGCTCTCAGCAGGCAAGTCCTGTTTATCTAGCAAAGAAAACACAACTACAAGCACTTCATTTTACTTTAATTAAATGCATTCAGGTTAGAGATGCTTAGTAATCTAGGATCAAAGACCTTGTGATCTTTAATCCAGTTTCTCACTGAGTTTACTTACTCAGTGACTTATTTAATAGAAAATTCTTGTTATTTCAAGTGTCTGAACTCTGCCTCTTCTCAACGAAGCTGTCTGAATCCAAATTCTCATGTTGCATTGGCCTTATTTCTTGCTGGCTACTTGCTGAATGTGCGGTCACCTGAGGGGTTATGCAAAACTAGCAATAACAATAATTATTTGCTGGCATCTCGGGGATCCAGGCAGCTTCTCCTCTGTCACTTGGGCCCCTTACAGGCTGGGAGGTTGTAAGCTGTTGGTAGGACTACTGTCACCAAAGCACCACAGGTTAGTGTTTTTTCAGGTGAAGAAAATGCCCCTGTTGTAAAGATGCCCTTGTGAGAGAGGTTTTGGATAAGGGGAAAAAAGGAAGTAACGACTGACCGCAAGGACAGCGGCAGGATGATGGACACTGCTGGATGTCTGCCAGGGTAACTTGTGGTGTACTGGATGGGAGAAAGGAAAAGCTTGCATGCTTGCTAGGCTAGGTGTTATGTCTCAAGGCAATTCCAGATTCATTCACCCCTCTGGAGCCTGGGGTAGCTCATGTCCAGCCCTAGCATGGTCAAGTTCCTTATTGCAGGTGTTTGTACAAGTGCTTTTCTTCTGCAGGGATGCACATAAACGTTTGCCCTTCCCTTTTGCCATTAAACTAAGGGCAAAGCTGCATTTCCTTGGAAGCTTCTTGCCTGATCTCTGCTGGTCCGCAGAGGGCAGAGACTTAGAGAGAGCTTCTTGTAGTCTGATGAGAGGAAGACCAAGGGGCTCTGTTACATCTGTTTGAGGCGTTTGAGTTTGTTTTAGCTGGAGAGGTGCTCGTGTAATGATTTCTGCATTGTCGTGTGAGACCGCATGTCATCCGTCCGAACCCCAGTTGGATCCGCTTTGATTAATTTATTATTATTTTAGAGAAAAGCTGCTGTGCCTTCTGGCCTCCTCTACCTGTCTGCAATGCCTGTTCTCTCCATCTTGCTTGCTTTAAGGTTATCACATCCGAGCAGGGGGTGGCCTCATGGGGGGGGCTCAGGCTGGACAGGGGGTTCAGGCGGCTGTTGGGACCATTTTGGTCACCAAGGCAGGCAGGGCAGGTGGCTCTGCTCGGGCGAGCGCTGCCTGGAGGTTTGGGAGGCTTGGGTGATGGTGATGAGCCTGTGCGGGGCTTATGCAACCCTCGCTCTTCTGCTCCTCAGCCTTCAACCTCCGTACAGGACTTGACAGAAACTATTTCTGCGCTTCACACCTTGGCACGGGAGTTTGAGCACTGCGCTTCCAAATTGCTTAAGGAGGGAAAAAAAATGTGTTTACTTCTCAGAGTCAGTGTCTTGGAGTGGAGGGGTTGGCTGTCTGCTGCCTCCTCTCTCTAAAACAGCTATTGAAATCTGCTAGGTGGGAACGCTGCGGCTGAGTTTTCTCCCTGCTCACAGCCGTTTTGCATGCTTTCCCCCTCCTTTCTCAAACCCTTGTGCTGTAATTTGGTCTCCTTAGCTGCGAATTATTTGTGTATCTCCTTCCAGCCAAGGTGGGGTTTACATGCTTCAGTGCTTCTGCTTGTTAATTCATGCTGTTAATCAGACACAAAGAACGTAATTAAAGTAATTTTATGAGCTTTATTCACCGTCAGAAATAAACCAGCCCAAAAGGCGTGGCTGAAGGTAAAAGCACAGGGCTGGGAACCTGGAGGACCTGATAGCTTCCCCTGCTCGTGACGCCAGGGCTCTGCGACAGCCTTTCTGCCGCAGTTTCTCCATTTGTGGTGGCATTTAATGGAAAGACGCTCCCAGCCTTTCTTTGTAGGGCAGGAGTCTGAAAGTGTTATGTCAAGCATGATCTGTCCTCCAGTGTCAATTGCATTGGAGGCCAGACGAACTGCTCCAGCATGCAGAAGGATGCTGTGGGCGATGTGATGTCCCCCGCATCTCCCTGCCACTGCCCTCAGCACCCGTCCTGCTGGCAGAAAAACACACAAGGGGCAGAAAGAAAACTTTCTGGGGGAGCCCATGTCCATCTCTGTGTCCCAGAGATGTCCCAGCAAGACGTTGTCATCCACCTGAGTCCCAAGGGACTGTGCTGCTGCCAGCGGGCAGCCAGGCTCGGGCTCATGCCTGCTGTCCCTCCCTGCTGTGCAGGTGTCGGGGTCGTGCTGTCGTGATGGGGCCGAGCAAAGAACCCGTAATTAGCTCTGTGCTTTGATGCAGCTGCTCTGTCCACAGGCAGCAGCTCCTGGTTTGGTGTGGGCTCCTGGCTTCAGCCTCCCCCCAGTACCAGCTGCTGACAAATGAGACAAAAAAAAATAAATAAAATCCTGCCCGTACTTAGAGGCTGTTGTGTCATCTCTGGACAGCCACGGTCCTGGGGGCTGGAGCCTCACCATCATGTAAAGAGCTGATCTGTTTGCTCCTAAAGTGTTTTCCTTCCCCAAACCTAACCTGGGTGTGGAGTGAATTGAATGCTTGTGCTGACTGGTGACTCTCCTGAGGTAAATTTAAGTTAGTTGCTATTAGAAATAAACCTTTCAGAGGGACTTGGCCTGCCCCGTGCTCTTTCAAGCCCAGCACTGGGAGCTCCGGGAAGGCTCTTGCTGTCGCAGGGTGCCAGGGCTGCCCAGCTGGGTCCTGCTTCCTGAAACGAGTGTTGTCCAGCACTTTTCCCCATTGCCTTGAACACAGTGCTGCTGCTGACAGCCTTCTCTTCCCCTCAGGTGATGTGATCGAAGTGTATTATGGCGATAATCGCTTCGGGACGATGACCGACTCTGGAACAGCAACACTCAAGCCTCGTCCGAGAGTCCGGCCGCTGCTGACTTTCTTACCTCTGGTGAGTACCAGGCTCACTGCTGAGGTTGGCTACGGCAGAGCTCATAGCTGGTGCCCAGAGCCTGCTGGTTTGGCTGCTTCTCTCACCCTCTACTTGGGGGAAGAAAATAAATGAAAAGCCAAACCACTCTGTAATGATGGTGGATACAAGGGATTAACAGGTGATCCAAGTTCAGGATTTGTGTTGGATGTAGGCGAGGTACTTGGGTGAGAAACGTGTTATCAGACTTGTATTTTCAATTAAAAATATCTCTGAGCACGTAGGTGATAGAACTGGCTCGCACTGCATTTTTTGTAAGCACTATTGGCAGCCTTTCTCTGGATCAGGCATGCTGCTGGATGGAGCAGATAGCAGAGCTGTCACGTTTTTGGCATAGGAGCGAGGAGGCGATGCAGCAGGTGTCTGTGCAGAGGCTGATTGCCTGCACCAGCTCCAGACACACTTCATTCTGGTGGGAGACCAGGGAGTGTTAAATGTAAGCACGTAGGAAAGCAACTCTCTGGCTCTGTTGCAATTCCTCTGAACACAGGGAGACCAAAGCCCCTGGCACAGTGACTCCTAACTGCCTGCTCCTTTCTAGGACCCTCAAAATGTAAGTTCTCCATTAATAAACTTTACAGGAAATCTTGTCCAACACACGGAACACCCTCGTGTGAGTCTCCTCTGTCTCATAACAAACAGTAGGCATGAATGTCAAATATCACAAGCTCAGCAACCATGCGAACTGGGGAGTGGGTGAGGTTGCATTTTTTCCTTACTCTGTAAGAAATTCGGCTTCTGCAGAGACCCTGTCGCTCCCTCTGTGACTCTCCAGAGGCCGACAGGGAGGAAAGATCTGCAAGTCCTTGCCAGATGGAGTTAACCCCAAGACAACATCTTCGTGTGTGGCTTGTTGAGCTTGCAGTGGTTGAGGTCGCGTACCTGGTGAGCTCTGACGGCGAGCATCAAAGCGCCAGGAGGCGAAGGCAGCCGCTGGCAGCAAGCAGGCGATGTGGAGCTGCACTGAGGGCGAGGCTGGGAGTGGGAGCAGGACGGGGGTTTGCTGCCGTGGTTTCTAGGTTTCGCTCTCTGCATCAGAGCAGCTGTGGGTGGCTGTCACACCTGTGTTATCAGGATGTGCTGGTGAACCTTTACGTGGTTGTTGGACTGTTTTTCCCAGTCTCTGGGTGGGCAAAACAGCTCTCAGCAGAGCTACCAGTGCTCCAGCAGCAGCTGGACGTGGAGACCACAGCAGTGAGCACCAACACAGCTGGACCTGGATCTGTCTTTAACCCAGCTGAGATCCCCCCCTGCTGTCTCCAAAAGCCACAAGTGCTTGCTGCTGGCTTCGATGCTCTGCTGCCGAGCTTTTCTCCTGTATAACGCACCTTTCTGAAGGTTTTATCTCATGAAGACCACAGGGAAGTGCATGACTGCTCAGAGGTGTTCTGGAAAGGGCAACAGCTAAACCTGAAGTGATGCACGCAGGTCACTGAAGACGGTAAAACACTTAAAATCCCTTTGTCTTGACAAGTAAATCCTCTCTGAGCAGGGGATGTTTTCCTTGTACATCCTCATCCTTTTAGAGCCATCATCACCTACAGCAGCACATGGGCTGGTCTGCTGTCAGCCAGCTACAATTAGCAGTTCGTGGGGTTGTGCAGGTGTCATTTGGAGGACAATTGTGGGGGTTATACATCAATTCGAGTGCATAATTAGCAAGTTACAAAGGTTATGGGCACAAAGGGGTTGTGCCTTCTGTGATGCCTTCCAAAAGACAACAGCAGGTGAAAGAAATCCTGCGTGAGCTGGGTTGAGTAGGAGTGGTGCTTGAGAAACTCCTGGTATTGCTGACTTCAGTGTGTGACCATGCTGGGACTGGGTTTTTGCAGAGCACAGCTGGGCTCTGGCATCTTCTCAGAGCTTCCAAATGTTTTACTAGTGGAAATGAATGTGTTTCTGGACCGAACAGCACAAATGGAATAAGTACTCAGGGCCATCACCCTGGCAGTGGTGTTTGCCTGCAGCCTTCA
Organism: Aythya marila; assembly: GCF_965140915.1. Taxonomy (NCBI): domain Eukaryota; kingdom Metazoa; phylum Chordata; class Aves; order Anseriformes; family Anatidae; genus Aythya; species Aythya marila. The sequence continues at coordinate 1,541,583 of NC_139065.1, forward strand.
AAGGCACAGCTGGCACTGGGGGGGGGTTCCCCACAATGGCCCTTCTGAGGGTCCCTCTCACCCTGCTCCTTTTCCAAGAGCACCGTGTTTAACTGAGGAAATCAGTAGGTGTAAGCCACGTTTTTTAAGGACCAGTCCGTGTTGGACATTTGCATTATTTTGATTAGGTTTGATTCTGATTTGTCTTGGCACAGACGCTTCTGCTGCCACATCCGTCTTGGCGCTGGGTTGTAGTGCAGCCACCAGGCTGTTCTCCTGCCTTAACCCCTTCTTCCCATCCCACCCCTCCGTGTTCCCCGGCAAGGGGCAGCTGTGGCACATGCTTGGGGGGTGCGAGCCAGGGCGATGCGGTGCCTCGGCCATGGGCACCTGGCAGCTCTTCTGCTGCCTGCCCCCAGCAGCGAGCTGCCCTGCGGGGCACTGGCTGTCCCTCAGGACAGTGTCCCCTTCCCCTGGGCACAGGACAGCGTCCCCTTTCCCTTTCCCCATTCCCTGTGGCTTCCTGGGAGCTGCGGGTGAGGGCAGAGCTTTGGCAGCCTGCGGGACTAAATTCCTTTGGTTAACCACCAGATGTCCCAGGCTCTGCTTCAAAACAAAGAGTTTGGAGGTAGCTGTCCACATCTGGGGAAATGCTTGGCCTTTTTAAGATGCCCAAGATGTAAGGCAGTTATATTTTGGTGCCTTTTTAAGGAATGGCCTCGAACCCTAGCTGTAATATATATCATGTAATATATGGGGAGCGTGGGCTTCCAGGGGAAGTCCATGGGAAGAACTGGGGACGGTGAGGACAGGCAATCTCTTTCACTGAGGGCAAGGGATATCTGTTTCAGGGATTCCTGGTCATCCCAGTGAAAGCTCACCCCAGCGGGATCCTCAGCACACCCAAATCCAATCTGAGCACCGCTGACTGGAAATGCAGGTTCCTGCTGCACCACCCACCAGAGGCAGCAGCCAGCTCTGAATCAGCTGGAGCTTTGCTGAGCTGGTCGCGCCCCTAGCAAACACAAGAGGAAAATAATCTTTCTGGTCATCTCTCAAGGCTGGCAGCGTACTGGAGATGCTTTCCATTTTAGAAGCCAGCTTATGACATGGAGATGGGTGTTTTTTTTTTTGAGATGCTGAGCTTTAGCAACTGCAACAGAAATTTTTAGTGTTAAACAGGCTCGCCCGGTTTGTAGGACCTGCTGAAATGACATGTCCAAAACTACTCATCTATGACGTGTGGACTTTGTTTCCTCCAATTTTGCATAGAACTCTTCCGTCTGCTGTTCCTTTTCTACTCCCATCCAAATGTATGATGCATACATTGATTTTAATTCAGGTCAAATGAGTGCTCAGACGTTTTTGTTTCTCTCTAAATGAGCAGGTATCCTCAGGGTGCTCCCAAGACTGGCAGCAATGAATTTTCACAGCAAATGGAAACTGCTGGGCTTTTTTTGTGTGGCCTTTGGTATCTCATTGCACTGGACAATTTCATCCTCAGATCTTGAAGTGCCTCTGTTACCCTTTATCTTCCCTCCGGCTTTCAGCTGAACCTAAGGATCTCTCCCCTGCGTCGTTCTGTGTGTTTAGGAACAGTAAGGAGGTCTTAGATGAGGTTGTAAGGCTCACCTCGTTTATTTTGCCACTAACTGATCAGTCTTTATGCTTTAGCAGACCTTGGCTTCTCCACCAACGTGAAGTTGCCTGATCAGTGGTGCAATCCCGTGAGCTGTGTGTTCCCATTCACTCTCTCCAGGCTGATTTATAACTGGCTCACTCACTTGTGGTTATAGAGGATCTTTGGTAATCTGCAAGGTGCTAGGCTTTGCAAGCAAAGCATGTGTATTTTCTTCTTATTTTGCTGGATGGTAGTGGGTAGGGGGGTCCCAGGGCCCTTCTGAAGGAACTCTGGCTGCTGCTGCTGCTAAAGTAAGCCCTGCCCTAGCAGCTCTCACGTTCCTGAACTCCTTACACCCAGCGCAGTGTGTAATGTTAATGTGCTGGATACACTGAGCTTAACCTTTGGTCAAGGAGACTTTGGAATCCTACAGCAATCTCCTGTAAAAATAGTGCTAATACCAGTGAAAGGCAAAGGGCACCGGCTTGATTATTATCTAGGCTTTTGTGTACAGAAAACCAGTGCACAGCCGTGGTGCAGACTGACTGTAGGATGTTTCCTTTGCACAACGGGCTGTTAACAGCTAATGCAAACAGCTGCCTGGGGTGAGGAGCAGTGCAACAGGGCTGGTCCTGCGAGGACGGAGCCAACGCTGAACGGAGTGTCCCTGACTGCTGCCCAGGGGCCTGGGAGCTCCTCATATTTCCTCACTCTGGTCTCTCCCATCGCTGGTATGTGAAAGCCCAGTCAACTGCTTCGGTCACTTACGTCTGTGCTGACAGCCTGATTCAGCATCAGTTTGTGTTTTGGACGTGGGCACATTAGTGTACGTTTCGTGAGCAACTCCAATCCCTCTGCGGAGCAGTCTCAGCAGTGAGTCACTGGAGGAAAGAGGAGAGGCTTTCTGCTTTTGGCAGGTGTATGAGGCAGGAGCCCTGGTCAGCACTCTAGGTGAGTCAACATGCCTTGAATATCTCACAGTGGGTGGTTATAATTATCTAAACTGCCCTAGCTGTAAGCATCCTCACAAATGTGTAGGCTGCTAAATTGCATGGTCCTCTACCAGCTAAATGCACTGCTGAATTTTCAGCCTGAATGCTAAGGGAGTAATTGAGAGTGAAACAAACCACACAAGTAGCAGTTTTCCCCAGACTGTTCAGATATGCTGGTGCCAGAGTTTCCCAAAAACCTGGAAGCCTTTCTGCAACTTCAGTGACTGTGGTGTGTACGTGACTGTGGCAGAGGCTGTCAGCGCTTGCTGGAGAGTAATACCCACAAAACCAGTGGGAGCTATTAAAATTGGCTTGGTCTGTGAATGGTGAGAAACTAATCCTGCTGATCCCACGCTGTGGAGCTCTAGGCTTGGATGTGAAACAGCCGTCCTCCTGTACAACCTGACTAGCATGGGGAATTGTGTCCCTGTGGTTTGTGTAACCTTTATTGCTTTCCTTGTCCCCTTGAACAGTGTCAACAGCAGCCGTTGCAGTACCTCGTGTCCAGGAAATGGCACTGCATCCCGTCAGGCTCCTGTTTGCTGAGATGAATTACCAGCCACACATCCTACTGCCCTTTGTTCTAATACCCTGGGCATCAAACTAACAGCTCTGTTTTCTCAACTATTGCAGAATGCCCAGGAATCCCACGGGGTGGCTGTGCCAACGCCATCAGTGCCAGAAGACTTTGAAGAAAAAGCAGCTCTTGGTAAGGGATCTTCTCTGTTAAGAGAAGATATGTTCAGCAGTGCCCTGCCCTTGGGCTTGCGGTATCCTGTGAAAGAAGTGTGCATGTACCACTCTGGAGCAGACAGTCTGGTCATGAGATTTTTAATGCTAAAATCAAGCCTGCTATTAATAACTTTTTGAAGTTCTTGAAAATGAATTCATTTCTATGGGGTGAGGCATAGTGGCTGTTACAGTTGAGCAAGCTTCAGACAGCCGTTGAGCAAAATAAAACGGCTTCCTAGGAGGGTGGCTGGCCAGAGGCAATTCTAGGCTTCGTGGTGCTGACGGAGAAGGTGTTCATGCCACCGTGCTCTTGCTCTTCCTTGCAGGCCCTGGCTCCCAGATCAATGGGAACTACCGAATGTACAGCTCGGTGGGGGACCTGCGCCCGCAGGCTCTTGACGGGGATGAGCTGGATGAAGACATCCCTCCACCACCATCAGTACCCCCTCCGCCCCCGCCAACAGCACGGGCCCCCTCGCCACCGCTTCCAGCCTCACCAGCCCTACAGCCTCCTGAAATGCGGCCGCCTTCACCACCGCTGCCACCGCCTGAGACGGTGCCGCCACCTCCTGCCATGGCACCTCCACCACCCCCAGCCTCCACCCTGTCCTCCCCTGGCATGCTGTCCCCTCCAGACTTCATCCCACCGGCCCCACCGCTCTCCAAGGCCCCCGTGCCCTTCACCAACGGCATCTCCAAGTGGAAGTCTGAGACTGTGCTGAACACGAGGCAGGCGGACGCCGAGGGACCACTCCACACCACTGAAGCCCAGGTGCCGGCTGCCCCCAGCCCGAAGGAGAGCCTGCAGCCCCCCAAGCAGTGCCCCGAGCCCCATCTCACCTTCCCCAGGTCCTTCAAGGTGCCTCCTCCGGCCCCGGCACGGTCCTCCTCCATCCCCGTGCAGGAGAACCAGCCCGCCCGTCAGGAGCCCTTCTCCAGGCAGCCCCACGCCCGGCCTCCCCTCCCGCCATGCTTCACCATAAGACCCGCAGCCAAGGCTCACGCAGGAGAAGCCAAGGAGAGAAATCCCCCGCTGAGACAGCCCCTCACCAAGATGGCTGTGCCGACCCCTCCACCGCTGAGCCCCAAGCCGGGTCCAGAGATCATCGGCCGGTCCCCGCTGCCCAGCTCAGAGTCAGAGAAGAGTCCCCAGCCAAAAACCACCAGCAAAGACTCTCCTCCGAAACCCGAAGTTCTGACTGCGAATGACCTGGAGCTGCCTCCTCCGGATTACCCGACCTCTGAGGACAGCTGGAAGGATGCCGGCAACCTGAGCAGGCTGCAGCATGAGCTCTCGGCCCTGCTGCGCTCCCCCAGGAGGGAGGAGAGGCAGATGGAGGTGCCAGCAGCTCCCCGGCCCACAGGCGGCAGCACCAGCCATGCTGGCAACCATGTGCCTGGCCCCAATGGGCCCCAGCTCACTGAGCCTCCCAGGAAGATCTTGCCATTACCCACGGGAGGGGAGAAGGAGAGGAAGGAGGGGCCCGGCAGCCCCCCCATTGCCATGGGCAGCCCCCCCAGTGAGGCACAACCAGCTCCCGAGAGCAACCCGGCCGTGCAGCCCCGCAGTGTGATGAAAATCAGGAACGAGCTGGAAGCTGTGTTCTCCCTGAAGAAAGAAAGAAAGCCTGCTCTGGGGCTTGCTGGCCAGAAGCAGGGCCCTGAGGATGGGGGCAGCACCCCGCGTTTGCGGCTGAGCCCCCCTGACCCGGGTGATGCAGTGCTGCCAAAACCAGCCCCGAGCCTGCTCCCAGCCCCGAGCCTGCTCCCAGCACCGGTGGTGGCTGCTGCTGAGGAGCCGACCAGGCAAGAGGAACACCCCGTTCCTGTCACCCCTGCTGCTAACAAGGCCACGGAGAGTTCAACCACTGCTCCCCAGTCCCCTGACAGCAGCGTGAGTGCCCCAGAGCCGCCTCAGAAGCCAGAGGAGGAGCCCCCTGCTCCCACTCCCCCATCGCCCCCTGTCTCCCCAGCCCCGCAGCCTGGTGCTGCCATCTTCCAGTACAAAGTGCACCGGGCTGGGGCTGGCTTGGCCGAACCTCCCTGCCCCAAAAACTCATCCAGCAGCCCCCCAGGAGCCTTGGGCCCGGGGGAGGAGGAGGTGCTGATCCACCCTGTGACGGGTGAGCGGGTGGAGCGGGGCTCCCCCATGGCGCTGCTGCTGGCAGCCCGGCAGCGTGCGCAGCGGGGGCGGCTGGGCAGCGAGGCGGGGGGCCCACCGCGGGCAAAGCCACCCCCCAAACTCGGCAGTGCCGCGTCGGACACCACCTCCACCACCAGCTTCTACCGCCATGAGTCCAGGCCCTACTCCTTCACCGTGGTGCCCCGGCCCGTGTCAGGGACAGGACAGAGCAAACCGCCCTCCTTCTCCAGCTCCTCGGAGCAGGGACGGGTGGTGGGTGAGGGGCAGCCCCCTGGGCACCAGAGGGCCACTGCCTCCAGCCTGCTGCGGGGCCTCCTGGAGTCAGGTCAGCCAAAACGCCCCGAGCCTCCCCGCTCTGCCATGCCCAGGGATGACGAGGAGGAGGAGAAGAACGGGGAGATGACGCTGGACTATGCCATCATCCCACCACCCCCTGAGTTCAGCAACGAGGCGGATGAGGCTGACGGGATCCCCCAGAGCCAGGAGGGGAACCGCAAGTGCCCCAGCTTCCCCGACTGCAGCCGGGGCTCGGAGGCACCACGGTACTTCAGGTGGCCCGGCTACGGCCGTGGCTACAACTACGGGAACAGACAGGAGCCCGTGGAGCAGAGCAGGAGGAACAGCGACCTGACGCCCCACTATCCAGATTACAGTGGCTCTGCTGGCTACTTTGGCCGTGGTCCGAACAGCCGCCCGCTCATCAAAAAGCGGCTCTATGTCTCGGAGCCTGAACGCTCCTACCCTAGGGCAGCTGCCCGGGGTGCGGGCGCACTCTCATCCTATGGCCCTGGGGCATACAGCTCCTCGGCTGGGGAGGGGGCTCGCCGCCTGGGCTCTGCCCACCGGAATGGCCCCGCCAGCACGCAGGGCAGGCGGACATCCATCGATTCGGCTGGGAAAGCCGGGCCGTACGGCGGTGCTGACACCAAGTACAAGGCGCAGAATGGGGATTTCTCAGCAGCCGGCAGGTAGGTGCCTCCCTGAGCTGGCCTCCCGATGGTGCTTGGAGGGCTTGTGTGGTATGGCTGGGCAGTGTGGGTTGTTCTAACAGCCCTGGACCAGGACCAAAGGATGGCTTTGGTCTTGCTCCATGGCTGTTATAAAGACCCTAGGGAAATTGGCATGAAAGCACCACTTTGGGTCACCCACCACAAGCAGTGGAGAAAAGAGCTTTGCAAGTGGCTTTTGCTCCACCAGCTCCGCGGTGGGGATGTAATGGCATCACGGTGGCCATGCTGATCACAAGCAAACACAGACGTGGGTGAGGGGCTACTGGGGGGCTGCTTGCAGGGGAGAATGAAAGTTTTCCTGCTCTGATACAAAAGCACAGTTATTTGGAATAAAGATGCGGGATTTCCTTGGCTTTCAGTGACTTTCCCTGTTGTCTTCCCTCCAGACCTGCCCACGGCAGCTCACAGTACAGCGGACACACCAACACCTTCACGGTCAGACCCGGGACACGGCAGCCTATCTCCTACGCCTACCAGAGTGGTCACCGGTAGGCTTGTCCGTGGGGCTGCTCTGCCACCTTCGTCCTTCAGCTGGCAAGAGCTGAAGAGGTGCCTCAGTGGCTCACCTCCCTGGGCACCAGGGACAGTCCCAACCCAGCCAGCAAATGAATGCACTGCTTGAAACTACAGAGGGTGAAGGCAGAGAGCAAATCTGGGACTTGAACTCTTCTCAAAAAACTGTCATGGAGAGTAGTTACTACAGAGGACCGGCTGCTGTTCGTGAGCAAACGTGTTTTTCCTTCTCTTCCTATTCTCCCGGTATTATTTTCAAAATTGCAGCTTGTTAGGTCTTCTAAGAAAGTGAAAGGGCCTAAAGAGTCTTAGTTCTCTTTAAAGAGCATCACCACTGGAGAGACTGTTTTCAGTTTTGTTTTTTTAATTGGTTTAAATGCAATGTGCTTGGGAGTGGGGAGAAAACAACTGGGAGATATACATAATGGAAGCAAGCTGCTGTATATCTAAATCTAGGGGAATTAAAATAAGAATGTGAGGTCAATTGGATAGAAATAGTTTAGGATGACTAGATCACCACCTCCCTCAATAGCCTTAAGCAAATCAGTTATACCGGTGCCTTAAAAACAGCTTGGTGCCTTAAAAACAGCTCGTGGCTCTCTGTGCCTATCCCCAGGAGCTGGGCTCAGCAGCTCCACAAAGGTCTGAGCCCCCTTCCCCTGGGTGTGACCACAGGGGTCAGCAGCTTTGGGAGCGTGGGGCCTTGCTTTCCTGTTCCTTTTGGTCACTGCAAATGTTTCTGTTGCTAATTAGTCATCGTGGAAGGCTGAGGCCGGACTGGATGGCTGTAAAGCACTCCAGCAATACAAGACATTCAGCAATTCTTTTCCTTTGTCAGAGGTGGTGGGTATTAGTGACTCAACAGAATGGTACCGATGGGGCTTTCTTCCAGGATTACTTTGCCGCGTAATACCCACATAAACCCCACCTCTACAAGCTAAGCAACTTAGTTCTTATAAACTGAGGCTTGGCTTTGTTTGATTTCAGGGACTGATAAGCTAAATTTGGGTAGTTGTAAAGTATTTGACACTCCTGGGTGTGAAATGTCTCCAGTGACATACCTGAGGGACCTGTCTCCAGCTATTCCCATTAGCACATTGTGAACACTTGTCTGGGTGTTGAGTGTGCGTGCAAGCCTGTCTGCTTCTGCCCCTGCGGATCTGTCTGAAGGAGCTAGTGATGGCCATGCTGTGCCATGGGATAAAATAGTCTGAAAAGGTATCTCACGCTTCAGAGAGCAATGTGCTCTCACTGTAACTGACCAGGTTTTGAATAGCTAACCTCCGGAACTTAGGAACAAATACAATCTTCCTCGTAGGTAAACTTGCTGAAAATCACTGTAAGATAGGTGTAAAAAACTTGTAGAGAGTATTTTCTAATCACTGATAAACTAAAAGCACTTTGAGACATTAGTCTACTTTTATTGAAAGCACTTTCTATTCTCAACATTACACAGTATCATTAGTTCCACTCAAGCTTACCTTGCATTGTGTTGCAAGCAGATTTTGCTCTACAATTTGACTCAAAACTCAGTGATATATTTTTCCCTCAGTGCAATTTTCAAAACAGTTATCTTCATTAATGTCACGTTGTTGACATTTGTTTTATATTATTCCCAACTCTACCTAATAATTTAACAGCTGTTTCAAATATTGCAGAGGCTTCAAAGTATTCTGAACTTTACTTTGCTGTGAATAAAATGAGAACACAAATACCATAATCAGTCTAATAGCTAATTCATAGGATGTTGTTATGCCAGTAAGTCACAGTGACTAGGAGTATTTCCAGACGTGCTCACTCCAGCTGGTACTGAAATAACACAGTTTAAATAACTGGATGTTCACTTGTGAAGAAAAGGAACTATGGAGTAGCCACCTGGGTGTTTAAGTGTACCAGTGTCATGCAGAATAGCCATTTGCCCTCCTTCTCCCCTTCCCGGTGAGGAAGTTTCCCATGTGAGGAGCATCTTGAGAATTCTTCTTTATCTATGGAAGTAGAGCCGTGATCATGTTTGCGTAGCTTCAGGGCTGTGTTTTACTATCGGATGGAATTTCACCACTTTCACCTAAAACAAAGCTTCGCTGATAATACTGCAACCTGATCTAGAGGTTTGCACAATGAGGAGTTACAACTGGAAAATTAATTCCTAAAATTAGTTTAAATGTAAACAGTTGTTGGGAGACTTTGGTCTATATGAAATTCACACAAACAGTCTCTGGACAATCTTCCCCCTCTTACAAACTTTCCTAAATCTGAACATAGCCCCAGCAAAAGTTTCTCTCTTTTTTTTTTTTTTTTTCCAGAGCAAAATGTGAAACTCCAATGTTGGCACTTAACTTTGAATTTCATGTTTACTATTTCACCCACACATACAATTCCTATGTAGTTGTAATAGGCACGGTGTTGCACAGTGTGGAATGTCTTGTTTCTGGTAGCTGTGTATTTGTTTATATTAAATAGTAGAAGCCTGAGAATGTAAGTCAGTTTTATGTACTAGCCATTATTCATTCAAAGAACACCCATTCTGGGAATGCATGGTAGGCTAAGCTGTAATGAAATCAGGCAGGACTGTTCACAGTTGTAAAACTGGTTAACCAGAATGTCTGAAGCAGTGAAACTATTCTATTCTTCAGACACTTTGGGCTATCCCTGCTGCTTTTGAGTGCATTAGGAAAATACTAGAGTTTCAGTAACAACTAGACAGGCCAAGGCCACTGGGAACTGTTCACGTTACAAAGAAATCACTGTCAGGGCTGTTGACAGCCAAAGAAGTGTAAGAGTTAAATCTGTAACTCTGCCAGAACAGGGAAGAGCTCCCTCTTGCTTGCCCAGGTGATCTATGTGCTGTACCAAGTACCATTCCTGTTTCTCCTCCTTCTCCCCCAGCTGTTTCACTATGAAAACTTAGCAATAGAGGAGGAGGAAACTGAGGGGTATTAACAGAGCAAAGCAACCTACCTTACAGACCAGCCGTAGCACTAGAAGTTATCTTGACACCTGACAATGGAGTTCTTAACACTTCAGCTCTCTCCCAAGTTTGGTCATTCAAGTCTTGATACCACATAAATCATCCCCTACAGCCGTCTTCTCCTCAAAGTACCTGCTAATGTAGCATAACTGATAGCTTTACTTGTAAAGCCTTTGAACAAAGTCTCTTATTTATGAGTGCCATTGAAAACTAACCTTCTTGCATTAAATATGTCTGGATGTATTGTTTTATTACATGCAGTCTGACTCTTTTTAGTATACTATTGTCCATCTACTATTGAGATTTTTGCGTGTAGACTTAACAGGACAGGAAGAAGTCTCAAATTGGCCTCAGTAACAGTCTGAATTTCACCGTACCTAGGGCTTTGTCCAATTCCTACTTAGCAGCTGATACAAGACACTGTGGCAATTTAATTGTTTCCAGAAGCCAGATCGAGGAAGGAACAGGCAGCTAGCCCTAGCTGCCCCTTTGCTTTGGAAACACCCCTCGCATCCAGCTGGTTAGGCAGGCTGAGAGCTTTTACACTTCAACCTGTGCTTCTATAAATAGCATCCTTGGTTTTGAACTTTTCATTAGTAACGCAACTTGCATATTTATTTGCAAGTCCTAACTAGAACGTTGTACTTAAAATTGAAAATGCAGCGTGAGTAATGCAAGCAACAACATAAAAGGCAGGCTTGCCTTCATAGTGGCTGACTCTCTCCACTCCTCCAAATTGTTTATTTGCATTCCCATCTCTTTAATCCAGGCCTGGCTACAGAACAAGGTTCTTCATTAGGGAAGCGTGCGATGTATCTTGAAGCTTTTACTGTGGCCATAAAGTATTAGTGTCCCTAAACCTGAACAGCGTGTAAAGTGGCCTGGGCAGTGTTAGCATACCACAAAACCCACAGAATTCTCCAATTCCTTTGCAGATAGTTTACAAGTCAACAAGCATTGATGTGGTGGTGTCAGTGTTTCTGCTGTGCTGCCTGCATGCTGGTGGGACTATTTAACATGGCCTTGCTGGCTCCTCGTGATTATACCCTTGCTAAGCTAATACAGCAGGTTAGTGACTGCTAGATAAACTGTTGCTCTTCTGTGCTTCTCTTAACGTGGTGAAAAAGACAAGTGGTAAAATGGGTAATGCTCTAAAGGAAGGTGCAAACTTTTGACTACTGTCACGCTGGCAGCTGCTGCCCTCCCGTGGCAGAACACAAAGCTTCACCCAGATTTGCAGGATGCTGAAGCATTTTGTGCTACCACTCTGACAAAGTCTTTAAGCAGTTGTACCGGAACAGGATTAAGCAATAACATTTTGTCCGTATGGTTTTCACCTTGCACCACTATGCTTATTTTTGCCATGGACAGTAGTGGTGTACCCACTGCATGACAATTCGAGGAACTTATGTGGTTTAACACTTGATACTGGGAACTTGTTTCTTTTAGCCATGGTGTTTCCACCATGGAAACACTACTTGCATTAAATAGCAACGTGGTGCATGTTTATTTAAGAACCGTTGCAGCTTCAGGGCTGAAATCACTTCAGCTGTATCAGTGAGCTCAGCTAGCTCTTTAATATTATGGAAGTGGCCCAGTGAAACTTAAAGCCAGTTATTAATGAACACTATGATTTATTTTAAAACTCTTCAATTGTTCTCAAAGACACCTTTTTCACAACCAGCACAAGACCTGTTTCAGTTTTTAATACACAATCAGAGATCTGTAACAGGTGTAACTTTTTCTTGTTAACTTTGCTTAGCTTGTTTAAGGGATAGTTTTGAGGGAACTTGTCAGTTTTCATAACCATTTATCTTTTCCTTAAAATACACTGCTCTAGATCAGAAAGTTTGCTCTGTAACAGTTATGACAGTGGAACTCAATAAGGAGCAAAGTAAGCTTAAAAGAAGAAAAAGTACAGAGACTGAGAAAGCTTATTTGGCCTAAAAGTTAAGTTAGTTTGGCATGATTTGGATCAACAAAAGTAAAGGTTTATGGAGAGATGAGCCCATTTACAGTTTAGTGTCACTATCATTCTAAAGTAGCATTATTGTAACAGTATTTGTTATTTCATTAGCCAAGACCCACTTTTGTCTGTCTAGCAAGTATTAGTCTGGAGCAAGCCACAGCTAGAACAGTAGCAATGTGTGTAGAGCAAAGCGATTTATTTTCAGTTAAATATGTTCCAGGGAAACAGTTTAGTTTGGAAGATGAGTTATATTACCAAAAAAACCAAAAAAAAAACACCTCTAAGGATTATGTGGAGTCCATCTCAGGGGATTACAGGAATGTTTCATCCTCTCAAGTCTCCAGCAAAAAAAGTCACTAACTGCAAGTGCATGAGGAGTCTTGTTTATCACCAAATTTGATTACAGGAGCAAGCAAATGAAGACTGAAATCCTTAGTCCAGTTTTCCCCCTTAGGTAACTTTTTGTTCACAAGTCTTATCTTTGACTATGTTGCATTCAGCAGAGGAGCTGAAACATGGTGTCAAGCTACTAACTTCTCTTGGCTTTCAGCCCCTCTGGGCTGGCCTCAGCCTCAAGCCAATGGTTGAGCATTTACAGGTCCTGGTATTTCAGCATGTCATGCACCATCACAAAGCTGTTTAATTATAGGGCTGCAGCTGGGATCCTTGTCATACAGCGTACGCGACTCGTCACACCAAGCACTGGTATTCTGATACTAATGGAAAAGTACACAAATAGTGCTCACCATGGGATTATCCACAATAGTAGATAGCAAAAGCCAGCCTTCTGTGCTGCGTGCTGCACTAAGGACAACAGGGGAACCTTTCTGACCTTAAATACCAACACATCTTCCTGCTCAGTTGGAAGGAAGTATTTACGCAGCAAACAGTTTGCTCAGGTAAGGCTTCTGCATCTACCTTAGTAAAGAGGTGTGGGTTTGTGTTTTGTTTTGTTTTTTTAAACCTCCCCAAATAATTTGTTTTTATTAGTTCAGTGGGTAGCTTGAAGAACCAAGGGAGGAATCAAGTCTTTTTGATTTAATTTTATTATACCTAATCCTATCTCCAAAACTCCTCTGTGCCTGAAGTCACTATTTTTTTCTGGGTAAAATACTGAAGTCTTATCATAGGTGAAGCCAACTCCTGAGGAGAGGGTAAAGGCTGGTTTGTAACTAAGTTATGCCTAATTCAAAATTACTACAAAAACCTTCTTAGTCACAAGCTTCAAGGCAGACACCAGTCCGTAACCAATCCAGTTCACAAACACCTTTGACTTCAGGGGAATCAAAGTAATGTCAGGAAGGAATTTACACCGATGAGTTTATAAAACTATTCTTTCACACAGTTGACTCCAGAAGCTTCACCAGTTGGTATGGGGACAGTGTGATGTAAAACCTGATGATCCCATCCAACTGTAGTGAGCAAGGCATTATCTGAAGGAGACCACGATAAGCCTTTTACAAAGTCTCGATGAGAACGGTTTCTGAACCTGGAAAACACGAACACTCTATTAGCCATAAAGCACTGTCACTAAGAATTTATGGGCTTGTGCACTTCCTAACTGCTAGCTTGTTAGGATGATGCTCCCCAGTTTAAGGACTCTTTTCATCTTCCCTTCAGCATATAAACAATTAACTTAATGAGAAATCAGCATGACAAACAACCACGGTGAATACGCCCCTTTGGGTACTTACACCTCTGAAAGGTCTGAGTCCAGAACAGCTACTGAACAATCTTCACTAATTGAAGCCAGTAAGGGTGAACTAGAGGATAGAGATGAGACACAGTCAGAACAATCAAATACAAGAAAGCTGTAAGGAAAGATGTGTGAGAAGTACGTGTCCTAGCAAGCCAGACCCAGGTAAATTGAATTAACAGACATCAAATCTTATGAATTTTTGTCAGGTTGTCAGTACACTATGCAACAACGTGCTATTAGCATCAGAAAGCAAGCAAGCTCCTCGAGGTGAGGTGAGTGGAGTAAGAAAAATCCCTACGGTGAATTGGCCAATTCCAAATGCTACAAAAACATTATATGTTCACACATCTCCAAAAACAGACGTTATTCAGCTTACTCTGTTCTTCACTACTAATTCTCCTCTATAAAATGACCAAATCTAATACCCCCCTATGTTTTACTCTAAGAAAAAATATGGCTTTCAAGGGCATGTAGTCACACGCTCTACACCGGTATCTCAGCCCGTACCTATGTGTAGAAAATGCAAACCCCGTGATACGTCGGGCATGCACAGTGGAGCTGAGGGCAGAATCAGGATTCTTTGTGTCTACTAGTGCAACTGTTCCATTTTCATCACCTTTAAAGGAGAAAGGGAGAATGAGGTTATTAGCAAAGCTGTCGTGAAAAAGAAGACCTTGATTTGTCTGGTGAAAGTTTAAGATCACTTCTTACCCAAAGCAAAGATGTCACTTTTCTGTGGATGCCACAGGACTGAGGTAGGGAGGTAATTACAGGCACTGCAAACTGTAAGTTAAGGAGGGTAATTGTAAAGAGAGCAGGCAATACAAAGACATTCCTATCCTATCCCAGTTCGGGCTGCTACTGCACTAAGAAGTATTTAGAAGCTGATTTTACTCCTGTGATAGTGTTAGATTTCCTTAGGCCTTAATAGGCTTCTGTGACCCAAGTAGTCAGGTCACTAGATTGAAGTTAGGCGGAGAACTTAGGCATAAAATAATTTATTTCTTCACAAAAAACAAACAAACAAAACCAACAAACATACACAAGCAGTGACTTCATTCAGAAACATACCAATTCGAGTAGCTGGTTTGGGGCATCTGGTGTCCCAGAGTAACGTTCTGCCATCCTATAAATTCAAAGCAAGTAAGGTTTTTACAATGGTTTTGCAGCAGGGGGTAGGCATAAACCCAGATTCATTGCAGTACTGCTATTGACCCACACCCAAACCCACGCTCTCTCTTCCCACGTTTAAAACGATGCTGACATTAACATCAAGTTAGCTCCTTCAGTCATCCCCAGGACAGAGCTAGGAACGCCCACATTTTAATACAAACCTGTACAGATCTGCTCGGTGCAACCGCTGGAACATTTAAACAACACACGGAAATAGCTTAGAACACAACAGGTGGTTTTTCAATCAGCGCATTTGACTGCAAATAATTTAAAGTTAAATCTCATTTTTATCAGGTAGATTCATGCAGAGTTAGCTTTACCTCAGCACAGGACAGGAACACAGTGTCCTTACCAGGACAGGAAGCCACACATGTCACTGCATCGGAGTGAGCTACCAAAAGCACAGAAGGATAAAGAGCCTCAAAGACTGTACCCAGACTTCCCACATATTCCCAGTGCCCCATCACAGAACACAGACAAGGGAACGAGGCTCTCAAAAGGCACAGTGGTGTAATGGTTTATGCCCAGATCCAGGATAACTTCTAGTCAGTGATATCCTGAGTTACTGAGCATCCCAAGTTACTCCCTAGCAAACCGATGAGCTGCCAAACCCAACCACAGCCACCGCAGTTCCATCCCCGTGACAGGAACAAGCTTGAAGCCTCTCCAGACAAGAGGCCAGTTACAAAGGGTTGGGGGGAGGAGGCCAAATGAACAAAACACAGCATCCACTGGCACCAGAGGTCACAGTATGACACCTCCAGAGATCTGTATTCTCTGGCGAGCTGGAGTTCAAAACAACACGGCTTTAATCACGCGAGCAGGTGCAAGAAGGAGATTTCAGTATAGAAGAGAGATTCTAGAACACACTTGGAGATGCAGACAAACGAGTCTCACAGCACGGCTTTGGCAGGGAGAAAAGAACAAGAGAAGGAAATATGCCTGTGCTGGGAACTCCACAGCCTGCTTCACCCGAGGTGATGGCACCAAGCGTGGCTTGGCCCCGGGGACGAGACCACGAGGAGCGGGCACTCACCTCTGTAGGAGTGCAGCACCGCCTGCTGCGGGAGGTCCCAGACTTTCACACTGCGGACGAGAGCAGCGGTCAGAGCCCGGCACCGCCGCCCGCTGAGGGGCAGGGAGGGGGCTGCGGGGGGGCACTCACCAGAAATCCTGCCCGCCGCTGACCGCCTGGGTGCTGCCGGCGAGCACGGCCACCGTCGTCACCATGTCGTCGTGCTCGTACTTGCAGAACTTGTTGACGATGAGGGTCTCGTTCTCGTCCAGCTCCCACAGCTCCACGGCGCCTGGGGGGCACAGGGGGGGCACAGAGGGGTACGGGGGGGGCACAGGGGCAGCCCCCAACTCAATGGGGGACACCGGCAGGGTAAAAGGGAGGAAAATGGGGGCTGCCCCCAGGGTCTTACCGGAGTCGGAGGCCACCAGGATGCCCCTGTCGGCCACCCAGCACAGGTCGGCGACCCCCGCCTCAGTCTGGACGCCGGCGGTGCAGAAACCCTCGCTGGGGGCCCGCCGGGGGTCGGCGAACACCCAGAGGGAGCCGGCCCAGCAGCGGCCGCTCAGCCCCGAGGCTCCCAGCAGCAGGGCTCCGTCTGCGGGAGAAGCGGCTTCAGCACCCCCCGGCCCTATTCCCGACCCCATTCCCGGTCCCGATCCCATTCCCGGTCCCCCCCCCCCACCCACCCCCCCGCCGCCCACCTGCCCGGTAGTGCGCGCCGTCCAGGTGCCGCTCCATGCATGCGGGCGCGTTGGGCGGGATGTTCCACTCGGGGCCGGCCGCCTCCTGCTCCCCCTGCTGCTCCCCCTGCTGCTGCTCCCCGCCCGCGGGGGGCTCCGGGGGCGGCCCCTGCCCGGCCGGGCCCCGCTCCGGCCCCGGCCCCGGCTCCGCCATGGCCCCGCCGCCCCCACGTGTTCCCGCGCCCCGCGCGCGCGCCGCTGCTGCCGCCGCCGCCGCCTCCTCCTCTCGCGAGAGGAGCCCGCCTCGGTATCGCGAGAGCTCCGAGCCGCCATCTTGGGGGCTGAGGCGGCCGCCGGTCACCGGGACGGAGCGGTCGTCGGCCCGCCGCCATGTTGTCCCGCCTCGTCCTCAGCGCCGGTGAGTGAGGGGTAACGGGGGGTAACAGAGGGATAAAGTGGGTCCTGAGGGGTTCCCGTGTGCTGATGAACGCTCTCCTTTCTCGCCCTGCAGCCCCAGCCCTGCTGAGGAGCCTGCGGCCCGCAGCCTCCGTGGGGTGAGTACCGGGGGCTGGGGGCGGCCCAGCACGGGGCTGGGGGTCTGGGGTCGCCGCCTGGGTTGAGGCAGCGCAGCGCGGTTCTGTTCTTGTGTCTGTGAGCAAGGCCGCAAGGGTAGGGAAGGGCAAAGGCCGCGAGGAGCCGCAGGGGGTTGTCGCGATCCTGAGACCCTTCCTCAAAGCAAACGTAGCTCGGTTGTGTCTGGCTTTGTAACTGGAAATGCGTTTCGCGGTGTTTTTTGCGAAGTAAGAAGCTTAACAGGAGCTGTTGTTATTTATAGTGTGCTGCATGTTGTGAGGCCGATTCATACCAGTCAGCAGCGTTCGGCTCCGGTGCCTCCTTTGCCTGAGAAGGGAGGAGAAGTACGGCATGGCTTGATCCCTGAGGAGTTCTTCCAGTTCCTTTATCCTAAAACAGGAGTCACAGGTAAATACGCACGTGTGTGTCTTATCAGTGTGCATTTGGTTACGCTTCTTTAGTTGTGTCCACAGTTGTGGCTGGTAAAAAGGTAAGATACCAAGGCAAACACGGGATTTTCATTGGTGAATATCCTGGATGTGTTCACAGCACAGTGTTTTACCCTGGGAGGAGAGGAACAATTTTTGTGTTCTGTTAAATATTGATTCTGCAATGTCAGTTCCTTAAGGGGCTCAGAATCTTTGAGTTTTGTTCTTTAGACATGAGTTGGGGGTTATAATAATGTGAAAGCCTGTGTGGTAGTTCTCAGACTAAACTGCCTTAGAAGAGCCCAGTCAACTCAATGGCCTGCACCAGATGCTTTTGTGTATGTAGAAAAGGATTGAGCCAGCACAGCGCTTCTTGACTTTAAACTTCAGCACCTGCGCTTTAAAGAAGTGCTAAAATTACGTCAGAAAGATTGAATGATGGCCGGTCCTCAAAGCCAGTAAACATAGATGTTTTTGAATGAGCAGAGGCTGCAGGTCCTGTAGAAGGTGCGACTTGCTTTGCACTTGTGGCGAGCACCTTCCTGCAACCTCCCTCTTGGTGGTGTTGGGTGTCTGTGGGAATGTTGTGTGCGGTTCTGGGTGCCACGATGTCGAAGAAACATAAAGCTATTAGAGAGCGTCCAAAGGAAACCAACAAAGATGGTGAAAAGTCAGGAAGTGTTTGGACAGCTTTCTGTCAGACATGGTCTGATTTTTAGGTGGTCCTGTGTAGAGCCATGAGGTAGAACTGGTGATCCTTGTGGGTCCCTTCCAGCTTGGGATATTCTATGATTGTGTGTTTCTGTTCTTGGTCATGGTACAAGAGAACGTTTCCTGATCTTAAACTATTTACATTTTATGTGTTTGACTTCAGTAAGCCACTTCGTATTTTGTTCAAATAATGCTGCTTTATTTTTTCTTTAGGGCCTTACATGTTGGGAACTGGACTCCTGCTTTACTTTCTCTCTAAGGAAATCTATGTAGTTAACCATGAGACAGTTGCAGCTGCCTGCATATTGTCGGTCATCATTTACGGCATTAAAAAATATGGGGCTGATGTAGCAGCTTTTGCTGACAAACTTAATGAGGTAAAAAAAAAAAGAAGTCATAATCCAACTTTGCAGTATCTAAAAACTTCTAATTAACCTGCTTAAATATGTCCTGGCTGTAATAAAATCTGAGCCCAGTATCTTCATATGTTTAAGTAAGGTATGTTTTAGATCTTCTGTCTGTGTTGTTACATGGGCCTTCCAAAAAAAGAGAAAGCATACCGCCTTATTCAAGAACAAATATTTAATGTAATTATTTTTTTTTAAGTATGGTTAATTGTGAACACTAATTCTTCTGTCTTGTTATCCTTTAATCTCAAACCTGACACAGTCCATCCTGATGCAGACAATTTATAATGCAAAACATCAGAAGATAGTTGCAAATCACTTGTTTTCTTTGCATCTTATTTTTATTCTGAAGCATATTTTTTTGTTTCTTGTTCCAGGAGAAAATTGCTAAAGTTACAGATATTAAAAATAATGCAATTAAAGATCTCGAGGCTGCCATTGAGCAGGAGAAAAAGGAGCAATGGAGAGCTGAAGGCCGCAGTTACCTCTTCGATGCTAAGCGGGTATGCAGTTTCAGCTCTACTGTTCACTTTTAACTGCTGCCTCCACGACAAAATCCAGGTGCCTCTTGGACTGCTAACAAGTAACAATAAGTCACTTACAATCTCTGTGTTGCAGACAGGGGCAGTTCCACCACCTGATCTGATGACTTTGTGAAACTGTGCTCTGCTTTTCTGTATTTTTGCCGAGTGTTAATCCATTGATTTCGTCTTCTGTGCCTAGAATAACATTGCGATGCTGCTGGAAGCCAATTACCGAGAGAGATTATTAACGGTGTACAATGAAGTAAAGAAAAGGCTGGACTATCAAGTGGCCATGCAGAATCTAAAGCATCAAAAAGAACAAGATCACATGATTCAGTGGGTGGAGAAGAACGTTGTTCAGAGCATCACACCTCAACAGGTACTTTTTTGTTGTTTTTTCGTCTGTTTTATGTTCTAGACTATAAACACTGGTGCTGTACAGTGCTTCTGTCTTTAGTCAGAAAATGCTAGATCATCTCTGAATGACTTCCAAGCATGGCTGCAGTGCGTTCCTACTGTTGTCTAAAAGCTAACAAGCCCAGACATCAGATAAAAGATGCTCACGTTGCTGTTGAATTGAGCTAGACATTTGTGGTATTTGTTCTTGCACCATAGAGCTCAGCTTGTGATAAAACATAGCTAACAGGTCAGGGAATTTACTTCTAAAATTCTCCATGTAAGACCATGGAAGCTTAAGATCTACAGATGGACTCTGGATGTCCTTTCTTCTAAGGAACGAACCCGTTAACAAATCATTCTCTTAGTTCTGCTTGTAGGTGCTCTAATGCACATCATTACTGGAATCTGAATGTGCTTTCATGAGCTATAGCAATATCCCTTTTTAATCTGAAACTCATTTTGTGTGTCTAAAGAGAAAATCTAAAGAGCATTAGAATACCTGTTTTGCTTGTTTAATTGTCCTTCAAAAAGTCGTTCTCCTGAAAGCTTTTTTCTTTTCTTTTTGCAGCAGAAGGAGAGTATTGCAAAGTGCATTTCGGACCTGAAAGCGTTATCAAAGAGTGCACAGGTGGCAGTGTAACCCTGTAGCAGCTGATTGCACTGACATGTCTTCTGACTTTTTGTTGGAAACTCTATGATTCTGAAATGTCATTAAAACAAACCCACAAAAAACTTTCCTGTCTTTGACTGCCAGTAGTAACAGTGATTTCCTTTTTGTCTTTGTAGTAGCTTGATCAGTAACGTAAACAAACCACTGAAATGAGATTGTAGTGGCGGGTTACTTTCGACCACAATTTGTGCAGCTCGGCATGGTTCCTGTATGGTTCTGTATGGTCCTGATGGAGATGCAGAATTTGGCCGCTGTGGTGCTAATACACTCATCAGTTTTTGGTTTCGAATCATCCATGATAATGCCCTACGGTTATTTTCCATAACTGTTAACAAGTTTTAAAATCAAGATGGCTGTTAGTGCTCCCATTCACCTTGTCTGAACTGTCCAAGGTTTGGAGATGGGTGGAATTGATGTTTTCATTTTGTAAACAAACCACAAAACATGTAACAAAGCATTAAATAATGACACAAGTACCTTCCTGTTCTGTGGAAAAGAGGATGTGGCTGGCAGGAAGCGTATCAGAAGCTACTCTAAAACTTAGCTTCCATTCCATTAGCCAGTATAAAGATTAAAACAGTGAATGGATGAGTTTTCTCTAGAAGATTTTATCCTGAAATTTCATAGGAAAAAAAGTTGCTCTCTTTATTATGTGTAACAACGAAAATACTTTGGTTATTATAATAATATATAGTGTAAGATTTTAATTTTCCAGGAAAGTTTTTTTTGCCCAGGGGTGGTGGTGTATGTCTAATCTGTGTCTCAGCAGAGCACGTACCTATGTATAATCTCATCCTTTTTACGTTGGAAAGTGATTTATTCAGAAATAAACTTAAGTAAACAGACTAGAATGTGCTGATGCACCTTTTTTAATATAAATTGTTACTACAATAAGGAAACATTTTTAGTGGGGTTAGTAAAATTCCAGAACTTTCTTCGGTTTTTCCCTTTCAATACAACACATCAGCAAAAAAAAAACAACAAACCCACATGATATTATTTAGAGGTAGCGTACTCCTAACGGCAAAAGCAAGCTAATTTAAGCTAAAGGTGATTTTTTCTTCAGTTCAACAGTTCTTTAAAATAAAGGTGTTTTTCATATTGTTTCCTGCTCAGGGAAAAAAAAAAAAAAAAGTGAAGTTGCTCAACTTCCTCAATGGTGCAACCGTAAATTTGAATGACACTCAAGTTTTTGCTAGTTTGGCATAGATTCTTTTCACGAAGCAAGTACCGTGGTGCAAGTGGTGCTAATACTTCGGGATCTTTGTAAGGCGTGAGGTAAGGTGGAGCTGTATCATCATCAATGTTTCTATTGCTGCTAGCACAATGCGCTTCTAGACTTGGCAGAGGATACGTGGAGGTTTTATTTATGGAATGTGGGCATATGGTGGGTGTGTAATAGAAAAAGGTGACAGCAACAGAGAACGGGGTTTGCTTTCATGTTGCCAGCAATACGTGGATGTTATTTGCAACGTGCAGTTTGCAAGCCACGCGATGAGAAATGGAGCAAGGCTTTCCTAGTAGAGACTGCTATTTCCGTCTTGAAGCTTGCAGCCCCCAAATTTTAGAAGAATATTTTAATTCTTATTTTGTTGAAAAAATCTTGAGAAAGGAAAAACTTAAAGGGATATTTTATCAATTTTGTCTGATTGTGGAAATTTTCATGGAGTTCACTGCATTCTAGCTGCTGCAAAAATAATGCTGTGGGAGCTTTTTTAGTTTAATGTGAAATATACTCCAGCCTTTTTAGAGAAGATGGCTTGTTCATCAAAGTGTAGTGAGCAAGTGTGAACTCCTGCATTGGAAGACGTTGGGAAGTAGGATTCGTGCCAAGTAGTCTCTAGGTTGCTTGCTTGGCTTTGTGCCAGTTTGTGCAAGATGCCTGAAACACTGATAAAGACTATTAATAAAGTCTGTGCAACAGATGAGGGTTTCAGGTTTGTTTTGTGTGTGTGTGTGTGTGCATATGTATAAACAAAGTTTTTTCTCTCTCTTTAGCTTCTCTTGCTGTTCGTTAGTGTTTGGAGAGAATGGGAGGAGGTTATTCCTCAAAAGTAAAACCAGGTATTTTTCTTTATTAAAGGAGTTTTCTTAGATCCAGCATTCTGGACTAAATTGACATTTTATTGACTCAGAAAGGGCTGTTGTGGGGGCAGCCTTGCAGATGCATGCATTTGGGAAAGAACTGCATTACTCCCAAAGACTGCCATGGAACAGTAATAATGTGAATAGTTTATTTCTACATAGTAATTTTCAATTTCGGCCCTCTGATAAGTAAATGTTATACTTAGAATATTTATTTGCATTATATGTCAGTAATTCCTGAGTAGGCACACTCTTCTACATCGTACTTGTTGCTTGTAATTGTACAGGAAATATAAACACATTTTTAAAACTTTTTTTTTCGTACACAGTTCCAGTTACAGCAGCACCCATTTCCACTACTGTCACTGTACATACCACTGTATACACCTCCACTGCTGCCTTACAAGATTCAGAAGGCAAATCCTTCATTGATAAGTAAATACTTCACTTTTATTTCCTGACTTTAAGCTCCAAGTTCCCTGAAACTGCAAACCTCTCCTGCAAGGGGGGAGTTGGATGTAATGCAATTTATGTCTCAGTGTTTTACAAGTTTGCGTAGAGTTTTTCTAGTCTGGGCTCTAGATATTTAACTCATAGTGGTACTTACTGCAGATACGCACCTTTTAATCTCATGGGACTTGGCATAAATGAGATATAAGCTTTGCAGAATTTGAGAATGATTCTTTAACACTTCCTTAAAAACTGGTGATTCTGACACTGTTTTCTGTGCATCGGCAGCCGCGACATACTCTACTTAGCCTTAGCCTTTGTCTCTGGGATCCTGTCAACTGTTACAGTTTTCGCAGTCATCTACCTCCTGAGGAAAAGTAAGTGACACCGCAGAGGAAACGACAGCATCCTGATGATTCAGCCCTGGCAGCAGGGAAGTGGTTAACGTGTCATACTCTACATCTGAACATGGGTGGTGCTAGGTTTCCATGCTCTTCAGGCTGCCTCTTCAAGCAGGAGAGTTTTAAAGCAACTTCTGTAGCAGTGTCCTTTTAGAAACAGGCTCAGATTGTGTCCCCTTCTATAGTTCATTAAAGTTTTGATGAACAGGTCACTCCTGGCAGTAGCTATTAATCATCCCAAGAGCTCTTTCCACAGAAGAATTAACTTGAACACAGACAAGGGCTGTTTTATTTATTTATTTATTTATTTTATTTATTTATTTATGTTGGTTTCTAGCCCTGGCTGCAGTGTCAGCTGTGTTCGTGCCCATCTAGCCACTTGCAGCAGTTGGGCTGGGGCTTGGGCTACCAAACTGCTCACTTTTCAGTGAAGATCTGCAACAGATTTCAGGACTTGTTGCCTTGCTATGAGGAAGGAACTGTGGAGCTAACGGGCAGGGCATCACAGGTGATTCCTCTTTCTGTGCTGAAAACGACAACCAGAGAAACCTCAGTGCCCCTGCACCAGAGGAGGAAGAGAGAAATGAACTGTCCTGTGCCCAGGACAGACTAACTCACTGGGTGCTAATTATTCCTCAGTCCTGTAATTAAAACATCCTAACTTCTGAGAAAGAGCAGGGATTCTGCTGTTTTGCCTTTAAAATGATTGTCACAGGGAGTGTGGACTAAGAATTTGCTATCTTTTAAATAAGTAACTAGAGAAAGGTGATGAGAATAAGTTGCCCTTCCACCCAGCTGATGCCAATTCACAGCATTCCTTCCCCTCCCCTCCCTTCCCCACCTTACCAGCCACATTTGAGCTGTGCTCCCTGGGGTCACTCTGATGCCTGGCTCATGCGCCTCGTGCTGTTCTCTCCAAGCACGGGACAGGCAGCAGAAACTTTTATTCTCCTTTCCAGAGTGTAAGAGATCCCAGGAAAACTTACAAGAGCAAGTTCCCTCCCAGGTACCACGCGAGGAATCTGCTAAAAATGTCCAGGTAAAGGTCAAAACTATTATTCCTATTATTTTATGCAGACTTTAAGTTCTTGATAGAGTTGTAAATGCTAATTTTGGGAGAGAGAAGAGGTTTGCTCTTGCAGACTCAAGTATTAGAGGACTAAGACTAAGGAAAAGGGATTCATCTTGTGCATCCGAGGCTGTTTGTAGTAGTTCTGGGAGCCACTTAGGTGCCTAGGCAGGAGGAGGAAAGCTAACCCTTCTCTGTTATCGTGGGGCTTGAGTGCTGCACTCCACATGTATTCCAGGGACTCTGGGGTTCAACCAAAGCACTAATTAGGGAGCTTAGGAGAAAATCTTCTTAAGGGGCAAGCATTTCTGCAGTTCTCCTTCGTGATGTCAATTCTCTGGAAGCCCCAAATGCTGAGACCTAATCCAGGATCCCGAGCTGGGCTCACCACCCTGATCCAGCACCACACTTGGTGGCTTTCCCATGTGCAGGGGCAGGCTGTGACCGACCACAGACCGTAGCATTGAGGACAAATTAAAAAAAAAAAAAAGAAGAAATCTGTGCTGAAATGTAACGCTTGCACTTTCTCCAATACCTGTAACTTCTTTCGCATCCCCAGGATGAGGTTTCCTACGCCACTGTGGTCATCCAGCCCAGGCCGAAAGTGAGGCCTGTGTGATGATGAAACTTCTGGTGAAACGAAGACCTCGGCGCTTCCCGCACATCAAACACTGCCTCCAGCATTGCATCAAGGCCCGTAGAGCTCTACGCAATGACAATACTGACATCTGTAACGTCTGCTGATTTTATGGCTGTGAGGGGAAAATAATGTCTCCTGTTCCTGCCTCCTTGACAACAGCTGTAGACAAATTGCTTTTTGTACTGAGCTTCCTCACCTGTAGACATCTCAGTGGCTCCTTGTAGAGCTGTAAAGTTTCTAAAGTTTCTGTAGGGTTGTAAAGAAACTTGTGAAGTTTCCGTGTGTTTTGGCTGCTGCTTTGAATGGCCGAAGATAACTAAAAAATGGGAATGTTTCTCTGCATCTGTTCATGTCTGAGCCCTTATTTATTTGCTCAGTCACTGACCAGAGCATTTTTCTTGCCTTTTCCACTGCCAGCTGCTCTGATTAGCTAATAACCGGACTAAGGAGTGACAATGCAAATGCCTGCTTCCCCCTTGGTTCACTTCTGACATGCCCGCTCACCCTGACAGTCTAAAGCTATGGAAATAGAGGCAATAACAGCTCGGGTGCTGCTGCCCGGAGCATCCCTGCGGGGAGCGGGTCCCCGGGCTCGGGCAGCCTCCGTGCGGCGGGGCCGTGCCGCTGGGGGGCAGCAGGAGCCCGCGGCGGAGCTCGGGGCTCCCCGACCTGCAGGGATTTTTATTTTTTTTGTTTGCTTCCCCCTCTGCCAGCTGGGGTTCCCCGGGGATGCTCGCCTGCCTTCCTCGCAGCCTTCCTCCCGTGGGCTTCCCCCGCTCCCAGCCCTCTGGGCTTTCTCCTTCTCCATCTGCGGTGCCCGGGATGTTCCCTGGTTTTGCACTTTGTAAGAAATGCAGGAGCGAAGTTGGCCTTGCACTATTTGTAGCTTTCTGCTGCTCGTTTGGGGCCTCTCTTTCTGCTGAAAGCAATCGGTTCCATCTACCGATAAAGAGAGATTGTGTAGCAAAATTCTGATGTACTTATGTACTTCCTTCACTGGCTTGTTTATTAATAGAGTGAAACTGTGTAACAGGGCAGTTTTGGTCTGTGACAAGGATTACATCAGATATAAACCGAGATGTCTGATCTTAGCTAGAGGAACAGACACCAACGTTTTTCCTTTCAGCTTACTGAACCAAGTAACACAGAACAGTGCATTGCTTTTTTATTATTTTTTTTTTAAACCATTTTTAGCATTTAAAGATAGATCTTTGGAGGCAAGGCTATTTTTTTTAATCTATTTTCAGCCTGACCCATGTTCCCTAAAAGCAGGCTGTGCAAACTATGGTGTAATATTTACTGCAATTTCTGAGCTGTCCCAGGCAGGACTCGTACCAAAGCAGTGCAGGGATTTCGTGCAGGCTTTTTTTTTAGGTTGTCAGGGAGAAGAGCAGGTTGAGTTCACATTAAATCCATATAATATTTATTGTCCTTCATGAAAATGTGGCACGGTGACAGCAGCACAAGTTGACCAGACTTGAATTTATCATCTAGTTGTACAGAAGACAAAGGGGGTAAGAGTCGTCAGTGACAACGTGCCTGCATTGCGAGCTGCTGTTACCAACAACAAAAAACACATTTATCCTATTTTCAGGAGACCCAGCCAATCCTTGCAGGGAAAAAATGGACAAAATTTGTCTGAAGTCTTTTCTGTATTTTGAAATTATACAATAAATACATATATAGACATATTTACATACACCTTCAGATTCAGTTCAGAATAAGTCTTCAGATCTGTAACAGGCTGCAAAAAGCAACTGTTCAGAGCAACTGGTTTGCAAAGGAGATTTGCAACAAACTGCATTTATGTCAGGTGTTAAGAAAACAGTTTCTGGTGGTAGGGAGAACAGATCATGGGAATATGCTGTGCAGGAAAATCGCCAAAATGGATGCTTTTCAGTAACAAATTAAGAAAATGCAGACTTGATGGTATAGGAATAGTTGTTTCTATCCTTGGTAAGGGAGCTGGGGGAGGAGGGAATAACCTAAAGATATCATTAGTTTATTTTTTTTTTGTCCGCTACTTCTCCCTGGCATGCTCCCATCACTCAATAGCTTAAGTGTGCTCTTGCACCAGCTCCTGCCTGGTGCCCTGTGTCTGAGGTCCATTTTTCAGGTTTCTGGGATGAGCACTATCTTGATTTCCAAATAATGAAAGACTCCCATGACAGGATCTTCCCCCAAAGAAGAGTCACCAAAGGCAGTTCAGCTTCTGTCTTTTCAGCTGAGATGGTCAGCAGTGGGACCCACGGTGAGGATGGTTTCGTGATGCAGTCTTTCATCCACAGGTGGAGGTGTTGCACAAGGTGCTATAGCCTTATTGAACACATGCTGCTGGAACAAAACGTCGGGGGCAAGTGTGGTTGTGTGCAAGTAAAGGGCCTGTAACTGGACAAAAAGATTTAAAACTATAAATTAACAAGAATTGTGTTTACCAGCTGGCCATAAATTTGACCTAGGGAACTAGGAGGAAAAAATCTGCCTTGTTAACAGTGCTTTGGGCCACTGGTCTGCCAAATAATGCTCAAGCCAATAAGTAAAAACTAGAAGGTGCTTTTAAATGAAGATGCTTATCTGAAAGATCTGGGCTTGGTGTACAGCTACAGTCAAGCAGAATTTGCTGGGGTATAATAATGCAGAAGATTGTGGATGATCCTTTTAGTCTTAATGTCAAATGTACATCAGATAGAGTAGAAGGGGGTTGCCCTTATCATAAAACAGTTTGTGTAAGACTGTAGGTAAAATTCCCATGTTTTTTTTAAAGCATTTTATCAGTGGTCTGGTATACACTGATAAGCCAACATTCATTCTATATTTATGACTATTGAGGTGTTTGTTCTGTAAGGACTGGGTCTGGTGTTGTTGGGCTTTTTTTGCATAGGATATAGGTCCTTAAAATTAAAAGGTAAGTGGTTTTGAACTTTTTTATCCTGCAAGCGTAGACAATGGGGTTCATGGCAGAATTGGCATGGGACAGCAAGATTCCCAGGTAAATCCACTGCTTGGGGATATTACATTCAGGGTAAAAATAGAAGATGCAGTTTATAATGCACAGAGGAAACCAGGATACTGCAAACAGGAAGAGAACAAGTGCTAGAGATTTGGCTGTCTTGAACTCCTGTCCATAAAATGTTCCTGCCCCTCTCACGCTGTTTACACCTTGGCTTAGCTTCATCCTGATGATGTAAAAGATTTCAACATACAGAGCACACATGATGGTCAGAGGGACAAGGGTCCATGTCACAAACCCAAAATATACCATATAATCCATCCTCATCACAGAGACAAATTCGCATGTTCGAGAGTCAGTGTTCCTTTCTTTTTGCCTGTTCCATCCAAACATGGGGATTAATCCTGCCAGCAGGGAGAGAGACCAGCACAAACCCAGTGCCCACCAAATTCTTCTTTCTGTAGTGATTATTTTGTATCTGTTGAGGAAGAAAACCCAGCTCATGTTAAACAGAAGTGCTTAAAATAGTTAAGGATGGTTTCAAGAACTCGTGTTCAAATACTACAAGTTCATTATGACAAACAGCAGTACTGAGTTCCTTTTCTTTGGAGGGAAAACCTTATCTTGAGATAAGCTGTTGCTCTTCATTTGCAACAGTTACTTTGCAGCACTTGAACAAGACGTACTATGCTTAACTTCCCCTCTTTATAATTCTATCAGTTTTCAGGTATCTTATTTCTTGTTTCATTAAGATCTCAGGGTTCCTCTTGCCTGGTTATTTCCCTACACATTTATTTATTTTATATATATAGTATATAATATATATTTCCACTATTAGCAGTCCTATCTTTTCTCAACTTTCTTGGATGCCTCTTAGTCTCTGTATTTGGTTTATACTATTTGTAAGACCAAACTGCTTTTTCACTCTTGTAGGTCCTTTCCCCACAAAAATATGGCCTTTTTCATGCTTGAAATTATGATTTACATCTCTAGCTTACATGCTTTTTCCCTTCAAATATAGAAAGTGAAAGACTTCGTAAATCAGCCCTTCATAAGCCTTTGTTACTTCTTTTGTATATTCAGCCAACAGTACAAGAAACTGTATTTAGGAGACTATCCTCATAAACCCAAAGAAAGTTACAGTACTTTCAGCATCCTGCACAATTACAAAACACCCAAAGAAGTGAACTGTTTGACCATAGACTCAGCCTGTGGCTGAATTCTGACCGGCAACAGCACCAAGCTACCCGTGTTGCATGGACCCCCTTGGGGTCTGCCTGTGCTGCATTAACTGCTGAGCGTGGGTCCTGCCCCGGACAGCTCGCCTCAGGCAGGCTGGTAGCAGCTGCTTTCTCTATCCACAAGCATGAATCTACAATAAAAACATGTTTGGAAAGGGGCAGGGGCTGGGTGTGGGATGGAGCGGGTGAGAGGAGGTGCCTGGGATGAGGCAGCACTCACCTGATGGGCAGCTTCACGCGCAGGTACCTGTCGACCGCGATGGCCAGGAGGGAGAGGATGGATGCATTAGTGAAAATCACGATCAGGCAGCACATGAACAGGCAGGAGTAGAAGTCAATGCTGACCTTCAGGCTCACCACGATGGCCAGGGGGATGACGAGGACCCCCACGGCGATATCAGCCAGCGCCAGGGAGACGATGAAGTACATGGTGGTGTTCTGAAAGGCCGAGTTCAGTTTCACCACCCAGATGACCAGGATATTACCCAAAGCAGCGAGCAAAGCCACCAGGCACTCGGCCCCGATGTAAACGGCATCCGTGCTGCTCAGCACCTGGCTGATGTTGGTCGGCACGTCGCCGGAGCTGCGGAGGGCGGACATGGGCACCAGCGGCCTCCTGCAGGGTCTGCCCGCGGTGCCTACCGCTCGCTTCTTCCAGTGACGTTCCGGCGGGCAAACCCCCAGAATTTCACATCCTCAGCACTTGGGCAGCAACTCAGCTCTTTCCATTCCACGAGGCTGCAGATATCTCAGCATCCAGGAAAGATTTTCCCCTTCGGACGCGTCTCCTGATGCTCACAGTACCCCTTCGGCAGCCTGCTAGCTTTAAAGTACTTTGGAAAGCTACTTTGAAAAGGAAAAAAATGAAAAGTTCTCTCAAGACTGCTTGCCAGCAACCTGCAAACAAATAATTGAACTGCTTCCTCTTCCTAGCCACGGGTTTAGAAGTGGGAGAGCTGTAACCAGAATTGACCGTGCAAAGCTGCCACTTATCAGCTTAGATAATCTCTCTGTAGTCACTGTAGGAAATGAGGCTGTTTGGGGGACGCTAGAAGGGCATTAAGCTAAATTCCAATACTTCACTTAATTCGGGGTATATTAGATCAGTTAAGGCCCCAAGATGGCTGAGTTCCCTTACTCAGACTTTTCCCAGTGTGACAAGATCGTTGCTGTAATGCTGGTGACGTTTTTTTCAGTGGAAGTGCCAGCACGCTGGCCACCCTTGCCACATTCAGAGGGGCATGCTTTCCCTTGCTCTGCCCTGTCTTTAGAGCAACAGGTATGGAGAGGCCTCCTCGCAATGAAAGAGTGAAAGAAAGGCCAGGGTTAGTTTATGGAGTGCAGAGAAACGAAGGCAAGGTGTGGGATGTGACGGGAAGTGGGGGGAACGTGGGAAAGCAGTGATTGCAGACGTGGTGGGAGCTGCAGATCCCTCGAGACAGAGCCAAGGAGGAGCAAACACAGGCTGGGGGCAGCCTGAACCCCAGGATAACCCATTTTGGGCAAGTGGCAGTGAGTGCACTCCAAGAACAAGCCAGCAGCGGGTGGGTGATGAGGCGGTGTGGCACCGTGTTGGTGCAGCAGGGCCCCATATAAGAGTGGAAGATGGAGAAAACACGCTGTTTCCCAGACACAGCGTCCTCCCATCTCTGCCACCCAGCCTTCTGGCAGAACTGAGACTGGGGAAGTGAAATTAACCCTGGGAGAAGACAGAGACAGAAATAAACGACATTTCATTCTCTGCCCTGAAGAGGGTTGGCCAAATTCTGCTTCCCTGAAACCCATGTACAGACTTGGTGCCCCCCGACTGGGAGCCATTCTGGTGTAATTGCTGCTGGGGAAATGGTGAAGAAGAACCTGCCCGTGGGCAGCCCAGGTCTGCAAGCAAACTGGGAGGTGTTGGTTTTCTAAGAAAACCAGACATGGGGTAGCCCTGGGTGCAGGAGATGAATGCCAGCAGAGGTGTGTGTGAGGTCGCAGTTGGGATGTGTGCTAGGTTTTGCAAGCCGAGTGAGCTGCTTCTCTGAGAAGTCCCTGAGCAGGGGCAGGCAGCTGATACTGCAGTTTCGAACAGGTGTGGAAAAAGTCTGTGTCCTCCTGGCTGCTGGGGGTGTTTGGGCAAAGTTCCCCACTTCCTGCACTTGTGCATTTCCCCTTCTAACTTCAGCTGCTAATTTTCTTTCTTTGTCACCTACCCTTTGTGGCATTCGTTGTGGCTGGGTGCCTGTTGCGATGTTGATGTCAGAGCTATAGGGACCTTAACAAGGGCCACTCACCTCTGGTGCCTGCTATGAACAGCTGAGAAAAAAACAGCTCTG
This sequence comes from Aythya marila, assembly GCF_965140915.1. Lineage (NCBI taxonomy): Eukaryota > Metazoa > Chordata > Aves > Anseriformes > Anatidae > Aythya > Aythya marila. The sequence goes on from NC_139065.1 coordinate 1,572,946, forward strand.
CATGGGACCTTAAGGGAGCATCTTGTGTGACCAGGTCAAAGAAAGATATTTACCTTTCCATTTGCCTTCACTCGCCCCAAATCCAGACTTTCTATTTGCCCTCTCAGTGCCTTCTTTGTGGCAGAGGAATGGTCTAGATCAGCCAAGATCCCTTGGCCCTATTTTCTCTGATGCTCCACCTACGCGGCAGGCAATAGAGAATGAGCAAACTTTAGAGAAACGTAGAGACAGGAGCACACTAACTGCAGCAGGGTGTAGCTGTGCTTTGGTTAATTCACCCATCGAGCCCACGTGGGGAAGGAAGGTTCTGTTAGTGGTTAAAACAGACGAGCAAAATTATATGCAGAAGTAGCACCTGTGGTTTGTTAATATTGTGATGATGCCACTGTTTTACCTTGACCCTTCCAGAGGAGCACGCGTAAATGTGCGAAAGCCTCAGGAAGACAGAAAGAAAGCTGCTAGAAATTGAGATGCAAGACATGATATATGCTTCTTTATGAACAGTTTGCTCTGCTCATCCTGAAACGGTGAGTTTTGTACGCACATCAGACAGGGCAAAGTTCTGACTGAGGGACTTAATTCAGGGCGGATCAGAGAGGAGCTGGGTTTTGACCTAGCTGTGGGGAGTGAGTGGAAAAAAAAAAAAAAAAAAAAAAAAAGAGAGAGAGAGAGAGAGGAAAAAAAAAAAAAAAAAAACAGCCAAAAAACGACAGTTGACCACATCATTTTCTTCAGTGTGGACACAGTCTCAGATGTCTACGATGACATTAGACAGCCTGGATGTGATCTATATCATGGTGGAGGTTGTTATTGGGATATGTGCAGTTGTGGGCAATGCCTTGGTGATCTGGGCAGTGAAGCTGAACCCGGCTCTTCAGAAGACCACCTTCCTCTACATCATTTCCCTGGCACTCACTGACATTGCCGTGGGGATCCTTGTCATACCGCTGGCCATCACGGTGATCCTAGGAGTTGTCATGCACTTCTACTCCTGCTTGTTCATATGCTGCCTGTTGATGATCTTTCCCCACGCCTCGATCCTGTCTCTCCTGGCCATCACCATCGACAGGTACCTGCGAGTGAAGCTGCCTACCAGGTGAGCCTCAGCAAAGGTCCCATCTCAGCATCTTTTCCCTTATTTCTGTCCTCCTGTGTGTTTTCCTTCTCCCTTGCTTGCAGCATTGCAGGGCTTTCCTCAGCACCTTCGTTTCTCCAGAGCTACTTGTGCAAGTGCAGATGTGCCCAGAGTGCAGGCAATGGAACACCAGCGGTCTGGGCACTCCTGGGAATTTGGCAGTGCCTGAAAATAAATCTTCAGCTATGGGGAGTTAGGAAAAGGTTTCTGAGAAATGTATATGTGCCTGAGATCTGGCTGAGGTGGTGGGTTTTAGGCTTTGCCCTGGGAGGCAGCCATGCAGCTCTGCTGAGATGAGTGAAAATGAAGTGGTGTAGTTGAGGAAGGGGCTTGGGGTTCTCATTTACAAAGGATCGCTGGTCGTGTGGATGTTCCTCTGTAGTTTCAAAATGCATTTTGAATATCAGAAGCTGCTAAGGACCGGCTGCACAGCACTGTGCTTAACCCTAATTAGGCCAACCAGAAAGGAGTGCTTAAAAGCACAAACTCATGAATGTTGTAGTTCCTTTTTTTCTGAAGAATCCCATATAACTCCTGCTTCCTACTCACCCAGGTACAAGGCAACCATCACAAAGAAAAGAGTCCGTGTGATTCTGGGACTCTGCTGGCTTGTGTCTGTGCTGGTGGGGCTGGTTCCCCTGCTGGGGTGGAACCAGCACACGGATGGCTCCAGCTACATCGAGTGCCACTTTCTGGCTGTGATGAGAAAGGATTACGTGGTGTACTTCAGCTTCTTCACCTGGATCCTCCTCCCCTTGTTTATCATGTGTACCCTCTACGCCAAGATTTTCTATTTCATGCGGACAAAATTACGCCAAAACTCAGCAAGGCTTCCAGATGGAGGAACAGTTTATCCGAAGGCATACAAAACAGCCAAATACATGGCCCTCCTTCTCTTCCTCTTCGCAGTGTGTTGGCTGCCTCTGGGCATCTTGAACTGCATTTTGTACTTCTGCCCCTCCTGCACCATCCCACGGAGCCTGGTGTACCTGAGCATCCTGCTGTCTCACGCCAACTCCGCCATGAACCCCGCTGTCTATGCCTTCAAGATAAAGAAGTTCAAAGAAACATGCACTTTCATTCTGAGGACTTGCTTCCTGTTCCAGAAGTCAGAGTTGGTCATTTCTAGCACGGAGCACACGACAGAGCAAACGGGAGTGAGCGTGATCTGAGCAAGTGCTGCGCCGGGGCTGCGTCCGGGCTGCGTGCGACCGAAACGGCCGGGGAGCAGCAAGCAAGGGGATGTGGCACAGGCACCGGGGCGTATTTATCAGCTTCTGCCTTCTGGAACTGTAATTGTGCTTGCATTTTGCTGTTAAGCTAACTGAGCAGTGAGGTGATTAGTTCAGAATCCTAATTAATAATAAAATAAAAATAAAAATAAATTTAAAAAAAAAAAAAAAACAACCTTTGCATTTCTGAAGCAAAAGGGTTTTGAAGTTTGGAAAAGAGTGGTAGCTCAACAGGTGTGGATGAACAATTGATCCTGTTCATGTTTATAGATGCTTTGCTCTGTTAATAAAAAGCATGGTGCCAGGTGAGTGGTTTCTGGGGGATCCTGCGAACCCTGCCAGGCGATGCCCAAGGCTCCCGGGCCTGAGCACGATGCTCCTGCCTTCCCGGGGCTCCCTGCGCTGCATGGCAGCAGTTCTGGGGCTGGGGGGGCTGCCTGCTGGGGCTGGGGTCCCTCCATCTCTGGGGTAAGACGTGTCCTGGGGCAGGAGACACCTCTGGGGACCTTCAGGCTGACCCTGAGATACAGCACAAGGCACTGACAGCCCCCAAACAGACACAATCAGCTACAGCCGGGGAGAGCAGGAACTGCTGATCCTGAACGGTCCCCAAAATACCCAAATCCACCCTTTTGTCTGCTGTAACCCTGTGTCAAGCTCCTGCAGCGTGCCGTGGTTGAATCCAGCAGGTTGGCAGGAGAGCTGACGTTAACCTTTTGCACTAATTTTGCCCCTGTTAACAGTTCTTCCTTTAAAAGTATTTGCTTCGTCTTTTGAGATCTATTTATGGAAAGTGTCTTTCAAACTGGTGAAGCTACAAAGAAATGCTCTGGCATGATGCCACAGAGCAAATGTCCCTGGAAATGCCGGGGTAGTGTAGGACGTAACAAGAAGCCAGCTCCTGGCTGCCAGATTTCTGGTTGCACAAAAAGCAGAACAACAAAATGAGGACCCAGCCTCAGGTAGGGGCTCAGCAGGGGTTGCACAGCCTGAAAATACCACGACCCAGCTCCACGGGGCAGCAGCCCCCACTTGTGGAAAGCTGAGCAGGAAGGAAAATGAGCAGCCTTTACGAAGTTTTGCTTAGAGCAGCCTGTAAATGTTAACAGCAGTAGAGCTTTTTACACCTTTTTCTTAGAAGGCATTTGCTTTCCAAAGGGAACACCATCCCTGCCTAAAACCAGGTAACCCTGTTCGTCCCAGCAGCATGCAGGCTGTTGTCTGTCCTTCTGTCTGTCCTTCCAGCAGCTGAGGACTGGAGACGTTTTGAAGAAAACGCCTGTAAACCAGTGCCCGTGCTGTCTGTGTGGCTGCGTCTGGCTGCACACCCAGCCCGTGAGACACACGGAGCCCACATTTCCCAGGCCGTAGGCAGGGTGAGAAAAGCTTCATCATCTCAGGACCCTCAGGCCGGGCTGCACAAGAGGCTTCTGCAGGCGTTACTGTGAGATTAGTGAGCTGTCACGTTCCCTACAGGTACATAACTAACCTGGGCTTTCCTTGCCCTCAGAACTTTCTCCTTTTCCCTGTGACTTGTTTGTTCATAGCAGGGGCTGTGAGGGGATAGGGCAGCGTGCTGGGCACGGCAGCAAACTGAGGCTTTGCAGGGCTGTGCAGCTGTTTGAGGTGCACGCTGGGGAGCTGTGGGATGCTTTGTGCAGCGGGGAGATCGGCAGCGCCGCTGCCTGTTCAGTGATCATGCTGAATAACTGTGTCAAATTCCGAGCCCAAAAGCAAAAGGCCAGGAGTGTTCTGTGCCGCGCAGTCCCACGGCAGGAGGCAGAGCACAGATCTGCTCCTTCCCCCCCAGCACATCCCCCAGGGAGGCACAGCCGGGGGACCTTCGGTCAGCGGAGTGAGGCGAGAGCACGCGTGGTGAGCACCAGCCCCTGCGCTTCTAAGGGAACATAAACAAATCCAGAGGGAAAAATCCCTTTGGGATTTCCCATCCCAACTAATTCGGCCAAGGACGATGCCGTCAAATGCAGCTGAACTGCACCTGCCCCAACCGGGGCCAGACTGGGGCGTTTCCGCCCCGCGCACCCCCTGTTCCCACCGCGTCTCTGCCAGGGAGGCACAAGGCGTGCTTATTTTCTTCAGATGCTTCCTCCACCAGGCAGCATCTGTTTCCTGTCCTAAACACAAAGCAACCAGGTTGCCAGGCTGTTGCAACTCCTCTGTCACTAAGGGAGGACGAGCCCCTACCGTGGCCCCGCGCGAGCACCGAGCGCCCTGCCCAGCCCCGGGTGCTGCGGCCCCGCAGGCTCTCGGCTCCTCTCCCGCTGCCCCCCTGCAGCCCCCGCACCAGGAAACGCGGGGCTGGAGGTTTGTACAGCTTGCAAAGTGATTAAACACTCCCCAAACAGAGGAGCCAAATGGGGCTGGCTCCAGTGCTGGGTTGGGGACTGCTGTGGCGTGGAAGCCACCTCTTCATCTCCATCTCACCATTTCCTTGCACGTGTCCGACCCCGGCCACCGACCCGCAGGCTCCCTCATTCACTTCTGCCCCAAATTGTGCTCCCGTGAGCACGAGCTGTGCTGCTGCCGAGGGGCTGGGCCGTGCGAAGGACGGCAGCTCACTGCTGCTGGCTTGGAGAAGCGCACGGCTGAGCTCCGGCAGCAAAGCTCTGTACAGCAGGGCTGACAGCCCTCTGCTGATGTCTAGACTGTGTGTACATATAAATATATACTGCCGTGGGGTATAATCCTTCTGCTGATGTGCTTGGAGTATTTGGACCCCTTTGCTGCCAAACACGGCATATTGTGTTTCATAAAAATAGTTGTGATTTGAAGCAGGCCTTTTTGCATGCGATGATGAAGCTGGCGGCAGGAGGAGCTGTGCGTAAGAAATGTTTGGCCTGGCTGCACAGAGGTACAGGATTCATTCATTGCCCCCTCTTTGTTTCCCCAGCACCTTGTAGTCCCAATCCAGCCGGCCTTGCGGTGCAGGGTGCGGGTGCAGGATGCAGGGCGCAGGCTGAGCTCCCGCAGAGTTGGGGCGAGGAACTCAGCCGGGGATTTGCTGCCGCTCCAAATCACCCGCCTGTAAGCGGGCTGCAGCTGGAATAAGTTTGTGAGCCAGCAATTTAAGGCTTTGTTCGAGATTAGGATTCAAAGGTGTATTTTTAGATCCTGCTATTTAGCTGGCTCCCTGGTGCCTGCAGCGCTCCGAGAGCTGCACAGCGCACACGCTGGTGCCAGGGTGGGCACCGGGGAGCGATCCAGCGTGGCACAGTCCAGGGGTGTCGTACTTCAGTGGGGTTAAATGCTTCGGGTCCTGGTCCCCGAGAGCTTGATGGATTTGCCATTTAAAGGCTGTAGTCAGCTTGCTGTTTCTTGGATGGCTCCAGCGAAAGGCTTCCAGCTATTCCCCCAGGATCCTCCTACATCCTGGTGAGATAAGGATCAGGAAGGGAATGGTCTATCTGCAATCTCAGCAGGGCTCTGAGCACAGATTCTCTTTTCACATTGGGGGTGGAGGAGAGAACAGATTTTATAGAAAAAAATACATATATTTCTAAGTGATACACGTGCAAAAAAAATATATATCCTGTAACAATGATCTTATCGTGTGACTCAACAGCAGCAACAGTCCGCCTTTGTTCTGGCAGGGATGTAGAACACTTGCAGGGACAGAAAGCAGCCTCCTGGCAGGCAGCACTGCCCGGGCACCCTGTGCTGGGCTCGCTCCTGCCCAGTGCCCAGTGCCTGAGCTCACGTGTGGAGTCATTGCCCTGTGTGTGCCTGGGCCTCGGGACATGAGGGACGCCCAGTGTTACCTGCCTGCCTCTCGCACCCTTCTGCCTCACAGGAGGGGTGCAGCCGTCCCTCTCCGTCCCTCTGCCAGGGGACACGTGCCCCCTGGTCCCCAAAGACATGTCTGGCACTGGACACCCAGAGAGTGGTACCTGCTCCTCATCAGCCGGGGCTGCCGGCTGCAGACCTCAGCTCTGAAATGGGAAAGGTCCACGGTTTCCTGGCATTACCCCGGCTGTCAGCGTGCTGTCCCCAGCATGTGTGACACTTGGGCTGGGCATGCAGGGGGGACTCCTGATACCAGCCCAGCCCCGAGCCCTGTGTCAGGGCCCAGCAGGGGTTTGGCTATGGCACGGCGACCTCTCACCCATGGCCACGCTCTGTGCGCACGCAGTGGGGACGTGGCCGCGTCCCTGAGCACAGCACCCACCCCTGGGCTGGGAAAGGTGGGGGGATTTTTTTCTGGGACTCTGAAATTTAACATTTACCTGGAAAGAAAAAAAAAAAAAAAAAAAAAAAAGAAGAAGAAAAAAAGAAAAAAAATAAAGAAAAGATGATAAATTGAGACCCAGAGACTGGAGACGGATGCCCCTCCTGGCTGTTCCTTGCCTTTAAAGGAAGTGAAAGCAAAGCAGAGAGAGGATGTGCATGTGAAGCAGGGTCACATCTGGTTTAACAGAGAGTGATTGTGGCTGGGTGAATAATGAGCTGAAACGAGATTCCAGAGCCTGGCATTAGTGCCTGAGGACAAGTCACATCACTGCTCCGTGCCTCAGTTTCCCTGTCCTTGAGAAGAGGATGGGGATCAGACCTTGCTGGGGCTCTGTGGGCTGCAGGGAGCTGGACAGGAGCAGCGACGTCTTGCTCCTCAGGCACTGCCGAAAATTCCCCCTGGGGCCTCGTTCCACCTGCCCCCTGGGTACAGAGCAGTTATGGTGGAGAAACGCAGTCGATATCTCTCACAGATGGGAAAAGCTGGGGGAAATGCTTCCCCCGGTCTGTGCACAGCCTTACTGAAAGAAAATTCATTACTCCTAGAATCCAGATTTTGTTCCAAAAATGGTTTCAACCACTATCAAAAGAAAATTGTCAGTAGAGAATCAGATCTGGAAAACTCCTCACTGCAGACTGCTTTTTATGGAAAATACATGGGGTTTCTCTCTCTCTCTCTCTCTCTCTTTTTTTTTTTTTTTTTTTTTTTTTTTTAATAAATGCACTCTGTAGGAAATAGGTGCCAAAGAACAGCCAGAAAAGAGAATCAGAATTTGTCCATACTCATCTGAGGATGTTTGGCGTGGTGACAGCCTGTTTATTTTGCAGAACAAACACAACCGAGGCGGCTTCTTCTGCTCTTTCAAGCTGTTTTGCAATCCTCAGGAAATAAATACAACTTTTTGAAATATTTCGTTCCCAGAGGTGATTTCTCCGACTTGTTGCGCAGCGATGCACAGACTTCACCCATCGAGCAATAACAGTTTCGAGCAGTCGTCTCCTTTATACCATTAGAGGAAATTACTCTCAATTTCTCTGTAAAAGTGTCACTGTTATCATACACCTGACAGGTGGCAGCAAACACGCGATGCTGCCCGGGCTCAGCAGTCCCCGCGCCGTGCCGCACGCGTCCTCGCCAGACAGAACTTTCCGTTCGCTCTCTTCGTTAGAGATTGTTTTAAAATCCCATTAAAATAACGTAAAATAAATCACGGAGAGATGAAAGGGAGGTTCGAGCCGGCAGAAGACTCTTTAAAGAAGCACTATTTATACAAATCGCCCAGCTGACATGATAGGAACTGTTTTGACATTTTATAAACCGTTCTGCTGATAATTTTGCATCTAAGCCTGGCAAGACTGCAGGAAACAGAATGGGGGGGAAACACCGGGGCCAGGAGCCAAGGGCCTGAGCTCTGTCCCCAGCTCTTACTTCTGACCCCCAGGGAATTATTTTGCTGTGGCTGGCATCTGAGAGCATGCAGGAAGATGAAATTCAGCGGCTTCTCCTTACGGCTCAGCTCAGCAAGGGCTGAATGGACCCTGCCCGAAACGTGCGGCTCGAACACCAACCACAGTCAATAAATGCGCTGGTTATGGGGTCACCAAATGGTTCTTGGTTTTGACTGCATCTCAGCCTGAGTATTAAGGTGCACATCGAGACTGCAACCGCACTGTAAAAAGCCCTCCAGAAACAAGCTGTATGCATGGATTAAGCAGGGATTTACTGGCATTTGCTCGCTTTTGAACAGTACATGCTTGCCTCTCGTCTCCCAGAGCAAAAATCCAAAACTTAGACAAATTATTGAAGATACAGGCTCTTCGATCCAGCAAAGAAACTGAAGGCACGGCCATTTCTTGTCATTTAAAACCCCATTAACACTTTCCGAAGAGCAGCGCTGGCTCCATTGCCCTGGCTGCCGTTCAAGCCAGACAATTATTTTCAGCCTCTCCAAACTCTGCGTGTACTTGACCGGATTTCACCTTCCCATCCGGCCCCCGCCCGCAGCTGCCTCCCTCCCGGGCTCTGGGTTTGGTCTGGCCCCGCAGGGTGCCTGTGCCAGCGCTCCTCCTGCAGCTGCTGGGTGCTGCGGGTGCATGCAGGGCCCATAGCAGAGGGGAGCAGCCTGTGCCCGCTGCCGGGTGCCGGTGGGTCCGGCAGGTGACAGCACCGTGTCCCCAGCCCCCCTCTGCCCTGCCTCAGGTGCGTTGTAAACCACGCGGTGAGGAGACCGAGGAGGAACAGGCGGCCCCACAGCGATGGCGCCCAAGGACTCGCCTGCCTCCTCCAGCAGGTATCTGCTCTGCTTTTGCTTCCTACTCCAGCCTGTCTCCCACAGTTGCTTCCTCATTTTTTCCTTTCGTCTCCACCTCCGTCCTTTCTCCCCAGCTCCTGTTCGTGCTGCTGATGCTCGGCTCCCCCCTGCCCCCAGGGAGATGCTCGCTCTGACACCTTCTCAAGGGCTTTTGCCCCAGCGAGCAGACCCGCACCAGGCCGCTCTGTTTCTGCCTCCCCTCTGCCCTCATCCACTTTCCCAGTTTGTACAAAGACATTTTGCTGTTCCTGGTGGCTGCAGTCACAGCTTCCAGCCTGCCCAGCTGCTGCAGCCGCCCGCTCCACCTGGTGATCAGTGCACATGGGCAAAGTTTGTTGGCCACAGCACCAAAATACCCAGCCTGGCTTAAGCCAAAGCAGCTTTTTTTTTATTATTATTTTCTTGGGTTTGGGACTGGATGAAAAATCTGCAAAATTCTGTTTTGCTGGTGAGCTTGGCCCAGCGATTTTCTGCACATCTCTTGCTGTGTTTCCGCTGAGCACGCAGCGAGTCGCGGCCCCGCGCTGCAGCAGACCCGAGCGCAGCGGCAGCAGCACGAGAGGTGCAGAGCTCGGCTCCCCCTCGGCCGCCCCCGGCCGTGCCACATCCTGCCCTCCCCTTCCCCAGGACTGGCTTCTCACCTGCCCTAGTGCACAGGGTGAGTGCTCCGGGACAGCGAATACCTTTGTGAGGTTTATTTATGAAGCATGACTCGGTCACAGGCTGGCACTGAGGGACTCATTCAGCAGCAGCAGCAGCACAACTACTCACGGGTGGCGGGGAGGGGGGAGTTCATGTTTTCCTTGTATAGCTTGTAAGTGCTTTTTTCCTGCCTTAAGTTCTCTAATCGAGCCAAAGTTTTATTTATAGTACGGCCATTTATGCCTGGTGAGCCCAGAGCAGCCCCGGTGGCTTGGAAGGATCGGCTCTGGACACCCATGGGTGCAGCAAGCAGCGGCACCTGGTCCTGCAGCCACAGCAGGCCTGTCGCAGGTGGAAGCAGTGACCCCCTGCTGCTTTCGGACAGATTTTGGAGCCAATTGCTGCGTGACACAGGCACAGTGGCCCTGGTCCTGGGGTGGCCATGAGGCTGGGCTGCCCAGGACCCCCGGGACCCCCACCACAAGGGGGTCTGCTCGGGGACCGAGGCCTTCATGACGTGCCGAGGTGCGGCTCGCAGCAGGAAGGGGCTGTCGACTCACCGCAGCGAGTGAAGGACAGACACAAACAGAGGTGCCTGGGAGGAAGGAAAGGCTGCCGGCGTGCATTTGACCAGGGGAGCTGCCAAAACCAACGCCTTTCCCGGGGGCTGCTCCTGCGTGGGCACAAAGCCCCCGGCGCCTCGGTGGCTCCCGGCACCTCGGCGGCCGGGCGGCGGGGCTGGATGCAGCCCGGAGCTGGGCAGCGGCCAGCGGCCGCGGGGGGCTCTGCAGGAAGGAAGCACTGTTTGTATCTCTTTATTTTTAATTCATTTGTATTTGGATCCAGCCCTTTCCATGATGTATGGCAGCAGTCGAGGCCTCTTTTGTTCTGCGATTAACTCGGAGAGGCTGCTTGGGAAAAAAACAGGATTCATTTTTCCTTACTGCCTACTCGCAGCGAAATGCGCACAGATCTCTCAATAAAGTGGAAAACTCGGCTTTCCTGATCACTCATTGCCACAATTGCTGCCCTGATTTTTAGGGAAATAAATAGTTTTTAAACACTAGCCTGAGCACACAGGCTCTGAGTCTCAGAACATCAGGAGTTGACTTCTAAGTTGGGCTGGCACTGGAGAAATTGCGATGTGCTTATTCTACAGTGAAAGGGAACTTAAACTGAGCGTGCTGCTGGCTAAATAATAATGAAACATTTGTTACTGGGCTGACAATGAGATTCAGGGCCTGTTTTGCGCAGCTTTACAGCACCTCAGAGCCCAGTAAGGAGCCGCAAGGTAGTGGGACGGCTGCGTTATGCGAGATTTGGTGGTGCAACCATCACATTTCTCGCTGAAGAAGAAAGATGGGACGTGTGCGCCTGGAAGCACGGTGAGATAAAGCAGCAGTGTTTCCATCTCCTCATCCCCTCGCAGTTTCCGCTGCACTTCGAAGGCACGGGGCGGGGGTGGGAGGGAGCTGCTGAGCTCAGCTTTGTTCACTTTTGAGGCAGGAAATGCAAATGGTGCTCGCTGGGCTTTCTGCGCCACCGGAGGGAGGGGGCCGGCAGCGCAGCCGCCCCTGTGCCCCGGACCTGGGAGGCACTGCCACCCCAGCCCCTCCGTGAAGCTGCTTGCTGCGCCCTGGCCAGTGTTTGGTTTCCTTATCTCGTGGAAGTTTAATTTGCAGAGGAAATCCTGCGGCTGGCATCGGCGCAGCCTCGTGCCGCGCTCACAGCCGTGCAGGCAGGAAGGGTCTCCAGGGCACCGCGTTACCAGCGCTCGCTGAGGCTCCACGCAGATAACACGGGCGAGGGTAAATCACAGCCTTTCAGGTTACTTGGCTACCCAAGGCAAACACTTTAATCGGCTCTCAAAATAGAATGGCTCTGACAAATGGGCTGTTTATTGCCACCCTGAGCGCTCTGTGGGAGCGGGGGGGCTGCAGGTGCCATCCGGTGGCTCCGGTGAGGCACCCGCAGAGCCCAGCACCCGCACCCAGCCTGGTGGTGTGGTGGGGACGGAGGGGGTCAGTTGGATTTTGTGTTTTAAAGGTGGAGAAACCACGGCTCACACAAGCAGCCACCCCAAGAGGTGCTTACCCTCATTGTCAAAGGGTTGCATCTTGCTTTTGGCTCTTGGGGCCGCTGGAAGACCGCTGGCCAGTGCCTTCTGTGTTTTCTCACCCTGTGTGAGGTGTGGACCAGAGCTGCCATGGCCAGGGCTGGGCTTGAGTGGCCTGTGCAGAGCCACAGCCAGCTCCCTGTTCCTCTGACCTCAAAGCAAATAGCATAGAAATAGGAAGAGATGAGTCTGAGGGAGCGGCACTCACGTTGCTCCAGGGTCACAAAGTTGCTGCTGGCACCACTCACCCGCTCGCAGTCCAAGGAAAACATCCCTCCCAGCCCGCCTGGCAGAGCGGGGCTCCTCCAGCACAGCTCATCCCATCCTGGCCCCATCCATCCCCCTCTCCCTGCCTCGGGCTCACCAGTGCCGGCAGCTCCTGTCCCCATCACCGCAGCAGGGGACATGGGGACAGGAGCACAGGCTGTGCCACGGTGCTGGGGGCAGAACTGGCTGGGGTGTGGAGGAGAGGCAGCTCCCAGCCAGGGGCTCCAGACCCCAAACCCATTGCCCCTTATAACTGCTACTGCACAGTGGGGAAGCATCACAGCATCAGCAGGGCGATGGCAGGCGACAGGGAGGCTCGTGCTGCGGGGACTTAGAGGTCACAGCACCAAGTCAGAGAGCAGACGTGGTGACACTGGAAGAACCACACGGAGGACATTTCTTAGCAATTGAAATAGCGATATTAGTCATTCTGTTTCTGCATCGAGCTTCAATGGAAAAAAACAGCATGCGAGCCAGGACACCTGCTAGTTGTGAAGGCTCCTGGTAAAGCAGCAGAAAGCGACCAAGCGCCAGCACAGCCGGCGTCCCAGAGCTGCTGCTTGCTGACCTGGGTCCCAGTAGTGACACTGGTGTGCCTGGAAGCTCCCAGTGGGGGTGACAGAGGGACACGTCCCCACTTCCCACCCTTATGGCAGCCGGGTGGGATCTGGAGCAGGGGCAGTGTGCAGGGCCGGTGATGGAGCCGGGGCCGGGAGCCCTGCCTGTGCCTGCTGGTGGCAGCGGCTGTCAGCGAGAAGCAGCCCGCCTGGAACACAGCCCTGCACCACAAACAGAGCACAGGCAGCGGAACAGCTGATGGGACAGGCTGATATCTCTGTGGTTTCTGTAACTTTAGAAATCCAGGTGGAGTTTTCTGGTTTTATGGGAGCGCTGAGAACTGGCCCCAGTTACCCCATGAACTTGGCAAATATTACAGCACCTTCAGACGTGGGCATGTCCAATGGGACAGCAGCTCCTGGGAGACTTCCTGGCTGTTTTGAATAAATGTGAGATTTATGAGAAGATAAATACCCTCATCCATGGCAGGCTTGTTCCTTGAGAAAACTGCCTCGGGACTGCGGTTTCGTTCCCGTCCTCCCCACGATGCAGGCACAGCGCCGGTGACTCGCCGCACGCTGGTGCTGCCTGTGGCTCGCTCTGATGTCCAGCCACCCACTGCAGAGTGTGGTGGGAAGCAGGAGACCAGGGGGGCCAAAACCCCAGTGTTTGCCCCAGCTGCTCACACGTAGGGTCCTTGCATTCCTGCCATCTGCAACCGAAGGCGAGGGCTGGCTCCAGCCGGCAGCTCTTCGGGGCTGTGGCTCTGAGGCAGAAAGAAAACATCCCTGTGGTCTGTGGGTGAGGCACGAGGGGAGGGAGCTGAATTTTAGCCCACGAGACCTTAAACTCCCCCCCCATCGGTCCTACACTGGTACTGTCACTATGTCCACATGCAAGAGTTTGTCATAACCAAGTGGGCACACCCTTGGAAAGCAAGAGGCATCAGTGATGGGTACAAAGAGGGAAACAAAGCACGGCGCAGGAGACCGAGCTGGCTGCATTTGCTTTGAAGGTTTGTGAGTTGAAGGGAAAGCTCTTGAAGCTTTTGCACGTGGATGCAGGCAGAGGAGCCCAAGTTGCTCATTATTGCCAAACCAAGCAGGCAAGCACCCGAAAAGCTGCTGACCCCTTTCTGTCCGAGGAAGCTGGAGCAGCCCCGTGCGCTGCAGGCACCAGCGGCACCGAGCGGCACCGGCAGCTTCTGCCGCCACGAGGCGCAGCCTGGCCTCCTTCTCCGTGCTCCCCATCTGCTGTGTTTCTCACATCATATGCAACTGTTTTATCTTTGCTCATTTCTATTGCTAAACACTGGCTGGGAGACGAGCTATTTTCAAATGCATCTGCTGTTATTTATACAAACACTTTCCTTTCAAAGGGCAAGCAGAGGGAAGTGCTGTGAGCCAAAGCACCCCCAAATGTTTCTGGGATGTAATTGGGCTTCTCTTCTGCTGGCGATGCAGACGCGCGTGCTGCTTGCTACTGACAGACCCGGCAGCTGAACTTTTGGTTATTTTGCCTCTTTCCACGCTGTTTAGGCAGGATGGGCAGCTCATCCCGCAGCGCAGCGCAGCGGTGCCCGGGCACGGGGGTGACCCCTCGGCACGGTGCCCAGCTCTTGCCAGCCACCAGAGCTGCCCCGCAGGGGCTCTGTGGGAGGGGAAACCCCCAGGGATGGAGAACCTCGCGCCAGACGTCCAGTCCTTGCTCAGGCAAAATTTCCAGTCAACTGAGTCATAAGTGCGGGGGAAATTACTCAGTAATCTGGTGAGGAGGCAACAGCTGATTTCAGTGAGGAGCCGTGTTTTCGCTGCTGGTTTGGTGGTGGCTGCGATGTGCTGCTCCTGTCCAAAAGGACCCCGGAGTCTTCCCTGTGGGGTGAAACATTTATTTCCTTGCCTGTATAGGCTGTGAGGAGGCACAGGTGCTCCGTGCTGCCTCTTATTCAATGTTTGCCGTACTGTTAATGAAAAGTAATGGCCTTTCTGTAGGAAAACACCTACTCTTTCCTGAGCGAGGAGTATAAAGCTGGCATTATTAGCCTACGTTCAGGAAACAATCAGAAAATGGAGAATGCTATCATAAGACTAAGTGTTACCGTGATTGTAATAACAACAGAAGGGGCTGAGAAGCAGCCTCTCCTGCAGCAGCCATCCCACAACAAGCTCCTGCTGACACCGATGGCAGGAGCACTGGGACATTGCTGGGGCATGCCAGAGGGGCTCTGAGGCCCTGAGATGTCCTAGGACAGCACAGCAGCACTAATTGGGAACACACCACTCTTACCAGGCACAGGTGAGCTTGTTATTAGCTCACTGATGCCCTTATAAACCCTGCCCTGAGCCCTGGGTCTGCTCTGGCTGCTGGGGGTGCTGCTGGCCTGGGGGCTCTGGGACAGCTGGAAGGGGTGAGGGCTGCCCAAGGGCTGTCTGAAGGCATTGGGGTTCCTGCACCTCTGACCCCTGAGTGCTGGCATCCCCTGGCACTGATCCTAGAAGGGACCAGCTCTCAGCTGGGAGGAATCAATGATTGGTAAGGAGGAAATAATCTCCTACATCTCTAGGGGGTTCCTGCAGCTTGCAGGCAGGTGGTTGGGTTGCTGCTTCTAGTGGCTTGCCTAAAGTTGCCCCCAGGCTATGCTGCAGTCATTATGCAATGCTGTTGGAGCAAAGAAGGTACTGAAAACCCATGAAGGAAGCATGGAAGAAAGTACTTGTTGAATTAGGCTTTCCTATCATTTCAGGATATGCAATACTTAATCCCAGTGCACTGCGTGGGGGTGCCAATGCACCTGCAAAGTCATAGGAGAGTCCCTGGCTTTGTCTAGTACTTAAAACCTCAAAACTTAACTTTTTACTTTTTGTTATTCTTCCTTTCCCCTCTCTGTGCTGCCTGATTCATTTTTCACTTTTACAAAATGGTGGTAGAAAAATGGCAACTGCCCCGGGAGCAGGCAGCAGCTGTTGTGCAGGATGAGCCCTGGTACCTGGGTGGCACGTGGAGGCCCCACCTCGTTGTGTGGGGTGAGCGGGTGCTTGGAGCTCAAGGACTGTACAGGAAGAAGCAGGGGTGATAGCGGGGTAATAGCAGAAAACATGTGGTTGCAGCTGTATTCGAGCAGCGAGCGCAGTTTCAGCTGCAGGAGCGATGCTTGCTCGCTTTGAACTCTGCTGTCTCAGCCTCTGTGCTCGAGGTGTTTCCTCTCCTGGCCTCTCCTGCGAGGTCACTGAGAGCTTCAGTCTCCTCACCTGGCTCCTTGCGATGCAAATCCTGCGGGTCGGATCAGGCCACTCTCAAATTGTGCATGGGATCGGTGAGGTCAGGCCTCTGGCTGACAGACAAAGGTACGAGGAACACAAACCGTGGATTTTGGCATGGACACCGGCCCAAAGTGCCACGCACTTGTCAGAGTTTGTGGTGTCTCCTACAAATGCACGTGTTACACTCTCACCTTTGTGTGACTGCATCCTGGAGCACGCTGTGAACCCTGCCTGGGGTAAGCATCCTTCCCTTTCACGGGGGAGGGAAATGTTTTTGTTGTTTTCCCTTTCAGTGGCCAGCACAAGGAAGAGGCAGGGCTGGCTTTCTGCTTGGCAGCTTGGCGAGGCCACTTGGGTGTTTCCCCTTTGCTGATACCCATGTTTACAGCTGGGCTGGGGGGAGGAATGAAACTTTAATAACTGCAGAAGAGTTCCCTGATAAAGCAGTTGCAGGCATTATCTCTTCAAGTTTGTGAAAGTGCCTGCCATTAGAAAGCAAGGAAGGGGTACACAGGCTGAGGTCTTATATTCAGCTCCTGTTTTAGCTCTCTCCAAGCCACTTCCTTGCTAGCAGCCTTCTTGCCTAGTAAATGCTAGGCTTCTATGATTTTGGACAAGTAAATTCTTGCTTGTAGAAAGCAAATAGTAAAATCAGCCCATTATGTTGTCATTAGACAGAAAACTGAGAAATGCTGTGTATGGTAATAAGCAGCTCCCTGCTGTACCTGAGCAGCAGGAAGTGTGATCTGTGCTTCCTTCCCCAGCGAGTTTCACAGCCTCCTATGGTATTTATTTATAAAAACCCCAAACCAGAAACCTGCACTGGTCTCTGCCTTTCTCCCTACTCTGCAGAACTGCAAAGAGCAGACACCAGGCTCTTCTGGTGTGCTTGCAAGCTGAGATGATGCTCAGGAAGCTGCACGAAAAGTCTGCGTCCTATCTCTCTGTTCAGAGAGATCAGCAAGAGCCCTGGCAGAGGAAACCCTGGGCTCCCTCGTCCTGTCGATGCAGGGAGCCTCATCCTTGCTGCAGTCCCTGTTGGGTTCAACTTTTGTTTTCAGGCAACCTCACTGATCCTGGTTGAGCCGGCAGAAGAGAAGGGCAGCAGCATCAGTTGTTCTGGGATGGAGCCTTTGGAAGAGCCAGGCTTTCCTTTTGGAAGCCCCCAGACCTCTCACGGAGCACCACGGTGGGACCAGCCCGGGGAGCAAGCAGCATTTTGTGTGGGGCTGGCACAGGGGGCTCTTGTCCGGGGCCTTGCCAAGCATGATGGTGTCATTTATTGCCATCCTCCGTGTCCCAAACGAGGCTGTGGCACCTGGTGAGCGCTGTGGGATGGTGTGGGATGGAGCATGGCTTGGGGACCCCTCTGGCCACACCGCCAGCCAAGGGAGCCGCTGGCAGCGCGGTGTCGGTGGCTGCTGGCATGCACTGCTTGGAGCATAATTGGCTCATTAGGGCTAATGATATGCTGCAGTCTCAACTGTAAAGAAAATATTATGTTTGCACTTCAAAAGCTCATGCTGAGCTCTTTGTAATGAGTATTTTTTTCTGATTCTTTCATGACTATTTTTTTAAATAAGTTTAGAGGGGACCAGTTCCTCTTTGTGCAGTTAGTAAATTCAAGTGGTCAGAACACAGCCATCAGAAAGTCAGGGTCTTTTAACAACAGGAGTGATGATAATGTACTAGTAGTCTGTGCAGTGACAGATGCACTTTCGTTTAAATGCACTGCTGATGTGTTTTACTGAGCTGACTTCTCTCTAGTTCTGTGATTCTATCAGCTAGGAATCCAGGCTCATTATGTGATTGCAAGTCGTTTCTGGATTTCATTAAATCAGCAAATGGGCATTAGCTAGATATTTACATCAGCTCAACTTGTGATAATTTATCCAATTGGACAATTGTTCTTTTACAAAAAAAAAAAATGTCCTGAGGGATCATGATTCATTTTCATCTGCCTGGATAAGTGTCGGCACAACCCCTGCAGCTCAGCTGCATGACTGAGGAATCGCAGCCCTGCTGCAGGTGCTGGTGATCGCCCTGCTGTCCATTCAGGCTTTCACCCCTGCCACATGGCAAAGGGGGAGTGAAATGCTGGTGCAGCTTAATATCAATGGATTTAGATTGGGGAATTAAAAATAATAATTTGTGACAATTCACCTTTTATTTAAATAGAATGGTCAAGTTTTTGAATAAAACTACAGTGTTAAGAACCGCTGAACACCTTGGGCTGTGTCCAGGACACAACAGGTTGTATCCTGCATGTGGTAGGACGTAGGTTTAATTCTCCTTCTGCTGTGACCTTGTGTTGTTGCTGAGGTGGTGTGCAGTAGGAATCTGCAGCTTTGGGATGTTGGCAGATCGCACCCCCTCTTAGCAGGTGCAGATGATGACTTCAGTCACCACGCAGCAACCTACGGAGAGGTCCCCGAAATAATAGGGTTTGCTATAAACTGGAAATGCTCTGAGGGAGAAACAAGGTGTGGAAGGTGCGGATGTGGGATTTAACACCACGTGTTGACAGCCTGAATTTGCTGACGAGCAAGCACCCGTTGCACAAGAGATAAGGTGCGGGAGCGCAGAGGTGAACCCGGCCTGGCGATGGTTCTGCCTGTGGGACTGTACCTGTTCTGCTCACAGAAAGGGCAGGCTGTGGGGCTGGGAGAAACGAGCACCTGGATTTATTTGCTGTTGAAGTCAGTAGGAAAAGTCCCTCTGAACGCACCTGAGCTTGGACTGCTTTTTCCTAATCCTCTCATAACCAGTTTCATATTCATCCAGATTTAATTTCATGTACTTGCGGAGTCTGACTCAGCAAGAAATATTATCAGCTTCCATTCAAACCTGCAGAAAACTTTGGGGGGAAAAAAGTCAACCTTCCCAGAACAGACGTTAAATAAGCCCTTCATTTTGCTGAATCAGGCCCTGAGTGTGCCTGGACCCTTATTGTTTTGAAACTTAAGCTGACCCACAACCTAAGAACTAGATAAAAGCGCACGATTCATTGGATATAACAAAATTCCTCAGGCAGTAGTGCTGAGTGGGAAAAGCTGCAGATGTATTGATATTTGGGATAAAGTTTATTAAAAATTTAGCTTTAAAGGAAATCTTATTAAAATATGTTCCTCTGGTAAAGCCTTGCAGAATGCTCTTAACACCTCCAAGTATACCAAGCCTCTAAAGGCTGTGAGCAGTGTCTCCTCCTACAGCATCTATCCCTGGGAACGATTTTTCTTTTTCCTGACTTTGCAGCTTTTAAAAAAAGCAGTTACTACGGATATTTTCTTCCTGCCTGTTTTCCAGATACAGCCTTGTATTTTTAACAACATGCAGCTAGTAACTTCCTAAGTTTACAGATTGCACGATGAAATACTTGAGTTCAGAGGAAGCTGCAAGTCGTACAGCCATCGGTGTCAAGCACCCTTAAAGGCGGGGATGATCCACCCACACCAGCGGCCCCACTGCAAGAGGAGGGACTGGGAGCGCTGCTGCTGAGGTTGGCAAGTCTGAGTCCTGCAGAGAAAGAGAATGTGGAAATCCCGCTGAGACTGCCCTGCCTCCAGCTATACAAATTGAGACAGCGATTCACCTGCTCGCTTCCAGCGCGGTGGTCCCTAGAGAAGGAGATACCTCTCTAGGACCTGAGCCATAAAGAAGAGGGATTTATAGATCAGTATCAGCAGACATGAGTAATACCTGGAAGCAAAATTCTCTGTGTTGTACTTCTATTGCAAGCAGACTGCAAGCAGAGCTAAAGCACTTTCTTTTTTCTGCTTTGATTAGAGTGGAGGACGGGAGTGGGGACTCTGAGCTGCATTCATCTCCAGGCCACTGACTTGCTAGGGATTCTGGATAAGTCATTTAATCTCCGTCTTAGTTTCCTCATCTGTAAAGCCTGGGGAATAAAATTTTGCTTTTTGGCTGGAGCTCAGGCTGAAAGGAAGTGTAACTGCAAGAATACTGCTCCATGCTCAGGCTTCAATAGCTTTGCTTGCGCCCTGAAGTTGTGCAAGTGAAGGGAGCGGAGGGCTCAGGGAGGGCATCAGCACTGTGTCCCTGCTGCTGTGGCTCTCGTCCTTTGTGCCTCACCATGAGCGTCCCCAGGGACGGCTGCAGTCCTTGCTGTGTCCCCGCTTATGTAAGGAGGCGATGCTGTGCTTGCAGGCGTGCACCAGCTCTGCATTGTGGCTCTCACAGAGCTATACAGCCAAACCATGCTGTTACTGCTCTTCATGGGGCACTTAGACATCTCTACCAGCAGTAAGGTTTTTATTTCCAGTTTATTGAAATTAATTGTTGCCATTAGCTTTAAGTGTACATACACTATACATGTACAGCTGAATTACGGTTTGTGCTAGGAGCAGGAAAAGGCCCCAATTGGTTGCAGAACACAGGGCCCTGTGCAGTGAATGTGGTGAACTTCTGACCCTTCAGGCATAGCCGCTGCCACTCACAGTCCCGGTGACAGACAGATGACCTCGCAGTGTGCATTCTGCATTTCACATTCTCCTTGAAATACAACTCTATAACATATCCAGGTCAGGATTACAGCTCTTCATCCTTTAAGGCTGCATTAATAAAACAACTACATTGCTCAAGCAATGCTTCAGAAAGCATTTTTTTGGCTGAAAACCTGCCTGGATGACGGCAGCTCCGCTGGGGGAGCTCCCAGCCCCACACACCCCACCCTGCGCTGCTGTCAGCACGCCTGCCCCCATAAAGCCTGCATTCAGAACCACTCTCGGCCTCATTATCTGCTCGCTCCCTGCCTGTTTTCACCATCGCTGTCCCCTTTGCCCACCCTGAGCCCCCTCCCCGCGCTGTGGCGGTGTCCGGGCGAGACTCGGGGGACTCCCCACAGCCCCGGGGGGTCCCGCTGGGACCGGAGCAGGGGGTGCAGAGGCAGCAGCGGGGTGCGAGGCCCAGGCCCGGTGCTGGGGGAGGCTCCTCGGGGCCGCCTCCCGCAACTTTTCCGGGGCCTCCCCGCTGCCGGCCCCGGCCCGTTCCCTCCCCGCTGGCTCCTCCCCAGGCCGCGGCCGGTGAAGGGCGGAGCGGAGGCGCCGCCGCCGCCGCGCACAGCAGCCGAGCCCGGAGCCGAGCGGCGGCGGTGAGCGGCGGGGGAAGGGGACGGGAGGAAACCGGGAGGGTGTGGGGGAGTCTCGGGGTGTCCCCCCCGTGCTCAGCGCTGCGGCCGGGGGGGGGTTAGCGGAGGCTGCGCGGCCCCTGCCCCGCTTGGGGCGGGTGCCCGGGGGCTGCCCGGCCATCATCCATCTTGGGCCGGCCCCGGCGGTGCCACGGGGCGAGGGAGGCAGCGAGGGGAGCTCCAGGAGGACAACGGGGCCGAGACGGGGAGAAGGGGCCCGGGAGGGGGTAAGGGGGGGGCTCGGTCAGGGCCCGGTGGCTCCGCTCCTCGCCCTGGCCGAGGCTCCCCCACCCCCGCCCGGCCCAGGCCGCTCCCTCCCGGCGGCGGCCTCCGGGCCTTGGGTGCGGGGCTCCCTTGGGTGCCGTGTCCCAACCGGAGGACTTCGGCCTGGCCCCGCGGAGCTGAGGGCGGCTCTCGGGACTTTGCTTCGCTGGCAGCCCAGGAAGGGCACGCCACGGGAGCTGCTTCTGCTTCTGCCTTCCTTTGAGACTTGACAAGGGCGACGGCGCTGCTGAAAGCACTCGTTTTGGTTTGGAAGCGCCCGGCCGCCTTCGGAGCGTCGTGTCGGCGCTTCTTGGCGTTGCTGGCGCTTCTGCGATGTAGTTGGAGCAGCAGGATTGTTCGAAATAGAAAGCTCGTTCCCTTATTGCACGGAGGGAACCGGCTGCTTAACTGGGAGGCGCTGCCTGTGCTATGAAATGTTCCCCGGTTGGGTTTTGGTTGGTGTGTTTGTGCCTGAAACAATCTGTCAGGCGTCCTCACTGGTGCTAGCACGGCCCTCGGGGTCAACCAGACATTTAATGCGGCTTCCTGAGGCTTTGGGACAGTTGCGGACGCAGCCAGGGAGAAACAGAAAGCAATGCGTTACCAGTCAGAGGCGTGTGCCTGCCTGAGGAGTTATCAGAAATGAGGCAATGCAGAGGGAAGTTTTAAATGCAACACCCATGCCTGTGTGGTATCCGCGACGTTATTATTTCACAGAAGCGGTGTGGGTCGCCATGCCCGAAGTATGAAATACTTTCTCATTTTTCTGACATCATTATCACGTTGCTATAGTGATTTCATTACGCTGGGAATGCCGTGCTCGCATCGTGTTGCTATGGGAAAGATCAGCGTTATAAATAAAAATATTTAAGGTTCTGTTCATTGTCCAAAAAAAAAAAGTCACCAGTTAGTTGACACGATTGCCCGAAGCCTGACCCCCTGAAGTTTTTAGTGCGGGGCTGGAGATGGGGAATCGCCCATCCTGGCCCAGCAGAGCGTCCCTTCGGTGTGGAGATGGGCCACGAGCACGCCCGTAGTTCGCCCAGGCAGAGTCATCAGGAAGCTCTGTGCTCCCTTGGACGGCTCTAAAAATAATCTGTTTTCATGCGCAGGACTTGCACCCGATCACACAGCGGGCAGAGAGGAGTAGTTGTGTTCTCTCAGGCCGAGATGTCGCAGGGAAGTGAGTTGTGCTTCTTACAAACAGATGTTGCCTACGGCCCCGCTCTCGCAGGGCAACGCGTCCAGCAGGGCGCAGTTGGCCGGGCCGGGGGCTGCACGTGGGGCACAAGACATTTTGGGAGGTGCTGGGAGGCCCAGGAGGGCTGGAGGAGCCGGGAGGTGCCGTCCGCAGCCTCAGCGAAGCGAGGAGCCGGGGCTGTCGTCACGCGTCTTGGCTCTGGGCTGGCGGTTTGTAGGGTAAGTAGCTTTGCTGAAGATTTTGAGGACCGCGTGCCAAACAGGGACTAAATTACTAGCGCAGTGTAATGCCAGTGACACGTTAATGCTTTTATTTAGAGACTAATGTTTACGCAATTTATCAACATAGTTTATATTTGAAACCATAAGCTGCAAGAATACAGACACAAACTATCTGTGATCCATTTCGCCTCTGCTCATCCAGTCTGAGGGCACTGTCTGTTCTTAAGAGAAATTGAAATGTAATTAAATGACAGCAGCGAAACATGTGGACCTACTCTAATGTCAAAGTTTTAATTTTATATTGAATCACAATCTCAAGGCATAAACAACTCTAAGCATTTGTTTGTACTACTACGCTGCAGTATTTTGTCTTGTGCCATGTGTGCGCACAGTGTACTTGGTGGCACATGAAAACTTTTCAGGATATTAATGCGGGAGACTTCCTATTTTGTTGCTTTTTGTTTCTGACGTGCCAGGGTAATGTTAAACATCAAGCACTTCTAGTAACTGGGTGTGTTTCGTTCTGCAGAAGCAGATTCGAGAGAGACCTGACTTCTAAAACCCAGCCAAATCCTGGGGTTGTGTTTGGATTTTTTTTTGCATTGCCTTTTTTTTTTTTTCCCAAGAGCAGTTAGTGGGTGTGGGGGTTAGAGTACAGCCTGAATTCACATTATGCTGAGCTCTGTAGTAGTTATTGATTTGCTTTTACTCAGATTAAAGGGCTTGTTGTTTATTCTGTAGCAGCAGAAGTTCACGTAACAATTCAGCTGCAGTTGTGCATGATCCTAATGTCCAGCAGTTATGCTCAGTTTGCTGATCTTTTTCGTACGTTAATTGAACGGTTTCTTATATTTAGTAGATGATAGGTTATTAAGCAGAACTGTAATGAAAACATCCTGTTAAAAGGGTGCTCATAAACCCCAGGGTCCATTTTTTAATTGTGCATTTGTGTTTTGTTTGCACTTTACAAAAGCTACTGATCCTGCAAAGGTGACTCCTAATGGCTGAGATAAGTAAGGATGTTAGGAAGTTGGAAAGGAAACTTCCTCTTGCTGAGCTCTCTTGTTTGATCCAGCCTGTCTTGCTGAGGTGCTGAAACCGATGTGAGATGCTTGGTTTTATTTGTTAGTACCGAAGTGTGGTGGCAGCAAGGATTTGAGATCATTCCAGTTCCTGGACTGCTTTCTGGGTGCAAGTTAACGTCACAAAAAGTTCACCTCTCAACCAGTGTTTTCAGTGGGTTATATCCTGGCATCATGAGTGCAGAAGGAGTAAAGGAGGACCTGGCTTTTTGTTCATAAAGGCCCAGATTGGAACACGAGTACGGCTCTGAGCTCTCTGATGTTAGTAGAAAATACAGCATGCTCCAGTACGCTCTTCACTGCTGGTGTTGCAAATATAATCAGGTTCAGTCTATTTTGTTTCATAAAAATGGCGAAATAGATTTATTTCAGTCCTAGGTATACAAGAGATAAATTTCATTAGGTAGCCCAGTAGGGGAGAGACGGTTTTCATGGGTAAAGCATTTCCCAGAATGCTTGACTTTTTTTTTTTTTCTAAGGCTGTACAGTTAGAAGCAGTAGTTGGTGTTTTCACCCTTTGCAGTTGGGTATGAGATTAGAGCTCTGAGGCAAGTCACAGATTTAACTCCTTTGCTTTCCCATCATCAGTTTTTTTTATCGTTGAGCTGCCAGGAGCACTTGGAAGCAGGAAGCAGTTAGGAGACCAACTGATCCATTTTAGTGTCCCCAACACTGACTAATACTAGTGACAAAAATCCATGTTGGAGCAATGTGAGCTGTCTATGGGTAGACTTTTATATAAATATATTGACGTAGAAATAACTTGTGATTAGCCTGCATATTTACTTAAAACTCACATGCTGTAAAAGTAGAATCGAGCCACGTATGACATTATTTCTGTGCATCAGTGCTTAGCTTTCTTCACTACAAGCCCCCTACCCCCTAGGAAAGTTAGTGCAAGAGTGAAAGTGTACTTGAGTACTCTTTGACAGCCCAGGCCTGATGCAGTTCAGATTTGTGTGTGTGACAGCCCTGTGCTCTGACTTGACCTGAGGCTGTCGTGCCCTGCTCTCAGCCGTGTGGCTTGTGAGGTTTTGCTGTGTTTGTGTCCGGGTGCCCGGCAGGTCCCAGGTGGCAGCTTTGGGCCAGGTCACAGCAGTGAGACCAGCAAAGGGACTGACTGTTTGTCCTTAAACAGGCTTTCCAGAATGAATGGCTTCCTTGGATTTATAAAACAGACAAAAATTTTACAGTACGTGCTGTTTTTCCTTGCTACATGGCTGAGTTTTTTTAATAATATGCTTTTTAGGCTGCTATTTAGCTAGAAAACCTGGCATTCGACTTAGCATTTGTTAATGTGAGATTTTTAGGAGAAACCTGGTTATAGTGCATGAAACAGGATGTTACGTTTCATAAAGTATCACCAGGACTGAAAGCAACTGCGAGATCAAAAAGCATTCAAGCAGACGTTGAGGCTCCGGCCTCGTGTGTTCAGGGTTAATTTGCTTTTCCTCCTGTGTCAGAGCCGGCCATGGAAAAGCATCGTCCTGGGTCAGAGTGGATTCACTGTGGGTGACAGCCCTGAGGGGCAGAGGAGGTAACTTGTATTTTGTAGGCAGCATCTTCCACATGCAAAAAATGATTTTTCCAATGATGGTACACAAAGTGGAGGTTTTTAATGCCTGTGCTGACCGGTTTACCCCGTAGTGTTAGCAGCAAAGGAAAATGTGAATATTTGACAAACGCTGCTGTGCAGATGAGCAGGGTAGGTCCCGAGGTGCGCTGAACACATCTCTTGGCAGGAGCAGCCCGGGTTGCAGCGAGGGAGATGCCAGAGGAAGGCAAGGGCAGGCGGCTCCGTGGGAGCAGGGGTCGGGGCAGGGGCCTTGGGAGAGATGCTGTGGTGCAGGGCTTCGGGCTGGGTTTTGTGGTCGCCGCATGCAGCTCGCATTTGTCGTGCACCCCGGCGTTTCCCATGCTCTGCCACTCGTGCTCTTCGCTGTTGGGGTAACTCAAGGAGCTGAGCTAGCTGAAAGCCGAGCCGGCCCAAGAAATATAGAGGTAGTTTTCAGCCAGATCGTTTCTTACTCTGACTCATTGAGTGGTTGTGCAAGCACCAGTGCTGGTGGAGGGAAGGAGCTGCAGAGAGCACAGGAATACCCCTTTCGGCAGCAGCTGGCACTTAAATTGACTTAAAATGGTCAAAAGCTGCTTGTGACTATGTGCGACTTCGGCAGCATCTTTCTGGCAGTCCTGCAGTCCAGGTAACGCGGTGACTGCTTTCCCTGCCGCGTCTGGAAGCACACAACCTGCACGTTACTGTGGCTGGTGGGTGAGGATTTGCTGCCTGCCCCCAGCAGTAACAGGCTGAGGTCTGCAAGGAGCAGCGTGTGTTTTTGGGGAGTTGGTACCATTCTGTGGGAACAACCTCAGGGGCCTTGCTGCTTGTGTTGGTGACCCTGCAGAGATCACCTGTGTGTTGGTTTGACACATCTGCTGGCTGCCTGACACCTCTCAGAGAGATAAATGGCTCATTATGAGAAATGTGCTTTCCTGTGGCAGTGATAATTCTCTTAATTACTGCCTGTGTTCTGAGCTCCCCTCTTCTGGAGAGAGGGGAGTGCGGGGAGGTTGTGGGGACCCGAGCAGCAGTGGGGCATCTACAGGGCACGGTGCCTGCCCGGTGTTTGTGCTGCACTTCCCTGCAGTGCTAGGCCTACTGATGCTATTTCACTTCCAGGCTTGGTGTGCAACGAGTTGTGATTTCTACAGCTCCGAACGGGGCAGAAACTGGTTACTGAGATCACTTCTCCCTTTGCAAATGCTGCAGTAATTAAGGTTGTCTCAGGCAGTCCACTTAATGGTATTGAAATTGGGGAGGCTGTGGGAAGATGGGTGGTGTTCAAGGAGGAGGCGCTGCCCGGGTGTTACATTCCTAATCAGAAACCGTGTGTTTAAACCTAGGCTGCATTCATCTCTTGTGGGAAGAGCCTTTGAGGTGTGTGTGGGAAGAAATGGGGCACTGGAAACATTCCTTCGTTTTGATCGCCGATCGTTTGGGGTTTTACGACTTTTATATCTGCAGGTTACGCTCAGACCGCCGTAGCAGGCAGTACATCTAATTAAAGGGGAGGTTTGAAGCTGTTTGTGTTGTTTCTGCTTCTATTCGTGGCAGCAGCCCACTGGGCACGACGGCGTGCGCTTTTCTCACAGTGTCAAGTGATCGTAGCAGGGAGGAGAGATCTGCATGAATCTGGATGCGGCCACATGAAGACAATGTTTTGATCTTCGCTGCTGCTCCTGCTGCAAGTGGTCCAGCAGGTACTGGGTGCTGGGTGTTGGGAAATACCTGCTATACCTGAACAGGCGCCGCCTCGCTGCGTTTGTAGTGGCTTGACCTGAACCTGGGTGAAGGCGCATATTTAATTCCTCCGATTGAGAAATCCAGATGCTGACAAAAGCAGGCCTGGCTGTGTTTTGAAAACTCCTGTTTGTTTGTTTACCTTCACCGAACAAGCCCCTTTGTTGGAGGGAAGCTCTGACCCTCCGCGGGTTTTTGTAACGAGGGAGGGACGGGCAGCAGAGGGCAGGCAGCGGAGCTGGAAGGTGCAGGGCTGCTCGCAGTAACTTGGCTCTCCTCGGCCCTTTGGTTGTGTTTGACTGAAAATATGGGGAGCTGGGCAATAGCAGGCCTGCTGAGCAGGTGGCCTGAGGCACGGTTTGTTATTTATTTTGAATATTGATAAGATTGAAAGGGTTTACATCCATCTGGGCACCGAAGCAGGAGGCCTGAGCGTGTCCCCAGCAGTGGCCGTGTTGTGACCGAAACATCTTTATTAACGCCCGCTGCCGTGGTGCTTCGGGTGCTTCTGTAAGGAGCAGGACAAGCCTTTCTGCAGCGGGTAATCATCACCCTGCCCTGCCAGAAGACTGCTTTTTGCAGACACGCTGCACTGGCAGCACGTCGCTGGCAGGTTTGTCAATCGGTCGCGTTGTGTAACGCTGCTCCTGGAGCAGAGCCGGAGAGCAGGCTGCTTGTGTTTTGCTTTTGAGTGGCTAGAACTGCAAACTCAAGGCTTGCTGGGTCGTTTGGGAGTTCGGTTGGGTCCAAAGTTGTGTTCTGGAGTGCTCTAATACTGAGAAAATTTGTATTTGTCTTATTTAGATGAGGGTGTTCTGTGTGAACTCAGAGCTGTTGGAGCTGCTCTTCGGAGGAGCTGCACATCCGCAGCTCTGGCCGGCTGCAGAGAAGGGAGCTGCTGATCTTCCCGAAATAAGGCCTCTGCCAGTCTTGGTCCAAGCGAATGTGCCCTATGGAATTGGATCTCACAAAATTTTAACACGTTAGTTGCAAGTAGACCCTCACTCTGGAAAGCACTAAGCGTGTGGGAAGAGCAGCTGGGCTGGCTGTGTTGGTTGCCCTGCCTTTTATGTTGCTTTTCATGTAATATCCTTCTCTCTAATGCAAATAAACTTAAAGTCGTAGGGAGGGGCTGCTGAGAAGTGAAAAAAACTTTCATTACAGACCGCTGACATGCAGAATAACGCCTTTTATATGTCACCTATCACATGATGGTTGGAAGTAAACCATAGTTCATTGGGTAGGGTTATTTCTGGTGCAATTCTCCCTTCTGCAGAAGCAGTCCCATCCCAGCACGTCATGCTGTGCCCTGGGATTTGATGTGTTCGTCCTGTTACCGGGCTGGAGAACAGAAATCCGATGGATTTATGGAACAAATGCAGGTGAAGATGGCACAGACGTAGCCAATTGTTGCTTTCACATGCTCTGGATTATAACACTAATTGTAGATGAAAATAACATTAAGATTAAAGTTACAGACTGAAACCGTTCCAAACAGCCTTTCTCATGAAATATTCATGCATTTAGGGCTTTTAACTCATCAGATTACTTACAATAATATTGTAATCAGTATGACTTTCTGCCTTTGTGTTTTTTTCATGAATACACTGCATTGGCATATTGATCACCAGAATGCGCTCAAATTTAGAATAAAGCTTTTTCAGGAATCTCATTTAAAATGATCAAAGAGATGTTTTAATGCTCCAGGGCATTTTCCTCAATGGTGTGCATTCTGAGAAAGCATCTCTTTCCCTTCATTCTGTGATTTCAGTGCTCTGCAGCCTGTCTCTGCTATGCGAACTGCTTGCTCGAAACCCTCACCGTGAGCACAGCGTTGAGCGCGAGGCGATTCAGCACTAAGGCAGGTCTGAGCAGCGCAGCGGGGTGACTGAGCATGCTGGTAGCAGGTGTCAGGGCCCCGGTGCTGTAAAACCAAGGAATCTCCATGGAACTGTGAGGCTGAAACTTTTTTTTTTATTGGTACTTTGGTGCCAAGTTCATATGAACCGTATCTGTACAGCCAAAAGTTTGTTTAAATAATTATCTTCTGAAGTCAGCGGCTGTAGTGGCCCTGCGTTTGTATGGCTGATTTTGCATTTTTGAGTTGCTCGAGAAAAAAAACAGTGAAATGGGGGGTTTGACTTTGATGAAAAGGTGTCCTAACCAAAACGGAAAGCGCAGGAATTGCAGATAACAGCAATTAACATTCAGCGTGAGTGCGGCGTGTTCTAAGGTCTCGATCAGAGTACAGAACTGACTGTCTCCAGGCCATATGTTTAACACATTTGCATACTAATATGGGAGAGATTTTTTTTTTTTCCTATTGCCTTATGTCTTATCATTTCAAAGACTAAAAAGAGAGTGACTTTTGTTCCTGTTTGTGAGGCGGAGGGGAGGAACTGGCTGATGGCAGCGACGCTCCTCCTGCTCGCTGGTTAGCTGCTGTAGGATGTCTCCTCCCCTGCGAGTTAAACATAGCTTCTCTGCTTCTGGAGCAGGAGTCCAACTGCCCATGGCTTTTTTTTTTTTTTTAAGACAGCTGTATAATAATCTATTTTGGTTGTATTCAAGCTTGACCTGTAAATACTAAAATGGCTCATATAAAAATGTTTAAATCACTTGGAGCTATTTCCTTCATGGGTTAGTGTCACCTCTTTCCTTCTATATAGGATGTTCCAGGAGGAATTGACAAAGCTGTTTTGCTCTTTCAAGCCTTGCAGGTTCAGAAGAATTAAGAAACGTAAGAGTGCAGAGCCATGAGAGTCCCCGTGCAGATCTGTCTGCAGGTTAGCTCTGGACCTTTCTGGCCAAAAAGCTCTCACTGATGCCCTTCAGGTGCCAGCCCTGAACCGTTCATAAAATTTTGAATCTTCCTTTGGTTAAAATCCTCACGTAGTAGAGAATTTCACTTTTGCTGTAAAAGAAAATGTCTGTCCCCCTATGTCCTGAGGTTCCAGGAAGCAGCATTACAGGGCAGAGTTAAAAGCTAAGGGATTAGGAACACATTAAATAACTTCATTTTAGTGCAGAAAGTAAAGAAAGCTTGGTGGTGTGCTGGTTTGTTTGTTTGTATTTAAGTTAATTCTGTACATCAACTTGCTGCTATTCAGGTCCCCATTGAGCCTGAAAATTTGCCATCAAAACATCTCAAGAGTTACACTTCTCCTTGGTGGTGTTAAAATGCATCCATCGCTGACTCTGCTTAGGTACTCGTTACAAGGGTGCTCATCGGTGCTTGGCAGTTCATACACACCTCCAGCAACAAGTGGTGAGTGGGCCCTTTCCTCCAGAAGTACCCGTGGCACAGCAGATGTTCAGGGGCTGCAGTTGTGCAGGAGAGGTGCACTGGTTGCTCGTGGCTGACGTACAAGACCGTATTTTTAGGCAGTGAAAATCTTTAGACTGCATATGCAAACCTGACCTTTAGATCAGTCTGGAAGCTTGGTGTGCACGCGCACGCTGATTTCTTGAAGCTTTGCTAGTAAGGTCTGAAGGGCAGCAATGTTTCTGGGACCTGTAAGTCATCCTGCTCTGCTGAATGGCAGTGTCTGTGCAGGATGGGGAGAGCTGCTGCATGAAACCGAGTGGCTGGTGGCAATCCAGGCTGCTGGATCTGCTCGCTGCTGCTGCGAGTGAGTTCCCTGCCACGGCCACATCCTCGTCTGTTGGTGCAGCCTCGAGTTATTTTCCTGTTCTCATCAGTTCCAAGCACTTTCTACAGTGCAGGACTTCTAAGAATGCTCGGAAGGAATGTTAAAATATTCCTTCCTAAGTTGCGTCTCAGTTTCAAGTTTAATCTCAGAAATCATTTACCAAATCATGGTGTGGCCTTGCAAGCAAGTGCTGGTTAAAGAAAGGAAGCGAGCTTTCGGTCTTGCCTGTGCTGGGCGCAGACACGTGGCCCATGGCGATGCTGCTCGGAGGATGTTCACCAAACAAGGCACTCTGAAGTGCTTTGAGTCGTTTTCTTTGCTGGTTAAGAAAGTGTTTTCTTTGATAAAGAAAACTTCTAAATCCTTCTGAACGTGAAATAAATTTATTGGGCTTATCTGACAAAAATGGAGGTTAATAAAAAAATAAAATCAGCCCCCAAACTCCAACTCTAGACAGTCAGTTGTATGAAAAATACCCCCTTAGGCCTGCTGGCATTTTTTGAACAGAAAAAAAAGGCAGGGATTTAGCGGTGTCTGGTCGTTATTACTGCTGAAATAAAATAATTACTTAAAGTGCAGGCTAAAATCTCCCTACCTCATGTCACTTATTTACCCTAATTATAAAAACCAGGAAGAACATGGTTAAGAATGTTGCCAAGCTACTATCAGCACAACAAATTCTTCTTACCAAGTACAATATATTTCATGTTTTGCTACGATCGAGCCTCCTAGATTCTGTCTGGAATTTAATCCTTATTCAGAAAGGTCAGAACATTTTTTCCAAGGGGGTGGGAAGGAAAATCAGTGGCAAGGGGTGGGCGTGGTAGACAACAGATGGGAGGAAGTCCCATAAACTGATTCCGTACCTGGTGTGCGTGCCCTTTAATGTTTGCATGTTTTGCTGATGGGGAAGAGGGCGAGGAAGGACTTTTCTTCCGGAGGAGGGCTGTGTCCAGGGCTGCCGTGTGCTGTGGCCGTGCCCTCTGCCGAGCTCTCTGGAGCAGCCAGGAGGAACGGCCGAGCGCAGCCGCGCTGTGCTGCGGGACCTCTGCCCCTGCACCCACTGCTTGGGTCTGATCCGGGCCCCAGCAGCTGGCAGCACAGCGCTTCTGAGCGCTTTATATGTATTTAATTGAGAAAAGTCGGTTTATTCCCTCAATCTGCCCGGTGTGCGTGGATGTCCTCCGTCCCGTTGCGGCTCAGTGCTGCTTGGTGGCAGCGCTGCAGCCCCTGGGGGGAGGCTGCCAGGGGTGACGTGGTGGCTTCTAACTCAGGGCTGCTGCGTGTGCTGCTCGTTGGGTTTTGCTTCTGGCTTCCCTTTCACTGCTTTTGTCTGCCTGGCGCATGTCCCTAGTGACTTTCTGCAAATGCAGACCAACAGGACAAAAAATAAATTAGCCGTTTGAGCACGGCAGGCTTTGGCTGCCCAGAGTACTTGTTCCTTGCCTGAAGTGCTCCCATGGCAAAGCAATTTGAAGTGAGCAAGTAGGCAGCCGCTTCCATAGAAGTAAACATTTTGATATTTAAAACTGCAAGTTCAGCATGAAGCTGCCTGCAGAAAAGGTTACGGATCGAGGCAGATCGTTCTCAAGATGTTTGTGCCCAAAATCGCTTTTTCACACCGCAGCTCGACTGCTCACAAAGAAGGTCGTCTCTCTGACCTGGTTGTGTGCGCTGCAGTTAATTTGCTCAGAGCTCCGGTTCAGCAGAGCACTGAAGTCAGGAAGGATTGCTCTGCTGCGAGAGGACTTTACTCTCAGCTGAGGCTTTTATGGCTTTGGCCCTGAATCAGTAATCTTCACAGCACGCCGCAGAAGATGTGAAATTATGCAGAAACTGGTGATTTGGACGTGGTTCAGGAGGAGCAGACAGCCGGGACTTTAAATTTTAAGAATGGATGTGTGCAAGATCGGAAGGTCGGTCTCCTACCTTCTCCAGTTAAATACTGCACGTAGTATCTCGGAGCAGTGTAGGTTTCTCTTATGTTCTTCAAATACCTGTTTGTTCGTTTGGCTCGTCGTTAGCTGAATTCTTGGCACGTGCTTCTGTCCATGAGCTGTTGGTTGTTGGTTTTTTTCTGTTTGTTTTACTGTCAAAACCAAAACAAAGCATGCCTTCTTAGTATTAAATTACTGAATCGTGAGTGCCTCTCAGTTGGGCAAGGTATGTAATTAAGGTGCTGCTGCCTTCTCTTGGGTAAATGTATGAATTCTTGGTGAAAGTTCTCTTTCAGAAATATCATAATATTGAAACAATTTTCACTATTAAAAGTGAATTCAATTTATACTTTTATTTTATACTGTCTCATGGTAAGGTTCAATTCCCAATCCTTACTGTAGGGAATCACATCTCATTCGTGGCTTTTTCAGTTCCTGGGTGTGCTCGTACTTCCACGGAGCAGTGCATGGGTCCGAGTGTCCAGAATGCCCTGTTCTCTAGTGGCGAAGTTACCGAAGCTAACAGCTTAATTTGGCAACGTAAGCTCCTCCCTGGAACTGAAACGTGGTCCTTGTTTTTAACAGAAATAACCTAGGCTTTGGCCTGAGTTAAATTTGGGAGAAAAAGGTTAAAAAGCTAAAGGGGCTGGATGTACACAGCTGTTGTGCGGTGACACATACAGCTAGCTGCATGCTGGTTATGCTGATTTATATTTGATTTGATGCTGAACGCAGTCAGTGGAAAATGGTAATAATTTCCTGTTAAATTCATAAAACTGAGAGTGCGATTTTTGTCGTAATGTATCAGATAATCCTCCTGTCGGATTATTTAGTGGTAGTGCATCTGTTTACCTGGGTGTTGGATGCTGCAGTAACGAGCAGTGAAGTCAAGTCAGGCTCTGAAGATTGTGCGGATGGAAGTTTGTCAAACTGTGCATGAAAATCACATTGAAGCCCTGCTTTCTGCTTGGTCTTGTCTTTTTTCCCCCTCTCATTTTTCTGACGTTGACAGCGTCAGGACAGGCGGGGGAGGTTTTCAGCGCACCTTAAAGGCAGGGAGATTGACTGCCTTGGTGCAGTGACTTGGCAAGTGCGTCCATGGCAGCAATTTCTGATGTTGTAAGGAAATGCTGTGCTAAGGAGCAGGGTAAGTCCGTGGTAATGTTTTTCTGGGAGAGCCCTCTGCTAATTAATTGTGTGATTTGCAGGCACCTTTTCGTTTGTGATCCTCCATCCCTCATCCCATCACGTTTCCGTAGCTTACGTGCCACCGTTGCATAATTGTTGACAGCTTTGATTAATATTAGGGAAGTATTTAATGTACTTTCGGCTTGATTGAGTAATTTAATATCCAAGAACACGGTGTGTAACAGATTCCTGCTGCAAGGAGGTGGCGAGTGGAGCTGTCAGGCGGCCGGGGGCTGCCCTGGCTCTGGTGCTGCAGGATTTTGGAGTGATGAGTAATGTTTAGGAGACATTTACCAAAAAAAAAAAATAAATAAAAGAAACTAAAAAACCTCAGTTTTTCATGGCCTAGTCGGTAGTATTTAAAAGAAACTGGCATGGAGAACACTTCCAAGCTCAAAATGAAACAGGTTTGTTTATAGTAGCCGTGATTCAGCGCTGAGCTGCCAGGGTAAAAATAACCACGGTGGCTGTAGCACCGGAAACCTGCCCCGCGCCGGCACGGTGGTGACAGCGATCCTGGGGCCATCGGTGTGCTTCTGTCCCCAGCCCGACCACTAAATAACACGCTGACAGCACGCGTCCCCCTGAGGACGTCAGACGCCTTGGTTTCCGTGTGTGCAGGACGGAGGTGAGGACGCCGAGCGAGCCGGGTCAGAGGAGGAGGTTGATGTCCTTGAGTCCCCGTCTTGGCCACCCCACCGGGAATCTCTCCTGGGAACGGAGCAAAACACCAAACGGCCAGGGGTGCACGTTGCTGAGCTGCACGTGGAGAGGCCATTTCGTTGTGTCTCTAGGAACTGATGCCTCTGCCTGTGGTTTTGTCTGTGCTTGCTCAGTGCCTCTTTTTTCTCTGTTCCTTCTCTCCCTCCCCCCCTGCCTTTTTTTTTTAACCTAGGGCTGTGTGTTGCTGATCTCAAGTGCAAATGCAGTCGGCGTTCTTGGTTTGTCATCTGTCTTCAGTCCCGTAGCTGAGCCTGTGTCAACACTTTGAATGAAATTCCCTATTTTCAGGTGTCTGCAAATTGGATCCGAGTGGGTGCTTGCAGCAAGAGCTGCCTGAGCAAAGTGCTTGGCTGCAGACTCGCTTCCTATTGTGTTTGGAAAAGTATTGAAGAAGGATTTTGAAAACTTTGTTTTCTGTTTCTAAAGCATTTTGATTTCTATGGTTTCTAGGTGACACTTGCCCGTGGCTCTGCAGTTTTGGGTGCAGAGCTGCTAAAATATTTTGAAAAAACACAAATCAGGAGGCATCCTGGGGTGCCACCAGCGCTGACCCCGCTGCATCCCACCACGGGCTGGGGCTGTGCAGGTGCTGGGGAGGAGGCAGAGGTGCAGGATCCGTTTTGGGACCCCCAATAGCATCGGTGCCTGGTGCCTGGCTTCCTGTGCCTGCCAGCAGCGCATGGCACCGCGTTGGGGACAGAAGAGAGAAACGTGGCTCTGTAAAAGAGCTGTGCTTTGTAGGGGATGCAGCACTCGTTGGATTTCACCCTGGCAGTGCGGTTAAGCGGCAGTTGCTCCCCTTCAAGGTTGCTCTGGGTAGCTGAGCTGCTGGAGGCTGCTTTTCCTGCGGTCTCGGTACAGGAAATTTTCATCTCCTAAAACGCGTTGCAAAGTTGGTCTGGCCTCAGGCAGGTTTCGGCTGACTTGAGCTTGTCTTGTAAGTGAAGTTGTGCAGGTTTTGTGCAGTCTCGGGAAGAAAAAGCCCGTCAGAAAGCTGGGGATGAAACTGGAGCAGCGCGCATCTCCTGCAGAACGAAGGTGTCTTTTTGTTTTGGGATAAAACAAAGTGCAGGAGAGGAATACTGAGCTGCTGCTGGCTTTTAATGGGAATCGGTCACTGAACTGTTCTTTGAAATTCCCATCCCTCGGGCAGTTGAGCAATGAATGGGCAGAAGCAGAGGGAGGATGACACGGATTAATTTGGGGGTGAGATTATTTGGGGGTGAGATCCGTGGTATCGAGGTAGAAGGCAGTGCTAGGGAAACAGTAAAAAGTGTGAGATTGGAAACAGGAGTGAGCGTCCTGTAATTGTAGTTGTCAAATTACAGGTTCAGGGATTGTGGACAGAAGTGGCAACAGCACAAAGCCAATAACATTTGATGTAAGGCAAGCTGACAAGCTTTTTAGACACTGATTTTAAAAAACAGTGCGTAGAGGAGAAGTACTTTTCCCTTTGGCAACGTTTTCCTACTGTGTCTTCAGACTGTATTTCACTGCTGTCAGATCTGGTAGCCAAAAACCAGGAGCTTGAAATTTTCGTTTAAAAAAAACCACAAAAATAAGCCATGATATTAAGCCATGCTCCTGAATGAAATCTGAGGCTAAAGAGGTGGCAGTGCGTGGAGCAGCTGGAGCTGCTGGCGTCTGTATTGAGCACAAGTGGCAGCTTTGCTTGATCTTTGCTTTCTAACCGAATAGGTTCAATTTTGGTTCCTTCCCACGGTTTACCTTAGCTGCAAGTCCAGTTTGTAAAGCATTTTTTAATGATGTTATCAAGCTGAAATTCTGTTTTGCCATTGGTTTTCTCCTGACCCCATAACGTTTCACTTACCAGAAGCAGGGTTAAATTGCGCTGGAGGCTTTGTTTTTAAGAGAATTTGATTCTGGTGTTCAGAGATTGTGTAGAGCTCCCTTGATTAAAGCAAAGAGCAAATTTTATAACAGGCATATTTTACTTTCAAACTGTGAAGAGTAGATTTGATGCTTACATACACTATCATCTGAAAAATATGTTCTGAGGAATTAATTTTTCTTTTTCTTTTTTTTTTTTTTCAGTCCCTTGCAGGGAGCCTGGAAAAAACTTCAGTAGTGCTGTTAACACTGATGAGAGATCTTTTATGCCAAGGTACGAGTATTTAATGTTCTCATTTGAGAATTGATAAATGTATAAGGCAGCATTTGAGGTTAAGTTAAAAGCTGTCTGAACCTTGTTTCTTGTAGTGGAAAAACGCCACTCTGAAGCAGCGTGCTCTGTCTTTCCTGGTGTTATTTTGCTGTTGTACAAAATACAAACATATAATAATAGTTCAGAGGTTTTCTTTCCGAGGCTGAGCCAAGAATGTGTCTACTTTAATTTCTTTTTTGTTGTTGTTCATTTAAGTCTTTTGTTATCGTCTTACTGGGGCTTGTATCATCAGTTATGCCCAACGTTTCATGAAGTTATGCAAAACCATCAAGCCACGTGCCTTTACCACTGTCTTCCTCCCGCTGAGCGGTGCATCTACCTCACACCAGTGGCCCTATCAGTGTTCAGAGAAGGAAGGAGCAAGCAGCAATGCAGGCTGCCTTCTTTGGGTGTGTGAAATTGAACTCAGGCATCCGCATCGCACAAGGTGCACATCACGTTTCGGGTTAGCGCAAGGTTCTTGCACCCAGCCTTTTCCAGAGTTGCACTTGTGTTTATTCTTTGCTTGCATTTCTCTACCCAGCTACCCAATTTTATTTTTCAAGGTCCCTTCCAATCCCTAACATTCTGTGAAATTACAGGCTTCTTGATGAGCTGGTGAGGCTTTTGTATGAGGAACAGCTAATTTGTCGTTTGGGTTGTGAACGAGACTGACCCTGGCCCATGTTCCCACACAGTTCTCTTGCAGTGGGATTGCTTCATCAGTGCCCAAAGCATCTGACCAGCTGCAGATAAATGGCACTAGAGAGGTTTTTCTCTTGGATATGTAGACATTTAGAGGTGCATATGGCTTGTTCTTCTCGTGATGGACACCACGTGAAGGTTACCCAGGCCAGGTATTTTGGGCAAGCTGCTGGAGATGTTCGTCCTTCCTTTGGGAGGGGGCTGATGCTGGCAGCCTGGGCACTCTCGTGACAGCACAAAGAGGTGCTCCTGTTAAACAAGGAAGAGATTAATCGTGAGATGTCAGGTGCTTTGCAGTGTGGAAGCAAAGTTTGTTCATTATTGTAGCTGCAATCTGGACCCTACTGATTTATTACTGCTGTGTTTTAAAGGGGCTGTGCAGGTGCTTGGTAGCCTGGTCTGACACTTAGGGTGGAGCAAGCCTGCTGCTCAGAGCAGTGCCAGGGCATTTAACGTGAAATTTGTTCTTTGCCCCCTGCCTGTCCTGCTGTACCTCGCTAGCTGTGTGTGAAGGAGGAAGGGGAGCACGAGCAAGATGACACACTTAGTTTTTGCTTTCTTTTTGCACCTTGCCCTTCAGAGCTAATGAGACCAGTTTCGCAACATGTGAAACAACAAAAAGTTTTTTTTTACACTTCTTAGTGATCATAGGCTTTTCTCGAATCAAAAGAAACACTAAGCACCCGTAATTTCATGCCATTTTGAAATGCTGCTGTTGCTTCACAGCATGCTCCTCTGCTGCACAGAGCTCGGGGTGGAAATGAATGCTACTGTGTCTTGCTGTATTTAGGTGGGCATAAACAGTTTGCCAAACGAAAAGTTGGCTAGGATGCGGCATAGTAATTTCTGGAGCACTCCATTCATGTTGTATAAACAGATAACATTAACATACTTGTGAAAGAGCTACAAGATAATTAAGGCGTGTGGAGTTTACAGTAATAAGGCTCATGCGTTTCAGGATCTTGGTTTCCTGTTGCACCTGAAAAAAAAAATCAGCAAATATTGCAGAGAAGAAATGAGAAGTTAGTCTTGTGCTACTCCCAGCTGAAAGTTTCCCACAAGTATTTTTACTATAAATAAGAAGTGAAAGAGTTCACAGCTAAATTTAACCCTTAGATTGATTTACTTTCAGGGGCTTTCGTGGGTGGAGCAGACTGTGGAACCATAGAAGATGCAGATAGACTAGATCAATAGATTGCATTTACACTTTATAAAAAAGTCATTCCCTTTTAATTTCTAAGGATTATCAAAGGAAAAAGCATTGCTATTTGGAATTCCCCTCTCTTTCCCAACCAAAATCATGATCTTAGAAAAAAAAGGAAGTGAATGTTACTTCTCAGGGAAACTTTCAAGCAGAAGAACTTGCAGCTGACAGTATCTTAACCAAGAACGTTGTCAGTGTACTGCAGTGCATAGACACAGCTTGGTCTGTTTTTAGACATTTGAATTTAGCATTCTGGAAAATCCCTTTCGGTTCAACTTAGTTTCACAATTTCTATGAAGTTAAGCAACCAAAGCTCATAGCGGCCTCCAGGGTTGAAGAAAAACAGCCCCAAGGTGCCTGAAAGTACAAGCTGCTGCTGCTGACTTCTGCTTTCTTCTCCCTCTAACGTCTGGGCGAGGGAAGAGCAGCTCGGCCACGTGAGAGCCTCAGCACAGGCAGGCGAGCCCCCAGTTCCTGTCCTTCGGATGTAAAAGTGAGCTTAAAGCTGCGTTAAACTGGCCACAGGGTTTGGGTGCCTCTTCCTCTGCGACTGCACGTGGGCTTTATTTATTAATTTTTTAACCCGTGTGTGTCCCATGTAGACCACAGGACGCAGTGTGGGTGAGGGGTGAGGGTTGGAAGCAGGGTGCTGGGGACAGGCCGCGTGCAGGGCTGTGCCTGGGGAGCGTGTGGCAGGTGGCCCTTGGGAGTTCAAATGACAGGAAAAAAAAAGATAAAATTCCCAATTTCACGGTTATATAAACCACGACACAGGTTGTCAGGTAGCTGTCCGCCGTGGCAAAGACGCAGCAGCAGGGCTGAAGATGCGATCCCCGTTCTTCGCGGATGGTTGTTCACAGCAGCAAGGTGATGCAGCTCTGCAGGGAACTACGAGGAACACGTCTTTATTTCTAACCCAGTCCTCAGATGTAGCCAGCGAGCCCATAAATCCCGTGCAACGTTAGTTTGAAATGCCTGTGAGAAATGAAACTTCCCCAGCCTCATAGCGTTCGTGTTTCTGAATCCTTACTTGGGAAGAAAGCGCTATCTCGCCGGGAAGGAGCAGGGGATGGTTCGCGGCTGAGGTCATTGTTTGCCTCAGCGCCCTTGATAGGGACAGCCCAGCCTGGCCTGTAATGTAAACAGAGTGTAAAATGTTTATCGCCAGCTTTGTCACTTGCCTTATTTGTCAGGGAATCGCGATGAGAATGAGAGGTTTTGTGGTGCTGCGCAGCGCGTTCGGGGAGCTGGAAGATTTCCTTAAAAAGGCACAGGCCTTGCTGGGCGAGCAGCGAGGCTCTGCCTTGGCAGCCGCGAGCTCAGGCTGACCTTTCCAGAGAGAAAATACTGACCTAAATCCTGCCCTGCTGCGGGAGAAATAAACCTCCCTGCTTGCATCTTACTAACCTGATTTTCTTGTCTCGTACTCGCGGCTTTATGCTGTAAAACGTTGGGAATGCAGGGGCAAGGTGGCACTCGCGGGGTGTGTGGCGGGGAGGGGGCTGTGTGCCCGGGCACTGCTTGTGATCGTGTTTATCCTCGTCGTTTCCAAACAGCAGAAGGTTGGCAGGTCCGGGTCTGGGCATCCCGAAACCTGGGAGGCAGCGAGTTCCAGGGCAAAGTTTGAAATCATTAAAATGCTTTATGGCGAGGTCAAAGGAAGCATTGCGTTGGCTGGTTCACTGTAGAAGCATAGGGCTGCGTGCAGTTTGCACATTTGAATATTTAAATATATTGGAGGGGGGATCTATAGTTTGGTCATTGTTCTGTTTGGTATAAACTGGAGCTGGCAGCAGTTCACACAGAAAACAACAGTCTTAGCTGCTCCTATAGAGATTTTTGTTCACAGCAGCATCTGGAGAACAGGAGCACAAGGCCACTTTCAGAAGACTGTGTCGTGAAGGTGTGTGTACAGGTACATTTGTAACCATTTGCTTTTTTTTTTCTTTTTTCCTGCCTTCTAGATCGTCGGTATCTGAACAGACCACACCATGCGTGAGTACAAGCTAGTGGTCCTTGGTTCAGGAGGTGTGGGGAAGTCCGCCTTGGTGAGTCGCTGAGGAAGTGGTCCTGAAACCACTGCGTGAGCTTCCAGGCTGGCCTGTCTCACTGCAGGCATTGTTCATTGAACGTACTGGGATGTTTGTATTACTTCTAATATGGGCATTATTAAATTATCGTTATTAAATTATGGGCATATTAATCCTTTTAATATGGGCAGTGACTTCCAGGTAGCCATTGTTAGGTGGCTGAAGGATCTGTGAGTTTGTGTCAGTTTTTGGAGACGAAACGGGTGATTCATCCCTGCTAGAACAGTTAGCATTTCATGTTTGCTTTCTGCGGATGTGTAATACTGTCAATAACTGAATGTCCCTAAGTTCGAAAAGTCTAGCCTAGGCTAGAAGAATGAATCAAGACTTGCCCTGCATGGTGGCGAAGGCTGCAGCTGAGGAGTACACCTCGAAGGTGGCTTGTTTTCCATCATGGACAGAGCCTGAAGGAGCTGTCTGGCCTGAAACCCCAGGGTGGAATAGCAAGCTGCCTCCAGGCAGAGCAGAGGGACAAGCAGACTGATGACACTTTGCACTCCTTAAGTGCTTGTGTTGTTTCTAGTAAGAGGTTTACATAGCAGAGTTGATAGTAAAGCATTGTAAGAGAGGTTTCTGTCACCCATTTATCACAAATCAGTCAAGCAGCTCGCCCCAACAAGAAAGGCAAAGAACTGGTCAAGTGTAAAGTTATGTAAGACAAGGAAACACACCATGTTCCTTTCCACAGAGGGTGATAGCTGACCAGCCGTTCATTTCGTAGATAGTTACTTCTTTCACTGTTTTTTATTCTGCTGGTAGGGGCTGCTAATAGTCTTGTCAAATCACCTGCAGAATCTAGTTGAATGAGAGGAAAGATTGTTCAATTACATATCACATTTGAGGTACTCTTTCAGGATCCCTTCCTAATATTTACAGGATGTGGGAGTACAAATTTTTGATGCGCTGTTCTTCCACAGCAACTTAAGTGATCCGCATTGCTTTTTCCATGAGCATTCTCCTTGATTATCTTGGCTTTATTATGTAATATTGAAGGATTTGCTAGGTAAAATAGGGCGCTTCTGAATACACCATGTGTAAAAAGTATTCAGTATGTGAAGTACTTTGAATTTCCTCATTTCTGATGTAAAGTTCTGCATCCCCATTCATCACTGGCCTTTTTAAAAGTTGAAATGTGATTTTTTTTTTTGTAAATGAATTTTTTTTCCAAAATTTATTCTCAAAAATTCTGGAGATTGTATTTTCCTTTATTGTATATGATGAGTTTGTGTATTCCCACCTGTAGAGATGTAAATTGGGTTAAATCACTGAGGACCCTAACTTTTGTACGTACGTACTGCTGGTGGGTTGATTATGAAAAGTCTGGTAAACTAAAGTTAAGGTCTAGGTGCTAAGTAAGCACGCATGGTAATTCATATGCAGCGTTGGTCCATTATGGTTATGGCAGGACACAGTAAGTGCCAATTAGTAGCTGAGGGAGAATCATATTTATCTTACCAGATGACCAACTTACTGACAGGTATTGGCAGGGTGGGACTTAAAATAATACAGAGGTCGCTTTAAAATTTCTTTCTTCAAACTGCGTAAGCTAAGTACCCAACAAAGAGCACGGTGTTTGTTTTCAATCCAGTGTTTTCACTGGGAGTGCAGATTACAAAATGCTCTTGTTTCGCTACGAATCCTCCTGTTTTAACTCCTGTGGGTTAAGTTAGTTTTATTTCTGAGCAATACTGTGTTTGGGAATATGAAATAAGACTGAGTTTTAGCAGAACGACAAAATGTCGTGAGTGGTTTGTCATTCTCTTGCTGGAGGCTGCTTCACAAACAGGAAAAAAGTTCACAGGGTGCAGCTGTACAGCTCTGACCAGCTTCAGTGTCCAAATGTTAACCTCCTAGCAAACTGCAATCTTCTTTGGACTCTGTTCGGTTAGTAACTGTGCTGAACATCCTACAATACAGTCTGTAATCTGAAATTGTTAGTTGCCATTATTGGTATAACATTGTAAACCCCCTAATAATGGTTCAGGCTTATTAATACAGGATTATTTAGTGAAATAGGATGGCTTTTGAGTGAGGTAGTACTAGATTTTATTTATTTATTTATGTTAAAAGAAGGAGCATAATAAAGAAATGCTCAGAAATGCTCAGTTTTCAGCACACAGCAAGGCTTTCTGCATGCATCTGGTATGTGTCACTCTTTGAAAGTCCTTGTGTGGCAAAAGTGAACCCCGTTGCAGAAAAATCTCAGCCTTTTGTCCAAACAAAACACAACTTCTTGAAACAGGTAGCGACTTGGCAGAATTTGTACTAGAGATTCATGGAAAGCTCTGTTGGCAAAAGATGGTTGCTGTGTTTGTTGATATTTAAAGAGATAAAATTAAGTGCTGTGATCTTGGCACTTGGCTTTACCAACATCAGCCAAACCTCTGGACCCACCCGTGCTGCACCCGAGGTGAGAGCACAGCGCTGCGCCCGGCCAGAGATGGGGAGAGCCCGGGGCTCTGCAGCCACGGGTCGCTGAGCTGGGGAGTGCTCGGAGCAGCAGTCACTGCACGGGAATAAATTGCAAAGAACTAACACTATCGCTAGTGTTACAAAGATAAACTATTCCAATTTACCAAACTGGTACCGGTGCAGATCTGTCTGGTTGCACCTGGGAGTTGCTGATTCCCAGCACTGCGCCGGAGGAGGACAGACGACTGTTTAGATGCAGGGAACACATGCAGGGTTGCCAATAAGAGGAGACATCAAAGAGAAGAATGCTCTTCCTATTTATGAAGAGAAGGTACCAAAAAGGAAAAGCAAACTGTGTCTTCCAGAGGACAAGTGAAACCACAGACCAGCAGGAGCCAAAGTATGCCACGTACAGAGCTTGAGTGTCCAGAGATGGGGCGCATCCAAATGACAGCTTGATGGGAAATGTTTAGAGTAGATTCACTTGGAATAATTATATAGGAGAAGAAAGATTTCCTCTTTGAAATGAATGATGTCTCCTTCTTTAATGATTTAATACAAACTGAGTATCTGGAGACTCTCCAGATTCAGCTCGCTACTCTGAAATATGTCTGTGCTCTGCGTGTAATCCAGAGTAGTTCCACTGTAACTCTAACACAATTGAAATCTGCATTTTCCACAGCACACACATTGCCAGTATCTCTGATCAAATTTCACATCTTCCATATTTGGTGCTTTTTTTATTCTTCTGAAGTCACAGACACTAAAATAAAGGCATTTTAGAGAATGCCTTTATTTTTGAGATGCCTTCATCTTTTATGAAGAAATGAGCAAACAGTTTGTCTCGCATAGTTTTAAAATGTGCTTGAGTAGTGGCTCATAAAACAACAGAAACTACGCAGATTTCTTTTTAAATAATTGAAAATGTGTGTATTTTTCCCTTCTCCCCACTTGAAGTTTATCAGCAGTGTTGAGTGTTTTTTCTGTTATTACTTGTTCAGAAAGTGTTTCTTGGTTAAGTGTTACTGTCACAGTTACTTCACTTTTTTTTTCCCCTCTCTCCCCAGACTGTACAGTTCGTTCAGGGAATTTTTGTTGAAAAATATGACCCAACAATAGAAGATTCATACAGAAAGGTAAAATAACATCACTTCTATTCTTTTCAAGTCTCACGGAGCTTGCTTGTTTTTAATAATGCAACGAAAGCTTATCAAAATGAGCAAGGTTTTTTTTATGAGAATGTTATGGATGCATAAAAGCATAGCAAGAAATGATGCATAAAAAAGCATCAGTCTAGGAAGTGCATTCATGTAGATGTTTGGCTGTTCTTATTTCTATTTAATAGAAGAATTAAAGCTCTGTTACTTTGTATAACTAGGAGCTTTCGCTTTAAATCTCTGATGACTTCAGTTGAGGCTTTAGCTTTCTGCTCTTGGACTGTTTCTTTGTAAGAGGTTAGAGCACCTGACCAGAGATCTCTCTCTGTGTTTTCCCAAACCATCACTGACTTTTTAGCTCTTGTATGGGGGTACGAGCTGTGGCTCTTGGC
Organism: Aythya marila; assembly: GCF_965140915.1. NCBI lineage: Eukaryota > Metazoa > Chordata > Aves > Anseriformes > Anatidae > Aythya > Aythya marila. Next base: position 1,617,556 of record NC_139065.1, read on the forward strand.
AGCCTGGCATACTGCTCATCCCAGTGCCAGTGCTGTTGATGGGTGCCTGGGCAACGTATTAGAGCACCAAAGACTGTTACTCATATCTCTTTACTGTAATTTGATGAATGATTATTATTTCAAAGCATAAATATATCAATATTTGTTGCTAACATACGATCTGAAAAGGTATATATCTACACACACCATTTATCACAGTAGGTTGTGTTACTGTAGCACAGCGATTGCATTTTGTTGTTTTCTGCTAGGAATGATTGTTTTACTATTTAGTTTAAATACGTTCTGCTTGGTTTGAAGGCGCATAAAAAATTCTTCACAGCTGTTTTGGATGCAGGCTTGTAATTGCTGAGCAGAAATACTTGTCAGGATCCCTGACTCTGGTGTTACACAGCTCTATCAACAGAGCTGCTTTCTTCTGGGGATTGATGTCAAGTAACCCATTGTTTTGCAGGCTAGCATAATTGTTGCCATAATTAAAGACACCAAACAGAAAACAAAAACTTGTAGCATTTGTGCCTGTGATAATTCAATGTAAATTCTGTTACGAGTTCTGCTGTTAAATTTATTCATTTTTCCTGGAATTGCCCTTAGTGGATCTGAGACGGTTCTTAGCTTCCAAAAGACTTGTTAAGCCTTAGTGTGACGTTTATTAAATATTGTGCTTTTTCTTTTCTTCCTCACTCCCTCCTCAACAGCAACAAAAAAAAAAACAACTGAAGTTCAAGGTCCTTTTGATTTGTAGGAATGGATTTTATCTGACTTGAGAGGCTCATTGTAAATATCTCAACTTATTTAGGCCTTTATAATCAAAAGAGTCCTGGATCACTAGTGAGCTGCCCCAAATGCCAGCTTAAGGTGTAATTAATCTTCTAATAGCAGAGCCTCTCTTAGTGCTGGGAAAGTGCAGGTGGCTGGCTCACTTACAGAGGTCTTTGCTTCAGAAGTAAAGAAATTAAGGTGAGATTTCCCTTGCCTTAATTTCAGAGGTTTTAGTTTTAACTGTATTTCTCTCTTCCCTTTTTTATGCAGCAAGTGGAAGTAGACTGTCAACAGTGTATGCTTGAAATCCTCGATACAGCAGGGACAGTAAGTATGATTTCTTTTCCTAATCTGTACAGAGTTTCTTTATCAAGAACAAAACAAGATGATAAGCGTAGAACTTAATATAATAATCCCGCCCGAGGAAGAAGCAATAGATCAGGCACAACAATTAAAATAGAACAGTTCTGTTTAATAACCCAGAAGCAGATTGCCATATCAACATTCTGATACAGGGTAGGTTTGCATGTTAACTTTGCAAGTGGCCAGAAAACATAGCCCAAAAAGTTCTTAAGCAGCAGGCTCTGAAGGGCACTGCCCTCCCACGTGGCCGTGTTCGTGACAGTGCCACACTGTGCGTGAGACGTGGGCCTGTCTGCAGCTAGAGAACTTGAAGTGATAGCCCAGATCTGTCATCTGAGGAACTGGCCTGATAGCAGGCTCCTGCTCAACGCTCTATCAGGAAATGAACGGAAGATGAGTGAAGAACATGTCGACCAAATGCTAATGGCTTGTGTTACGCTTTGGGGCATACCCCGGTATACCTGTGGATGTGTTTTTATTGGTTTTGTTGCACCTTTTCCTGGTTTTGGAAGGAGTCTTGCTCTTCTTAATAGAGGAAGGGAAAAAGCAAAAGAAAAGAGATGTGTTAATGCTTTTATTAGATTTTCATACTGCAGTGGATCTCTGTGAGGGATAAATACGTAAATCTGACCCGTGCTGTACTACCTTCTTGTCTCCATTACAATAGAAGTATTCCTTTGTAAATGTTCTTTAGTGTCATTCACTACCTAACTACTTTTTGAAATATTTGTTTGCAGGAGCAATTCACAGCAATGAGGGATCTCTATATGAAGAATGGTCAAGGGTTTGCACTAGTATATTCAATAACAGCACAGTCCACGTTTAACGACTTACAGGACCTGCGGGAACAGATTTTACGGGTTAAGGACACTGAAGATGTAAGTCAATTTTTTTTTTTTTTAATTTTGAAAATGATTAAAATGATTTTTGGAACTAAGCATACAGGAATTTATAATTTCTGTCTAGGAATATTCTTTGCTGTATAGCAAAGCTTTGTGTTGAAATGAATTTCCTTAGCATTATTTGTTATTTTCAGTGTTACGTTTCAAGTTTGCTGGAAAGCTGACAGTCTTGATGGGAAGTGATAGAAAAACGGTGGGAGTTTATTGAAGAAAACCTTTTTTTTTTTCCCTTTCATTTTATTTATTTTCCAGTATTTGCGTTTTCCTCATACTGTGCTTCAGCAGTACTTTATTTTCCTCAAAATTATGGAAAAATTATATCTGAACGAGCCAGTAATGATATTCTTAATAGATCTCCAGCTGTCTTGCCATGGAGACTGATGTTGTTTTTCCCAAATTTGAGAGGCAGAAATTGAAGTACGGAGAGACGTGGCGAGTCCTGAGGGTCAGCTGCCAAACCTCAAGTCCCAGCCTGCAGCGGGGCTGAGCTGTGCCCCCCGTGTCCCCCGTGCCTACCAGAGCAGTCCGAGTTGATGATTTTGAACTGTAAATAGAAAGGACGTGTTCAGCTCACTGACCGGACTCCTGCTCTGTAATTTAAGGGTCGCTAGTATTAATAGACTTTTTTATTTTTATTTTTCAATGTTCCTTTGACTTTGCTCTCGTGTCATGGTGTGAGCAGGCAGTGTGGGACAGGGCAGCAGGAGCTGGGGCTGCCCCAGCGAGCAGGGCAGTGCCCCTGCAGGGCTCCGTCCTTGGTCGAGGGGCACAGAGCAGATTGCCTTGCTGTATCTGTGCCCATTTGGTTTGCCCGGTCTCTTGGTCATCTCTGTTTCATTCAAACCCATGCTCCGTGAGGATCAGCGGTGCATTCAGGGTTTGAATGCTGATGTGATGGCTCTCGGTGGGCACAGATCACTTGCATGGCTCTTGCAATGGGGGCTAAATCCAAGAGCAGCCTTGTGTCCACCATCCTTTGCGTGCAACTCGTGTGCAGCGGTCACACGCAGAGCCAGGACACGTTTATCCATCTGTGTTGGGTTTATGTCGCCCTGCAGGGCAGTGAGGTTCGAACAAGGCATCCCGCTCCTGTGCTCGGAGGGAGCAGGCAGTCCCCTCGCGTTTCTTCTTCCTCCCTGTTCCTTATCCTGACTACCTCGGAATGGCTTCGGAGCCCTCCTTGGCTTTACTGCAAGAGCATTTTTGAATTTTGTGCTGGGGGATGTTACTCCTTGAATCCAAGGCTGAGAACCTTTTGAACTGTTAAACTAAGTTTAAAAAAAAAAAAAAAGGCACTCCTTCCTGTATTTAGTTTCAGAATGTCTTTTAAAATCCCAGTAGTTAAGCCATGAAGCTATCTCCAGCAAAGTTTAAATTCCAGCCTCCTACATGACATAGGAAATGGTCAAGCAAGTTCTTCTTCCAACTCCATTTTCTGCTCTGGGTTAAGAAATCGCAGCCTTTTGAAATAACCAAGCAGAGTTACACGTCTTTCAAATCTACGCTGTTCAACTGAGTATCGCTTTTTTCCTACTATGTTACATCCTAATTTTCCCATTTTTCCCCTCATGTTCACCATGTTTCATCATGTTCACAACACATTTTAATGTTTCGGAGTTCTTTTAAATATCTAGAAAACTGCAAAGCATGGACTAGACATGTAGTTGTAAATATCCTGTTACTCTCTGGGAAATAAACTTGTTTGGGGGTTGCCTCATCTGTTCTGCGACTTCAGCTTTTTGATGTAACAAGTAAAACTTGCTTCTCAAAAATAAAAGTCATTTTTTTAATCAGTATGCCTGTGAGTTTTAAATACAAAAATTAATTTTGTCTAGGTGAATCTGGAAGAGACTACAAATATTAACGTTGGAGTAGATTAGAAAATGTGCAGTACATTGTAAATCATCAAAGGAAGTGGATCGTGATTTATTTTCCAGCTGGAAAGTACTCATTTTCTGCTCAAAGAATTAAATGCTTCAGGAAATAGAACAGGGTACACACCCATTATCAGCAGTTCTTTTGGTTGTTGGTTCTTTTTTTTTTACTTTTACATAGCATGAGGGAAACAGGATGCTGTGGCTGCCGGGTGCTTGTGAAGCACCGCAGGAGGGACTGCAGATCTCGCTGCCATCTCAGCTTTCAGAGTCCTCAAAGCGTCTGGCACCTGAGCTCTGGCTGTATTGTCCCCCAAGGCCCACGTGAGATGTAGATTTTTGATGTTTGGGGTGGTTTTGGTGTTTGCTTGTTGAAGGTTGTTTCAGCTTGCCGTTTGTAACATCTTTCGGTGGGCTGCAGCCACAGTAGAGGCTGTGACTGAGAAACAGGGAAAGCCTTCTGAAAGTGTGTATCTCAGGGCATTACTTCCAAGGTGCCTTAGTAGTGTTTTCTGTAGGGAATGCCACAAGGAATGCGGCTTCCCCAAGGCACCGTCCTTCTGAAGGAGTGGGACGCTGACTCACCCAGCCTCTTCAGAAAGCCGGCAGCTGCAGGAGAAGGGTCGATCCCCTTTCATCATTCATTTCATTCATCTCGAGCAGCTGATGTGCTCGTATTTGCGTCGTGGGCGTAGGAGGAATATTTTGAACATGTACCAAATGTTTATTCTGATACGGCATGAGGTTATTTATTGGAAGCGACGTCCTTTCAGGAGCTGAGCCGATGAGTGGCCGTTCGTTGGAAACTTCAATTACTCTGAACTAGTTAATATCAATCTCAGCGTTTGCGCCTTTGTAATGAACATCCTCATCTCTGTACGTAAAGCTTGTCAGTAGTACGATGTTGTGTTGTGATGAGAAAGGCAGATGGTGATGTGCACGGGGCTTAGCCGCACAGAATCGCTCCTCCTTCCTCCGTGATCAGGGCAGCTCTCTTCTAAGGTGCTTCCACTTGTTGGCTTGACAAGAGATTGACAAGAGAGGTAAAAAGGTCAGAAACATATAATGTATTTCTTAAAACACGTGCTGTATGTGCCATTGTCTAAAAGGGGTGTAAGCTGATGGGCAGTTCAGCCTCATGTCACATAAACGTCCTGAAATGCATTTTAGTAAGCTGTGCTTTTGACTATAGAATGGTGTTGGATGTAAATACTGGAAAACAAATCTTTACTGGAAAACTTACTAAAATCCAGCCTAAAAGTGAGCTCTGCTGAACTTCTAACTTTTTTTTTTTTTTTTATACATGGCTATGTTATTCTGTTTGTTTTATTTACTTCCCTCGTGTGCCTTTGCGAGCTATTGCATCACTTGGGCAGTGCGTGTTGTATGTTAATTTGCTGACATCTCTTGGTTTTGCTCCCTCTCTCTCCAGGTTCCAATGATTCTGGTTGGCAATAAATGTGACCTGGAGGAAGAACGCGTAGTCGGCAAAGAACAGGGTCAAAACTTAGCGAGACAGTGGTGTAACTGTGCCTTTCTAGAATCGTCTGCAAAGTCTAAAATCAATGTTAATGAGGTAAGTATCAGCTGTTCCTTGCCTGTGTTATGTTAACATCAATACTGCAGTAGACCAGCTTGCAGTCCTCCTTATACTCCTTCTTCAGTTAGATTCAGGGTGGTTCTGAAGTCTCAGTCTAAGAACGGCTTAGATGAATCTATTTAGTTACTGTTGGTTTTTTTTTTGGTTTAAAGAAATCTGCTCGTTTTTTAATTAAGGGGTGGGTGACATCCCCAGGCAAATGCTTTCTGTGGTCTGTGTTAGAGGGCATAGATGGCAGAGGGTCATCAGTAAGCCCAGTTAACTGGATGACTCTTACCTTAGGTAAAACTTTACCTGGAAAACAGACTTTATTAAGATAGCAACTGCTGCTATTCAGGACGTGAGTTACGCCCCATTGTGTTACTTGTCATGTTGCTTAGTGTTGGTTGTTGGTTTTGAAAGTATTTGCTTTTCACATTCCTGCTACATCTGGCTGCTCAAGCAGACACCCCATCACAGTCCTCCTCTGGTAAGCCGCTAATTTACTGAGACCACGTCCAAACATCTCTCTGTGTGCCCCATTCCCGTGTTTAAACAAGAAACACCTTCGGAAGTCGGTGTGCATGTCGCTGCTACCTGAGGCCGTGTGGCACTGCTTGCCATCCGGCAGCAAGGTTTTGTTCTGTGCTGGGAGTTATCTGACAGTGGCAGGGGCCGGTTTTCCAGTCACAAACACTAAGGTGACCCCATTGAGCAGAGCTGGTTTGGTGCCAGGAGATAACTGGGACCGTTTAGGAGACAGTGATAAGGAGAAGCAGGAGGATTTTGGACTAGACCCAGAGCACTCTTGGCAGCCAGCGTGACATGCCCAGCACCACATCTGTTGGGTGGAGAGGGACGGGAGCTCCAGGCTGCTGTGCTTGGGATTAGCCTGGCTGCAGTGCTCGCTAATCCAGCCTGGTAAATATAGCTCGCTGAGCCAGGCTCCTGCCAGACAGGGCTTTGTGTGTGTCTCTGAGCTGTAGTAAAGCTGGGACAGCTAACAAAGAAATGAGTGGCTCAGTCATCAAACAGGTACCGTGGAGTTTACCAAGTCCTGCTTTATTTGTATTTCCACTGAGACTGACCTCTCAGTAGCCAGAGGTGATTTAAAGTTCTCCAAAGAACTGGGCTGGGACAAATACACACCTGCAGTCAGGCTTGATCATACCCAGGAAAATGAGTATCTGGAAGATTAGTTTCTGTTTTTATTGTGGTCTTACTTTTGTGTGTTTCTGCTAGTTCACATTGTCCTGTTATAAAAAGCATAAAAACTAAGGAAATCAAGAAGGAACACGATGAATCAAGCCACTCACTGTGCTTGGTTATTTGTTCTGCTGGCTCATGGAGGGGGGAAGAGTTTACATTACTCTTTGGTTTTGTTTTTGTAAAGCTACATTTGCAGTTCCTAACTTTGTTAAAGTCTAGGCTAAAGGCTGGTAAATTTCTGCTTGCATTTGCTGGAAGTTAAACCTTTCCTACAGATAGGATGTTTTTAATACAGGTATGAGTCGACCTCAGTAGGAGTGCTTCAGGTTTCTTCCTGGTGACCTGTGTGATGTTCTTGCAGTGCACTGACATCTAGGGATGGTGGCGTTCCTGAAACCTTGCTGCAAACTTCACTTCCATAGTCACTGTCAATACGAACACTTAAATGACAGATCTTCAGATTTTTCAATATTTTTTCCCCTACTCTAGTCCTGGGAAGCAGGGAGGAATGAGGGGTCTACCCAAAGCAGTCAAGAACCTCATCTGCCAGAGAGAGGTGGTTGGGGCCTTCACAGATTCAGGCTCCCTCAGCACATCATAATCACTTTGGAATAACCTTGGCCCTTGTTTATAAAGGCTTAAATATTGAAAGGTAGTTTGCATCAGCAGAGAAGAAGGAGAATTGGTTTCTCCTGCAGAAACCTTTTCTTTGTATGTCGTCTGCACACTTTTTAAGATCTTGGTTGTGTCTGTCGAAGAGTCCAAACTGCTGCTTTTGCCTGGGGCTGACAGAAAGCTGCAGCAATAAACTTAGGGAAGGAGATGTGTGAGCAACTATCAGATGCTGTTAAAATATTTTACATCAGAGCTTGATAAAAGGCACTGTATGTTCATTTTGTTTGGAGCTATTTAACTGGGCACGAGTGCTGTCACATATGTAATAGCCAGAAAATCTTAGATTTCCAGTAGCTGAAATTTGTTATAACCTATTTCTTTGTCTGCTGAATTTCCTTTGAATCAACAAGAGTTTGTGAGCAATCAGCCACTCTGGGAAGGAAAAAAGTAAACAAGGAGAAGGGTGGAGCTTTCTGGAGCTCTAAATATTTCTGCTCAGTACCATGACCCAGCTCCAAGCATTTTTGCAAAGCTCATTTTGCTATAAATGGGTTATTACTGGGAAAACAACTCACAGCAAAAGCGTTCACAAGAAATTTCTGAAGCTGAAAGAGGCCCCTGTAGTCATCCTCTTCTGGAAAAGTCTGAGTTCAGGGCAGACAATTTGTTTTTCCTCACTGATTGTATTAATAAATTCAAAAGATCAGATCAAGGACAAAGGCAAATTAGATCAGAAGTGAGCGAACAGCAGCTCTGACCTGTATGGCAAAGAGGAGAACTAGGAGGGTATGAACGCAGCGGGTGAGCAAAGACCACTTGTGAAAGTGAAAGCCAGGGAGAAGGGCTGCCTGGAAGGACACGGTGCTCTGCAGAGACACCAGGGAGCACTAGGGAGAAAGTGGTCCTTTAGGGTATTATGCCTGTCCTTTTGCAAACAAAACCCAAAAGCTGTTGTCCTTTCCCAGTTTTCTTCTGGGTGCCCAAAGCAAGGGATTCTTTGCCATTCCATTGCCTTACCCTTCTGAAGCCTTTGGTCATGCGTAACCTGAAGGGGGAAGCCTATATGTGGCAGGGCAGGAGCTTACAGCTCCCCTATATTCTGCATGCTGATGTGAGCTCTGCTCTCTTGTTTCTTAAGCAGCTGCTTGAGAAACACATTCAGGTAAACACAAGCAGATTGATGGAATTTGTGAGACTGCAGCCACCAGGAAAGAGTATCTGTCATTTTGCCAATGTGCCTAATTATTGACACGTACAACATTTTATTGTTTTGATACTCAGTTTGTGTTCTTCATTTTCAGATCTTTTATGACCTGGTCAGACAGATAAATAGGAAAACACCAGTGGAAAAGAAGAAGCCTAAAAAGAAATCATGTCTGCTGCTTTAGGCTCCCATCGTGCAGCAGCTCTGAGCCAGGTAAGAGGTGTCTGAACTGCACCTGCAGCCCAGGTAATCTGACCCTGGGCTGCTCCAAAATATGTAATTCCTTCCCTGTCTGCTGCATTTGTGGGACTTTGAAAACCAGTTTCACTGACTGACTTAGCAGAGAAATACCTGCCTTGCTCCCTTTCTCCTTTTACTTGCGTTGATGAATGCACCAGGTAGAGCAGGAACTGATGGAGATGGGTGAGGTGTTGCCTTCTTGCTGTTACAAGTTCTACCTTTGTCTTGTGACACCATGGCTGGAGCCATCCTGGGTCAGTTTTGCTTCCTTTTTATTCTCTACTGAAGTTCAGTGGCGTTTGGGTGACTTGCAGTGTAGTTGCAGCTGCTGTCCAGCCCTAGCTGATAAAAGGACAATTGCAAGTTGGTTTGGGTGGGACATGGATTTCAACGGCAGAAAAATGAAAAGCTGACCACCAGGGGGGAAAAAAACAAAAAAAAACAAGGTTGGACATACGCTATAAATAACCTTCCTGTGTATCTTGGCAGGGCACTCTGTGTGCTTACAGCTGTTCTGTCACACTCCTGGAAGCAAGCAGCGTTTCTGTAGCTTCAAGTTTTGGACAGAAACACCAGCATCTTAGCACACACGTGTGCTGCGTGGCGGTGCCGACACAGAGGTGTGCAGGGGAAGTGGCCCTGCTCAGCACTGGGAAGCAGGAAATGATCAGAGAGCAGACAAATCACCTCAGCTGGTGTCAGCTGTGCAAAGAGCATTGGCTGGAAATGCAGAGGGCAGATTTGCAGCCCAAGCAAGCCCTGCAGGCTGGGTTGAGACGGGTTAATTCGCTGTGTTGGCTGTCGATGTTCCATACGTGCCCATGCTGCCAGCCTCCGGTCATTGCTGTGACCCACCAGAAGCCGTTCTCTTAGGTACGGCAGCTGGCAAAGCAGCACAAGTGCCCTTATCCTGCAGCATTTAAAACAAACTTCTGGTTAGGTAGGAAGAATTTCAAGGATGAATTCCTGGAATCGGTGGTTAACTGCCTTTCTGCCAGACCTGAAGGGCACGCTGTGGGCAGACGTTTCTTTAGCCTGGCTGTGATTGAGCAGGACAAGTGCAGCTATGCAGCTAACCTGGCTGCTGATGATTTGTGCTTTATTTATTGATCGAATCTCTTATCCTGAGCTCTGAATGTCATAAAATAATAGCTCAGTCCTGTGGGGAAACAATGGTTTAAGGAAAAGAAATTGAAGAGTGTATCTCAAGTGGCTTTTCCTGTTCCTCGGGCGATATATCTGGATTTAGCTAGCGCGGCGTCAGCCAGGATGGCTTCTTGGAGCCAGGCACCCCCAGCCCTGGGGACGTGCTGTCTGCCAGGCTGGCTGAGCTGAGCTGGGTTGTGCTGGGCTGTGTTGAGCTGAGCTGAGCTGTGCTGAGCTGTGCTGCGGCGCCTGCTTGGCCTCGGTGCAGTGCTGAAGGGCTCTGCAGCTGCCAGCAGCTCACCTGGAGCCCTTGTGTTCAGTCAGTTGCTGACGGGGCTCCTGTAGCACTGGCTGCTTCTGCCTGTGCCCCCAGAGCTGCTCCAGATTATTGAAATACGGCTCAACATCTCCCCTGGTGTTTGTAAATCTCTTCCTAACCAGTTGCCTCCTTGTTACGGCTGGAACAGGGCTCAGGGTGGTCTCCAATTTGTTATACTTGGGCAGCGTCTCAGAGAAATAAAAGGTGAAATTGCCCCCCCTTAAATTGTTCTGCTGTTGCTGAATTCGATACACGTGAGCCAGATGCAGCCTGGAGCAGAGGCTCCCTGCCTCATAAGGCACTGTTGTTAGGACAGCGGGATGGGGAGGCAGCTCTCTGTTGCTGCTGCCGTGTTGGTGACAAAACAAATACGTGTTTCTGAAACGGTTCTGCTTTCCGAAGGCTTTTCGCTCTCTGTAGCTGAGAGTTCAAAGGACAGTAAGAGCAAACCACAACAGCGAGGGAAGATAACCTCTTCCTGCTGAAATCTGTGTTTTTACAGACGTGTATGGGCAGTTGTGTGGGGAAACGCTCAGGCCTTCGTCTGAGGTTGCTGTTCAGTAGGATGAGAAACGTTCCCACCATCACCTTGTTTTTCGCTTTTTCTAGATTGCAGGAATGAAGAACTGTTGCCTAAATGGAAAGTGCCAGCATTCCCGACGTCAAAACCTTATGGAAATTAGCAACATATCTGAAGAAGCTTCTCCTGTTTTTATATACCATGAGAAGAATTTAGATCTTAAAATGGTTTGCACACAGTCCCTGGAAAAACAAATTGCTCTGTGTATATCTCTTGGAAATTTAAGACAATAGTATTTCTCCTTTGCAATAGCAGTTAACAGATGTGAAAATAAATATAATTGACTCTAGTGTATGATTATACAAAGGAGCATGGATGCATTTCAAATGTTAGATATTGCTACTATAATTAAAATTTCATATTGACCCTTTTACCATAATTTCTCCCCATCAAGCACTAAAAATGTTCCACCATTATATATTATATCTATAACTATAGATATATATTACCTAAAATTTCCCTTTGAACTCACAGCAGCAAATAACTTTTTGAGTCGTCGACTTCATTTTATATTTAAAGGTTACAGAATATCATTATTTTCATTCTGCCATTATATTCTAATTAAAAATGTTTGTGCATAATGCTTTGGAAAAATGGGTCTTTTATAGGAAAAAACTGGGATAACTGATTTCTATGGCTTTAAAAGCAAAAATATATAATATACTAAACCAACTCTAATATTGCTTCTTGTGTTTTACTGTCACAGATTAAATTACAGCTTTTATGAATGATTAAATTTTAGTACATTTTCATTTTGTTTCTGTGTTTTTGTTATGGTTTCCAGACTTTGGTTTTTATCAACGTTTTGTGAACTCTTTTTCCATTCTGGTAGATCATTGTTGCAACAGATCCCAACAGTTTGTCGTTACGCCAATGCGATGTCTTCACGCACCCTCCTTGTTGGATGTACTTAATCATATTACACACTAAAGTACAGAAGGCTACTTTTAATTAGCTTTGTATGTTCTTTTGAATATTTAAAGATTGTATTCTGCTGAAAATATTTCCTCTGTACAATTATTTTTATATGTACAAATTTGGTTTAATACTGTATCAAGGTCTGACTTCACTGTCGTCTTCAGTTTCACACAGCTGTGTACTTCACCAGTAGAATCCTTCCTTTAGCAGCGTTGTCCTGCCGGGCAGGAGCCCACGGGGATGTTACATACGGTCAGCATCTCGAGACGAAACTGGGGAGTTGTGTGTCGGTTCTGACTAAACACGATTTCAACAAAGCAAACAGCTGCTTTGCGTTTTTAGGTAAAATCTGGCTAACGTTACCTGATCTGCAGTCAGATGAAGGGTTGTTTGTTTTTCTTTTTTCCATTTTGACTTGTTCGGTTTGTTTTTAAATACCTGTTGGTTTCATCAAGTTTAAAAGAGCAGGGTATGAAGAGACCGCTGGGTGCTCAGCCTCGATCCTCCTGTGCATATGCAAGTAAAAGAACTGCCTTTGGGGCCCGTTGGACCCAAATCACATCTTCAGTTTGATGCTGCTGAAATTCCCTCAGTGTTGGAGGATTTGCTCCCGCTTCACTTCTGAGTAAGTGAGAAGAGAAATGTATCTTCACAGTGGAGAAAACTCGGGACGGACTCTGTCCTGATTGTTTAAATGGGAAATCAAGATGTAATAGCTGGTGAACATTTGTTCCTGGAGTTGTATAGTTTTATTGGAAACCCGGGGTGACAAATTTCTATAAATGTGTTTTTTCTAAAACTGTTACTGATGCAGCTGTTGAATTATACAGAGATCCCAGTTTCTAAATGCAGCCCAAACAAGACTGGATGAGAATATTCGGATGACAATAATGTGAAAACATCTGCCTCCTTACAAGTTGCTAGGACAAACTTAGTTATGTAGCTGATTGTCTTCAACCTACCACTGCGCTTCCTTTTTCAGGAGGAGCAGAAGCATGGTATTTGCAGGTTGGTTATCTTTACTAAATGTAAAAATATTTTAGTAATAAAGTAATTTTAATGTACTTCTTGATTGCTAGATGTCTCTTCTATGAAAAATGGAAACCTTGATGTTCTAGAGACAGCGCGAGAAATTGGTTCACCTTCTGTAAATGCCAGGTGCTTTGGTTGTAAAACCCGGAGCAGCCCAGGCTGCAAGGGCAGGGCTGTGTTCCCCTGGGGGCTGTGCCTCCCTCTCGGGCTGTTCCCCTCGCCCTTTTTGCTCCTTTTTGCTCCTTTTTGCTCCTTTTCTCGGTCCCGGGGTCTCGGCTCCGCTCGGTGCCCACCAGAGGGCGGCCTCGGCCCGTGCCCGGCTGCAGCCGCCGGGGCTCGGGGGGGGGGCTCCGGGGCCTTGGCCAGGAGAACCCTGAAGAAAGTGAAAAATTAAAATCTGCAAGGGGCCTTGAGCCTCTCTGGTTTTGGCACCACCCGACAGAGCCAAGGGAGGCAGCGCGTTGACAGGCCCCGAGCCCCGGCCTCATCCAGCGCCCTTGCTTCAAGCTGAGCCTCGCACAAACTCCCCCAGAGAAAAGGCCGTGCTTTCATCCCTCCAGCCTGTTTTTGTCTTCCTCGTTTCTGTGTTTCCAAAAGTTGCTCTGAAACCCGTTTCCCACTTCAAGGCGGTAGGACCGGAGGGCAGCTCCCCGGTGCCATGAGCCCCATTTTCTGAGGAGCTGAAATGGCCGGGTTTGAGCTGGATCCGAAGGCAGGGCTGAGGAAGGAGCTGGGCAGGCGATGCTGGGTCGTGGAGCCTGCAGGGATCTGTGCTGCTGCCGTGCTCTGCTCCCAGCCCCTGAGCTGCACGGACGCGCCTGCTGCTGGGGAGCACACCCAGCAGCGGTGTGAGACACCTCATCAACATAATGTGAGCTTCAGAGCTGGCCTTTGCAAAAGTCACCCAAACTAACGACTGTTTTATCTGTTTTGCCAGGGCTGGACACCGAAGAAGCAAAATTCATTTCTGCTATGGGCCGGTTGCCATTCAGCGAAGAGCCAGGAGTTTGTTTTATCTGTCCTGGGACCCGGAGCAGGGCGAAGGCTTTCAGCTGCCGTGCAGCCGCCCATCCCGTGCCATGGAGAGACCCCCAAATTACCAAGAGAGCTCTCCGCAGCCCCTGTGCAGGATGAGGGAGAGGAGCTGCCTTGGAGGCCCTCAGGCAACATCACGAAGCTGCGGCACAAAATTGCCAGGAGCCCTGGGCTGCTGCACCTCTTCACAGCCACATTTCTCAGGGGATGCTAAAGGAAGTTTGGTCCTTCTCATCCCGGTGACGTCCCTGTGAGGCTTCACGGGGCGCTGCAGCCGGCGGCTTCCTCCACCTCACGTGGCCTTGGTGCTCGGGTCAGCATCCTCAAACAGCTGGGGAAGCAGCTGGGCGATCTCACGGGGATTTGTGCACGCTCAGGGGCAAGTCGTGGGAAAACGTGCTCTGGGATGGTCTCGCACACCCACGTGGGCTTCTCCGGGGTCTCCTGGGGCACACGCTGCCTGTTCTCAGTGTTTTCCCATGCTGCTCGCATTGGGCTGTCACAGCTGCTTCAGGAGGAACTGGGGTCTGGGCCTGCACCCGTGTTGCAGCTGGTGAGCTGAGGGATGTGTGGGGCAGCCCTTCCACCACCGCCTGTGTCACGTTGTCCAGAAGAGCCCGGGACCACTTGCAGAGACCAACGGACCTGGGAGAAGCTGAAACAAACTGGTCCTGAGGCCTGTTACTGGGACATTCACTGAGACCTGAGGAGAGAAGATGGCCCAGCAGTAAAAGCAGCGCCCAGCTGAGTTTGGTGCCTTTGGGGTTTCCCAGACTTTGAGTTTGTGTTAACTACCGGTGGAGGCATTCAGCAGGCAGCGGTTTGTGATGGTTTCACACCAGGATCATCTGCAAAACCAGCTCCCTTTCCAGAGCCCGTGGTGCTGAGCAGGACCAGGAGCTGCCTGGGGTAGTGCCTGGAGGCAGCATCAGAAGCTGCCTTAATTAGAGGCCATGCCAGGGCTAATTAGCCATGCTTCAGAAAGAGTAGAGGAAGAGTAAATGATTTGTCAAAGGTGTGTGAGCCTGAGGTGTCCATCCTGCTGCCTTGGCCCTGCCAGCCCCTGGCTCAATGCTGAATTTGCACACTGGCGGCATTTTCTTTGTGTGCGAGGGATGTGTAAGGCCAAAAGCCCCGATGGCGGGGGGGGAGGAAGGGAATAAGGAGCCCGTTGTGCTGCGGGGAGAGCAGGGCGGCAGCAGGGCTGCAGCCGGCAGCTGCTCACGGGGCTGCGGCTGGAGGCTGAGCCACAAAGGACAAATTCACGGGGCCGAGCGTGGCTCTGCGGCCCAGCACACTGCGAGCATTATGGGGCCGGGTGGGCAGCCTCCCACCCGCTCCCCATCAAAGTACTGCTTTGAGCCGAGCCCTGGCTCAGAAAGGGAGGAGGAGGAGGCACTGGGAAGTGTTTCCAAAGTTTCTCTGCCAAGGAGCAGGCTAGGGGAGCAGCGCGGCAGGGGATGGGCACCCGGTGCTGCCAGGGCCCAGCACTGCTCGCAGGGTGCCAACGGAGCCTCCTGGATTCATTTCTGTGGTGCCCTCCCTGCTTTGCAGCCCAGGAACCTGAAAAGCTCTGGGTGTCACTCAGGATGGCCACACAGAGAGCAATAGGTGCCTCGATCCGAGCTCCTCTCAGCTGAGCAAAGCTGACAATAATTTTACTTCTCTCCCCAAGTGTTTTACGTATAAATCAGGCTTCTTGTATCCCATTTGGAGTGAACGGTGGTGGAGCTGAGTGGAAGCAAGCAGCGCTGTGGCTCTGCTGCCCTTTGCTACCCGGGTTGTTACAAATCATCAGACAAATTAACTTCAGCTGGGCTATGCCTTCACTCCACCTTCCCCACGGCCAGTGTGTGGATGTAACATTTTCGGGGCCGTAGATAACCAGTACCCTACTACAGGTTTTCATTTAGCTTTGGAAATAAGCAGTGTCAAGCTGCAGTGTCAGTGTGGCTTAAATTCACAGCAGAAGTCATTTGGTTGGAAGCACTGTACGTTATTAAATATGACTGCACAGGAGCCCCTGTGGGATAATCCTTTATGATAAATGATGTTGGAAACGAGGGAGACCCGATATTGGCCATCTCGCATACCAGTCACAGTTAATCTGCAGGAACGGTAAAAGACACGGCATAATCACGGATATGTGGAGCAAAGGGCAAAGGCTGGGCTTTGACAAAGCGACAGCTAAATCTGAGATGCAGTCAGCCCTGAGTGCACTGCAAACAGACGGAGCGGGAGCATCCTCCTTCAGCACAGGAAAGGCAGCACGTGCATGCCCACAGGTTTCTCTCCAGTAACGTGCACCTTGCTCAGCTGACTCTTGGTATTGTCTAGTGCCAAAGAACCAGAAATCTGCAGAAATAAAGAGATTAAAAGGCGAACAGAAGCCTCTTGCTTTCTGAAGTCCCATTAGAAATGTCCATGAATGTCAATGGGAACAACAGCCAGCATCCCTCTTCTGCAGGACTCTAACGCGGGGAGATATTTATTTGTCCTGTCAGGGAATCAGACGCTGTAATTGAGCAAACGATAATACATGTTTGACTGGCCTCGGAGTGAAGTTTTCTGCTCTAAATGCATCGATTTGGGGCTGACATAAAAAGCCATTAAGGCCCTGATGCACTGCGAGGACAAGCGAGCCTGGCAGCTCCCGGCCATGAGTTTGCAGCCCTGGAAAGAAAGAGCATGGCGTGGACTGTCCCTCTGCAGCTCTCAGCTGTTGTGGGACCGGGCACAGGGCGCTGCCCTTTGTTCTGTGCCCAACGCGTTGCCATTGTCTGGTGAGCAGATCACAGGCGGCTTTGGCCCTCTCCCTCTGAAACAATCGCATTTAGGGCTTGACCGAGAAGCATTCGGCATGAGATTAGCTTCCCGGCGCGGGGGCAGGACTGGAGCAATAATTGAATAAGCGCGAGGCAGCGCCTGAGGCACGCAGGGATGAGTCAGGGCAGCTGGCAGCAGAGCCGCTGCCCATGGGCAGCAGGAAAAAGCTCCCGGGGGCTCCTCCCGGCCCCTCCGCTGCCCTCCTGGAGCCTCTGGGCACAGCCCCGTGCCCACAGCCCCTGTCACAGCCCTGCACCACCCCAAACTCCCCGCTCAGCATCAGGCACCCATCTGTGGCTGCGCTGCGCCCTGCCCGTGTGTTCTCCCCCGGAAAATGCTAATTGGCATGCTGCTGTTGTGCTGAGTGGCACGTTCCTAATAGGATTCGGGATCTGCTGCTGCTTTCTCGCTCCGCGTCTGTTGGATTTCCCGCTTCCTTTAATATTTTTTTTTCACTCCGTTTGGTTGCTGCTTTCAGTGCAGGCTGCTCTGTGGAAAATAGAAGAAATCAAGGGTTTATTTTTAGAAGCTGCAAAAGGAATTCAACCCAAGGCAAATGCAATTACTTCAGGTTGCTAGCAGGCTTCTGAGAAGCAAGAAAAATCTTCTCAAGAGCAACTGGCCTAAAATGCCATGAAGGCATCATGCAAGGAGAGCTTCACTTAACCATTTGAGGAGTGCATTTAGTTGCACAGGGCCAAGCAGCGAGGGACGTGGTGCTGCCTGCTCCCGGCACCCCAGCACAGCACAGAGCCATGCCCACGGCACGCCCCGGCCATGCCCCCACCTCCTGGATGCTATTCCTGGACCACTTTTAGGGCATTCGTTGCCCAAAGCGGCTGCTGGGTTGTTTCTGGAGACCTCACGGCTGGAGAAGGAGGAGAAGGGGTGGGAGAGCGGTTCCTCATTTGAGAGCTTTCACTCTATAATTAAGCTGAACAAGAGACTCTGAGCTAAATCTCTGTTCCTCTCGCTCTGCCTGAGCAAACACAAAGAGGAGAAAAGGACTGAACCAGACAATTAAAACAAGAAATAAAATTGCACAGAGGGGTCTGTGGAATGATTTTTCCTTGACACGCTCGCCCCCAACAAGTGCCACATGCCCTGTGCATAAATAGCAGCTGCCCAGACTTGCTTAATCATCCCATTGTTGCTTTATAATATTAATTAAACATTCCTCTGGGATTGTTCGCATCCTAATTAAATCACGAACTTACAAAAGCGGGTGAAGAAACCAGACAAGTGTATGCTGGGGGATGCACAGCCCGATTTCGCTAAACTGCGTGCAATCATCTTCCAAAAAACCACAGTGACGGAGGGCGGGCGGTTGGAAGCATTTCTCGCGGGGCTGGGGGCTCTGATTAACGGTCAGGGGCTCTGATAACAGCCGGGGGCTCTGATTAATGGCCCTCGGGGCTCAGCAGTGGCCGCTTGCTGCGGAGCACTCGGAGCGGGAGCCCGGGGGGTGCAGGCAGGGGCGAGCTCCCCGCCGGCGTGGCACGAGCGTCGTCCTTGGCCGATATCAAAGGGACAATTAATGCGCAGCTGCTCGGCGAGGGGCGGGGGAGGCGAGGGGCTGTGCTCAGCATCCCACAGGCAGCAGCTGGGCTGCACGACCCCAGCCCCGGGTACAGGCGAGGAATTCCCCAAACCCCGCTGAGGCTGCAGGGATGGCTGGCCACGTGCGAGCGCGGAGATGCACAGAAGTGGAGCTGCATCGAGACACGCGGGGGATAACGTCTGATCTCAGGGCGATCCCAGCCTCGCTGGTGTGTCCTGCATCAGCACAGGAGCAGCACCAAGTCCCAGCCTCCCACGGAGGGCCCCGTGCCCCCTCTGCGCTCGCGCCGTGCTCGGCTTCCCCAGCTTCTGCTTTCATGTCGGAGGAAGAGTTGAGCACATTGTTCCCAGCCAAGACTCATGCGCCCTGCAGGGATGCGCTGTGAATAACGTCCCAAATTATATGAGTAATTAAAATCAATGAGAGGGTATCCTGTTAAATAACGTAATTAGATGAGCATGGCGAGCAAGACGAGTGTAAGAGCGTTTTTGTTCTCCTCCTGCTGATAGCTTCCAACTCCTTCCCCGTTGTCTCCTCCCCGGGAAATGCAGCGGGCATCACGCGTGGCCGTGCCTGGCTGCACGTTCCCCTTGCAGAGGCTCTTGTGGGGTCTCCGGAGCCCCATCCTGCTCCCTCTCGTGCTGCCGCCACACATGGGGTGATCTCTGCCCTCAGCCTCCATCCTGGACAGGACCACAGGGGCGAGCAGGCTCTGTCCTGGAGCCATGCAACCTGCATCAGGTACCAGGCTGGGCACGGTTACACTGCAGGTCTGAATGGGAAACCCCATCCTGAGCAGAGGTGCTGCGTGAGCGTGGCTTGGTTGCTGTGCAGAGATCAGGATTTACCCCTGATTTATCTCCCCGGTGCTGTGGTTAACCATTCCCACACTGTGATATTTTCTGTAGCCCCTTTGTTGTTTGAAACACAGAGGTGACTTGCTTTCATCTCTCCTGCTTGAGAGGGATTTAATAGTAGCTAGGAAGTAAAAACATTTCTTATGAAAATGCAATCGACTATCCACGTTAATTTCAGACAGAAGCAAACGAAAATACATCTCATGCAACAGCTCCAACAACTGAAGTGTAAATGAAGAGCCCCACAGGGTGGAAATGAGAATTAATTTCTATGTGCATAATGAATTGTCTCAGCATTTCAACCCTGCCACTGTGGATGAGGTACAGCCGTAAGCAAACATCTCGAATTCTGGGCGTTTTTCCCCTTCTTGAAGCAACGATTTGGGGCAGGAGGGGTGTGAGGGGCAGCGCGAGCTCAGAGCCCACCCGGGCACCCAGCAGTGCCCAGGGGTTGGGGCTGCAGAGGCCTGGTTTGCCCTCACCACGCTCGGATTTCCAGCTCCCCGAGAACTTTGAGGATCCCGCACTCCCCTCCCTGTTGCAGCCCCATCCCCTTGCACCGTTCCCATCCCTGTCGCCGTCCCCATTCCTGCCAGGGGACTCCCTCCCTGCCTCAGTAGAGCCCCCCTCCCAGCCCCAGTGCTCAGAGAGGGGCTGGGGCCACCAATTAACGGGAGTGCCGAGATTAATTAGTGTTGGTGTAATGCTCTGGAACCAAAGGGCTCAGTAAACATATGCCTACACTTACAAAGCCGCTGTAGGTTTAATTTGTTCTCTTAATTTCAGAGGACACTAAATTAGGAATCCAAGTGCTGAGGGTCCTTTTTGTTCCATTTCTGCTTGTTCCAGGGCAGGGACCGAAGGCTCAGTCCATTAAGAGATGCACGTGGACAGATCTTTCTGCGTGGTGTGCTGTTAACTCCAAGGGACTCTGGTCAGGGTAGAGGCATCTGGCCAGATGGCTCTCATTGCAGGGCTGGGATCTAAATTATTAATTTATAGTATCGTGTTCATGACTTTGTGTATCCCAAAGGAAGCACTGAAAAGTCCTTAAGTTGGTGCTTATTTTTTCCAGCTGCAGCGTGCAGGGAGCTGCGAGTCTGTGCATTCTGTTTTATTTTAAGCTTGTTTGTGATTTTCCAAGGTAGTGAAATGTTGCAAAGACGTGTCACATCTAATTGCACTTGTCACATTAAATCATATTATGGCAAAAAACCTGAACCCCTGCTGGGAACATAATCCCCTCTGGTAGGGATAGGGGGAAATTTACCTTTGACATGCTGCAGGAGTGACAGGTTGTTCCAGACCCGATTTAGACTCACACACGAGGGGCATGCGTACAGCACCAGGCCTGCCCTGCAGCACTTCGTGGTGCTGGGAATGCATTTGCAGCCCAGGCCTGCAAAATGTGCTGCTGCCCAGTGAGGAGCTTGGCGCTGAGCTGGCCGATTGATGCTCATCTGCCTGGCAAGTGCCACCCACGGGTCTGGCAAGGTAGAGCGGAGTTTACCACGAAATCTGGGCACGCAGGGCTGCCTGGCACCAGTAAGGCTTGCTGCTTCACGGGCAGGGTGAGGGAGTTTTGTCCTGTTCATTTCAGGGTAATTTAGAGGGCCCATAAAAGCCCTGCAGAAGGAAAAGTTTTGCTTGACTTCTCCTGGCAATATCTCTTATCTCCAGTGAATTTCCTGAGTCCGTTTCCAGCTGCAGGTGGAGTGTTTGTTCCCGTTCATCTTAGGAGACACCTTAAAAAGGCAAACAAGATACCTGTTCTGTGGAAAGCTCAGCAAATCCCAGTAACGGCATCACCAACATTGAGTGATGAGTGTTTGAAAACCAGGTAAGCAGTAAGCAGAAAGATTCCCTCTTGAATCCTTTTCAGTCAGAGGACGTGATCAGTCCTTACAAGCACAGCTCGATTCAGGGAGCAGGAAGCTTGGTACAAAATCGACCGCGACTCGTTTCCACACAATTAGCATGAGTGCATTCAGACCAGGCAGCTGCACGCATAAATGCCTGGCGAGCTGCCTTTGGGTGCAAACTCTCAGTAATTGGTCTGGAACGGAATGAAAAAGGGAGAGCGGGGAGAGCCGGAGCAGGTAGCTGGGGAGAGCTGCAGCCGGGCAGCGCTCCCCTCGGCCTCCTGCCCTGGCTGCCACAAGAGCCCACAGCATGGCCTGGGTGAGTGGTGGCCGGGCACAGGGCTCAGTGCTCATCCCTTGCTGTGTTCCCACACTGCCAGCACACCCTGCTGCTGGAACCGCTGCCAGGACATCAGATTAATTGGGGTCTCTTCCTGCAGCCCTTCAGACGGGGCCTGGTGCTGCAACGCCCTCAGCCCAGGCCGGAGGTGACGGGCGCTGTGCAGCGCTCCTGACACCCGGCCAGTCCTCTCGGGAGATTTTTCAGTCCCAAAGGGTTGTTACAGACCAGAGAGGACACAAAACGCAGGAGAGACCCCTTGGTTATACTAACTAGGCAAGGAGAGTTGCTGTTTGCGTATCCATTTAAGAATAAAGCAATTGCTTCTTGGGGCACCGGCTGATCTCAGGCCCGGTGTCGCCTCCTGGCACTCACCTCCGCTCGCGACGCCTTCGGAGGCTCAGCTCCAGGTTTCACCTCCACAGAGGCTGTCATGGGCAGAGCAAAGGGACTAATTAAACCTGACAGAATGTCACGTTCGTTATCTCCAGGTTCGAAATGTCACATCGCTAACGCCAGCCTGATGGTGTGAATGCAGCGAAGCCCTCTGGGATGGGTCCAGCCCGAATTGCTGGCTCAGTCCGCTAATGAGGGAGCAGATCTGCCCGCTAATTGCCCAGACGGTGGGACCCCCGCACCCCCAGCTCCCACAGCAGCATCTCCAGAGGTGGCACAGACAAACCAGAGCTGGGTGATGGAGCTGAAGCTACCCCTGGTGCCCAGCCCTGTGCCCTGCTCAGGAGCTCCTCTGTGCCTCGAGGCAGCAGTACCAGGGATGGGCAGCGGGACCTGGCTTGGCCCCAAAGGTGGTAGCAGCCTGTGGGCATCAGCACCCAGCAGCCACTCTCCCCCCTGCTCCCACACCAGGGCTGTGGCCTCATCCAGCCCCTTCCCCGTCCCCACCAGGACCATGTCCTGTCTCCTGTGCTGTGTAAAGCCTGCTTGAAAGTGTTTTTCTGATTTAGCCTCCAGACTGCCCAAGGTGAAGACCAGAGGAGGGTCAGGAGTTTCATTTTCCCGGGATATTGATTTCTCCCTTTCTCTTCCCTGCTTGGCGAGAACCAAGAAACTTGAGCCAGTTCAGAGGCTTTGCTCATTGTGGCTATTATAGGAAATGCACCTGAAAAACATGCACTGAGACCTCACTGGGGACTGCAAGCTCACAGCCGGGCAGCGAATGAATCCCCCAAGGCGAACGAGAAGGAGCCACCTCCAGCAGGGAGGCTCAGGTAAAGCCATCTCTGGGGCAGCAGAGCAAAGCCGAGCTGGGCTAGCAGAGCTCCCAGCAGTGTCACAGCCCGGCTTCGGCTGACACAAATAATTGCAGAAACTGTTTTTTGTTTATTCTGTAAGATCAGCATATGAGACTGCTTGCCAGCTGGAAGAGGGTACGATTTCTTGATTAGAAATGCCACGTGGATACAATTGGACTTGAACAAAAGGAAAGAGAAACATTCCCTCTTTCTGCAGAGACAAGGATGTTGAAGAGAGAGGCATGGTTTGGTTCTTGGAATGTTGCTCGAGGAAGTAGAAGAGGTTCTGCTGCTGATTAATAATATGACAAAGGTGATGGGGAAAATGTTGGCGTGAATAAACAGCGGTGGGCTTTGAACAAAATGGGTCTTATTTCAGCAATGATACGGCAATTGGCTTCTCTCCTGCCAGACTCAGTATGAGGGGAATTGAGGGGAAATTGTTAAATTTGCTCAGTTTCCAGTCAGAAGGCCTTTCCGGTTAGTTAGGCACATCAGCACGGATGGTTGGCAGTGGCAGGGGCACAGCCGCTGCGCAGCGCGGTCACGGAGCTGCCCCTGGGATGCAGGGGACACAGAGGAGCTGGGCGATGGGAAGGGACCCAAACGGGCACAGCCAGCCTCTATTTGCCTTTCCTCTTGCCCAGCTTTAGCCCCATCCCATTGTCAGAAGCGTAAGCTGTGAAATGGTTTTAAAAATAAAAGCTTTTTAATTACTGGCACATTTGTGAGCCTTCTGGAGGCCATCTGGCTGGAGGAAGCACGCTGTGAGCGTCAGTGCTGGATGAGATGGGAAAGCCCAGAGAGGCAGAGAGAGGAGCAGACCCTGGAAATCACTTCATTAATTGTAAGAGCCCGACCCTCTCTGCACACGAGGCGACCTGGGCCAGACGCAGCGCTGATCCATGCCTGTTCAACGTGTGTGGGGCCGGGCAGTGCTGCCCCCAGCCCTTTGGCCCAGCACAAACCTGGGCAGAGCAGCACCTGGGGAGGGAAAGTCCACCAAGAGCCTCGGAGCAGCTCCCTGCTGGGCTCGCTGCTGCTGCCTCTTGTGCCCAAACCAGGGCTCCTGGGATCAGGCCAGCAGTGGGCAGCGCCAATCTCCTCCTGCATCCATCCCTCACTGCCATCTCATTAACCCCTGGTGTCTGAACGAACATTATTGGTGTCAAATTAACTCCAGCTTGATCCTCTCTGGGCTTCTCACAATCCAGGAATAGAGATTTCTAATAAATCTCAGCGCCCAAGTTTCATTTGCCATTGCTGCCTTGCATGGGACAGGTTCACGGGGGAACGTCTCTCTGTAATTATTGCCGTGTTTGGTATTAACCACACCTATCAAAGATGCAGAACACAGCTAGGGCCTCATTAAAGACTGTCATCGTGCTAATTAGCTAGGTCTCATACTTAATAATGGGGAACTATTTCATGGCAGTTTCATGAAAAAAGAGGAGAAAAAGCCATTATCATTTCAGGAAAAGTCCCTGGAGAAGTGAAATGGTAATTCACAAATTCTACCCACATCTATTAGCAAATCCTGCTCTGGAGACAAAACGAGGTAGGATGACTGGCTTGCCTGATAGTCTTTATTGTTTGAATGCCTCTTAAAGAATATTAATTAAATATTTTTTCTCCCAAGAATGTGTAGATCCAGCCACATTTACTTGCAATTTTCAAGTGGCTGTCTGAAGCTTAGAGCACACTGAATTTGTCACTGTAAACACTTTGGAAAATCCTATTTCAGCGCAAGATATCCTTTGATGACACGTTTAGGAGGCAGAGGGAACATAAACACGTTTGAAGCTATACTGGGTGCTTGGTGTGTGTGAGGCACCCCTGAGGGTCTCTGCTCCTTCGAGAGCAGGAGGAACGAAGCAAACGTGACCTCCTGGCTCCCTGGGCTGTCCTGCAGCCTGATCCAGGGCTGATGTGATCCTGCTGGTGGCCGCAGGCAGGATCAGGGCATGCAGCAGCAGGCACAGAGACCACCCCGAGCCCCTTGGCACTGACCCGCTGTAGCCGGTCCCACCCCACTGCCAGGAATTCGGGGGGAGCGGGGTGCATGGTTTGGGTGGGAAAGGAACGCGTGGGCGGCTGCTGGGCCAAGAACGGCCCTGTCCACACGGGCCTGGAAACAATAGCGTTTCCTCCAAGCAGGGAAAGAAAGGGCTGGTTTCAGAGCCGGGCTCTCCAAGGGCACGGGATGGGGGCCCGAGGGTGCCCGTGGCCGGTGCCATGCGGCCGGCACGAACGTGGGGCTGTGGCAGCTGCTGCAGTGTGGGGCCACAAGAGCTCGTTCCCAGGAGAAGCGTCCTGCTGGCTCCGTGTGAGACCGCATCGACGGGGAGCAGAGCTGCCAGCAGCTGCTGCTGGGGGTGGGTGTCAAATATTTGCAAGACAGCACATGTTTTGGCATAGCCGGTCATTTATAACCCCCGAGATGCCCAGCAGCCTGTTTGTTCTCTGAGCCCCAGCCACGGGGGAAGGAGGGGCTGCACGGAGGGAAATTGGGGCAAATCCCAGACATCGCTTTTCCCACCGAGCGGTTTCCAAATGCACGTTTTAGGCTCCAGCTCTCACTGCATCCCATATAATTGCACCATTTTAAATCCCCCTGCGGCAGGTATTGCCTTAGCAAGGGAAAAGCCTTGCAGGGAGGAAAACAACGC
Organism: Aythya marila; assembly: GCF_965140915.1. Classification (NCBI taxonomy): domain Eukaryota; kingdom Metazoa; phylum Chordata; class Aves; order Anseriformes; family Anatidae; genus Aythya; species Aythya marila. The sequence continues at coordinate 1,642,699 of NC_139065.1, forward strand.
CCTGAGTGCCCACAGCTGTGCAAACCCCCTGCCCTGCTGCCGTGCTCAGCTGGGGCTCCTCCTGCACTCATCCCAGCTGAGGGCAATGCCCATGCCTGGCTTAAAAAGCCCCCAGGGGGGCACAATCAGCCTTTAGGACCCCCTACTCAGCACCTGTGTGTGGGGCTTGGCTGCTGGAGCTGCAGGTATGGCAGGGGCTTGATCTGGGGGTGGGCAAGGCTGGCTGGCTCGCTCCTGCCTGGGCTGTGGGGGCCCTGTGGTGCTGGGACCCTGGCTGGGGCAGTGCATGCTGTGGTGGGTCCCTTAGTGAGGGTGGAGGGAGCAGTTGCCCTCCTTAATGAAGGAAAAGGGGGCAAGGGGGGGGATTCAGCTGTCAGTGCAGGAAGGAGCTGCTGCTCTGTTGTGCTGCTGCTTATAGAAAGCTCTTTCTCCTCTTTGCTGATCCTACAGAAAGGGCTGGTGAGAGCTGGGAGGGTGCCTTTGTACCAAACAGGATGAAGTCCTGATAAAAGAGGAGGAAAACAGAGCGCCCCAAACAGCCTTTCAGCATTCAGAGAAATGGAGAGAAAGCAAAAGCACCCAGAGCTAGGGCCTGTGAGGAAGGAAAACAAAAGCTTGCTTCCAGCTCAGGTTCCTGAAAAAGTGCTGAGCATAGCTGTCAGATGCTGACCCACTCTTCTCTCCTTGTATGGGCAGAAACAGGGCTTGTCTTGTGCCTATATTTAATTTCTGGGGGGGGGGGGGGGAATTCTCCCTTTATGCCTCTGCTCCACTGGCCTCTCTGTCCTGGGAAGCTAAAACATGACTAGAATTGCATGTTTAAAAAAACAATGCTGCTGCTCACACATGAGCCCTTCCTAAACTGGGAGTGATCAGAGCAGGTTTTTGGGGCCCCAAGCCCCCACTGCTGGCCAGGACTGGGCTGAAGCACCCCTGTGGGCATCTGAGTGGCTCGATTTGGGTCCTTGGGGCAGTGCAAACCCAGAAGCTTCTGTAGGGGAGAAAAGGCTGATGTACACAGGGCTGGATGCCAGCACCAGGACACAAACTGCTCCACAGCACACGGGGATGATGCTGCTTTATTTGTAGCTCTTGGAGAGCTGGCTGCTGAAGAACTTGGTTCTTTCAGGACAGGGTTTGTACACAACAACAGGGGAAACAACAACAACAAACGTCTCTTGCAATTCTGTGTCACAGTGCAAAGTTAACAATAAACATCTGTGGCAATGCTGTATCTCAATGTGAGCCCGGGGGAGAAGGGCATGGAGACAGGCAAAAGTGGCTGGAGTTTCCAAATGTCACAGATGTCCATGAAGGAGCCTCCGGCCCCACTGGTTTAGCAGGAGGGGGAATTTGTGCTATGAGCACAGTGGAGATGCAGCTCAGGGGGACGAGAAACAGCTGAAATGCAACAGAGCTGGGATTCAACACCTGCAAGTAGCAATTGTTGAAATTTAGGTGGCAGCACTCATTTTTTTTTTTTCCTAAAATTTAAATAACAAGTCCTTCAGGATCACTGCTAGAATTGCCAGGTTTACAACCCAGTTTTAAGTGCACACAATCAGAATTTTTAAAAAACTATATATTTGCACACTCATACACACACATACAGTGAATTTTGTGCTGCAGGTACTGTAACTGGAGATCACCTGAGGGGGCCTGAAGGTGCTGTCACGAGGCAAGCTCCAGGAGCTGCAATCGGTGGCACCGCTCACCCTAAAAGCTGCCAACAATTCTGATTATTTCTGCAAATATTGGTCCCCATGGGCTGCCTCAGTGTGTGGGGCTGAGCCAGCTGCAGCTCGATGGGAGATGCCACGTGCAGGGGATTGCAGCCACAGCATGGCACGCTTCGGAGACCTTTCGGTCCCAGCCGAGAGCTCGGGGGGCTCCTGAGAAGTGCACGGCCTCAGCTCCTCCCTGGTGCAAGAAATGCTTGGCAGAGCGGGGGACACGACAAACTCAGACCCAAACAGCTGTGTTGATATCAAACCCGGATTGGGTGTAGTCTATGGTATCGTGGACTTTCTTGGTGCCAGTTTTGGGTTTCTTGATGCTGCCTTCCCCCTTTGGGCACCTCTCCACTTTGCTGTGGTGGTTCTGGATGTTCCCATGGAGTGGGAAGTAAAATGTCCCCTTGAGTTTGTTCGTCTTTTTGGGTCTTTTGGAAATTTCGGGTTGTTTGTCTTCAGGCGGTAGCCAGCAAGGTTTCTCCTTGAGAAGCCTATCTCGGTCTGGCCGAACGCTCCTCAGGAACTTCTTGAAGATGTTGGCTGTGAGGGAGAACTTCTTGCAGAGCTCCTGGGACCTGCTGGCGGACAGGGAGGCCTCGCTCTTCTCCCCCTTCTTGTCCAGCTCTGGCAGATCCAACCAGTTCCCAACCAGATCTGCGAAGATGTTATCCCCCAGGACCAGAGGCTGCCGGTTCCTGCTCTGGGACATCAGGGAGGATGTCCAGTCGTGGCTGTCCTCACACCCCGGGCACTCCTGGTGTGCCGGCCACCTCCCAGCCATGCTCTGGCTGCTGGGCTCGAATGTCCTTGGGTGGACGCGCTCTGCTCTGGCTGGGGCCGAGGAAGGTCCCTTTGTGTGGGAGGCATCCTTGCCACAGGTGCTCCTAGAGGAGGAGGAAGAGGAGGAGGAGGAGGAGGAAGAGGTGTCCCCGAGGTGGCCGCTCTCTGGGAGCACAGTGGGATGGGACAAGCTGGCCGGCTGTGGCACCATGCAGGTGAGGGATGTGGGGCTGCAGCTCCCTGCTGCTGCCCGGCCCCGTGGCCCTGCTCCACTGCTCCGGCAGCACGGGTGCTGCTCCGCGCTGGTGCTTCGACTCCCTGAGATCTCCAGCTGCTCCAACGCCGTCTGGACCTGGAGCAGCTTCAGCTCCTGCAGCGCGCCCATCATGCAGTTCATCTGCTCGTGCAGCCCGTCTCCCACCTCCTTCATGGACAGCTGCGGGGGAAGAAGCAGGCAGCAGGTCAGTGTCTGGGGAGCAGAGAGGGTGAGGAGGCTCGGACCGGAGGGCAGGAGAGCTGGGCTTGCAGCTCGTCTGACATGTGGCCGCCCCCCTTATCGCGTCTGACATGCAGCATACCTCTACCACATCCATTTCATGGAACGGCAACCGGATATTTCTCAAATTCTCTAAGGGTTTTACATGGTTTAAAAATAATCTGGACCCTCTAGGAATAAGGCGAGCTGACAGAAGTAGTGTTTTTTTTTTCTTTTTTTTGACCTGACAACAAAAATAGTTTGAGTTCCCATTAATTGCTTGGCAGAAACCCAAGGTGTATAACTCTGGTTTCAGCTGTCTCCAGTTTAAGTGTATTCCACTGCTTTTGTTCCCCTTGTCCTGAGTAACAAACCGAAACTGGGAGTCAGAATAATGAGGAGACCGTGCCTTCCACTGAGAACTGTTTCTTTACCTGAAGTGCTAAACTAAATTAAAAATCAACCCTAATAAGGATCACATTACTTGACAATGTATCTTCTGATCTAAATGCTCTCATTACAGGCATCTATCACTGGAGGATAATCAAAGAAATGTAAATGCACTTGAACTCTTGTACAGAACAACAAACTCTAAACTTATTTACAGCACAATAGTGATCTAAGACCAGCAGCAGCAGTCCTGCTTTATCCCTGAAATTTGCTATACAGATTTAACTTTCTATGTTAGACTTGAAAAACGCAAGGTATTTTCCAGAGCTGCTAAATTCCCCTCTTCTCTCTTGCTCGGTTGCTTTCCCTTTCTTATGTAGGATCTGGATCATATTCCCGAAGCAGCACCATAAAACAAGCGGGCTGTATGTCCCAACAGCTGCCACCCCTCGTGGGGAGGGGAAGGGGAAGGAGAGAGGGAAGAACAGCAGGGGATGGCAGGGCTGGAGGTGAAGGCGTTGCACTGATACAAGGTGGCTTGCAGGAGAGATTACCACTGTCTAGGAACAGCTTTAGCCTATACTGTCAAAAACAGTTTAAAAGGCTCATGAGATTTTATTTTTTTTTTGTACAGCAATAGGTCTTTAAGTTTAGTATGAAAAAGGACAGATACATCTCTTGTTCAGCTTTACTTTATGAATCTTTCATTTTTTTACTTAATTTTTGCTAATTTAGTTTAGTTTGCTCTATTTCCATTTCTGTGCTCAGATCTGAGCAGTGCAGCAGAGCAGTCATCAAAAAACATGATTCTCTGTTACAGCCTAGCTCTGGAAGTGGAAAGCTTCACAACAGTTTCTGACCACAAAATCCTATCTCCATTTCATAACCCCAAACCTAAAATGAGCAGGGAGATTCCATTGATTTTTCAGAGCTTCCCTCCCAAGAAACTCATTTACCACCCAGAACGAACACGCTGGCTGTGGAGATTCAGAAAAACTCTGCCAACTTCCCAATTGCACTATCAACTGTCCCCAGCTATCTAATTTTTTAACATCAGCAAATAAACCTCTGCTTCTGCAGGTACGCAAATAATGCCCCACTTCCAGACTACCACAGCTCTTGGGTTACCAGTACAAAAGCTGAGGCCATATGTTCTACAAGCTTCAGACAAAACTATCACCTTACCTCTCCAGATTTGCTGTAATGCTCCTCGTCCTAACCTTTCTCGCCTTATTAATGGAAGTCTGTTTTATCTGGGGCTTTGCAAAAAGCTGGATTTGGAGCTGGCTCGGCCCTTCATTGGCTGCTTCCCCTCAAATCCCCTGGCGGGCGCAGCGGTGTGGCCACGCTGAGCGGAGTGACACGGGTCCCCCTGCACCGCCCGGGCCGACTGCAACCCCAACATATGCTGGGCGGCTCTGCTGTTCACCTCATTGATTCAATTAACTCCCCCCCGATGGGTGGTATCATTACAATGCATGCCTCATCCAGCAAGGCTCTATTAAGCATTAATATTTCATGGGCAGCATTTATCAGCCGCGTGCTCGTTTCTTGCAGACGGACCCAGCCTCCCCCCGGTGAGAGGTCTGAGCCCCGAACACCCGGATTCCAGCGCTCGCCTTGTGTTCAGAAGTGAACCTGGATGAATGAGCTGGTTCTGCTGAACCAGAGCCAGCACCAGGCTGGAGCCAAGGCACTGGAAAAGCAGCGGAGATGCTTTCCTGGGAGTGATGATGAGGTTTGGGTGGTCCTCACCTGCTGCCCAGCAGCTCACCTCTGGCTGAGATGGCCTCGGTGTCCCTGGCAATGCAAATCCACTCCACTTTCAGCAAAAGGGCTGGGAAGGTGTTGAAGCTTTTAGCTCTGCTTAATTACGCTGCTAAAGCTTCAGGTTGTGGAAGTTGAGAAAACAAACAAAAACCATTCCAAGAGAAACCTGCTTCATCTTTTGCTATTTGTGGCACTGGCTTGGTCTTTCATGGATTGAAGAGTGTGAACAAAACCCAGCCCCAAGTGAAGTCACTGACTGGTGACCAAACAGTCTGCAGGGGCTTGGATTTCATCCACGTGTAATTACTCTGTGGTAATTAAGAATACTTGCCATGGAGAGAAAGCTCTGGAAAAAGAAGTTTCTTCTTTTGTGTCTAACAGCCATTCTCTCCTGTTTGCCAAGAAGAAACCCTTCCTCCCAAGTTCACGCTGGCTTCTCTGAGACTCTCCGGGCTTTAACTGCTGACAAAAGGAACAAGCTCCCCCGGATCTGAGACCACCACCCTGGCCAAGATTCAAGATCAAGTTCTCTGGGCTGCTAGAAGGGAAGTTTCTGCAATTAATGCAGCAGATTGGGCTGGAAGTCAGGCAGATGCTCTGGCTGGAAGGTGATGGGAACATGAGGCCGAGCAGAGAACCCCTGCAGCCCCGTGAGCTCTGCGGTCAGGCACTTGGTGTAGAAGGAGCTGGGATTTGTGAAGAACGAAAGCGCAATTTCAAACAGAGCGTGAATGTGAGATAAACCCCAGAGAGCCTTAATTTGGTGTGCAGAGAGACCCTGACTGTGCTTGCTGAGGTTATGCAAGTGACTTTATGTAACCCGGCCACCACAGGGCATCAGGAGATGTTCTGTCTTCTGTGCTTGCGAGCTGCGAATCCCAAACTGGTTGCCAAACCAGCCCCGGATGCTCAGCCCCCATCTTGCAAAACTGGCGGAGTTCAAATATGTTCCGGATTTTTTTACATTGAAAATCATCCATTTTGGATGGCAAAGGCATCAATTAATTTGGAAGTTATACCTTTCTAATCATTTCTTTGAAATACTTATTCCTGGAGCAACAACCCCAACCAGTTTTCACAGCTTACAAATCAGTGATTCCCAAACGGATTAACACAGCAGGAGGACAACTTGCTCCAAGGAACATCCTCTAGCACTTACTGGCATTTTATCAAACTCAAAACCGTGTACCTGAGACATACAAATAAGGGAGATTTCACTTGCCATTTCACTCGTAAATCAAGAACTTTTTAAGCTCGCTCTGGGAACAAAGTTTTTCTTAATAGCATCTAAATTCACCAAGTTTTCAGAATTCAGTTCCGCTCAATCCCCTCGGGCCACAGCTGGTTTTGTTCCCAGCCCATCTGCACATCTGGCCTGCCCAGGACCACGGCAGCTTTCTGGTGCTGACCAGAGGAAAAAGAAAAGCCAGCGAACGCATCACAGCTTGCAGCTGAGCACGGGGCTGGGAAGAAGAGCTCTGAGTGCGCCCCTCATAGCGGGGAGGAAGACAGATGTCCAGCTCCTAGGTAAAGCAGCGCAACGAGAGGAAGTTATTGCTAAGGGGACAGGAAAGAGCAAAGGGCAAATAGCAGCTCTCAATAACAGGGCTGGTAGGCAACAGAACCAGGCACAAACAATTGGTATTTAAAGAGGATGACCTAATAGAGACCAAAATTATTTTAGAAATGCTGAGCTGATCATATTGTTTCTGTGTTTTCCTTTGGGTCACTAGGTAGATTAATCTTCAGCAAGCCTGCAACTGTGGCTGGGCGCAGCTCTGCAGTGCTCGCAGGGAGCCTCCTGCTAGCTCGATGTTGTGCCCTGCCTCCCTTTCCCTGGATGCTATGGGCCTGCGATGGTTGTTCTGTCCTGGAATTTTATCACTAGGATTTCAAGTCTTTTTTTTTTTTTTTTTTTTAACCTCTGTTTTCCCAGAATATTTTAGGAGTAAATTAGGATGTTAAGTGTGAGCTCACAATTTATCTGAAAGAGGAAGGATGCTGAAACTTTACTGAAGAATTTCCCAGTGGGATAAATGGCTCTCAAGCAGATGTTAACCGTGAAAGACGCAGTTCACATCACTCGATTAACTATCTTCCTTACTCTGTTTCCTTCCTTTCAATTGTTGTTCTGTGCTTCCCGATCACACACATTTGAAGGCAAATCAGAAAATCAATTCTCTACAGCCAGTAAATAATCAAAAAAGAACTCTGGCCTTCAGACTCCTCAACACAGGGCTGAGGAAGACCGCAAGCCTCAGTGTACAGACTGTCTCTTGAAGATGATGGTTAAAAATCTCAGTTTTCAGCCAAGTGGCCTGCCTGCACTGGGGTATCTGGTCATAAAAATTCCTGAATGCGTGCAGCTGTAATTAAAAAGAAAAAAAATCCACAGTTTTCATTTTCAGAAGTCTTCTCTGGAAATAAACAAATGGACAAGGCCCGTAATTGCTTTTTCTCTCCCCCACGTTGTGCGTAACAGGAATTCTGCTGCCAAGCTTCTGCTTTGTGCCCTCCCTCAAGGCAAATGCCAAGGAAAGATGTGTGATAACCACGCAAGCTTTCTGATGCCATCCCAGCAGTGATGGGAAAAGCCTCCCTGAAGGGGATCAATTCATCAACAGACACAAACGAAGCTGCATGTTTCCACCTGCTGCAGTTGTGAGCAGCGATGTCAGCCCTGGACTCTGCTGCTTGTGCCCTGTCTACTGCAGACCACAAGAGCTGCTCCCGAAATAGCACTAATGAAAGTACAGAGAATCCGTTTCCAGCATGACACAGTTACTGGAATAGGACCCACTGTGAGACAGTAAAAATAATTAGCTGCATTTTTCAGTCAGACCAAATGTTCTATTCCTGTAAGATATTCATAGCAAGAAACATTGTCTACCAGGACATAATACGAGAGGGGAGTCAGACTCTATCAAACGTGGTAATTTGATGTATTTATGATGAATGTGCAGGAGAACATTCAGAAGTTCAAGTTGGAGTGGTGGTTTTTGTTTTAAGTATCTACTTTTCCCCATCTAAAAGGACAAGTAGTAAAAGGCAGCGGAAAGCCCAGAAATGTCCTGGATACCTCAAGAAAAATCAAAGTGTTCAGAGTGAAGTCACAGCTCTGGCTGTCTTGACTGCGACCCCTCACCCCGAGAGCCGTGCAAAGCCCAAGTGCAAGGTAAATCTGCCCCATGAACTCACCAGCCCCTACCTAGATAAAGACAAGCGATTTATTCTTCTGGTAGACGAGCCTTGAAACCCCAATCCCATTGTGCTCTGCTGATGTTACTGTGTATAAATGCAAACAATCCCCGTGTCAGAAAGTTTACAGAGGTAATGCCATCTGCAGCATGAGACACGGAAATGAAATTCCTCTCTCCTAATCCCTGAGCAAGACAATTCTTGTTAAATCTGATCTTTCAGCTGAGATAATATTCCGTAACTCAGAAAGCAGAGATAATATTTCTGTGCCTCAGAAGGATGTTTGCAGACTCGGAGTCCAGCTGATAGTGAAAAGGACTCAGCGCTGAGTTAACTGCGTTAAGGGAAGATGTGCGAGTGCTGCTGCACATCTCACAATCGCCGTATGAAGGACAGGTGACAACGAGAGGAGAAGCACAGTGTACTCTGTGCCAGGCCTACAAACCAGCCCTGCATATTCTCACATCCCTAAATCTCCAGGGGCTTTAGGAGGAGGTGGACAAGGTCTGTGTTTTTATATGTCAAGAGACTGAGGAGCAGAGAGCAGACACGGCCAGTCCAGAGCTACCCAGACGGGGATGTCAGCACCAGGACAAGGACCCCAGCTTCAGAAATGGATCTGACCCTGTGCTGTGCTCGGGTCGCACGCCCGGCTGTGATGAATGGCTGTGTCAGCTGAGACTCTCCTGGCTTTAAAACATTTGCATGTGGAAGCTTCTGAATGAATTCCAATCAAAGGGACACCACACATGCCAGAAACTATCAGCTTACAATGGAAAACATGCAATGGGAATATGAGCGCTCTCATTGACTGAAATGGGCCAAATTTATCTCTGGGAGCCATCGTGAGAGGCCTGGCAGAGCCTTCCCAGAGGCTGACACGGAGGCTGGTGTAAGCATGCCCAGACCCACGCTCATCTGTGACTTGTCTGGCAAAGCCCGGCGTGATCTCAATGCACAGGCTGTGTGTTGAAACGTCTGGGCACACCAGCAGCCTGAGCCAAGCACACAATTACTTAAATATGGTTTTAATACATAAAACAGGAACAAGAAAAATCAGAGCTGGAATCCTCGAATCCCACACTGATGGGGGATTGAGTTGCACTTGCAGATAACCTTTCCTTGTGAACTGGGAGCTGTGCCAACATCCGCTTGTTTCTTTTTTTTTTTTTTTTTAAAAAAAAAAAAAAAGTCCTCAAAACCAGCCAAAGGCTGGAGTTGAAACTGAAGCAACCTAAACTTGTGCAGACCAGGTGGCTTCCAGCCTTTGCATTGTACTGACCAGAGCTGCACAGAAGGTAAATCTCTGTGTTTCTGCCCTCAGCGTGATGCCCTGGAGCTGGGCACAGGGCTCCCTTTTAGGTGCACAGGGGCAGCTTGTTGCCTCTGTTTTTCTGAGCAAACAGACCGAGTCCTTCCCACCATTCCTCCTGCATGATTCCTGGTTCTGGTGTGTTTAACATCTGGAGGCATGCCCTGCCAAGTAATGAAGAAAGTGGCAAGGAAGGCAGGGTCAAGAGGCTCGGTTCCCACTCGCCATTCAGGGCAGATGGCTGCAGCTGTCTCCTGCGCTGCTGGCTGGTCTTTAAAGAAACATTAATCTATTTTAATTCCAGACTATCTTGACAGTATTGATTTTTAAAAGCTGTTATTGCCGAGGATATCGCTTATACTTATTGTAATTAATACAGACCTCCTGCCCTCAGTAAGTGCAATTGCAGCTCCCCGAGCTCCCAATGAAAGCCATGCTCTCAGAGCGCGCTCTGAGCAACTCCAAAGCTGCACGCTGAAATCCTGAGAGCTTGTTGTTGAAATATGTTTCTAAGTAAGGGTAATTTGGAGGGGGGAGGCTGAGAGGAGGAAAGAACATGACTATTTAAAACCAAGCATAGGAATATGGGGCTACTTTCAGTTAAGTCACGACTGGTCCTACTGAAGGTGATAAATGTCCCTTCCCAGTCTAAGCCAAGCATCTGCATAAATCTTTGCCAAGCTAATGCCCTGGATTATTAATATCATAAAAATTGGCATTTTTACAGTTAAAAATATTCTGTTACTGCACTATAGAAGGGGCATGAATAAAACCAGAATTTTCTCATTTCTGTTTTTTTTTTTTGGTTTTCACGGTAAGTGTCAGGAATCTGTTTTCAAGTATATCCCAACCACCCAGATGTTGTGTTGTGCTCTGCAAAGCAGGCACATTTCTGAATCACAAGCCAAAGGTGCAATGTTTAGGCTTCTATACAAAATACTGCTGAGATAATGAGACTAATTTATTAGTAAGACAAAAAAACAGATTTAGTAACCTTATTCTAAGCACACTCTTCTGAGAGTGACTCATTTTATCCACCTCACCCTCCGACTTGTTCGGATTTTCAAGGCCTTCCAGGTTGCAACGTGCGCGTCTCGTGTCGCGATTTGCATTTCATTCATCGCACCCAGCACGCCCGTGCCTCTCGCTTTCTTTGTTTTAGTTTGTACTCCGGCCGCTCTCTTCGCTTGGGAAACGTCGCCAACGCCACCAGGTGAAGCGGCACCGGCTGCTGCCAGGTTTTTCGGAGCAAAGCCCCCTGCCCACCTGCGAGCCTGCCTGCCCCGCTGGAGCCCGGGCACCGCCAGCTCCGACCCGGAGGTGACAAAGGCGAGCAGAGCCCCGTGTCGCAGCAGGACGGGGACATCGCAGCAGGACGGGGACCCGGCAGGTAAACCTGTCACCCAGCCCCGATAGCACAAACACCGCCAGAAATCAGCGCCCTGCGAAGAGCTCAGCCTGGATGGGGGGGCTGCTCGCATCCCAAAGCCCCTCGGCCCGCTGGTGCCGTGCCCCGGCCCCTCCTTTTGTCCCCCCCCGGCTGTGTGTTTGTGGGGGTGATGGGGGGGTCCCCGCCGTGCCCCCCCCCTCGCAGCCGGGAGCGCTCCGAGAACCCCGGGGGCTGCCCCGGCGCTGCAGGGCGAGACGCTCCCCTCGCATCGTCGCCATCCCGCACCGGACTCCTGCCGGAGGCCACCGCAAACGCTTCTTTGGTCGCCGATCTTTGCGGACACCTGGGGTGTGTTGTTTTTTTGTTTGTTTGTTTGTTTGTTTTTTTCCCTCCCCCCCGGTTTAAACAGCTCCCTCGCACCGACGGCTGCCCGCACGGCCCCGGCCGCCGCTCCTCGCCAAGCACCGGGGGGGGGGCACAGCTTGGGGTCCCCCCCAGCCCCAACCCTTGCCCCAAGCCCTGCCCCGAGCCCTTACCAGCTCCTGCCTCAGCCGCCGCAGGTGCTGCTCCATGGCCCGGCGCAGCCCCGCCGGGAGAGCGCTCCGCCCGTGCAGCCGGGGCGGGGAGGGGAAGGAGGGACCGGAGAGGGGGGGGCTCGCCCCGGCCCCCGCCCGCCCCCGCGGGGCGGCACCACCCGGAGGAGCTTTGGGGAGGGATGGGGAGGCTCGGCCGGGGCTGCGGGGTCCGCGTCCTGCGGGGTGCGCAGCGCGGCTGGGGTCCCTGGGGGTCCGCGGGGGTCTCCGGGGGTCCCCGGGGGTCCCCGGGCTCTGCTCTGGAGCCGCGCTGGGTTCGGAGCATTTCGGGTTTTTCGGTGTTCCTCGGGTGTGCGCTGCTAGCCCGGTTGTGCTCGGTGCCGTGCGCTCTTTGGTGAGCAACGCCGAGCCCCCCGAACGGCTTAAAGGCTCGTCTGGGTTGTCGTGCGGTGGGAAGGGAGTCGGTAGAATGAGAAATGCAACTTTGTGTTCTCAGGTTTGGGGTGAAAGACCACTACTTGCCTTTTCTTGTAAGTTTGAGGATTGATAAAGACTTGCTGAAGCCTTTGCCTTTTCAGGTCTTTATTTTTTGAAGGAGAACACTTTTTGTAGTTGGTGGTGGGATTTCGTTTGTAGAACTCAGCCGTGGTGTTTTGAAAGCTGATCTTTATGTAAAAAATCCAACTTAAATGGGAAATTTGCACTCTGGACTTTCACATATGTTTGGGAAACGCTCTAAAGATAACATTTATCCATCCTTCCAGCATCTCTTTTACTATTGGCCATTTCCTATCTCTATTCGTTGCAGGGTTTCCACATCCTATCGAGGAGGCAGGCAAGTTGCACCTCTCCAAGACTTCATGGAACGCGTGGCAGTAAACATATTAGCATGTTAAAGAAGTGGCCTTATCAAAAAGTTAATCGCTTCCAGCAGTACACCGTGAAGTGAGTGGGATACCTGCCAGTCTTGAGTCTTAAAGCCCATGCCAACTGGCCCAGCTCTAAACTTTTCCTTGAAATCTGGCTGGCAAGGTTGGCCAGCTGGACTTTCCCCACGGCCCAGGGTTGGGGGAAGAATCTCCCTTGCCTGTTCAAGCATACCAAGTATCATATGGCAGTCTGAACAGCCAGTCAGTGGTAAAAAATCAAAAAGATGGCATCATGTGGAGAACACGGGCTGGAACGCCTGCCTCTGCCGATTATTAATGCTACATCGCCAGAGCCACGTCTCCTTTCTCTGTCTGCACCACACAGGTCCATTTGCAGAAGAACCACTGCCTCAGATTTGAGGTTTCTGTCTTGCTTGGGTGGCTCTAGACCTTTGTTTCTCTTCTACCAGTAGCATATTTTTGTAATTTATTGGATTACCTCAGTGCCATAAAGTAATATCAGGCATTACACCTTCCTTGTGGCATGGCACCAACGCTAAAACGTGCTGGCATGTTCTCTTCACATTTGTAATACGTAAGCCTAGGGTGAGCTGGTTTGAGCTGAAAAGTGATCAAGAGCTTAATTTATCCAGATCAGCTTTGAAACAATTGTGGTTTTAGGTATTTTTCAACGTTTGGTAGGGAATGGACTGAGAGCAGCCATCAGGAGGGAATGAATCTGTTCTCCTGGGTTACTGTGTCTGGGCCAGGTCGACTGCAGCCGAGCCCTGTGGTTTTGGCATCTTGCAAACCTGCGTGAAATCAGATCAGGGATTATCCTCGGCACAGGACGCTCTCCCCAGCATTGTTTTATGGTACTTTGTTTGTTTGTTTATTTATCTTGTTGTTCCTGAATTTGTGTTAACTGATGCTTTTCGCAGTGTTTGGAATATTCCAGTACAAAAAAGATACACAAGATTATTTGAAGCCTGAAGTCTTAGGTAAGCAATATTATATTTTCCAGCATCCAGGAGGCCAACTGCAAGTATGTATGGCCAGCAGAAAACAGGGAAGAGGTTTTAGCCTCCGTTTGCTTTCTGTTCCAGGTTGTCGTTTTAGTTGTGTTTTTTTTTTTAGCCTCCAGGATTGCTCGTGTCCAGTGAGGCTGATGAAGGAGTGCACGAGGACAGAAAAGACCGGAATGTTCATGTGCTCCAAGCTTCTGGGAACTCACAGGAGTACAGAAAAATGAAAAATATGTCCTCAGTAAGATTTCCCCACTGAGCAACATTTGTCTTTTCCGTGTAGATGAGTGGCTCAAAGCAACGTGGACGCTGCATGCTGGGCCCTGCGCTCCCTTCCACTCCGCAGTGGTGTAAGCGATGAGCAGATGGTGCAGTGCAGTGGAAAATCGTGTCTCCAAGAAAATACAAAGATGAGAACAAAACACCCTTAAGCAGAAAGCTACATGACTTATTTCAGTATAAAATGAAAAACTGAGATCCTTGGGCAAAAAATAGAAAATAGGAGTTGTGTATTCCACTTACGTGCAATGCCTCATTCCTTCTCATTTGAGAAAACATCCATCCCTTCACAGCTGAAGGCTTCCTTATCTCATTTGTTGTCTTTCAGTTCATTGATCTTCTTCCTCAGTGCTCTCACGTGACTGTTCTTTGTTGAACTAACAACCATGCTTATCTCTGAATTTTCTTTCATTTTTATTTTCTTGCTCACTGAAGGCGAATCTTTTAGAATCTCTTCTCACTGAGGCTGCAGCATGACCTGAATTGCATCCATTATTGTTTAACTGCACTGGGCCCTAAACAGCCAGCCAAGATAGGTAAGAACATAATGCGAAAACTTTAGTTCTGGTTTTATATTCGTGCATATAAAGGTAAATTACTCCTGAAAATGTGACCGTTTGTTCCATCAAGTTATTTATTTGTGCTGTCTCCCATCAAGTTATTTATTTGTGCAGGCCCCCACCTCACTGTGCCTCCTTGCCAAAAGTAAAACTTTTAATGGCCCAGCCAGGTTCCAGCCCCCGACATTCCCCTGGTGCTTGAGTAAGGACCAGGGCAGGGAAACTCCTCCTGCACTCTGCACCGTCTGGTGTTAAAGAACTATTGGATTACAGCTCAGCTGGCTGCGTTTTGGTGACCTAGATCATGTTTGTGCTAGCTGAAAAATAATTTAACAAACCTTGGTATAAAAGCTTAGCCATGATTAAAATGGGATGGTATTTATTTATTTGGAGCACAATGACCAGAGCAAACTATTGGCAGTCATGATAAGCCCCTCGTCACTGGTGTAGTTGGAATAGTTTCTCTGAGCTGGTATTTTGATGTCTGCTTTTTGTATCTCTTTAGCGTTATTATATTTAAAATGGAATTCTACATTATTACCCATCTTTCACTAACATTAAAATCAATTTTTTATTTTTTTTTAAGACATAGAAGGTTCAATAGTTTTCATTTAATTTTCAGTCTTGGCAGTGACAAAGAGGTAATTTATATATCTGAGAATCAGGAACTTACTTTATTAACTTTCTCCTCAGAAATATTCAGCTTTAAGAAAGGGTAACGCATGTCTTCATGTATCTGTGTGTTAGCATGCCCTCTCCTCCTCAACTCCTTCAGTACCAAAACAGTAAAGATAAATAATGCAAGGCCTTTGCCTGGGAGAGCTTGCTATTTAATTCATGTGTGCTGTAGTGAAGGGTCAGAAAAAGACTGGAACTGGAATGTGGGAAGAATAAAACAGTAATGTCTTTGCCTGTAAGTCATGGTCATTAAAAGTTGCATGGGGCGATTTGTAGGAGTGACAAGTGCTGCTTACTTTCTGGCCCTCTGGCACTGCATTTTTTTGGCATTCAGTTCCAGATTACTGCTGAGAGTGCATATGAAGGTTTTTTTTTGTTGTTTGTTTGTTTTTGTTTTTTTTTTTTTAAATCTGGAAACAGCAGCATCTGTACCTGCTTCTGCATTGACTCCCCTGTATAATTTGTGTTTTAACTGGAATTTGTAGAGTTCTTCTGGATCCTTCTGAAGGTCATGGCCAACTAGGAATCAAATCCATTCACCGCAAGGGCAGTGAAAGGAGTCTTAAACGGATGTAAGGCCCTGTCATTATTATTAAATATTCCATAACATAGTATAACAATTATATTCTGTAATAATAATATATAATTCTATAATGTATCATTCTATGAGTCTGTAATATAATAACACTCCATACACCTGGCTTGCTAGAAAAAATCCAAAACTTTGCCAACTAAAGCAAGAAAGAAGACTTAGAAAGAAGTAGCTGCCTCAAAGACTTGCTACTCATTGGTAACTTGCCATCCATCCTGTTTTCAAAGGAAAAATGAATGTGTAGGGCGCTTGGAGTCAAATTTTGGTGGTGAATATGAAGTCACTGTCTATGCTAATTTCAATGGCCCTTTCACGGTGATGTGCCCTACTGTACAGAGAACAAACACAGTTACCATGGCAGTGTAAACACAAATACATACCACACTCAGAGCCATTCCCATGTGCTGCAGAGAACAGAGAAAGTTCATTGTCTTCATCTGAACACATCTGGGAAAGAAGGATGAGATTATCTCACTTTAAAAATATTTTTAAATATTATGGAAACCAAGACTCGTTCTGAATGACTCCATGTCCTGGCAGATACGAAACACGATCATCTGAAGCTAAAGGAATAAGAGAAGGTAGGTGCTTTTTTTACAGTAACAATGTTCAAATCTATAATGAATGTACTTTAAGAAGATATACACGCAGCCTGACAGCTCTGGAAGCCAGTATAAATTCTCTGGGAGCAGTTTACCCCGGTCTTCAAAAGAGTTAATAGAAGAATTTAGCTGTAGCGGATGAAGAAAAAGTTCCACAGAAAGAAGAGATTGATAAATCACTGGTGAGTACTTAGAACTGATACTCGAGATGTCAAGATGATGCTTTGCACTCTGCGTTAGCCTTCGGATGCATGCTGAATGCTGAACACGTGGTATGGACCTCTGCCTTGCTGCTGAAGGCAAGTGCTTTACAGTCTGAAATAGCAAGAACCTGACCTTGAATATCATCAGCATGCACCTCTCAGGTGCTTTATAAGGTCATGTATCCAAAGCTGATATATTAATATATAGATTCATGAGGAAAATTAATCTTGGATGGAAAATTGAATATGTAATATGCACCTCACAGAATCACAGAGCGGTCTGGGTTGGAAGAGAACTTAAAGATCACCTAGCTCCAACCCCCCGCCACGGGCAGGGACACCTTCCTCTGGATCAAGTGGGACAAAGCATCAGGTGGGATCATAACACAGACAAAGCAGCAGTGAGCAGTGTTTTGAGGAAGTGTGCAGTCAGCAGTTATGGGAAAATTTAGTGAGGTGTTTTTTTTTTTTTTTTTTTTTTTCCTAAGCCCCAGAAGGTGCAGGTTGGTTTGTATCCTTTCCTAAAATGCAGTTATTTTTATTATATATTACAGCTCAGAAGGTCTTACCTACTTCTTTTACTAATCTGAATCCTTTACCAGGACCGATTCTGCCTGCAGAGTACTCAGATTAATTGTCGAGTTTTCTAAAGGCTGCTTTGAACATGATTCCTTCCTCTGAATCTTACTGCAAGCAAAAGCAAAGCCATATCATGGCAAAACTGCGGATCTCTCTTGTCTGGGCTGACCCGCGAATATCTACAATGTGAATTCAGTACTTGAGAGTCACTGAGGTAAAACCAGTCCCCAAAGTTGAGGATTGCTATTTATTCCCCTGGACTCGGGCATGTGAGGCCACGTGAGGCTCTCCCCGGTGCTGTGTGCTAATGATCTGCAGGAATATCGCCAGCCATCCTGCCAATGATTTTCCTAGCAGCCACTTGGGTGTTTGCAATGGAGGAAAGGTGGCACTGCTGAGGGACTCCGCTACACGCAGACTTCAGTTTACAGCAATGCAACACTGTTTTAACATTGATGAGAAATAGGTTGATGTTTATACAGCTAACTGGCTGTATAAATGCCACCAATTTCCAAGATCCATGCTTTATTTTTTCCTGTGCAGTGTGCATATCATTTCTACATAGTGCAGTAGCATCATTCTGCACCCAAGCATCCCTGGTATTTCCCTTGAAAGAGAAATGAAAACCTGCTATGGTGTACTCTGCCTACACCCATCTGCACCCAGGATGGGAGAAATGCTTTGTGACTTTTTGGTTCCTTCATGCTACCTTACCCAGGGAGCAAACTATGTTTTATGCAATGGTTTGAATCAGTCGAAATAATTTGATAATGAGTATTTCACTGGGAGGCACATTGTGGGTTTTTTGAATCTGAAACCCAGAGGCAAAAGCACGTTTTTGACTCAAGGCAGAAGGCACACCATACAGAGACTTTAAAACAAAGTTAGTAGCAGTTGTGATCTTCTGAGTGTAAGGTTTAAGGGAGAAGCAAAACCTTTCATTAGATCAAATGATACACTTCAAGAGCAAAAGCTTTGAGGATCTGAGCATCTGCTTCATCAGACAGTCTAGTCTTGCCCTGAGTCATGCCTCTAACAGCAGCAGCTACCGGGGCTCCTGCTAAGTGTGCAGGAAGAATTAAGCTCCTGATTGCACCTGACCAGGTAGACGAGCCCTGCAGACACTTCTGGAGCTGGAGCTTATGTGAAGCACCAGGTATTATGGACCTCACATGAAATGACTGGGGTGGCTGACTAGTGTGAGCTAGCAACTGTCTATGGATTTACTTTGGAAATCGTGCAAAATGAAGGCAGAGACAGAGCCTGTCCCACAACTTGCAGCCAGAGACTGTGCATGCTGCAGGGAACGAGTGTGGCTGTAGAAGCGTGACCTGAATCTGACACAGCCTGGTCAGGAAGGGCCAAAGACAAAGGTAGAGGAATGAATCTGCCTGTCGTGGTGTCGTAGTGTTACTCAGCATACAGACATCGAGATGGTTTGGAAACCCTTTCAGAAGATTCCAGTGGAGATTGAGAAAATTGAATAAATGCCTACAAACTGCAGTGTCTTTCTGAATTAAGGTGATGTGTCTGAATGTCCCATTAACAGTATACAGCAGAGAACAATGATGTCTGTATCCAAATTGCTAAGTTGTACTGCAACATACCTGCTACCTCAGGAGAGGAAAAAAAAAAACAAACATGCAAGGAAGATGGAAAGGGGAAGCAGTTCATTGCTTATGGATGCTTTATCATTCCTCTGCCCTTCCCCCATGGGCACAGACACTTCCAACTGCTCTTTGTTGTCTGTTTAAATCACATCAATTTAAAAGGGTTATGAGAGGCTGTATTTAATCAAAGCATTCGTTATGTCCAGGTCTCCTTGTCTGTCTCCTTTTCCAGATGTATCCAGAGAATTATCTCATGTTGGAGGCTCATTTCCCCTTGAGG
Source organism: Aythya marila (assembly GCF_965140915.1). Lineage (NCBI taxonomy): Eukaryota > Metazoa > Chordata > Aves > Anseriformes > Anatidae > Aythya > Aythya marila. Next base: position 1,661,557 of record NC_139065.1, read on the forward strand.
ACCAAGGGGAATATCCACTTAAAAATTAAAAAATAATTGGAACTAACAGAATGCATGTGGATAGCCTGTTGCCTCTGCTCTGTGGCACAGTTCTTGCCCCTACCATCTGGCCTGTCCCGACTTCGTAGAGGTAAGCTCTCCAAAGCAGAAACTGTCTTTGTGCTGTGGGGCCCCACTTGTCGTTGGTACTCAGATATTCATGAGAAGAGATCATCATAATAAAATATAACAAGTGAATAGAATTTGCCAGACTTTTCTTTTCTTTTTTCTTTTTTTCCTCCCATAAGGAATATATACATGAAGAATTTCAAAAGCGTAACAGAGACTGTGGTACATCAAAAGCCATTACAATTCATTTAGGCTGCCTGGAAATGTAAGAATAATGACACAGTGTATGTGCTTATACAGTAGAAGTCACTGTTGAGATTTTTCAAATCCCATTGCAATGAATTGAAGCCGCATGTCCAGAGCCTCTAAACTGCTGCTATGACAATAAAAGCTGATATGCATAAAATCATCCATGATTTAAAGTAAGTGATCTACAGGGTAGAGTAAGTAATGCATATACGAATATTAATACATTTGGCTTTTGCTGAAGTGAGTGCTATGCTTTTTTTTTTTTTTTTTTTTTAAATAGTACCCTAGCTTATAAACCCTGTTTCTACATGCAGTACAACCATATCCCAGACTCAGAGTGTTTAATGAGAAACTTGAGGGCTGAATCTAGAGGGGTCAGAACAAACTTTCCCTGGTATTTCACTACAGTAGAACAGCTTAGAGATCAACGGTGGCTGCTATCTCCCCAAACACATCTATATGTACTGTGAGCACCAGCTGCCAGGAAGCTTGTTGAGGCTGCTTTACCAACATGGTCGATTTTGTCCTCCTCTTTTGCAGCCTTCTCCATCATCCCTTTGCTGACCCATCAGCTCCATTCCTTGCACAACTCCCTTTCCCCCTCTGTTCTCACTCCTCTCTTCTGACCACTTCCCTGTTTTCTCCTCCTACTACTTCTGGCCTGGCGCTGCCTTTCCCTCTGTCCAGTGCTCAGGCTGTTCTCCCATGTGTCTTGAGCCCGGCTTTCTCCCCAGGGTTCAGATTTATGCACTAATTAAAGCTCCTACTTGTGGAGCTTGTGGCAAGATCTCCAGTTCATTTCATTTCCCTCCTGCAGTACAGTGGTTTTGTCCTCTCTGATATTTCTAAGTGTAAGCTTTTGTGCGGTTCCTAAAACAAATGGCCCAGGAAGGTATGAAAGGCTGTCTAGCTTTGAAGGTTCGTCTGTCTTGGTATAAAGGATTGCTGCCTCATAAACATAATCATTAACTGCCTCTATGTAGATAAATGCATCTATTGAGATTCACAGTGGGGAGCCACAGCCTCACTTATTGCTGTAAACAGGAAATAATTGCTAATGTTGGTAGAAAAAATGCCAGGAAATTAGCTGAAAAGATGTATTGTGTCGATTACCCCCCAAAGCACAGCCTGTGCCTTGACTCAACGTGCCGGCCCTGGCCCTGTGGCAAGCATGGGCAGGCGTGGATGGTGTGTCCCATGCCCTCATCTTGTTCAGAGGGGTGGCCTGCACCCCCTGATCTCCTGCAGATGGTCTTCATTTCTGCCTGCGTTACCTCGTTCCTAATTAGGTCAGAGCTACCAGGTTTAAGACAAGCTGTAGGATGGGCGATCCTACATGGTTTAGTAGGTTTGGTTGGTAACAGGGTGATGGTTGGCCTGGGTGGTCTTGGAGGTTGCTTCCAACCTTGATGAGTCTATGATTCTAATACGTGCACAGATAAAGCCCCACTGAGTAGCAGTATTCCCTGCCAGAGCGTGAAATCAGATCACAGGCAGGGGGACCGTTTCCACTGACTGCAGAAAACCGGGAAGTCATCAGTTTACTGAAAACCCCGAGTAATTTGTAACTGAATGCAAAAATCCCAGGTCCGACTTCTGGGATCTACCAGCAACGAGCACCGCCACCTTCCACACTTCGAAGATGCGAGCTCCACCGGCTGCTTTTTACGAGGTTTACATAATTTCGTCAAGGTAACGCACACAAACCACGGAACAAGCCCCAACGCAGCCCTCTTTGCCCCTGAGGGCCGGGCTCGGCGCCGTCAGCCCCGGGGCGCCCCCTGGCGGCCATGTTTTGAGGGCGCCTCTCGCGAGAGGCCGCGCGCCCGCTCCCCGCTCCCAAGATGGCGGCGCCCGCTGAGGCGGCGGGCGGGAGGGAGCGGATCCGCACGCGGGATGTGGCGGTGCCCGGGGGCCCGTCCGATTTCGGGTCGCTGCTGTTGTCGGAGCCGGTGCTGGCGGGGCTGGAGGCGGCTGGGTTCCACAGGCCTTCCCCGGTGCAGCTGAAGGCCATTCCGTTGGGGCGCTGCGGGCTGGGTGAGCGGCGGGCTGGGCGCGGGGTGGGGGGAGGCCGCGGGGCTGGAGGCCGCCGCCTGCCCCCCTGACTCCTGTGGCGGCTCCTTGCAGATCTCATCGTGCAGGCCAAGTCCGGCACCGGCAAAACCTGCGTCTTCTCCACCATCGCCCTGGACGCGCTGATGCTGGAGAGCCCGGCCACGCAGGTGAGCGCCGGGCCCTGCTGTGAGGTGGTGCGCCTCGGGCTGCGGGGGGGGGATCGGTTGTTTCTGTTGGGAAAACAACGTTCTGGGCAGTGGGACTCGTGTTTTTGCCTGTGTTATTATGTGTAATTGTGTGGTATACCCCTATAGATAGCGTTCTCGTATCAAAAGTTTATCTCAGGTCATGTAGCGAATCATATGTAAACCATAATTGACGTTATCACAGCTTCTTGCCGTGCTTTAAGGTTCTGAACCGTTTTGTGGCATTTGGATATAATTCTCTGACGCTTGCAGGCTCTTATTTTGGCTCCTACACGAGAGATTGCTGTGCAGATCCATGCGGTAATCACAACTATTGGAATAAAAATGGAAGGTTTGGAATGCCATGTCTTCATTGGAGGGACGCCTTTGAACCAGGACAAAGTCAGACTGAAGAAATGCCACATAGCAGTTGGTTCCCCAGGTGAGGATATGCAGCGTTGTACTTCATTGGGTACTGCGTGATATTTCACAGTGCAAAAATGTTATGTTTGAAGTTTGATTTCCTTTTTTTATTAATAATAGACGAGGGTCCCAAAGGGCAGTGACAAAAATGCTTAGACCAAGATAGTATTTTTAGCAAGAAATTATACTAAATATACCTTTTTTGAAGGCTTATTAAAGTGAATTTTAAAAATTAAGTTCTGTTAAACTTATTTTCAGAACCTTTGAGTTAATATTTGTGAAGCTCAGTTTACTTTTTTTTCATACATAGGTCGAATAAAACAGCTCATAGAGTTGGACTACTTGAATACAGCTAGTATCCGTCTCTTCATTCTTGATGAAGCAGATAAGCTTCTAGAAGAAGGCAGCTTTCAGGAGCAAATCAAGTAAGAAAACCACATACCCTATGCATTTATCTGCAGATTAGATGCGTGTTTTTTAGTCATTCCCATTTTTTTTCTCTCATAGTTGGATTTACTCTTCGCTTCCAGACAATAAACAGATGCTTGCTGTTTCAGCTACTTATCCTGAATCATTAGCTAATGCTTTGACCAGGTATATGAGAGAACCAACGTTTGTGAGGTTGAATCCTACTGATCTAAGTCTCATTGGTGAGCCATTTTTATTGATAATCTTATCAATAGATTTAGAAGAGTATCCTAAAACCAAAACATGCATCTTTAAAAAGTTTTAAATTCTTTGTGTTTCGTCTGTTTAAGGAAAACCTGTCTATTATATTCTTATTTGTCAACTGTGTTTATGTTTAAAAGTCTTCGTTTTAACTGCAGTGACATGTTGATAGCAGCACGGTGCTTTGCATACTTTTTATGGAAACTTTCATCTGATGGTCTCCTTGGTTTCATGTTCAGGGTTGAAGCAGTATTATAAGATCGTGAATTCCCATCCACTTCCGCATAAAACATTTGAGGAAAAAACCCAGCATCTACAGGAGTTGTTCAGCAAGATTCCATTTAATCAAGCATTAGTCTTCTCAAATTTGCACAGCAGGTAATAAATCTGAAATAAAATCTGTTAAAAGCATGTTCAAAAGCAATGGTTATAATACCCACTCATGGGTAAACGTCTATAGATCTTTTGCGGACTGCTTTGAGACCTTTATAAATTTCAGAAACACAGATCAGAAATACTGAAAGTAAAGCTTTAACACAGAAGTATCTTGTACATTAGAGTACAGTGGGACCTAATACGCTATTGCTTTTGTCCATCTGTCCATCTGACTGTCTGTAAGATGATGGTGACAATTTTGGAACGGAATCCTTGACTATTAAGAGTAGTCTCTTGTTAAGAAATGCACGTGGGCTGGTAGATATGTAGTTTTATTTACTGTTTTCATTCTGTGTATTGTATCAGGGCTCAACATCTAGCTGAAATATTAACATCCAGAGGCTTTCCTGCTGAGTGCATTTCAGGTAAGCCCATTCAAAACTTTGTGATTCTGTTGGTTGAAATTGTGCACAGCTGGGACCTATGATAGGAAAATTCATCCTAAAAGCTTGGTTTGTATGGCTTCTGTTTGAGTAGCTAAGAAGAGCATTTGAATCTTCATAGGTCTTTAAGACCTAAATATTAATTACATTTTTACGTTGATGAACTTTACAGTCTTCTAATTTGTCTGAGAAACATATTATGAGTATTTAGACAAGTGCACTATTTTATTTTTAAAGGGAAAGCTTAAATTTGTAGCTTGTAGCTTGGGAATGCAGATGTTGAATTTACATCTCTATTTCTAGCTTTGTTGTAAAAAGCTTCAAATGTTTATTAGAAATCTTCCTTTGAATTTTTACTTCAGCATTTTTTCTGGGATTGTAAAATAAAATTTGTCTAAAGCCAATGTTATTCAAATGGGTTAAGTATCTATGTAATCGGTTTCTTTCTCAAAGGAGCAAAAGGAAATGCATTGCCAAAAAATAATTCTTAGTCTCAAGCTTGTTTTGCTTTTCTCCTGTGTACTCATTTAGAACTGATGTTTGAAGAAGTTTCTCTCAACCTTATTTCTCATATCAACTACAGTTTACAAAGCAGTGTCTTCAAGAATTTTAGGGGCATGAAACCGAAGAACATGAGCTATTCATTCTAACTTCTGTTTCTCTAGGCAGTATGAATCAAAATCAACGACTTGATGCTATGGCTAAATTAAAGCAATTCCATTGTAGAGTTCTGATTTCCACAGACTTGGTGAGTTAGTATTTCACAGTATGTGTGAGTGTTGCAAATAAAGCTGTTTGTTTGAGATAGATTTGTCTTGATGTTGAGTAGAACATACACGTACTGTTAAAATGTGTGACTTGAGTGCTGTTTGACTTTACACTGTGAAACTTTGAAATTGTCTACTGCTGATCATCTGTTCCAAAAATCAGTTTTAATTTAGCTGTTGGATGCTAGAAGTTTGTAGAGATTGCAGAGGAGCAGAGGTGTTAACTTTGGATAGGAGCTATGGGAAGAAGTTTTTATTTAGTGCAGTATACTCACAACAGTTATATCCCAAACAGCTCCAGATTGAGCAGTGGTTATGTTTGAAGCACTCAGCTTTTTTTTTTTTTTTTTTTTTTTGGGTGGTTAATGTGTTTCTTCTGTTGTTTACTTGAGGTTCTGTCATGGAAAAAAAAAAATCTGCGTGTTGTCATGTTGACTTTTTTAATGCTGGGAAGAAATATGCTTGTTTGTATTAGCTGTGCAGAAGGAATAAATAAAATGATCCCTAGTTTTCATTATCCCAGTGCAACGTGCCTGTTCCGTGTGTATTGCTGTAAACTCACTGGAAATTCATAGATACTATATGGTGTGTTTTAACAACTAGAAGTTACTACATGAGCAGTTATTCCCAAATGTGTTGTTGTATTTCTTTAATTTTCTTTTCAGCGTATTCAGTTATTTTTCCCCTTGTTTCCTTTTTTGTTTTCTCAAGACGTCTCGTGGAATTGATGCTGAAAAAGTGAATCTGGTTGTCAATCTGGATGTACCTGTAGATTGGGAAACATACATGCATCGTATTGGCAGAGCTGGGCGCTTTGGTAAAAGCACAGTTGTGGATTTCTTGACGTTGCACCGGCTTATGTAGGTCTGGTTAGGTAATTATACTTTTTGTTATGTATTGCAGGAACTTTAGGCTTATCTGTGACTTACTGCTGCCGCGGAGAGGAAGAAAACATGATGATGAAAATTGCTCAGAAATGTAACCTTCAGCTTCTGCCTTTACCAGGTATGCTCTCTCCTGTGAATGCAGCTACATATATATATATATATATATTTTATTTATTTTTGGTTGCTTTTTGCTGCTCATTCAATGCTTCAGACATCAACACTGAACTGACATGCATCTTCTCTGCTATAGTGGCATTATTTTTGGTGCAGTTAGACTTCTCATCACCAGTGCTTTTGACCTCTTGTGTAACTGCTGCAGTTGTGGGAAGAAATAGGAAAAGAACTTAGTGCATGACTACAGATAGGGACAGGAACTCAGAATCCAGCTGTTGCATAAGCAAGTGCATAATTACTTGAATTTCCAGGAATTCAGTATTAAGCCTTTCTCAGGCTGTAAGATACAGCAGAAGGGAAGAATAATTGAAACGAGATGATCTGCTGCCATGCTTTACCAGAAGCTGTTCTGCCAAAAATGTAGCACTTAACCTTCTTGCATAACTACTAATTTTTTACCTGATTAAATAAGATATGGAATATAGATGATGAGTAATGCAGTGCTTGTTGTATTAATCAACTTCTTGATGCTTTCCATGAAGAAAATGTTCTGGTTATTTGAGCTCTTTCAAGAAGTGAAGAGGTTGGTTTGCATCCTTAAAAATGTCTTAACATCTTATCCATGCTTTTGCAAAGCTTTCCTTCAGTACTCATTTGAATTCCAGAAGGAAGGATGCACTTAATTGAGTGCCTGCTTGTTTCCCTTTTGTACAGAGCCTATACCTCCTGGAATGATGGATCAGTTTGAAGACTGGGAGGTTGAAGTCAAACCTGTTGTCTGTACAGGTGCTTCTGTGAATTCTGACACTGTGTGTCTCAAATCAGAGGAACCAGTACTTCAGTCTGTTCAAAATAGTTTTGCGGAGGTACGTCAGCCTCATTCTGATCTTGCAGGCGAAAATTCTGTAGAGAGGCCAAAAAAGGCTCTGAAGCAAAAGCTGGTGAAAAAGTGCTCAAATTCCGCAAATGTGGAAAAAGGTAGCAGAAACCCCAAAACTTCCAGTTGCAACACAGAACAGAAGAAGCGAGTAGAAACTGTCTCCAGAATAGGTGTACAAAGTAATAACATGGAGGCTCCAGATGAAGAAGCATTGAAAAAAAATCTTCCCAGAATACCCTGCTTGTCATCTTTCAAAAAGCAGCAGAACAATCCCTGGAACTTCTCAGAGTTTGTTGAGGACTATGAATACTTCATTAAAGAAGGGTTGGAGAGAGACGTTGAAATTGTAAGAAACTATTCAGGCCCAGGAGAACAATGTGAACTCCCCAGAAATGGTGATGTAGAGTGGAAAGAGATGGAACATAATACAGAAACAGTAGCAAATGGTGTGTCTGGTGACAGTGATGGTTCGTACAGTTCAAGGGCTTCCTCCAACAGCAGTGAAAATAACTCGTGCTTTGAAGCATTTTCAGATACTCAGAAGAATGCTGTTCCTACCACTCATCAGGGTCTTACAGGCTTCTGTCCTACACCAGAGAAGTCAAAGGAGCTATCGCAAGTCCCGAAGCAAAATAAAGCAAAAAAGAAAATTCTGAAACAAAATTCTAAACAAAAGAAAAACCATTACCATCAGTGCCCTAATCCTTCCACAAGAAAAACTGAAGATGAGTGCTCCTGTGGCTCTTGGGATGATGCTGTTCCTGAGTTTCTGCAAGAGGCTTGGAGTTACAAAAACTACTGGAGATCTTACTATCAAGCATGGCAAAACTACTATGCTGCAATGTCTCACATGCACTACAGGAAAAGTTACAGACAGTTTAACTGGATGAATGCTTATCATGCCAACTCAGTCTACCTTCAGGAACTGCTGAAAAGTGATGATTAATATAATGCTTCTGCTGTTAAGGATGGGCTGGTTGGGACAGCAAATGGAAAATGTCTGTGAAAACGTAACTGTCTGTCTACAAGTACATTGTCAGATGTAAACAGATTGAAGAAAAGTATTGTCTTTTTCATATGCGAGCTGTGTCTAGGTAAATGTTTTACATGCATTCCAGTGGTGATGTTACAAGTTGTTAATAAAAGGAAATGAAAGACAGCTGGATGTTCAGTTGCAATCTTTCAAATGCTAAGTAAATAAAAGACAAAAGTCAGTTGCTTCCATGTAAGAAAACTCAGCAAGGAGAAAATGCAAACAAACTCAATTTTCTCTGCCTGATTTCCTTGCTTGTAACTTTTGGGTGAGGATGAATTCATAATGAGACTACAAAAGTTGTTTATAGTCAGAGATCATTCCCCCTTTCTGTAATTCTCTTATTAAGCATCGGGCACTGATTATATACCAATTACTAGTGACAGACTAAACCCTGCATCTCAATGCTTGTATTGCTAATTTTAGTCCAGTTAATTAACACTGTATAAATAACATTTCTATAGAACAGGCACGCTGTGCAGTAGGGGATGGTTTAATTATGTACAAAATCTGCAGCTATTATAATTGGTCTGTCCCTCAGGGTGCAACAATATCAGACTTGCCACACTTAAAGGAAAGCTTTAATTAGAAATGAAATTACCTGTTAGTACTAACACTAATTGGTATTTCTTGTTTTGGTTGCACTGCCTTCTACATAGCTATCCTGAAGCAGGACGGGATGAAGTGGTGGCTGGTTTAGGCTATTGATGGCTAGGCTGATTCTTCACACTAATTTTGAAACTTCATGCTCTAGCTTTAGTATGTTTGGGAGCAGAGACAAAGTTCTGTGGCCAGTATTTTGGATTTATCAAAGTTCACCAGAGCACATTTAGTCTGTTGCTTTCTTTTTTTTCTTGATCAGGGTAAGGTTGGATTATCTTTAGTGAAGCACTGCTTCCTATCTGATGCCAACTGTACTTCCAAGGAGAACTTCAATTTGGAGAGATGGATGCCCTCAAGGCTACTCGGTTGCTCACTTTTTGCTATTTTCAAATCAATTTTGAGAAGTGTAATAGCCTTTCACTCAGCTTATATTAATAAATTGTTTGTGGGAGTTTTTAATGTTGCAATGTTCTTGTGGAAATCCTGTGGTGTCCCTGGCAGCACTTGTGCAGTTTCTTGTGTAGTTGTGGGTCTAAACTTTATGCCATGCAGTTCAGACTCTGCTGTGAAGAAGAACTTTAGGATTATTGTAGTTTGAGTGGTGTAGAAAATTAGCACAGGATTAGTTGAGTGCTGTCCTGCGCTGGGCTATTCTTGGTGGGTTTTGTTTTTTTTTTTCCCCTTTTTAGCTGGGGAAATGGTGTCCCCTAGTGGGTATCGTGCTTCACTGCAAGAAATAAAAGTCACATTGTTCAGCCTTTACTGGGTGTTACCTCACGTTTCAATTTGATCAAATAATTTTGAAAATTTTAAAAAATGATTCAACGTGACATTTTCTGTTATGGTTCAGATGAGATCAGCTCTACTTGTTGAAGTAGAAACAATCTGCAGTTGAAACAATCTGACCCTATCTGTGATAATGCAAGTCTGTGGCCTAACAGGAACTTCTAAGGCCAGGCTGCCTTTTAGAAGAATGTCATAATATGTGCTCTTTAAATTAAATATGCATTATTTTAGGAGTATTTTTCTTCCTGTTCTTCTCTTCCCCTACATTACTCCATTGTGTCACAACACATGACCACAGAGAGAGGGCTCTTCTACATTACGTCTGCATAATTTTAAGATTCTGTTCTGGTTTCCAGGATGAAGTTTGCTGCAACTCTTAACACACAAAAGGAGGTTGCTGTGAAAGTTACACTTAGGTATCTGCTTTAATGCTCTTCTACAGCATCTCTGTTATCTTGCTGTTCTTGTCAATTATTGTTGAAGTAAGTGTTTTAGTATTTAAATGCAGCTCAAGTTGCTTAGGCTATCACCCAATGTTCTCCAAAAGAACCTCCCAAAATCTTTTTTAGAAGAAATCTACAGCATCATCTTGGTATTTGTGGCACATACTCTGTTTAATCCAGATTGGATACATCAGGTACAGCAGTGGCACAAGACTCAATACTGTAAATGATATACAAGTTTCAACATATGCACTACAATTCCAAAAGAAGACAACAAGAAACTTGGTTCTTCTAGAAAGTTGTTCTCAAATGAAGCTACCTGCAGTTGTATACAGTACATTTTGTATCTGTCCTCTGATGGTTGTAAGCAAAGCCCATTTATAGTACGAAAATAGAAAATAAGGTTGAGAGCTTCTCATAACATAAAACTCCTAAAGAAAACACCATTGGAATGCCTTACTAATTTATCAAAAATATACCATCACACGCGTTTTGAAAGATACTTCATTGGTCCGAGGAGCCTGTGGGAGCTCCCAGTCATAGTTGCCACAACTGAGAAGAACATTCGGCATGGTTATTGACTTCTCACCCACACAGCTGTGTGACTCCCTGTGACTAGTACTAGTTTAAATCAAAACGAAAACACGTGCACACATATACACACGAAAGTAACAGACTATTGACTGAGATCGAAACTCAGGAAGGAATTTTCACAAGCTCTTTGTCACCTGGTCTTTTGAGTGATCCACCTGTAGTTTTTCTGGCACAGTTTTTGTGTTCTGAATGGAAGTAGCAGTACTATTCCGGTATGCTTTCTCTATGGTATCTTTGTCTGTGTTAATGAACTGAGCTTCACTTTTTTTAAAAAGGAGTTATTAATTGCTATACAACTTGTATAGTTGGCATAGAGAGGTGAAATGACTTCTTCTAGGTCACTTAGTGATTCATCAAGACAATTAGGAGTAGAACGTAGGTTCCTGATACTACCTCTAATCAATGTGCACACTGCATCGTGTTTGCTTTTAAGGTTTTAGAAGAATAAAACCATTATGAAGGGTGTTTATGGCATCCAGAAATGTGAAGCCTAAAAACTTGAGTTCTGAAATTGCATATCTAGTGCAGTTGCTTGAAGTGTTGGAGAAGTGACTTTTTTCAATCAAGGTGTATTTTATTGGTAAGTTATGTGGAAAATGGGTATTATTTGCCTAATTTTAAAAGCACAATAGAGTCTTTAGTTCAAAGCTGCTGCTGTTTGTAAGCCATCCATGAATGCTGACTTTGTAGCTCTGACATCTGACGCTGATAAAATACTAAAACAGGATCCAAGGGATGTTGCAACCCATAAATTAAATGTGATTTTAATATACTGAATCTGTTTTATAATACACGTAAGATACAATGTTTGCAACCTCTTTACTTAAAAAAAAAAAAAAAAAAAAGGCAAAAAGCAAAATATTTGAAGAAACTTTGCTTCCTCTAGCTGGTATTTGAATTTCATGCACACCCTTAAGCTGTCTTAGCTAGAATGATGGTTTACAGCACAACTATGCTATCAACTGTTTCAGTTTAGGCAAACGGCATTGATTCAAATTTAGTATTTCTGGAAAATATGAAGAATGTATTTTTCTAATGTTTCCTTTTGAATTATATATTAATTTTATTCCACACTAAAGCCACGTGTGTTACTTAGTTTACCTTTTCCCCATTTTACTTTTACAATGATAACTTCATGCAAAAAAAAAAAAAAGGCAGCTTTCTTTCCACGTGGAAAGGAGAATAATTTGACAAGATGTGAAAGTATAATGACAACAGGGGAAGGGAAAATAAGGTAAGAATTATGGCTGAACAGCAGGGGAAAAATCCTTGACATTGAGATCTATTAGTCTGGAATAAGCTCTCCAGGGAAGCAGTGGGAGTCCTTTCTGTGGAGAATTTTAAATGTAATCTAGAGAAAGCAGTGTGATATATTGCAGTGAAGGATCTTGTGCTAGCAGGGCATGGATTACATTTTTATTCTTTAATTTTTTTGTACCAAGTTGTGTTGTCAGTAGCCTCTTCTTTATGGCTGTACCTAAGATGTTTAAGGAAAAGAAAAGTAAAAGTTGGATTTTTGAAAGAGTAGATGAAAGTTGAAGCCTGGATGGGAAAGGTATTTCTCGTCATTCTTTTACTAATTGGGTGTGTTTCCTTCCATTAGCAATGCAATGCCAGGTGAGAAGCGAGTGAATTGATGGCATAGGCTGAAAATCTGTGGAAATATTTTTCCCTCAAAAAAGAGTTCTGAAAAGAAGCAAAACGCTTGGATAAAGGTGTTGCTTCTCTAGTATTTTTAGTATTGCTTTATGAAAGACTGGAAAACCAACCCCCTTCCACATGCTTTCTGTACCAACAATCTCTTTGTATCTTTTTTTTTTCATGAAGAAGGAAAAGCTATCAAAACTTGCAAGGAAATAGAGGGAGGGGGAAGGTTTTTCGAGGTGAACTGCTGAGATGCTATTGAGGTTTTGCTGAGCAGTCTTGCTGATCAGGCTGTTTTGTACCCCCTGCCTTTCAGAAAGGGGTCAGGACTAGAAGCAGCCTGGGTTTCTGGATACTTCTCCTGGAGGCAGCCCACGCCTGAAGAATTCCCCTTCTCCATGCATCAGGAATGATGAGGACTGCAGGGTATGTGCTGGTTTTCGTATCCGTGGCAATGTCTGTGTTTGGCCCTGGGTGTGCTCGGTACTGGAGAAGGGGACAGGGAGACTGGTAAGGCAGGGCAGTACTGGGAACCACAGAAGAGAAGGGCCCAAGGCCTTTGGCTAAAGTTCTGGTCTAGGAATTCTCAGGGTTGACTTGTCTCTGTCTCAGAAATGGTTTGTAGGTTGCTATAAAGATTACAAAGAGCCTTGCAGTTCAGTAAAGGTAATTGCTTTCCGTTATTGTGGGAAAAAGTGGCTGTGGTACAGTTCCTACGCTCTTGTGGGCAAATGTTTTTCCTTCTTTCATGCATCTCATTTGAAGGATGTTTTGTTCTGCCCTACCAACCGCTGATATGATGGCAATAGATTCTTGTCTGTGCTGTTTCAATGAATGCACAGTGCTCCCATAATGAGGATGTAGCTGTGTTGGGCAATCCATGAGAGGTTTTGTGCAAGCATATTTCAAGTGCTTTTGGAAACATTACTCACTCTACTTCAAATCAGCATATAAAAGGCGCTAATGCCTCCATTAAAAATATTTTTAGTCCTGTTCCTCTAGGCTCAGACTTCCTTAATTTTGTCTGTCTTTATCCCCTGAATGTCTGTGCTGAAGTACTGACTGCATGGGGCTGCACACGCTAAGTTAATGGTAGAAGCCGAATATTTTTGGGCACGGATAACACTGATTCCTCCTCCATGGAAAAGAACAAAGACGAGGGCTGCCGTAATATGAGACCAGGCAGCCATCCAGAAACCCCAAGGACTGGCTTTCCTCCTTGCTTATATTTTTGCCACTTAAAAACGGTGTGTTTTTTTTTCAGAAAGCATTTTGATCGATAACAATGAAATGTGCCAAACACGCTTTAGAAAGGGGTTGCTATGATTGCTATTTACAGATAAAGAAATAAATGCAGAGAGATGAAGTGGCTTGTTTACCACTCCACAGTAAATCAGGAGAAAGAAAGGCAGCCCTGAGAGTCCACGTTGAGTCCCTGGCTCTTTGCGATTGTTTACTCCTGTGCATTGGAAGGAACACTGTACCCTATCAGCATGGCAGCATTTAACCCTCATTCTGTGCCAGTGTAAATGAGGTTGCAAGGTGGAAAGTGGTGGAGAGCAAGGCCTCTGATCTACAAGGCTGAGGGTGTTCAGATGGGGAGCAGATATGATGACATAATGAAATTAAATAAAGCAAAAGAAGATTAAATTAAAACATCGGGAAAAACTCAATAATGGTAAGATTAACTGCAGTATAACCTCCTACAGGAAGCAGCAAAGGCAGAGCACTTTAATCATTTAAAACAGGACTAAACATAGTTTTCGGTAACATATTACAGCACTGGAATAAATGACTATAAGCTGGTGCAGCTACTGAAGGCTTAGCCATAGCCCTAATATTCCTAGAATGTTGTAGGTTTCTAAGGAGGGTATTGAGTTAACGCGTGAGCCATCTGAGTCCACTGTATAGACTAGTAGGTTAGGAGTGCTAACAAAGCAGGTTGCTAGCTCGTATGTTTAAGTCAGCATGTAGGTCTATTTATCTATCTATACATGTATGTGTCTGTGTATTTATTTATACGCGTATGTGTGTACATGTGTATATAAATATTACATCAGGATAGATTATGACAGATGTTAGAAAACAAAACAAAACATCCCTTTGCTGAATCAGCCTCAAACATGCTTTGAGTAGTTATCTGTAGTGTTGGTAAAATCGCTTTTCAGAAACAAGATACTTGAAATCTATTCTATTGCAAGCTGTTGGGGGCTAGGTTCGTTGCCGTTTATGGGTGTGTGTAGGGCCTTGAAGGGGCATTTGTGCATAACCACAAGAATTAGCCAGACAGTGTATGACAAGTGGAAGGCTCAGGAAGCGAGAGGTGGGTGACAGTTTCTCCCTCTGCCCTTCACGAATCACACCTGTTATGAAAAGGGGACTCGAGAAGGGCAGAATGGAAGAAAGAAGTTGTTATTCTTAGAGGGAAAAATCAGTTATGTTTTGGAACTATGTATTTCCTTACAATAACTCATTCCTAGGAAGATATTTGAAAGAGGGGGCTAGGACTGACCACACCTTAGTTAAGAGTATTAGCTTCCTGGCAGTACCAGTGTTACAGTTTTTGGTTGACTAGAAGTACGTGAATTTTCTCAAACTGACTATAGAACTGCAAAAAGAAAAGGCTGTCTATACCACAATTTATCAAATGTTTTCCAAAATCCAGTACTGCTCCCCCTTCTCAGGTGGATGCATGCTGTATAGCCTGTGCTGGGACCGGATAACTAAAATCGCTAACCTAGTCTACCCCCAAAATCAGTGCAACCCAGAAGCCGTTGATGAGACAACTGGAGCCCCAAGACTGTGAAAAAGCCAAATACCTCTCTGTCCATGCAAGATATTTGGCTGTGGGGTTAATTATCATCAAGTATAGATCCAGACATTATTTGGCTACTATTTACAATGGGTTGTATGTTCAGTGCTAGCAAAGAAATTCATACATAGAAAACAAAACTAAAAAATCATGGGCATACATTACAAGAAACCTCTGTCAGACTTATGAACACTTGATGCAGTTGAGTTCAGTGCTTTCTCATTCTTTGCCATTTGTGTGTACAGTATTAAAAAAGAATCCTACTTTTTTTTTTTTCCTTTTTAAAAATACAGAACTGGTAGTCTAGTCACACTCTTACAAGTAAGTGATAACAAAAATAGAAAGCGGATACCCATGTGGGACTAAAACTCTACTGAAGCCTGTCTTTTTTTTTTTTTTCCACAAATATGTTTTCACAGACAATAATTAGCAGACAAACACACTGTTTGCAATTGCACTGTATTGACTTAAAAGGCGGATACAAAAGTGTCTAAATAAAGAATGCCATCCAGGGTGAAATAGGTGTGTGTGTGTGTGCACGTGTGCACATGTATGTGCTGACACATGCTTGTATTTTCCTACTGTGCACTGAATCATGAAAACATGCTCTGCTCTTTGAAATGCAGTGTGGCTCTGTGGTTCTGCTGCACACTCGCACGCACACACACAGAGGAATGGAAATAGGTTTCTGTGACAGGTGGCTTCTTTGTCTAAATCTTTTCCTATAAAAGAAAAAAAAAATGTGAAATTTTGGTTGGTTTAAAGGTTCTGCTCCATGAAGAAAAAAAATTCACAAAATCCATTGTTTTTCACCTTTTTCAGTCATTTCCTCATGAATAAATATTATCCATTAAAAACCTTTAAAAAGGTGCTGCGATACACAGTGTTATATTTCTGTTTTCTTTATTGACTCTCTTGTTGCCATGATGATTCCTTCCCTTCAGCCTTCACAGGTAATTTCTGCCCTGTACCATGGCACAACGTACTCTCCATGCAGATTTTACTTTTAACAAAACTCTTCCTCCCTTTCCTAATCCTTCCTCAGTCCAACGCATGAATGCAAGTCTGAAGAAAGCTGCCTCGTTAGGTCTCCATTGCTAATTCGATGACAAAATGTCAGGTTCGTCCATCCAGGCACAATTTGCAGCAAGAAGGGAACATGGAGGTGTGGAGGGAGAGGGGCACTGGTCTTCCAGCCTCCTTCTGTGCATGAGACATCTTACAAGGCAGAGACCTTGACTATGTTGCTCGTGGTGGTGGTAGAAATGTTCGTGGAGTGGCCCGGGCTGCTGGGTGGAGGTCTGCTCTCACCTTCTGGCGTGAGCGCCGGCGGCGTGGGGATGCTGATGATGGCTGTCGTTATCTGGGCAGCTTTGCAGTTCGGTCGTAGCCCATCATCTGATTTCATGTTGAGACTGGAACGACTGGAAAACAGAGTTAGTGGTGTGGCTTTTTTTAAAAGCAGACAGTAGAAAGGGTAGGAATGGGGTTTGTTCTTAAGTAGTGTCTTACTCCTCTGAACTAAAGGCACCGAAATACTCAGAAGAATCCACCTAAATGCTCCCCCCAGTTCCTGCAATGCATCGTTCATTTCTACCCAGTTCACAGTGCAGGTTTTAAATATTCCTCGTGGTTAGTCTATAGCTTTTGACAGGGCAAATTGTTCCACGTTTCCACTTCATTCCTGCATAATTCTAGTGTAATTAAGAGGGTATCTAAATACACAATACTGTGTACTCCGTCTTTTTAGAGCACAGGTAGTTCTTTCTGAGAAAGAGATGTTGTTTTCCTTGCATTTCGAATGCCTCTTTCAAATTCACTGTCCCTTGATCTTTTCTATTTTTTTTATCTCTGCAGTAGTTTCAAGGATCTGGCAGCTGGGAGCATTCTTATTAGATCTGCATCAATTGCATCCTATAATTAATTACAGAGTGAAAATGATAGGTTGATTTCTGTGCATCTGCACAGCTACAGGAGTCTGCTATTACCAGCCCAACATGTTCATTTTAAACACAAGGCCTGTCCTTTTAAAATATAAAGCTCCCAGTTGGAAAGCTACTGCTGTTGTTATCTCAGAGTGACTCACCAAGAGGATGTTTTGTGATCTCTCAAGCATCCCAAGAACACCACAGAACCCATTCTGCTCCCTGGTTACCTCAGTCGCAAGCTGAGACTGGGGCATTCTTGGAGCCTGGGTGGTTCTGCCACTGGCACACAGCACGCCCAGCGAGCTGCATTCCACATAAAGTGCAACTCAAAAGCTTTTTTTTTCTCTCTCTATTCTTTCACAGTTTGGTAAGCAAGTAACATAGCTAACAGTGTTGACATTTAAGATATCATTGCTAGCATCTGATATAGCACACACTGGAAATGGGTTCATGTTCCCCTGAATTACTGTATCAGGTGCTGGTTTAAACTACTGTCATCTTGAAACTGCAACAGCCTGAGACTTGTTTTGTGCTTATTCATTCATAATTCATCCTCTGAAATGCTGTTCTGACTTCTTCCTGGCACAAAGTAGCTGCTTTGCTGCCCTAAAGGCTGTTTTGTTTCAGTTTCCAGATCCCTTTGATAGGAGTGGGGAGGAGAAAAATCATAGCTTCAGAAACAGCCCAGTGCTCAAGAAGCTTAATAGGCTGAGGAGGATTTAGAAAGTCATTTAATAACTGCAAGAAATACACAGCAAGGAAAGGATTTTTCAGTAAGTTTTGTGTGAAATGATGCTATCTCAAAATTTTCTATCAGAAGAGTAATGTGTTACTGACGTCTCTCTAGGTGAAAGCTGTGAAGACACCATCGTGAAATTTCTCCTGGTTTGTTTCTCAGTGCTGCTTGTTGCTCACAGCTGTAATTCAGACTCGTATAATAAAAAACAGTGAGCTGAGTGTCACTGGTGGACCAGGGCGGTGTGTACAGCTCTCTGCCAGCTTTGTCTGGCAGCCTGTGATCAGCTGGCTGTCGCTGCCTGCTCCCATTAAGGGCTTGGAAGCACTGGGCTATCTGGGCTATATCTGGGCTATATCCTTTTTCTATGTCCTGCCTGGTCAGAGAAGAGCTGCACTAGAGTCGAGCTTTCACCTGATTCTCCCCCAGAACAGTTACAGGGAACAGCTAGGAGCAACTTTCCTCGGGTTGTCATTAGAGGGAGGAAAACAACGATGCTCTGAGCTCTAGACCCTTCTCTTTTGCTGCCAAACAGGCCTCTAAGAAGCTGCATCAAACATTGAGTTGGATGACGTACTGCAGGGCTTTGCATGCAGTAGTTAGCAGTGAGAGCCTACTTACTGTACCTGGTTGTGAGTGAGGGCTGCTCGCTGCACTGGATGTGGATGGTGCTGAGCTCCTGCATGCTACGGAGGCGAGTGGCTGGCACACTGGAGTTGGGAAGGTGAGTGGTCTTCTTGTTACGGCGAGAACAGCAAGAGGTGGTCAACCCGTGGTGACTCGACAAGGAGGGGCTCCGAGAAGACGGGTAGTTCTGCATCGAGCTCTCCATGCAGTTCTGCTCGAACAGCTGCTCATCAATGAACTCGTGGTTCTGGCAGGGAAAAGAAGAGCGCTGTTACTCCCTGGTAGCAGTACCGGCCGTGACCCAGCAGCAGGTTGTTTTCAGCACCACCTCATGCTAGGCTGGTGGGCTGTGTCAGTACCTCGTCTGTGTAAGATGCTTTGTGCCTGAAAATATTTGTACTAGGCAGATCTTAAAAAGTCACTCTGCCCTTCTGCTCTCTGCAATCAGGAGATTTTGCTGTCCCACATCCATAGGGGAATAAGAGAAACTGTTGCAGTGACAGAAGCATGGTATAGTCTGTTAATACTGCTCTATTTACATAGCTGGAGCTGGTTAATATAGTGTCTGATTTTCCTCTCATTTTTGTGTCTGAATTCTGGAAGTGGCTTCAAAGTCTCTGCAATGCCGCATGGTTACTAAACCCCAGAGAGGAGGAGTTTCAGGAACTTTTCTGTTTGTTCCTGGGGACAGGGTTGTGTTGTGTTTGGAGGACCATCTGGACCTTTAATGGACTTGCAGGATGTTGCTTGTACTGGCTATTGGGTGCAGAACATACCTGCATTTCACTGGGAGCTTCTATTAACTGAACGGAAATAAACGTGGCAGCTGAGAGTGGGAAGCAGGTAGGGGAAGGAAATTCAGAAAGCTGTAAGGAGTTTTTGTGCTAAGGAACAAGAAATCCTGAAAGAAAGAACTCTTACGCACATACATGAACACCCAAATAATTCTAGTGTACATACTTATCCAGCCCCTGTCAGCATCAGAAAGGATGCGAAACAAAAGCAGCTATGGTGAAGGCAGCCATCAGTTTTCACTGGAACAACTCACAACTCTCAAAGGAAATGAGCACTGGGTAGCAAAAAGAGGCACGTGCACAAACTCCCAAGGACAAGACCAGGAACGAGAAAGGAAGCAAACACTCTCCAGACACATCACAGAGATCATAGAGAAAGCAAATTGAATTAAAAAGGAAATACCTTGATGGTGGAAGTTCGTACAGATAACAGGGGATCATCCACAAGATAGGACAATCCCTACGGACAACATGCCAACAAAAGATAAAAACACAATTGATTGTCCATTCCGGCATTCAGAAATTTAGTCCCAGCATTGCATCTCTTGTCTCAGCATTCCGGCCGGCTCACTCAAGTTTGAATGGGCAACCAGACCTTCTCTTTTCCAAACCTTGCTTGAATCAGACCCGTTTGTTCGTTCCTTCTCACCCTTGAGCTTTTTCTTGAAAATAGAACAAGGCTGGTTACAACTTTATTGCTTTGATCTTTTGAGAGCCACAGGCAAAGGAAAACAAAGTTTCAGCTGCTGATTCACAAGTAATGAATTGGAATTGCATTGCCATTGGGTCACCAATGGATATGAGTTTTGGTTATGGTCTGTGAGAACATAGAGGAAAGGTTTGGGTTGAAGGACTGGATTCAACGCACTCAGCATTTGGAGAAAGTGTGGCATGTGAATGTCCATATTCAATGCGGGAGTCAGGAGGAGTGGAAGAGCTCCTCTTCTTTGAACAAACTCCATCTGTTGTGTTAATATGACAAAGTAGCCTTTATTATGGCAGCCACACGTACTTTAGAGTCACTTTGTCATTTTATACACCAGATTTCTGAGCCATTCACAGCCATTCAATTATAAGACTGTATGCTCGTGGCGACTGCAGGTACCGTGGCAATAAATAAAGGCACTTTTCGAATCTTTCTGCCTAGTTTGAGGAAAGGTGAATTGCCCATTGAAACAAGTGTGCAGCCATGGTACATTCCTCATTCCATTCCTGCAACTTCATCACAAAATGACTCTGCAGTGTTTAAAAATTCTTTTTTTTTTACAATCTAAGGTTTTTGGGGGAGAAATGCCGCATAGTATTTTATGAGTTTATTTGAAGCTTTAGAATTACAGCACAGGCTGATTGAACAATTTGGATTGGTAACTTGAGACCAGAATCCAACCTAGCTGTGTGATTTAATAAAAAAATCCATGGTTATAACTGGCTGAAATATGTGGGGGAAAAAGCATTAAATACGGTGCAGATTCTCCCTCTAGGTTTTCATTCAATTCCGAGTATCATTGTTATTGCCAGCCGTTGCTGAAAAAAGCAATGTTTGAAACGTTTTCAGCCACTGAGATTCACTGAGCAGGGTTGCGTGCTGGAGGCAGCGTGGCTTTGTTAATGTGGCAAGCCAATACATCCACAAATTAGGACTGGCTTTGTTACTTCCAGCACCCTAGCTGGCCTGTTGGTAATGGAGTGACTCACGTGGCTCCCAGAGATGCCCACGGTGTGGAGGTCAAAGCGCCTATCAGCTTTTACAAGGTTGGGGCCTTACAAGAGCAGACCCTGGAGGCAGGGCTGCCAGCTTTTGTTTGCCTCAGCCAGTTTGGTAAAGTTTTCAAATGGAAGTATTCATGTGAAATATGGGTCACGGCAGTAAAGCTTTTAAGCATGAAGTTCTAAACCGAAGAGTCAGATTGTGAAATATCTGCTTGTTATGTAACATCCAAAACTGCTAGAGACAAAGGCAAGATGAGTCTTATAAAATGGATTCAATAGTCATTGATACAGGAAGAATCAGTTCACTGTCCTTAGAAAGGTGACCTTCTTAGCTCATTGTGATAAAGCAGCTGTGCTCACAGGTCACTGTAATTAACCAGTCTTCTTCTTCCAGTGTATCGCTGAAGCCTAAGTGATGTTATTCCAGCATAAGCCAAACTATGGAAGTGAAGGTGATTTGTCTAAAAGAAAGCTCTTGCAAGTCAGAAATCAAAAGTACATTTGATGATGGATGCAGGTAGAAAAAGTCATGAATATTTCAAATGTTAACCTCTCTTCATTCTTTCTAGAATGAATCATGGTATAGATAATATGTTCCTTTACTGCATAACCTTTTATATAAACCTGGAAGTAAAACATACGTATCAGATAAATATCTGAAATGTTCCAAGAGACTTCTGCGTACAGAGTAACTTAATAACGAAAAAATAAAATTCTTACACCAACACCTTGCACGACACAAACAGAAAAGTCATTGTCAGAGAAACTGCTTGGCTGGCTCTGAGATAAATTACTGTGTCTTGCGACCAGAAAAGATACGTGCAACCTTTAAACCCACTAAGAGAGTTCATCTGCTCTGCTCCATAAAAAGGGCTAAAGGTTGATTTTTCCAGCCTGGTCCCCGGTTGGCACAGACCAAGTTGGGGTTTGTACTCGCTGATAGCAGCTTCTTCCTCTTAAGACAGCAGAAGTGTCCAGTGGTACTGAGTGGCACAAGCAACGAGTACATACAAAGTGGGACTGACAGCACAAGACAAATGCAGTTTGTTTCTCTTTCAGAAGCACTGAAAAACTTAAACTCAGTATGCAGCTGGTCTATAGGATCTCCCTCCCTAACCCCTTGCTGAAAAGTTATTTGTATTCCAGTGAACTGAGCAACCTGCTATTGACTTTGTACTGGTGTAAGTGACTGGAGTAGCAGACGATCACACCCCTATCCCTTTGTACAGTGATTTTTTAAATTTTTTTTTTTTAAAGACTCGATGAAATTGAAATACATTTATTCCATTGCAGGGTATTCTGGGGGAACGGGGGTGTCAGTCTGATCTGGCACAGCTTGGAGGTCCACCTGGGATGTGTGCCCACCCAAGTGGCAGTTCAGAGCATACTGTGTGCACAACTTGTCCTCACGAAGCCTGGGACAGGCACAAAGACTTAGTAAGATGTAGAAAGGGTTGTGTTGCTACTTACGGTTGTTTTTTCCAGGCAGTGCAGCAGGTGGTGATGTTGGCTTTCAATTAAGGAGGTGCCTTTAGTCATATGCTGTTCATCTTCGGTGGATCCCTAGAGTCAGAAAAAGGGGAGGGAGGAACAAAAAACCCAAACCAGGTGTAAAACCATGAAAACAAACAACCACCAGCTTTCACAGGGATAAAGATGATAATTTCAGCATTGTCATCTCTCAGGTTTTTCTCATGAATCTCATGAGAGTAAATCTTCTTTTTTTTATTTCCTTAATGATTTGGCTAGTAAACTCAGGTGCGAAAACGAGCTTTGATTCAAAACCAGTGTGTTTCTAGCCATTTTGTAGCTGTGGAGGAAACACTGCTGTTGTGTGGTGGAAAGGCTCTGGAACCAGAAGGTAAATAAAAAAAAAACCTCTGCTGTTTTATTTTTCCTAAAGCTGTTAAGACTTTTAAACTTGTCGCGACCTTTGAATGCCAACAGATGTGCCTTGAACTCTGCTGTCTCTCAGGAGACAAAGCATGTGCTGCCTTAGTTCTGCTGAGCTGCTGGCTCTGCTGGCACTGGCGTGTGTTGTGCTGGGACCTCCCGAGGCACAGCTCAGCGCCAGGTCAGAAAGTGTGAACGTGGGCTTCGTGTGTCAGACTTTGTAATGCTGCTCCTGGAGGCAGGACTCCTAGGTCTGTCTCTTCTCTATGTGGACGTGGCCAACTGTTCTCCTCACAGCAGTGGTGAAGGGTTTACGTCTATGTGAAACGCAGCAGCAGTTCCCTAGGAGGAGGGTCCGTCTCCATTAGGTTCTCATTGAGCTGGGGCTTTCTCTCTGTAGAATGGGGTCCTGTGTTTGATGTCTCATTAACACGGTGCCCAGGAGCGCAGAAAACTGAGAGGGAACCCCCTGTGCATCACCTAACACAAAATCTGAACAAGACAAGCCTGACCAAAGAGCTCCTGATCCAGATATTTGACTGGCTGTGCAGCAGGACCTGTGCAGTGAGGGACCGGCTTTCCCCCAATTCCCCATGTGCTCAAACGGCTTAAATGTGGCTAACAAATTTCTTAGCTAATCCAGAGAGTGGGGTGTGTTCAGAGTCAAACAGGCAGATAGTATCTTTGGGGAAGGGATTGGGTACAAGTGAGAGTATTTATGTCAAAAACATGTTAAAAGGAGTGGTCCCTCCTAGGTAGGTGTGGGAAGAGCTGGGTGGGATAAAGCTGCTTTTGGCATAGCGATTTGAGGAGTCAGCAAGACTTATTGGGGCACTCCTGTTGGTTTATTTATTTAGCTCATGCAGAAAGCCTGGCACTGAGCACTCATCAGGGTAGCAATAGGCCACCTTAGTCACCCTGAGCAGGGGGAGGGAATGCAGTGCTCTGTGCTTCTGATCTCCGCGCTGTATCAGTGACTCAGGTGCTTGCGTTCCCCAAACTGCGGCATCTGTCACTTATGCTGTGATCTGGTGATCAGATACACCTCAGAAATGGAAGGAAAAGCAGTAATAGAGGTTGTTTAGAGAGTTTCTGGGATATTTAAGAGTCGGAATTATTTTTCTCACTCTCTCTGTTCCGCCGTGGGAGGTTTAAAATCTGGGTTGTTTAGGACGTTTTTTCACTGCTCCTGTTTAAGGTCCTTGATCTTAAAATTCATTGCAGTTCCGTGACACATTAATCTGTGCATGTCTTTGGTGGCTAGCATTTCCAAAGACAATTACATGCATTAAAATGGCAATTAGGCGTTGTGCAATGTTTCCCTGTGCTCCCTAGTAAGGGGTGCCTGGTGTCTTCTGTAATGCCTAAATCTGAAAGTCAAAACTGGGTGCGCATGGCTTGAGTCTCTGCTTAGCCACAAACCAGCAGGATCTGACTGGTCAGGACAGAAAGTGGGTGGGATGGGAGATGCAGCAGAACCTCTTGGCAGAAGTGCCAAGACTTTGTTTGTTGCTCTAAAGGGGGTCAAATTCAGCTGTGCTTAAGGCGTTGCTTTTAGATACACCCATGTGGCACAATGATTCACTGCAAATGTGCCACTTCCTGGATGGCTCTGCAATCCTTAAGGCATAACTCTGTCTCTGACAGATGCCAAAACATCGCTGAATTGGTACACTTAGAAAGCTGACTTTCTGTACGCAGAATTAATAGATTCCTCTGGGAATGCTTCTTAAGCAGGTTATGGATTTTTTGTTGCTTTTGTTTTGGAAGGTTGAGCATTCCCAGAGGTATTTTTAAGAGTAGCCTAAAAAAAATAATCAGTTCCATTCTTCTTTTTAACAATCCTCCTGGTGAACTAACACAGCAAGCAGATCCTGTTTCTACCCCACTGAGATTACTGACTCTGGTGAAGTCTGTGTTGGAATATTTCCCAAGGAGGTCCCTGCAAGCCTTAAAGCAAATATAAGACTGCACTAAAATGCTCTGGAAAAGGAGGGAGGAAGAACAGATATTGCAAAAAGTATCTTTATGAGAGGATTTGCTTGAGACAGAGACAAAGCTTCCCTACTTCTGGCAGAAGACCGAAGCCAAATGTCACATTTTGGCAGCACGATTCAGTCTCTTTCTCTGCCTTCCATTACAAGGCAAATGTTGCCACTGATGGAAATGGATCAAGGGATGGCAGTGACCAGGAATAAAGTGTAGCATCAGTGAGTATGATTCCTACCTTATCTTTTCACCTTTTTTCTTCAGCCAGATAGGTGTTTTCAGAACAAGAAGGCATGCAGCCTTTCAGAACATCCTAGCATGCAAATTAAGAGAGATCTGCAGGCACTGCACCTTGAACAGGAGAGTACCAACGCTGCACAAATGATTAGCATTTTGATAGTGCTGCTGAGGACTGTGTAGCTACAGAGATTGCATTAGTGGTACCTGTGTTACTGCAGGCAAACAAAATCTGTGTCTTCATTAGAAAGTCTGGCTGTAAGGAAAAAAATGGTGGGGGGAGGATGGGGGCTGGCTTGCTGTTTGAGCTGGGTGCCAGTTTTGCAGGGTTTGATGCCAGCTCCCATTCAGTTTGTTCTTGGAAGGCGTTTGCTGAGCTGTTGGTTGCTTCGAGGGAGACTTAAACACACTGTGGCATTGGTTCTGAAGTCCAAAATGTTTCCACTACAGAGGTGTCTTCTACTTAGTGGTTCAGCGCACGAAATTGGACGTTGGTGAACTGAGACGAGCTGGTTCAGTGGTTAGACTGTCCCTCGCCGTGAGAATGGCTATAATGCTTATCTATGGCTAAGCAGATTCTGCTTGTGAAAAGGGACAGGACCTCACAACCTACTGTTCCTAGGATATACGCTGCCTAGCATTTTAGCTAAAAGGGAATTTCGGCTAGCTGTACAAGGAGATTACCACTAAGAGGATATGTAGGCTGCTGCCATGGGAAGAAGCTCACCATCTCTTGAGTGCTTGTGACATAAAGCCCACTAAAAAGCTCTCTAAATGAGAAGAAAAAGCTCTGAGTACTTGGTGTCTAGATGGCAAATGCAAAATGCTACAAATCCACGTCTCTAAAGTCTGTGTTCTTGCTAGGAACAGAACTTCTTCCTGCTGCTGTCCTTGGATCAATCCTTTCCTTCATGTGTTCTTTACTCTGCTGCAGGGCTACAGGCTGAAGACATGCTGTTCCCTCGAAAGACGCCGTTAGTGTGTTCGTTCTGGTGCTAATGAAAGGAAATTCTGGCACATGTTCCGGAATCTTGAGCAGCCCTTCTCTCCCCGTTTATTAGTGTGACTGCAGCGTCGGAGCTGGGGGATGTTCTGCAGCAGATTTTTTTTTTTTTTTTTTTCCCCCCTCAGTTAAGCCCTCAGGGTGTCAGACTGATGGGCAATCTGCTGGACGCTTGTAAAACAATTATACATTGATCACAGTACTGTGTGATTGCTAATGATGAAAGTGATAATATCTCATCATGGCCACATCATAATTGCACTTGGAATTGCTGCTGGGTACCAAAGAAGCCCAATGGCAATCTGGCCACGTGAAGTCCGTTCAAGTTAGCATGAGTCCTGGGCAAGGTATCAAAACGGGATGTGCACCTGACCAATGAAGCAGTTTGATACTAATTTGACTGAGGGATGTACACAGTATGTGGATAATACTTTTGTCCCTACTATAGCGACTGTACAAGTCGCATTCCTTCCTTCACTTTTTTTTTTCCAGCCTAAAAATTTGGCTGGCTAGACTGTGCTGTCATTCACATCTTGTACTCTCTTAAGAATAGTTTGTTCTGCTGCCATAAAATGAAAGGACACAGAATCTTGCCTTGTGGAATTTAAGTGGTCGTGTATACCTTTCTGACAAAGGGTGCCCTGCAGATCTGTAGTGATTTATTGTCCCTGTCCCTGGGTGGAGAGATGTCTTGGTTCTTGATTCAGGAGCTAGGGTAGCCACAGATCATTTCCTGGCAGTGGTGCAGATACCAGCCATGGCTTTGGCAGGTGTCTTGTTCTAGTCCATGATATTCCTGTGTGGCACAGGCAGATGGTAGTTCTGCCTGCCTTCCCCTTCGCCTTTGCTTTTGGCTGTTTCATCTGGAAGTTCCGTGGGGTGGGGATATTTTCTTACTGTGTAATGATAAAAATGTATATAACGTTTGGTGCTTTCCCAAGCAGAGTTCATGGATCTTACTGGGCTGTGGGGAAGTTGTGTTAATGTTTAGAGCTGTAGGCCCACCAGAAAGCAATTTGCACCCAGGAAAGCTTGGGAAGGCCTGCTCTAGGCACTAATCTATATCTAACTTTTTAACGGGTAGGAGAAATCCTTTAGAGACTCTTCAGAAATGTTTTTGTTATCTTTTCTGTGTGTGCAACAGCTTGCTAGCCAACAAAAAGACCCTTCTTCCAATTATTTTTTGGGCAGGTGCCAGAAAATGAATCCATTCAGCCAAATATTTCTCTCAACCTCGTACATTTTGGATTTAAGCATTGGTGTGTCAGCTGCTCTCCTGTGAGCGCTCTTGGCAGGGAGTTTTGGTTGATGAGAGATGTGAGGAGATTCATGTCGGGATGACAGGCTGGAAGATCAAGTGAAAACTGTGTCCATGCTAAGCTCCTCTGGCTTCTTTTTTTCTTTTTATAGAAATTTAAAGCAAAAGTCTAAATTATAGCCAATTTTTGGACTGTTCCTGAGTAACGACACAGTAGACTCAGCTGTGGTGGTGTCCCACTCCTGAGCCTTTCCTTGGTGGGGATTAATCTCTGGACTACCTGTGACCAGTCTTCATGGTCTCAATATTTTCTTGCTATAGAAACTTTTCTCGAGCTGCTGAAGAGCAGCATGTGGTTCAAGAACCACAGATTTTCCAAGTGTCACTGCCGTTTGTTGAGCAGGGACGTTATTTGTGTAGTTATTTGTGTAGATGATCAAACTTGTTTTGGAGGGGAGCACAGAAACTGATCCAGGCATCCTGCCTTCCCAATCCGTATTTCACGTAAAGTATGTTTGAAAGCTACTCCAGTTACAAAAGACCAGACTCCCTTATCTAGGTCTGCACTGAGAAACATCCTAGCTGTAAAACCAGGTGATGCACACCCTGCTTCTGGGTGCTGGACCTGCTGATCTTGGGTAGGAATGGGCTTGGGTCCTAGCGAGCAGCTTGTAACACCATGAGCTTGAAAGGGGTTTTCAGCTTTGATTTTACAAATGCAAACATCCTGGCAGGGATGTATGCCAGGGAAAATAGACATTTGAAGGATTAGAGCCCCAAGTAGGGATGCACGAACAAGCGCAAGGTGGCTCTGGTGGCTCAATTAGGCATTCTTCGTGTCATTCTTTGCTCCCCACCTGCACGAAAGGCTGCTTTATTTGAAATGGAATCCATGAAATGTGCTAATACCTGCTCTGGTGTTGATCAGGCTTAAAGTAATAACCTGTTCTCGTTTTCACTGATTCTGCTGAGCAATCTGACGCGCTTCCATTTCTTCTTCTCATGAATAGCTAATATTAGCCTCCAGATGCCTTTCTATTAAAAATAAACCCACCACCAAACTGTCTGAAACAGGAGCTAGGGAATATTTTCCTGTCCTGTTAGGCAGATAGTCCATGTTAGGGAGAGACTTCTAAAAATAAATAACTATATGTTGAACGACTGCAGATATTTATAGCCCAGGCAGACGCTGGGTGGTCCAAAGCAGTGCAGCTCCCACAGCTTCATCACACTGAGGTTTGAACAAGCTGTGAACCTGGCCTCTGCTGGAAGGCCAGATCCTTTCCCGGCTCAAGAAGGAGCCCAAGGAAGTATTTTTTCCCCTGCTTCAGTCCTGCAGCTGGACTCAGCACACGCAGTAGTGCAGGTACAGCCCTCCAGGGAGGCTGCTGTGCTGCAGGGCCAGCAATGCGGGTGGCAATGGGGAGGGAAGGGGAGGGAGCCCAGGGATGGGTGGGAGCAGGGAGCTGCCCAAACTCACGGATGGAGGTGTTTTGTCAGCACTCACCGTCAGCTCGAGGGCTTCGTTCAGGAGGCCGTTGCGCTTGCTGTGCAGGTAGGCGTTGGAGCTGCCCGTTTTGGCCACTCGAATCCTCGCGAGCCGGGCTTTCTGTGAAGGAGACAAATAAGCTGGATTTATGCTTTGGCACACCAAGCGGTCAGGCCTGTGCTGTCTGTACCAGGACGAAGGCAATGTCAGGATCTCACTGTACCTGAAAAAACCCGGGGATGAAACGCAGGGGGTGTGTGGGCAGGACAAGGCTGCTGGAGAGAACAGCAAGCACAGGGCTGTCTCCAGGGCCCAGATGAGCACGTAGATCTGAAGAACATAGCTGACACAGTGTTAGTGGTCTTTCCAGAGATAAGAAACAAGTTCCTGCAGCAAACACACTGACACCTGGTACCCGGTGGTGGTGGAGATGCTGCTGAGAGGCGTTCTGAGGGAGCGGAGCTGGGAGATGTTTGGTAACGTGCTCACTTACCAGTCAAGTAGCAAAGATCCTTGGTTCGTCAGGAAACACTAATGAAAAGTCTACGTTCCTCATCCTGAGGTAAACAAAGGCACCTTATGTGTTCCTTTTGTCCTCTGCGCTGGCGACGTTAGTTCGTTAGCTGTGGTGTCTGACAACATAGGACTGTTTGTCCCGAAACATGCATCTCTGTGGAGAATGACAGAAGTCATTCTGCATCAACACTCTTCTCATTTTTATTTATCCCTGACCTTCTTGACATGTAGAGGAACAAGTTAAATGATAAAAAGCAGCCTGGAACAAAGCAAGCAAGAAAAACTAATAAGGCCCTCTTCTCTTTTGATCACACAGGTTTTTTAGCTTTCCAGTTAGTCTTTTCAAATGTTGCCTGCTTCTCTGTCAAGTGCTGATTTGCCTTTTTCTTTTCTCCTGTTAATTTATGACTCAAACACCATTAAAAGTAAATACATGAAATAGCTGTGGCTATTAAAAATAATTACATTGTGCTGTATTTTAAAATGCTGCATAATCTTTTAAATAACATGGAACTCGTGATTTTCCTTTCTAATTAGAGGTGCTAATGGGTATACACTGTATGAACAGTAAAGCCAAGAGGCAAATATCTGCAGTGGGTCCAGAGAGTGTAATAATTCTAGGAGCTCTATTACTGCACATGCATGAGTGACTCTGGCCCTCAATATTTGAAAGATTTGTTTAACCTTAAAGAGCTTCCGCTTAAACAGGCAATTTCTTAGAAAACAACACGCACAGGATGGTGCTTTGCAGCCTTAATTAGGAGTCACAGACTATGAACAGCCTGAAAAATAGACATGCTTTTTGGCACCCCAAAATGGGGGCATCCAAAATTGAATTTCTTTTCTAGATTTCACCTAGATTTCATTGTCCCATTTTAATGTTAATACTCCAAGTATATGAGCGTGAAATCTGATGAAAATTACTCTATACTGAAGATGCAACAAGAATATGAAATTTGATCTTCATTTTTTCTGAGGTCTTTGCAAACTTCTCTTGCTCTAGGACCTAAATAGGGACTGGTCTCAGACTGGAACCCAGAGCAAAAAAAAATCAGATTAGAAGCTAGGAGTTGCAGGTGACAGCCAAGTCTCAGCCTGTGCTCCATGATGTTTACTGACACTGGTGTAACTCCTGAGTGAACCTGCAGATGACTTAGGGGAGGGAGTGGGAATAAGGTGTCAAAGACTGGTCCTTTTCTTAATTACGTGGTACTTTCTCCCTGTTAGTTACATTGTCATGTGTGTCTGTTGCTATCCACAATGATCTTCTCTCTTCTGTAATCAGGGCTGGATGGTGGATCTAGTGATGGTCTTTACAGTGAGGCTCTGGCAACCACAGAAGACTTTTTCCTTCCTGTTCCTTTCTGTGCCTGACAGAACATCAGCTCCTTTTGCTGCAGGAAGTGTGCGAGTCCCTCAACCTACCCACCTCACATACAGCAGGAAAAGTTCAGTTGCTATCATCATCGGTTCAGTCAATTGTTAAAGTGGATTCAGTCTTAGGCTCTTGTAATGAACATTATTCCCTTTGCCTTCAGGCTAGCGGGAGATCAAATATTAATAGCTGTACTCCACATGGACTGGAGATGGTTCGTTTCTGAGGTCTGTTCCCTTTTCTCTTTTGAAACAGGGCCACTAGCTATCTTAATAATTAAACCCCATAGCTTTTGTAGTTTAGAACAGACGTTGTTATTTTAAAAAATGTCAGTGGGGCAGGGCAGAAATTAATCCTATTTTCCTTACACAAAAGACTGTCTAGGATAGTCACATCACCTAACTCTGTGCCCCCATCATGATTAAATTTGGTAGATATCTTGATTAAGTCAGCTAGAGAAGTTAATTAAAATAGGTGCCTAAAATTGGTTTGGCCCTCCAGATAATTTCCCAAGTTGGACTAGAAACAACTCCAAAGCTATGGTTCACGGTTTTTATGTAAAAATCTGTTTATGTGTAAATGTGCATTATTTAGAAAGCACGTCTATCAAGTTGTGTGAGCTTCACAAGATGTCTAGGTAGGTGTTTTGTGTTTCTGCAGGATGCAGTACTTTAATCACACCTGAGAGCAGCACAGCAGCTCTCCCCTGGCATTGCAGTGGAGGTTGGACACCGGTCTGGGTGACTGAGCTGAGTGGATTGTGGGTGAGAAGGGCACCTGGCAGCACACTTACAATTTGGGTTACAGACAAAGCAGGTCAAAGCTGGCTGTTTCAGCAGAGTTTTGTGTTACCTGCTGGGATCTATCAGTCTGGATGGGGCAGGCCAGCAAAGGTATGCTTGGACAGATAGGAGAAGAGTAACGTGCAGGAGCCGAAGCCTTGCACTTAGGGTGCCCCTCACAGACTTTGAAGGAGCAGTGTTTTGTAGAGGACCCTACACTATGTACTGGCACATATTTAACCGTCCAAGATTAGGCTGATAGGATCTTCCAAATTCTGCCAGTTTATAACGCTTGTGGGGATGCTTTTGTTATTTCAGCTCTGTTTGCATGCCTCAGTACTTCTGCTCTGCAGGACAGGAGAAAGCCAAGTGCAGGACCATGGGTTTTTGACCATCTGCAGCAAATGTCTTTGGAGGGGATAGCTGTCTTCTGCATCTCGTCCCACAAATGTGGCAGACTAAAGGTCATTAGGGCCAGGCCTGAGATCACTGTTACTGAATATAACCCCTGCACAGAGAGTCTAAAAAAGGAAAGAAAACGGCACACTGTGTCTGCATGTGGAGTGGTAAGAGGAGTTGCTAGGAAACCACAGGATCTCAAAATGCATATGACCTAATCTGGAAGATAATTTATATGATGAAAATAATAATACTAATGACAGCCACTTACAGGTTGGAATGATTAATTTGGTTATCTTAGTGCCCACGTGTTTCTGAGAGCAGGGTGGAAGGCAGGGCTCAATAACTTCTGGCTCCTTGCTGCTTTTTAAGAAACTGGAGACTGAATAAGCAGAATGGCAGCGGAGCCCTGCACGTGTAGAGTGCTGAGATAGGTGGTGAGGATGATGTAAGGGGCCGACAGCATCCTGGGTACCTGCATTATCCAAAGGGGCTGGCAAAGGAGAAATAGAATAGCATGCCTTCACTGTTCAGCTGCGTTGGAGAAGGGAAAGAAGCAGGAGTTGCAGGCTAGGAAAAATGCTTACCAGATGGCAGGCCCAGGAAACAGCTAATTATTATTTACTAATGATTTTCATCTAGTTCTTATGGAGATAATGTTCGCTCTTGATTTATGTGGTATCATAAACTATTAAGTTACAATCTATGACATAATTTCATATTTGCCAGACATCTTCAGCTTCCCAGATCTTCTGTGCCTTTGCTCAAGGAGATGGGCTGGAGCACATGTATGTCAGGTACTGGATGTGCGGGTCCTGTGCCCCCTCCTGCTCCCTCTTTGGGCTGGAGCTGTTATTAGCATTATTCCTCCTACCCAGCTTTATCTGCTAAAACCACATGAAGAGCATTTCTGGCAGAAAATGCAGCTACATTGGATATTTAATAGTGCCTCACATTTTATCTCCCAAACAATTAGTTTGAATCTGAGCAGTCCTGTTGGTGACTGCTGCAGTGAGTCCAGGGGTGCAGTACGTGTACACCACTGGTCTTTTACTGCTGACGTGAAGCTTCTCTCAAAAGTAATCAACGGAATACTTTTGATCTGATTTTTATTTCTAGGGTACAATATCAGAGCCATTCAGTAAATGCTCTTCTTTTTCTCCTTCTTCGTGCATTTGTCTGCATCGGATGCTAGTTTGAGTTTGCACTTGAAATGATCTTGTCTTTGAATTTTATAATAAAATTAGAGTCAAAAAAAAAAAAAAATTCAGCAAAGACTTCAATTTGTACTCCTGAGTGGTAATTCAATACACATGTATAACTTAGAAAAGGGATGAATTCAATCTTCATCTGGTGGAAAACAGCTTAGCTCCCCTGGTCTGTTGGGGTAGTTTTCCTTTGCAAGTGGAAAACAGAAAATTCTTCTTTTAAAAAATAAAAAAATAATAAAAAAAATACTGTCTAGAGCAGACAAGAAATTAAATGAATCTACTGCTTGTGGAGTGCTTTCCTCAATATAATCACGCGACACTCATCTGTCCTACTTATGGCTCCGAGAAGCTGATATGCCATCTTTAACAAAGCTTGGAAACAGGCTGGACTGCCAAATTAGTACTCGAGGTTATTACATGCGTTTGAACAGTGAGCGAAATAATAGCTGTTTAAAAAGCAAATGGCCCATATAATAAGTACTGGTTGTTATTCTGCTAACCCTGGCTCCATCTGGCTATTGCAATAGGCGATGGAGTTACAGCAGAATTAGAAAAGTCGGTTTCTGCAGATCATCTTTCTGTCATTTTAACCTTTCTGAGAAACGAAGTATGCACATTTGGACTTCCCTTCCTCTCAATTCTTTACATTAAGCAGCTTTTGAGCCAAGTTTAAATATTCTGTCGCTTTTGCTTTGGGGGAGATATTGTAGAGCTGCATATGAAAATTAGACTGTGTAGAACTCATTATATTCCTATATAATTTGATAGAACCACTTAGAGTCAGACCTTGATCTTATTTTGGGCCTCTTCATTACTTTCCAGAGATGAAAGATTCCCCTCCCCTCCTCTGTGGCTCTCCTTTTAATCGTACCTTACCCTTGGCACCATTAAAGCAACAGAACATCATTTCAAATGCACTATATTGTTTAATCTTTTCCAACACTGAAGAACATGATGTTCAATCTATTTATAGAACAATGCACAGAATATGGAGTTTAATGGATCTCAACTTCTCTACTAGTCATAGATATCCTCGCTGATGAAACAGAACTTTGAAAAGAGTCATAATACACAAAACTCAAATTGGGAAATGCAAGGCTGTCAGGAAGTCTCTGGAGCACCGAGGCCAGTTCTCGCCTACTGCAAACCTAACAAGCTCTGGCGTAAAATTAGTGAAGCTCATACTCCTGTTGGGCATCTACTTTAGAACCTCATTCTTCTGTTTAGAAAATAGCTTCTGATTTCTTGCCTGCATGTATTTATCTCCAGCTTTACTCAGTTGCCATTGTATTGACGTTTTCTTTTTACGTAGACCGTTCCCTTTCTGGTGTTTGCTGCTTATTCATTCTACTGCAAAGAACAGAATAAGCTTCATTTTTCCTGGAGTTTGATAATTCTCACTTTATTCCTTTGCTTGACACTTAAAAAGTAAGCTTTTTGCAAGGTCATTTCCTATTTCCATCCTCTATAGATGCCCTGCATATTTCTCTTGTTTTTCCCCAGCTACCCAGCCATCTACCCAGTGAGGGTTGTATTCAGACCCTGATCTCTGTAAGAACTGCTAGTCCAGTTGACAAAGTTAGCTCCCTTCACTTCTTAAGCTTTCTTATTAATATGGTAATTGGAAAAAAAAAAAAAAAAAAAACACGCACAAACAACAACACTGCATATGCTTTTGTCTTCTTACCACTATAATAGATCTCAGAGCTCGAGTTAAAGTCACTCCAGGGATGCATGGTCAAAGAGGTGCAGTTGCAGTGTTCTGGGAATATGTTATAGTTCATTAGAGTTGGAAGTGAAATGTCATGGGGTTTAAGCTAGGGTGTTGGAATTTGTTTAGAAACATTAATAAGCATCTTCTCAAGAAAAAAGCCTCATGTTTTCCTGCATCATTGATGGAGAGCTTGCTGTTCTCTGTTGTTATAGAGGTTCTTGGTTTCAGAGAAAGCAAAGTATGATGAATATCTGCCTGGGATTTGTCTGTCTGTCTCCAGATCTCACTTGTTATAACATCCTTCACACAGCTCACACCCCTAATTAATAGCTATAAACTATTCAGGGGATGGAGAAATTAACAGAATTTAATCTAGTGTCAGATGCCAATTTACTAGGCCTGATATATGAACAGTAATTAATGGTGTGGAGGCTTGTGATTAGCTACAAAAAATGGAGGCCATCACTTCATGTAGTGCTTCTCACACCTTCCATGGGAAGACAGAGAAAACAGGAGGAGAAAAACAATCACAAACCTTCGTATGAAACTTGGGAGAACTACCTAAACCTGTACAGCTCCCAGTGGAATGAAGCAGCAGGGGATGAGGAGGCAGCGGGGCTGTTTTCCTGCTTTGTTGCTGACTCATTAGCAACTAGAGCACTTGGCTCTGAAGCGCAGGTACCCATGGGCAGCAAGTGGAGTGGCCGGTGTTAGGCTTTCCTTGCGTGAGTTTGGGCAGCTCCAGCCTGGGTAAGGGCAGGAGATGTGCTCCGTGTCACTGCTCCGTACTTCAGGCTCTCAGCAGTAATTGAGAGAAGTGTTGCTGGCTGGCAAAGGAAAATGACTCCGAAGTCATCAGATGACAATAAAGTTGTGAAGTGCAATTGGCTTTCGTACTGAATCTGCTCTTAGTTGTTCCTCCTGTTTCTGAGGTCCCTGGGGACAAGCCTCTTGCAGCCGGCTTTTGGAAAAGAAAGGCCTGTCAGAACCCCGTCCCCTGGTCGTATTTGACGAGTGGAGGCTTAAAGAAAAATGTGTGTCACAGCTCGCATCTCTACGACAGCCACAAAACATTGGCTGCATGCCTCGCTTTGGCAAATATCGAGGGAGAAACCTGCTTCTCGTGCTATATCGGGTGCTGCAGCGCTCCCTGGGCTGTCAGCAGAAAGCTGTGGAGTTGTCATGGTTACTCGCTTCCCTGGCCTTGGTTTGCATTCCAGCATCGTTGCACGTTCCTGCTAGAATGGCTCCTAATTGTCCTGACTCAGTTGCTAACGAAGCTGATGTTTCATATGTGGACAGAAATGGGCTGGCTGGCGGCTGGATGCTGGAGCTGGTGGACAATGTGTAGAATTGCTCCTTATTATTGTATTTGTTTGGAGTTAGTGCTGAGTTCGGGCTAAATGGCTGCGCTTACCCAGAGAACAGGTGGCTCAAATTGCCACCAGGCACCGGTCTGCATAGTAAACAGAAGAGTTCTGCTCGGCTGTGACAACGAGGAGAAAAACTATTTCCTCAGGAGCAATTTGTCTGGGAAATCGAACTCCTTTTTCTTCCTGCAGAGTACTTGCAGGCAGACTGTGATTTCCGCAAAAAGATATATTTTTTGAAAAATGTCAGTAAGCTGCACGCACGCTCTCTGTTCCCTGCTCTGGCAGCCCTCACTGCGCTGCTTCCCCGTGGCTGGGCAGGGAACCGCGTGCTGCCGCTCCGCTGCCTCGCTCAGAGAGAATCACCAGTGTGACAGCTCAGAGATAGAAATGTAAAACCACATATAAACAGTATTACCACAGGATGGTTTCAGTTTATAACCTTGTGCGTGAACTAACTCTACAAGAAGCCACTGAGCCAGGAAAGAAGCGGATTTATCCCAGTTTTATGCTTGAGAACACCTGAATCACAGAGAGGGGAGCACGGAAGGGTGACGGTGCTGCAACATCCGTGTTGGTCACAACGACAGTGGCTGTAGTGGGGAGACAGGAGGGTGGCAGGCTCCTGTTTGTGCCTGGAGAGGGCCTGCCTTGTGCAGGTTTAGAGCCTGATCCGATGCTGAAGTTGTCCGCACGTACTGCTTGATTGGATTTTCCTGACCTCTAAACAACAAAGACTTGCTCTGAGTCAGACTTTGCAGACCATGGCTGCGGGGTGGAGTGGGAGGAGTGCAATAATGGGATTTGGGACTTTTCGCGTTGGGCCATGTGGGAAGGTTGGGAATGGTTGCAGAGAATTTCTGCAGAGGCCCTTGGGCGATGTGCTAGGAGGCTGCAGGGTTTTCCCACCTGTCTGACACGTGTGGGGAGGGGACTGCCCTCCCAGCACCACATCTATCAGGACAAATGCTGCTCCTCACTTGCTAATCACTGGCAGGGTACCAATCAGTTACAGCAGCAAGCTTTACTGCCACTTTTACCTAATTTAAGCGATGTTTTTTTCCTGACCCAGTGGATATATCCATGGTGCTTAATCCGGATGTAACCACGCATTGTAGGTACACTGGCACAAGGCTGTGGCGTTCAGCACACAGACTGGGAGCTGCACAGAAGCTGAACAGCACCAGCCCACTTGGTTCTGCATTGCTGAGGCACAGTGGCAAAATAACTGGTTAGCAGAGGTAACAGCAAAGAGTCTGATCTCTAGAAGCCTGTTCCAAAGTGGGACGGAGCTTCCCAAGGCTTTTGGCAGAACATTTTGAACGCAGGTCTCCTAGATGAGGCAATTTCAGATAGCATTTATTTAGACATCTGGGATGAAGCCGGCAACATCAGCCACTACAAATCCTACCAACTGTGCTACGTAACGAGCCATCTGGACACAGCCCCCAGCCCGGCCTTCCAGCAGGTGGGGAGAGGAGGCACCACAGTCCTGGAGCAGCCACGGAGCCCTCTGGGGGGGATCGGTCAGGTTCTTAAGCACTACGGGCACTACCTGGTCAGGACTGGGGCGTGATGGACTGCAAACATGTGGCAGTCTGATGTAATTTGGGAGCCAGGGACTTTGAACTAGCTGAACTGGTGGAGGATGCCACTTGCTTTTGTGGGTGGTATGAAGGAGAAGAGGACGGATCCCTGGTTGGTTGGTTTCTTTTCCCTGATTTGGATTATGGAATGTGGCAAACAGGACAAAGAGGAGGAAGAGGTACCTACCCCAGAAAAACTGAAGTTTCTTCTTTAAAAATAAAAGTAAAAAAATCTCTTCTCCCTGTCAGAAACTGTTAACTATCAACAACAACAAAAACATATTCCACCCAGATTCATTGTGGTTGAAAAAAACATGTTTTTTAAATGTCAGCCAGCTCCAGTTTTAACCTTATTGTTTCTCTCTCTCCTCAAGTTCCCAACCCCATCCCCTGCTGGGAACTGAGTCATGTTCTGTCGCTGAGCTCTCCTTAGACAGCTCAGCTCTGCTCAAGTCACTTTTTCTGGCCGTTCTGTTCCACGCTTTGAAGTTCGCTAACCCACCTCCAAAATTTAGGGTGTCAGCTGAAAAACAGAACATTTCAAAGCTGACTCCCCTGCTCTGTAGAAAATCAATTATTATAATGGCCTTGTTATTGACAGGTGTGTGGGCCGCCTTTCTCATGGGTAAGACGATGACATAAATCCAGCATTAAGCATTCTCTTCGTCACCATCTTCCCTCTCCAGCAGCTCTGCTGACTGCAGTCCTGTTTTCCATGCCTCTGGGAGTGACGGCTGGGTCTGGAACAGGCTGTTTCTAGCGTGCCTCTTATGGAACAATCAGAAAGATATTTGCGTCCTTACTCTTCCTTTTGGCTTAAGCCCCTTTTCAGCATCTCCATAGTTACCTCTTCGTCCGCCCGCAGTCACAGCTGCCTGTGTGCAGCCACCTCGCCAGCAGTCCTTGTGGTCTGGAATAACCTTCCCCCATCTATTTCCTCTCGGCGACTTCCATCTGAAGATGTGGCTTCTCCCTCCCCGCCTCGTTGCTGTCTCCTGCTGTTAGCAGCTCTGTGATTGAGTGCTTTAATTCACCCGCCTGGCAATGCGTCCGCTGCTCTGCTCCACCTAGGCTGTGCCATCCACTCCTTGATAGCCTACGTTGCACTTTTCAGTCCTGTGCTGTGGTTTTATGTGATAGCTGCTATGCAAAAACATTTGTCCTGGGTGGACCTTTCCTATCCTAAACGTGGGTGGTTGGCTCTTCCCTGGGAGAGTGCAGATCGTCCATGTAAACCATGGGAGAGCAGCGTGCTCTTCTGGGACCTGGCTGCACCAAGCTCCAAGGCCGTGTCTATTACATTATCTGGCAGCCTCAGCCGTGCATTTTTCTACTACCTCACTCAGGTGGGAACAGCATTGTGGCTTGGGGTCGTGTTTGCAGTGGCTAACTTGTAAACAACAAAGTGTTTTGCTGTCAAAGGAGCAGCATGCTCAGCAGCTGCTGCTCGCTGCCTCTGCTCCTCCTTCCTAGGGCTGCAAAGTGGGAGCTGTGCTCAAGCCAGCTCTGATACTTGTCTGCTTCTTCATGTTGCATCTGAACTGCAGGCTGAGCGGCAAGAGGGACTCCAGCAATACGTGAATTACAAAGTCGTTCAATTGTCAAGCCTTTTAAGTGTCAAGTTCTCCTTTAAACTCAGAGACTGTGACATTCAGTAAAGAACAGCATCGTTTCAATGTCAGGAAGGTCTATTCTTAGCACATCAGTCAAAAAGAAAAAAAGTCTTTCGGGGGTGGAGGGGAGCAACCAAAAAACAATTTTGCCAAAATGAGCCGTGTCAGAAATGATCAATTCATCCTCCATTCAGAGTGACCTGGTCCTTGCTGTGTGCCAGAGGACAAAATTTGATGACACAGCACAATAAATTAAGATTACCAGATCTTCTTGTAATTAATTCTCTTGCACTGCAGGTTTGGCAAGGAATAATTTATCTCTGAGGTGATTAAAGCACCAGTGGTGGTTGTTTTTTTATTTTTTCTTTCCTTGTTGTTCTCCCCTTTTTTCCCCCTCCCTTTCTTTCTTTTAGGAACACTTTTCCTCAGTTAGTAGAAGAATAGGTGCTGGTGGTAACAACCCCCCTTGTATTTTACTCATGCTATTTAAATGCCTTTTCCTCAGTATGAGTTATGAACAAAATAATAAACCTGATCCGTAACCTACTCTTCAAATGTACCTGATGTTGTAACAGGTACGATTCTTGGAAGAAACTGAAGTTCTAAAGCACTCATCATAACACCCTAAAATTATTTACTCCTCAACTAAAAGAGAAGAAGAATTCATTTAGCACCCTAGAACCTTAGGAAGATGTCTGTGTTATTTCTTCCAAGCAGTGTCTCCTAACTCTGCTCACAGAGATGCTGTTGGTGGGCGTATTCAAGGGCTGAGAAGGTGCAAAGAGCTTTCTCCAGCCTTCTTGAAAAAGCCACGTAAATGTCTTTGTATCTTTAATTAGATGGGAACAGAGTTCTATTACTAAAATTTTCTTATGGCTGAAGAAGAAACTGAGTCCTCTGGAGGGTGATGCTGGTAACGGACTTGTTCCAACACAGACCCTCTCTGTGCCCATCCTGACTATCTCCAGAGAGACATCGCGGCATCACTGTCATCAGTGTGCTTCTGTCTCTCTTGCTCTCCTTAGTATTCATGCAGTGATGATCATGTGCAAATTACTCACACTTTTGACTTGAGAAAACTTTCTTAGCCCAGAAATTCATCCAATATCAAGGGAATTAGAAATTCAAATGGGGAGAAATCATACACTATGTGTCAATACAGCAGACCTTATAAAAGCTGCAGTCAATCATATTGGCATCAAAGGTGGCGGTGGCACGTTTCCTTGCCACCAGGTGCACTGCAGTCCAACAATAAAGGAAAAAATGAATCAGAACAAAAACCTTTGGTATTCTGTCTGCCCGGGACAGCGTCAGCCACAAGCACTGATCTGGAGTCAGCTCTGGAGCTTCTTTGTATTGTCATCTGTGGCTACGCACAAGTCCTGTTTGGTTATTTGTCTTGCCCATTTATCTGCCTGGGCTGTACTCTAAAGCAAGCTCTGTGTCTCAGCATATTTACGTACTGGTTCAGTAGAACAAGTGCTTTCTCTTAGTCTTCACTTATGTAACTGGGCTATTGTGCACTGGCCCCTTAATGAACTTCTATGTGCATGTTTCTTTTTAGAAACGCTTCTTTTAGGCAATATTTAAGAGTTTTGAATGGGAGCAATTGGGGTCTCTTTTCTGTTGTTTGTTTTTCTTTTATATATATTATTATATAATATATAATATAATAAAAATTCATACGTTTGAAAACACAAAATGTGTTGCTAACTGCCGAGGAGCGTTTGTCCTTATAGCTGCTTAGCAGTTACTGCATTGACCTGTAAGTTCACCGTACGAAGAAATCAGTTGTTAATGGGCTGAGGTTTTGTTGCTGGTTGTGTTGTTCTCTAAGGTTCAGGATTTATACTTTTAAATACAGACGGAATGGAGAGTTCACCTGTCTTCCAGTGATGCAAAGCTAAATTAGCTGTTAACACTGAAGTAGTAAAAGGTTGTTGTAATGCTCGTAATGCTGTCCTGTTTGTTACCTGCCAGGTTACATTTCTGCCACCAACATCCTGATAAAGGGTGCTGTCTGCGTGCACACTGTTCGGTGAAAGAGATTTTGTTTAATTTAAAGTGGATGTAAGTGCTGCTGAAAGGTAGGAGGCTGACGCAGCTGGAGACTGGAAGCTCAGAAGCTACGACCCAGGAAGCAGCTTTACAAATTCACAGAGCATTTCTCTGTGCATGAGGGAGAGCAGACAGTGTGATGGAACATCTGGTGGTCCTCAACAGAGAGGACTCAGGGCAGAGATGGAAGCTTCCAAACACACTCCCCAGTGTGGCTTTGCCCTGATCTGGAGTTTGGATTTCTTCCTCTTCTAAGTGATAATGCCAAACCTAATGCAGATATAGATGTAAATCCCAGCACCGATTTACGGAGCCTGTAATTCATTCCTGTGTGATTCTGCCTCTCTGTTACTCTGCTTATGTGCTTTGCCTGCCAGATGTTGTGGTTTTGTAGGTCTTGTATCTCAGCGCTCTGCTGTCAGCTCCCTGAGAAGCGAGCAGTA
Organism: Aythya marila; assembly: GCF_965140915.1. Taxonomy (NCBI): domain Eukaryota; kingdom Metazoa; phylum Chordata; class Aves; order Anseriformes; family Anatidae; genus Aythya; species Aythya marila. The sequence continues at coordinate 1,703,358 of NC_139065.1, forward strand.
GGCAGGACCCAGCTGCTTGCCCCCAGCAGAAATGGCACATCTTGCTGCTACTGTTCGCCAGCAGATCCCCTGGGTCTTGAATTTCTGGCAGACAGAATTCCATCGGGAGAACTAAACCAAACCTTTAGCGTACAGTTATTGTAAAAACCTGATTCTGGTTTTGTTGTAATTTAGCAGGCTGAAATGGAGTTATAATAATCTGTCATACTTTGAGTGAATCAGTAGGTTTATACTGGTAAAAACAGACTATCCGGTAATCCCCTAGCATTTCCAGGTTGTTGGGTTTTGTTTGCTTGTTTTTTTTTTTGTATTCTCAGTGTATTTTTTCTATGTTAGGGGTGTGTGTAGCTGATAACTATGTGTTTCTGGGTGTGTGTCTTCAAACCTCCAGGGCAGAGAGGCAGCAGGAACCAGACAGCCAGAAATATCAACAGCTCCCTTTAGTGACTTAGGGGGCGCTTAGGGTGCCTCTATATGTACGTATTTGTTTCTCACGTCTGTGACAGAGTGAGCAATAAAAGCCGTATTGCTTCTGACAACGAGAGTCCAGGGTTCAAGTCCCTGTTCAGGTGGTGATAATTTATTTTTTATACTTTAGTGGGTGATATTGGTGGGAGGGGAATGCTTGGATCAGATATCTTGGTCTATAAACCACCCTTTATGGCCCTACGACGTGTAGCATGTCCAGTACCCAGCTTGTGCTGGGGTGTGGGTTTCGGCTTACCTTCTGCGCTCTCCTCTTGTCGGCCCGCTGGTTCTGGTGGTAAATTCGGCTGAAGTTGGAGACAATGACCGGAACGGGCAGAGCAATGACCAGCACCCCGCTCAGGGAGCAAATGGAGCCAAATATCTTCCCGGCAATTGTCTTGGGCACCATGTCACCATAACTAGAGGGGAAAGAACAAAAAAGGGGAAGCCCCTCCTTCAGACAAGTGTGGTGGCACCAAAAGCCTGTTCAGGTTCTCTGAGCAAGAAGCAGCGTGGGTGTGCAGGTGAGACAATAAAACAGAAACCTGCCATACAAGCAACACGTCCTGTGGATTTACACCACGTTCTGGCAATGGATTGAGCTACACCAAAGAAGGGTGCCCTGGCTGCAGAATGCCTGTGCCAGCCCAGGCAGTGGCTCAGCATGTTAAATTCATGCCCTCACTCATTCAGCACCTACCTCTCCATGTCAATGAGCTCTAACAAAGTTTGTCTGCGTGTACGTCTGCTTGTGACCAGTTCATGTATTTTCATTCCCTTGTATCGAGGTGCAAATGAGGACTGACTGACGCTTGGGTTTAAAGACGCGGCAGTTTCCTTGCCATCTATGCATTCAGAAATATGGGGTGCAATAAAGTCTGCATTCGGTAATGAATGAATTCTCAGGAGTGAGTCCAGCTGAAAAATGTTAAGACAAACTTCTGCACTGAGGCTGACCCAGCAATCTTTTCATTAACTATTGTAATATGTATGTTAAATAATACCGGCAGAATCGGAGATGAAATAATCCATTTTCTGCAGATGGGAGATCCTGCTGGCTTAGGTTTTTTAGGTTGCACATGATAAATCACTGCTCTGAGTGCTTTTTTTTCTGTCTATATTTTCACTCTGCAAATTGCAAAAGCCCTTTGTAGTGGTTTTATACTTAAGCTTTAACATTTCCTTCTGTAAAGGTAACCGATGTGCTTATGGCCACTCGGCAGTGCAATAGGAGCAAGTGTGGCACTTGTTCCATAACGCTGTGTTACAGTGAAGGTAACTGGGATTTTGCATTTTGATTTACAGTTTTCCTGACACAATCCCCGTGTTTTATGCCAGGTGATGGGACCTCTTAATTCTAACCGACCGCGCCGTTGCTGACAGCTCTCCCGTCTCGCAGCACAGCCTCTGATACCCAGTCGGGCAGCAGCTGCTGGCAGTGCAAACGTTGCTGCCCTGCCTTCAGCAGATGCAGAGGAAACCTCCACAGGAGGCTCGTTCTCCCCTGCCGTTTACCCTCTTGAAGCGACTTCAATGCTTTCTTCTGCACATGGTTGATAGGCAAATAAAAACCCATCCAGAAAGCTGGAGGTGGGCTGTGCTGCGTTCTGATCGTGTAACAAAGAGCTCGTTTGTAGCTAATGCCCTCAGAGTATGGTAGGAGCACGATTAGCGCAGCCGCTGCCTGAATTTCCAGGAATTGTTTCAGGGAGCCAGTTATTGCGTGCTTGTGTGCAAGTGTGTATTAACATCCGAATTCAGGGAAGTGATTTTCAGCTGGAGGAAAGGGAAAAGCAAATGGCCAAATACCAGTTTTTTTGTTTGTTTTTGTGTGTGTGTCTGTGTGTTTTTTAGAGGGGTTGACACCAAACTGGCTGTGTGCAAGCCTCTGGAGTACAGGAATTCCCAAAGCACCTTTGGGGCTCAGGAGGTCAGGCAAAATCCCACTGCAAGCAGGTGTGTCTGATCTGGTCACAGCCAGGAGTGGAAGGGAGGACCTAGGCACTGCAGCCTGCTGAAATGTAGAGGACAGGGAAATGATGCTGAAGTCTGGGCCTGAGAAAGATGTTCCTTGTTTCAGGGAGCTTGAGATCTGGAAGGCTTCTGGTTGCTATCAGATGGCGTTTGGGATTTCCATGCTTTTCTTTGGGGTATTCTGGTGTTTGATGGAGCAAATACCGAAAATTAAAGTGATTTATAGCCGAGGTTTTATTTTTCAGACATCACTAGCTAATGCTTAATTATTCCAAGCAGAATCCTTCTCCTGTGCTCACCTGCCCTGTGCGCACTCGCGCTCAGAGTGCCACGAATCGATGCCGTGCTATTTACGTCTGTTAACTTCCCAGCTGCTGCTGCTTTATGCAAAGATAGTTTAAAAGCTCTTGCTAAGTGACAAGGTCTTCTGCCTCATTTAACACTGTTCTAAAAAAATCTTTCTCACTTTTTTTTGCTACTGCCCCTTAACACGATAGGGCTGACAAATTAATCATATGCCTCAAACATGATCTCAGTGACCTGGAGTATGGAGAGAAAGCCCTTCTGTGCATTTGGAGGAAGTATAATAAGAAGCGTCTGCCTCTTGGTCTGCCTTGTTGAGTTTTGTTCTTACACACAGACTGAGAGTTACCTCATTACTTGGGACTTCAGAGAAGTTGCTTTAAAACAGGCAGGATCTCGGAGTGTGGAGACTGATTTTTCTGGGGAGGTGCAGGACTTTATTTGCAAAACTGTTGGGAAAGAGACAGTTATGGGAAATTTTGCACTGGCTGGAGTAGGCTGTGCAGGAACGAGACCTAGAATTTCTCCGCTCTGACACTGACTCCTCTGGATCTACTGCAGAATTACCTGCGGAGAGGATGTGCTGGGCTGGGCACTGGGGGCTGCATGGCACGGCACGCGTTCGCAGCCATGGTTCTGCCTTTCCTGGGCTACTGACCTGCAGTGCAAGTGTCAGTGGTACTTGGAAGTGTCTTGGCTTTGTGCTCAGAGTAAAATCCAGCTATGCTTCTGGGGAACTTGGGCTATTTTTAGATGACCTATTCTTAAAAAGAAAAATCCATTCAGACTTTAAATGTTCGGGGTTACCTCCAGGTGTGTGCCCCTGGGGTATGTGGGTCAGTGCAGAGCACGGGCATTACTCAGAAAGCTGCAGGACAGATTGTTCTGTGTACCCCTGCCTCCTGGATGTCTTACGACAAGCAAGAAGAACAGGGAGGAATACAAAACTGGCAATGTTCAGACCTGAATCTCATTTTAGCAGTGGGGAAGGAGCACGGTGCAGGATGGCTCCAGGCACAGTGGCTTGGGGAGCTTGGAGCAGTGGCTGCTGCAGTGTTAAATGCTGGGGTGACAATTTATTTTTGTCCTGAATGCTACCACAAGTGCTAATGGCCACGTGGCATATTTATAACAGATATAGTGCCAAATAATCTCAAATATTGTATTTCAGTTAGTACTAATTGAGCATTTTAAAACCAACGTTTTTTAAAATGGAATGAGAGAACCCAGCTTGCCTATTAATTTGTTTAGTACAAGGCAACTTGTCACCTAAAAAATTTCTGCTACAGAAGGTGCATTTTAAGCAATTCATCAATAAGCTCATTAGAGCAGTAAGAAGATAAAAGAGTTAGGAAATGATTAACATTCAGAGGGCCTAACAGGATGTTAGAGCCTGTGATGCAAACAACAGGGGCTGCAAATTCAGTACATTTTCCTGTGACCTTTAGGAAGTCATTTCAGCTTTTGGGACCTCAGCTCCCCCTTGATGAAATGGCACTTGGTTATTTACTCCTCGCCTGCTTGGTGAGATGAGGCATCAAGTTCCTCAGAGCCCTAACTGCCCCACATGCTGAATGTCCCCAGCACCCAGCAGTGCCGCTCCGTTACAAATTTTACTAATGCGAGGTGGTTGTACAGAGAGCTGGAGTAAACAGCCTGCCTGTGGCTCCAGGCATGCCCAGGGATAAATGCTGAGAATTGGCTAGGTTAGATGCGGAACATGCCTAGAGATAAACATATTTCTTATTTATTTTGCCAGGAATCCAGTTAGATGGCAACAGATTTGAGCGGTTTTCAGTTGCTGGATTTGTTTTTCTGCTTGCTGCCCGCTCTAGGGGAGCTGCCCCTGCTGGGGTGCATGAGGGTGAGGGACCTTTAGGAGGGGCTGCCCTTGCTGTCGTGGTACCCCCAGTGCTCGGTGCACTGAGAGTGATTCTGCAGTTCCTACACATTTATCCCATGCTTAAAATGACCTGGCTGCTATTTCTTCTGTTTTCTTCTCCCAATGTCCCTTCAAAGCCACGTTTCCTTCCAAGGAAGCTCTGTGATCACTGAGGCTCTTACCCACGCATCATGTAAAGTGCAAGTAAAGCCTTAAACAAAGCATTGGGAAATTACCTTTAAATGGTCACTATAGACTGGAAAAGACTATGAATGTAGAGTTTTCTTATTTTATTTATTTGTATTGGACCTTCTTTGTACTTTGGATATAAAAGGGGTCGTATGTCATTCACCCTAATTAGTAGCTATTAGCCTTGACAACTTAATGTGCTGTTGTTTTTCTCCCTGTCAGTACAGAAAATAGAGGTCACTGCTTCTGAGTTCTGGTTTTAGCAGTAGAGGTGTCTGGACACTGCTTAGCTCCTCCAGCTGGAGACAGCAATAAATAAGGTGCTGAACAGCTCATCAAATGACTCACTCTAAAAATAGACTCCCAGCAGCATCTCTGATGATCCTTTCTCTGTGCAGCGTTCACAGCCCTACAAACAGGGAATTGTCAAAAAGCTGGAAGATTGTGTAGTACGGGGACGTTAGAAGGAGCTACAGCAGTAACGGCTCTGCGGGGACGGTGAAAGAACTTTGCAGAGGATGCTCTTTTCCAGCAGCCTGTTTTATTTGCCAGCTTTTCAGGCAGTGTGTGTATAAAGCATGCACCTGGGGAGGGGCTTAACGTTCATAAAATTCTGTTATTGCGTGGTTATTGTTTCCTCTGGTTCCTCTGGATGCAGGGGAGGTAAGATGGCAGTTGCTGACTGATAAGCCTGTATCCCAGCACCTTCCCTCTTACTAAAAGACATATTTTGGGGCAGAGGGAGGCCACAAAGAGTAAGCAGAGGTTTTCTTTAAAGTGTTTTGTGGACATAGACTGAGTGTCAACAAGGGTAGTTTGGAGCATTGTCAGCTTTTCAAATACTCTAAGCCTAGGAAGGCCGCGATGCGCCGGTGAATGCCCGAGGAGCCTGATGTGAGACTTGTGCCTCCTGAAAGAGCGTGCTGTAAACAGATCCACGACGGCTTTGGAGCAAGCAAATCTATAAACAGGCTGTCAAATGACAGACTTGAACAGCAAATCAGCTGTGTCTGGGGAAGTACAGAGCCTATTTCATGCTAGGTTTCTTTTACATTAAATACCCTTATTTTCTGCCTTGTTTTGAGGTGGGCAGCTCCCCAGGTGGGTATTCAACTTCTGCAAGGTTTGGCTTGGTTTTGTACCGGTATTTTCTTTTTCCCTGGCATGTTTTATTTCTTAATGTCTACATGGATGCTCTCATCCTCCCTAGATATTCTGCTGGATTTACAACCAACAGCCAAGCTGCGAGGGGATGAGTTCTGTGGATGTGTGTCTGTGCTAGCAATGGGTGCTTATTAGCTTCAGTGCTTAGATTAGTTGGGATTTTTTGGAAAGTTGTTGGCAGTTACCTAGTAGGAGGGGTTGAGGTAATGTTGAGGAATGATTTCTCTGAGGAGATGCAAGTTCTGCTGCTTCTCTACCTGCGAGCATCAGAAAGGAAGGCAGATTTTCCTCATGGCTTGCTCAGGGAGGAATTCTCCTGGGCAGCCCATCCCAACCCTCCTCTAAGCCATGTGAAGGGGTCAGGCTGACTTAGGGGCAGTGGTAGCTTGCTCGTTCCTGTCCTTGCACAAGAAAGGTGACCAAACTGGGAAGGTCTCTGATAGCAACTGTTAGCATAAATGTTCCTTACAGCAGCAGCAGAGGCTGCCTAAAGAAATGGGAATGTTTATGTAGACTCGGGAATAAACCCGGTACGTTATTTAAGACACTGAGGGTTGAGAATACTCAATGTATGCACACACTGGTTCCGTTTATTCTTTCTGTCTTGGATCAACTTCTCAGCCTGTAGGCTGTTAAAACAGATGGTCTGAATTCGGGTAACATTCAGACCTTGAGTTGAAGCTAAAAATGGAATTTCATTGGCAAGGAAAGTAGGTCAGAAAGCTAAAGCCCCTAGTCCTAAAATGATGAAAGGCTTCTAATCAAGAGTCCTCTATTACCATTCATTAAAAGGAGCAGGGGAGGAATCACTGTTAGGGACCACGGTGAGAGCACAAGCCCCCTGCATCCTGCAAGGAGCCCAGCAGCTCTGCAGCTGTGCTGGTGCTGGAGATGTGTGACCGCTGCCCCGGGGCTCCTTGCTGCAGGGGGACACGAGCGGCTTCGTCTGCATCAGCCGCAGGGAGGAGAGCTGCTCTGCACATCTTCTGTTAATACCTTCCACACTAATAATCCTTTCCACACTGATTCTGTCATCCACCTGACTCAGGTTCTGTGACTTCATCGCCCCTGCAGGCTGTGACTCCGCTGCACCCAAGGCTGCCAGGCAGAGATTTCTTTGCTCATTGGGTGCCAACACTTGGAAATCTCCCCTCCTTGTAGCCAGTGGGGCTTATTCAGAGCAAATGGGGAATTTCTTCCCTTTAACACAACAGTCCCAGCTCAGCACATTGCTTCAGCCCTTGCTTTGTGTTAAGCACATGCTTAATTCCTGTTCAATTAAAAGATGGCAACGTACTTGTTCATATATTCTTTAAATGTTACTGAGATGCATTTGTTCTTTATGTTTTGCAAACCCAAGCTAAAGTACCGTCATTACTCCTTGCCCTTTCCCCCCAGCCTACTGCTAGGAATTAAATTTCTCTGAATTGAGAATTGCTTGCATTACAGCTCTGCCAGCAAATGCGTTTTTAGAGAGAGTGTCAGAGACCTCCTGTTTCCTCTCCCTGAACGTTGACGGGGAGCATCTGCCTTGGTCTCCGGCTGTCATTGTCACAGTGGCAGGTAGCAAAAGTAGGGAATGAAATCTGAACCATCCCACTGATCTGTTCAACTCAGAAATCATGCAGGGTAATTGTCTACTGCTTACCAGAAATAGCAATTTACACCGTCATTAAATCTCATTAAAGAAAAATAGATGTTTTCTTTTTTATGGTATCTCATGTTTCTACATGACCATCTAATAAAGCACTAGCTAATTTTTCCATGAGAAGGAAAACTTAAACTGTTGATTTAACAATTATTTAGAGAAAAAGGGGAATTGAATTTTATGTAGAATCAATATAAGAAAAACTGAATTTCACTTTGCAGCAAATACCTCCAGTCTTAACCTCCACGCTGTACCATCTGTAATGTATATTCATTCAGCTCTTCAGGGGAAGCTTTATTCTTTCTAGTTCTCACAAAGCTGATGTATCTAGCAAAAAGTGAACTCAGTTTTCTTTTTCCTCATGCATCGCCAAGCAGCTAAGCTGTCATCTAAGTTTTTGATCCTCAAATCTCAGTTTCGATACTGGTAGATGCATCAGAAAAAGCTCTTTGATTTTTTTCTTCCATTTTTTTTGGTCAGCCTGTTGAACTTACAGCCTTTTTTGTTAGACAAATCTTTCTCTATTTGCCAGAGCTAATTTGGATTTGAAATGTATCGAGAAGACAACAGGCAACACCAAAGATTTTGTCTGAGTGGTGATTTTTCAGAGCAGATGTCCCAGCTCCTGCCCAAGCCCCAGCAGGACGGCTGTGCTGGCGGTGCTGAGATGTGCTGCTGCCATGGGTAGTCCAGAAGTCCCTGGGTCAAGAGAAGAACACATATATGTTCACAGCAAGTGGCTGTTTCGCCTTTCAACTCACTATTATTGGTCAAGGAAAAGCTCACTGGTTTGCTGTATCAGTGGGAGTTTTTGTTGTACATGAACCAAAAAAATCCATTTGATTCCTTCTGACAAAAAGCCCACCCCTTGCTGTGTATCTTCAGATTGTAGGTTTTTTTTTTCCTGAAGGTGAAAGTATGATGTTACTTTCACAGATTCCTGTTTCCTTGGTAATTCAGGCTTTTCACCCTGAAACTGACAGCAAGTTCTTCCTTGGTCAATATTTAATTTAATTTAAATTCTAACGTGGGCACTCAGACTTAAATCCAGTAATAAGAATCGCCACCACAGGTTCCCTTTGGCCCTTAAGCCATATGGCTTCTGCACACGAGGCTGTGATGAGGCACCTTGCTTTGATCTTTTTATTTATTTATTAATTTTATTTCAATTAACCTCAGCTCTGCTGCTGCTCCTGCACGTGCAGGCGAGGGGATGGCTGTGGTGCCAGCCCCGATGCTCAGAGGTGCTGCTACAACCAGCTTGTGCCTACAGCACGCTGCAAGGAGGTACTGCACGCACGGCCACTAATTAGCTTACAGTTGAGCATTGTTATCATTTCGCTACGATGTCACTCATTTATAATTTGTCCTTAAACAAACGAGGGTGTATTTTATCCAATAGAGAGAGCACACTAACTGAATTAAGGCCAATTAAATAAAGTGGAACGACAGCTTTGCAGCCACCCACTACTGAATGAGCCCTTTGTCTTGGGCTTTCTTCTTGTGACCCAAAGCAATATTTCCAACCTTTGTGTTTTCTACAGCTATCAAGCATAAGTGATACTCAGGAAATCTGAGGAGACTGAGTATCTTCTTTTATCAGAAGTCCTGAGTCTAGTTGCCTACCTGACCATCATCCGGCGTGTTAGCGACTCAGTGCTTCTCAAAAACGCTTTTAAAAAAGCATTTATTTGTTTTCATGGAAGATAAAATGTCCCGTATTGAGGTATTATTTATTTCTGCCTGTATAAACTTAGGGGCCTTTTAAATTACTTCATTCATTATTAATTCAAGATGAATCCTCATATTATTCAGAGTGAAAACCTTATACAATTACCTGATAGTAGAGTCAATTATTTTTTAGCACCTTAAAGACCCCTGCAAAAGAAATCTCTCTGGAAAACATGCAGGCTGGAGAGAGCGGTGCGTGCTCTGAGCAATTAGACTTTTCCCCTACTAGCAGGGCTGAAGGCTCCCTGCTCTGTCTTAAATTCTTAACTGTGGTGTCAACTTATAAGAAATGTTGGGTTTTTGCTTTCATTTTATCCTCATCTGTTTCTTCTCTGTCTTTTTAAGCAGCTTGAGCATCCATGCTGAGCCATGTCACATTCCGAATGATACACATACTGTGCATTTTAATGAGCTGCTAACACTGATTATACAAAAAGCCATCTCAGAAATATTTACTGAGTCAAAAGGGAAGGGGAAAAAAAAAAGCCTATGGGGAATTAATTAGCTTTTTAAGAATTAGCTTTCTGAAAGCCTCGGATTCTGGAAAAGTTGAACTTGGAACTGGAAGTAGTTTCAAAGGAGCTCAGAAGTGAGCAGAAGGAACAGGAGTGCGTTGTAGTGGAGTGTTGCATATCACAGGCATCGCTGTGTGGCTCAGCAGACACACCATACGTATACGTACACACAGACAGGGGCTCCTGCTGCAGGTTGCTCCGGGCTGTGCAGGTTGGATTTTTACCATCCCCATGGGTGGAGGCTCCACAGCCTCTGTGGGCAAGGTCCGTCACTGTTCAGTCACCCTTGCAGTAAAAAATGGGGTGAACGCTCCAGATCTGGAGCAGCTCTCTTTGTGCAGTGCTTTTCCTGCTATGGTATTTGAAGTTTTGCTTCCACGTGGAGATAGCTGCTGGGTTTATACTGCGTAAAATAGCAGACAGATGCATAATTGAACTGATTCTCACAGCTCTTTTTGACTCTTTTTGAAGGAGTAAAGCTGTTTTAATTTTGATCATCTCCTTAGAAATTTGATTCCTTTAATTGTATTTAAGCACCTAAGTTCCTTTTTAAATAATGGTTTGAAATATTTTATATTTAAGAATAGCTATAATACTGTAAATTTGCACAGAGTTACCCTTCGATCACAAGTTCTATTTCAACAGTCCAGCAATTATGATCAAATAGCGAAGTGTATGAAGCATGTCAGGTTTATTGGAAGGAGAGACGTGCCGCAAGTGAGAAGTATATTTCAGATCTAAAAAAAACCTGAGCTGTAACTTTTCTACGCATCCAGTTATCTGTATCTATAAAATATAGACCCACCTAATAAGTACAAGTCAACAAATACGTATTTTTTTAGTGGTATCAGAAATTCAGTTAATTCTAGCCTATGGATAGCTTTGTAAAAATTCCCTTGTTTCTAGACCAATCTCACCAACGATGATGTAAAATGGGGTGGGAAGGCAGCCCAGATTTCCAGACCCTTTAGAGGACCTGACCTCGGCTGCTGAGAACTGGGAGGGAAGGTGAGCAGAGTGCACTTGTCTTGGACTTCACCTCTGGGCAAAGCAGAATCGGGAGGAACTGAGGACTTGTGGAAATGCATTTTGGTGCTTTCATGTGTAGCAAACACAGTGCTTGAGTGTGTTCCCTTGGACTTGGATTGCCTGGCTGCTGATGTGTTTGTTCTTATCCATAGGCTCAGCTGACTTGTAAGCAAAATGAGATCTGACTTAGGGTTAGATCTACAAAGTTAATTGGGCTCCTAAGAGGGCTCACTGCAGCACTGGTGCAGGCTGAACGATATTTGCCTCTTGACACAACTAAATAACGCAGTAAATCTGGCCACAGATACTACACGTGGCTCTGACATCCACTCTGATTTTAGACTGTGGCATGCAACCTAGCCACTAGGAAGAGATTTACTCTGCAGCAGAGGCACATCCTGAACGTTATATACCACGAAAAGCTGGGAGATCATACCCAGGACCTGCACCTCGCTCTGCTAGCCAGAGCTGGGGTGTTGCCTCTGCATTGCAGAAGACTCTTTTGGCGTGGGCGTGCTTTGTTCTACCTTGGTGTAGATACTTAATGATTGCTTCTCCACCCCTCTGCTTTTTTAATGGCCTTGTTTAAATAAATATTAATGCCTAGTCTTTGAGCAGGTGCAAACCTGTGCTCCAGAAAGACTGTATTATGGTTGCAGAACCATTCTGCCATCCCTATCAATCACTCTCTCATTTGCTCCTGGGATGTAAAGAGCACCTGTGGCTAGTTAGCTATAGACTTTATTACAAGGTAGATGACTTCAGTGTTCCTTGCTCGTGACTGTTCCTTCTGCTTTCTTTTCTATGAATAAATTTTGATTCTTTGGAAGCCTTGACATATTTTCCCCTCATTTTGTGACTCTGTGTAGCAGAAAATAAAAATAAGTAATAAAACCCCAAGAAATATGGGTGCCTTCTGTGAACCTGCTTAGCACAGGATAGCAAAAGTTTGTCGCAGAAGACAGTGAAAACAAAAAGCTTTTTCTATGCCAGCCAGACTTTTATCTTGAGCAAATTAGTGTCTTATTAAAAGAAAATCAGTAAGCTTTAAATGCCAAACCACAATACAAAATTTAGTTTGTTGGTGCACGATGGACGAATCAGAGGAAGAATCTTTATTACTTTATTTTTTTCAAATGGAAGACAAGAGCTGGGAACCTGTTCTGAGGGATGCTCCACTTTTTTTTTTTTTGTTTCCTTTGAGAACAGCCACCGTGGAGGCACAACAGACAGGGGTTTATTCTTCCAGCACTGTGTGCACACATGTAAATGTGGTGTGAGGAAATGCAGCGACCTTCCAGCGATGGCTGGCAGCCAGGAGTGTCGGTCTGAGTGGTGTCCTGGAAGTCCCAGCCCGTCTCCCTGACACCTTTCCTTTTCCCTGTCCCTCATGGGTTGGCCATCTGTGCATGGAGTACCAGCAGTTCGGGCTGTAGGATCCATCTTCAGCTGCATTTTAGAATATCTTATACATTTGTTCCTCTAAGCATGTGTTAATATTAATAACACACAGATAATTTTTCTGAGTAAGAAATCAAATTCACCTACATGCTGCCAGATCTACGCCTCCAGGGAAGTGTTCTTAGTCTAGAGCTGGTTGAATAATTCTGTTCTATTTCAGACTCCTCTTTCTTCAAAGACAGACTAAAGGACCTGCTCACAAATACCAGTTTCTCTTGAAATGTTTCAGATTTGTTAGGAAAAAAAAAATCAAACTATAAACTTTTAGGTGAAAGCAACAACAGCCAATTGAAAATGTAGGCTTATTTGTGGATGCTTCAATTTTCTTTGTATTTGATTAAAATGCTGCAGATTTAATACGATTTTTTCTTCTAAATAGAAAGAAAAAGAAGAAAAATAGCCCTGCATGCAGCTTCCTGTTATTTTCTTCACCGGTGGAGTATTTTATCATTCCAAGCAAAAATTAACTGGAGTTGTCCAAGTTTGCCAGTGATTGATAGTGTCACTGTAAATGTTACCAGTCAAAACTTGTTTTCTCCTTTTTCACTCCTCCGGAGCTCAGGTAGGCAGTTTGCCAAAGTCTAACACTCCCTGGTGTGCAGTTTGAGAAGACAGCAGCACCAGCCCTGTTGCTCTGAACACCCCATCGGGCTGGAGAGCGGGGTCAAATCTCCCAGCCCCAGCAGTGCTGGAACCAAGCAAAGTGTGCTGCCCCACAGCAGCCCCAAAGACGGGCTGTGGGGATGGATGTGTGAGCACTGCATAGCTCGAATTCTCTTACTTGCTTTAGCTTTGGCCATCAGAATTGGGTTCTAATGTATTTTCTGCCAGCTTATCCAGCATGCACAGTATTCTCCTTCTCTAGTAATGCTCAGAAAGTTGATTTTGAACTTCTGGCCTTATAAACATTTTCCTCCCAGCTGAGAAAGCAGAAGGCTAGCAATGAAAATTAACTTGCTAATAAAAGTAATTAGCACACAAAGGGACAATCACCAAAATCAAACCCTGCTTTGTCTCACTAAGAGTGTTCAAGTATTGCATGAATGGAAATAGATTATAAGAATAAATCATTCGTGGTCTGCATCTTGGGACAGAGCTGAAGGATGGTTCTTGTCTCTGTAGATACCCTGAGTCTTTTACTCACATTTTATGCATTTGACCAGCCACATCTTTATGCACATTCATGAGTATTTCAGGAAAAACAAAAGACTGGGTCGTCTGGTCTGTTTTCTGGCATCAACACCACGCAGTGAAATTACTATTTTATGGTTTCCACCAGTAAATCTTTTGTCTAGACCTAAATTTAGGACTAAATCTAAATTCTCTGTCTAGTCCTTCCCATCACTACTTGCAGATTTGGTAAATTCACAGCTTCCCTGCCAGCAAATATTATCTTCTAATTTCCTTTGTCTTAGAAGATCTTTCTCCATTATTTGCACAATCTGAGATTTAAACCATCATCTGTTACTTCATTCCCATGTCTGCTGTGAAGAATTCTCTTTCCTTTCCTTTCTAGATTAGTAGAGGTAGCGTCAGCCTCATCATATTTTCCTCTGTTTCTATTTTCTCTAAGATATTACAGGATGATGCCCAGAGAAAAGCTTGCATTTTTGAATTGGCTACTAGTGATATCTTCTCCTTCTTGTTGCTACATGTGCACCCCTAGAAGTTGAGCTTTTCCCTGTAGATATGACACTGAATATTGGATCTGAGTTGATGCCTTCATAAAAACACTTGACTAGGAATTCATTCTTTTTGCAATTACTGATTCACCGTCCTTCCTCCAGCTACAAACTATTGCAGATAACATTATTTGAATTTATCTTTGGGAGTGTTACGCAGCAGGCTCATTTCCCAAGGTGATTTTTGGAATAAACAAACAAGCCAAAACAAAACATAAAAGCCCTAAAACAAACAACCAGGAGCACGGATCTGCAGCGTGCATTTTTATTCTCGTCTCTCCCATAGAAAAAGGAGAGATGTCAGAACTCAAATGTCTCGCAGTATGTTCTGCAAAAGCCGTGCAGCATGCCATTTGGATCTGTCAACATTTTATATTGTGACTGGCAATGAAGCTGCTGTACCTTTTCCCTGCAGATTAGTACGACAGCTGTAACAGCCATGCAAAGTGACACAAGTTACAAACAGTTCTTACAGATTGGCCAAGGAATCAGGTAGGGAAAACGACATGCCATCGGCTTGTGTCTTTGTTGGTTTTTTGTTTGGTTGGTTCTGTGGATTTTTTTTTTTCCCTGTAGATCTCACATACATGGGAAACAAACCGGATTTTTAACTCATCCTGATTTAGGAAAATCTCTGGCTGACCTTTAAGCTGACTGGATTCAGTACAGGGATTTCCTTTGACTTCTGCACGTTTTAAGCTATGTTTTGCTCCTTTTGTATTCACCAAGCAGATAAGCCCTGAAAATCTAAACCAGCAGCAGTGAGCTTTCAGCCCTCTTCAGTCCAGTGCTTGGTCAAAAATACCATCTAAAAATATCTGAAATTTGAGCGTTTCTTTGGGGTACAGACTTCTGGTTTCTTCTGAGGAAGACAGGCAAGAGGAGTGGAAGGCACCGTTCCTCAAAGTGCTGAGCTACTGACATCATTCAGAATGCAGATACTGAATAGCTTGAACAGGAAACGTGGATTTTAGTATTCCTTTAAATCCAGTGAAGCAAACTGAAAAGCGATGCAGCTGAAGCTGTGCAATTATGATACAGCTGTACAAGTGTGGCTGAGTGGAGACGTGGCTATAATAAGCCTAGTAAGTAGTAAATTTGGGTATAAATCCGAGTGAAACTATTTAAGTTTTACATTTTTCACTGTGGACTGCCACAGACCCTATCACCACATGGAAAATAAACCATAATTCTTTGAATCTGCAGAGCTTTTGTTTTCATCCTAGCAGGGCTTTCAATCTTTTCAGTCTTTCTCTCTGGGCTCTGGGTTTGGTCTCTGCTCCAGCAGCGCAGCCCCAGCTGTGCCCAGGTCCTCAGCCAGGGCCTCTTCCTTAGTACCCTGCCTGGGGGTATGCTGGCAGGTTGGTTGTGGTGTTGGTGGGTTTTGTTTTTTTAAAATGGACTGATTTCATTTTGGAAGCAAACAGATGTTTTTGGATTTCAGTGGAGTCAGATTTTTTCCCAGTAAAATGAGCCTGGTTCCCATCATTACACTTAACAAGTGTAGTTCAGGTAATAACATCGCTGGAAACAGGGGTAGAACTTCCCTCACCAGAAGTGAGAGTGTCATGGGCTTCAGATTACCTGATTTTAAAACTCTGACTGAATTTCCAGAGCTCACTTACATCCTTATAGGGATGACAGTGCTTGGTTCAGCCTTGTTTGGATTTATGCGTATGAGCCAGTAAGGTTTTGGGATACATATTTTATTTATTTAGTATAATTGTTGTCTTTTGAACAGGAAAACATCCCGGTCCTTGTCTTTTCTCTGTCCCATCTAAATCTCATCTCTGATATCTGAACAAAGTTCCTTGCATTCCTAATGAAACAGGCTGCTTAAGCACTAAGCCCTCGTAATCCAGTTTATGTTTTCATAACAGCAAATACAATATGAAGATATGCACAGCTTGTGCTTGATGTAAGCAATGAGATCATTACAGTGTTCCTAAATCCTTTTATTTTAAGATTTATTTAGTTGATAAATTTTACGTGTTTGTCCTTTATTTGTCATTTGTAGCATGGGCTTTTCCCCAAAGCCAGCTTCCCATATCTTCCACCACTCGGGTTTAAGCTTTTTGCCTGAAGATTTACTGGTACAGGAGACATAGAGATGTCATCTACAGTATGTTAAAGCTCTAGGCAGATGCTCTAAGGGATGTGACTTTTGGCTTTTTGTGTGACCTTGGACAGCTTAAGTAAACCCTTTCCTCCTCAGTTCCTCTGCCTAACACTGAGGAGATATTATTTCCTTCCTTCTAATCCTTAATGTTTTCTCTTGTTCTTTATATAAGGGACTTTGCTCTTTGCACTGACACGGTGTCCAGTATGTAATTTCATAATCATTATTTACACTTTGTTTAAACATTCATATTATTCAGTAGTTGACATTAATAATATCAAAATGTCATTTTATACAATATTTAAGATCAGAATTTCCTATTGGAAATCAATGAGAACATCTTCCTAAGAATCAATGACCTCAATGTCCCTTGTTATGTAAGACGCATCTATATTTATCAGTGCTGATAAAAGATGTTGCACTGATCTTTCTGCTTGTGGCTTATACAGAACTCTGTAATACTCCTCTCAGAGACAACCAGTTAGCTCTCAGGAGTGGGTGACTTTCAGTCTGCACCAATATTGCTCAGATTTAAAGGAGAATTTTGGAGACAAAAGGCTCCATCTCCCATTAGCAGACCTCTCCCATGGGTTACTTTGTCATCAGATTTCAGCCCTTACACAAGACATGCCATTAACTAGGAAGGATTGTTCCTTGTCAAGTCCTACATGGCTCAAGGTGACTGAGCAATTCCCTGCTGGAGTGGATCTGTTCAGAATATAACTTTATCTGTTAGCCAGAGCTGGGTCAGGGAGAGAACCTCAATTCTATTCCTAGTCCTGCGATGACTTACCCTGCTGGAAGTTATTTAATACCTCTGCACCTCAGTTTATCCCAGACAAATTTGGAGACAGAGCTAGTACATCAAGTGATCGGTGGCACTGGATACAAGGGTCTATGTGCGAATCTCTTTGTTCTGTAATAAAACTGCATAAACTGCATACATTGCATCCGATACATAGCATTTGTACTTTCAAGTTGCAGAGGGATTAGGGCTTTGTTTGATGAGTGTAAAATTTTGTGTTTGTCTTCAAGTTTTTATACATATATATAGAAAGATAGATATCCTGTACCTAATTTAGCCTGGGGTGTAATCAGTGAAAAATTACAGGCTAACCTCATCACCTGTGAGCATTCTGGTGGGAAAATATGCAGCACCAGCAGGAATTCAGATTAAAGATGTTAAAAAAATATCCTTTCATCTATACTTTCTTCCTCATTAAATGTGGAGTTTGCTCATAAGTATTTGCCAAATAAAAAAGGAGAAATAGGTAAAAGTTAATACTATACAATTAAATTCCCTTGAATTTTCCCAGATGGTTCACCTCAGCTTAATTTAATATCCCCTCAGTTCTCCCAAGCCATCTGTTTGGCTGAGATGCAAAACAAACGTGTACAGTTAGATGTATTTATCATGCAAGCCTTGGAGGTGACAAAAACTTGTAGGAAAGAGGTTTGCTCGCTGACCCAGTAGGGCAGTTGTTTCTTCAAGAAGTGCAGCACTATATAACAAAAGGCTGTTACTGTCTGTCCTGGGAGGCACTTTGAGGAATCCAGTGAAGCAGGTAAAGCCACTGGTAAATGATGAGCACATCAACAGTCTAGTTGATGTGGGGAGCTGGGCTCAGCACCTGTGGAAATCAGGGGAGAAGCTGACCCGAACACCCAAATGGATTGGAACCCTGGGCTCTGTATATGAAGCACATTGTGGACCATTTCCCCCTGAGATAGAGAGGGACAGCTGCTGATGTGAACAGCATATGAACATATGACAAAGTTAGAACTGTTACCCTCTGTCCTGTGCTTGGTTGTGAATTAGGGATTTACGATCCTGGCAGAGGAGCCGTTGTCCTACTTCATTGTGGTTTGCAATAGTTATTAATAAAACATAGTGCTGTCTATGTCTTGATGCAGAGAGGTCTTAGTACATGTCCTTCCTATTTATTATTTATACAGGCATTTAACAACTCTGACATATTTTAGCAGAAATGATAGGCAATTGTTTGCAAATCAGAATTAGCAACAAATAATATTTGATACTTCTAAAATTTCAGGTGTTGGTTTATACGTGTGTAGAAATGATGTTGTCTGTGTTCTTTCTTGCTTATCATCAATGGTTTTACTTCTTGCTTTTTCTTCCCTAAGTTAGAAATGCCATTTAAATCAGATAGCATTTGTATATGTGTGTGGGTATGGATGGACGCCGATTTAATATATACAGCAGGGGCTGGGTAAGAGGTGAAGAAATTAATTCTGCTTTCTTACTAGCATACCAGAGAAGGTGATTGCCTTCTCTTTTCCTGATGGGTGAGTGCTCACATGAATGCTGAGGATTCTGCCTCCTTTTGTGGGAGGACCACTCGGGCTCTTCCTGAAGCTGAGTACTGATGCAAGTTCAGCTAAATTTAATACTGGCTTACCAAAGTGAGAAGTTAACCAGCAGAGAGTGGCCCAGACTCTCCTGAATAAAGATGCGGGCAAACGAGGAGGGCTTATTGTAGAAGATGTAGAAACAATGAGAAAAGGTGACAGCTTCAAGAAGTCAGATACGTGGAGACTTTTGACTTACTTCTCTGGTACCCTTGAAAACAATGACAAATCTTGTTTTTGTCCATGTAGTAAGTAAAAATAAATGCAGTAAGATCCCAAGTTCCAGGAACAAAGACAGGAAGCTCTATCAAATATCTAAAGCAAAAAGCATTGGTCCTGTTCCTGTGAAGTAAAGGAATTTTTACAGTTGACTTTGAGGGAAATAAAAACAAGTCTTTGAACTAGATTACTTCTAATTTTCATAGCACTAATTTTCATTTTCCAGCTCCTATGAAAGTAAGTTAGCATTATCTCCACTCGCAGTGAACTGAGGCTCGGGGAGTGTGTCTTTCCAAAAGTCAAATGGGAAATCTGTCAGAGTTGGGAACCAGACCTAAATTGCCTCAAACTTCAAGGCAGTGAGAGGACTCTCATCCCCACGCACTTGAAGGCAAACCAACTTTTTGTTGCATATTCTGAACATAAGAATTCATATGATGAGTCTGAACCTCCTTTTCCAACCTTTTTCTGATGGTGTAGGTTAAAAACTTGGAAGTAGGTCACAAAGGACTCGAATGCTGAAGAACAGATATTCCTCTGGTGACTCGATTGGCGGCCTAGTTCTTGGGCAGCAAAGTCAGAGGAGACAGAAAGTTGCAAATCGCACTAAACAAATGCTGGAGGCACTTTTGAGGCGAGATTCAGGGAAAGGCACAAAGAAAAGTGGAAAGCCATGGTTAGTTCCTCTGGAGCCGCTGGTTCTGCTGAGCAGGCCCTCGAGGAGTGGGGCTGAGGGCACACGGCAGGCTGGGCCCTGGGGGCCGTGCTCGAGGCCTCCCAACGTGCTCTTTCTCCGTCACCTTCTACTCTAAAACATCTTGCTGATGCCCCTGGGATCGTTCAGTTCTTTAAGTTCATCATGAACTTTGATGAACATTCAGTTAGAAATTGCATCTAATTCTGGATTGAACGGGGTGGGGGGAACTCTCTGCTGTTAAATGTTGTCTTTGGTCGCTAGATAGCCGTTTTTAAGGTGCGAAGGCTGGCTGTCCTTGAAATGCACTTTCCTGGGTTACTCACAGCCACAGAAGCCTACTTTGTATAGGGCGAGAGAAAGAATGCATGATCGTGTATATAAAGATTTTTATGGGACACGAAATAATTTTGCTGGTTAAAAGCTAAACTTTATAGTGTTGCTATTTTTAATTAAATATTAATTGCAGAAGATGGCTCTGGAAATGACTGCTCAGATCGTTTAATCCATATAGATGACCTTTACGTTGAATTTATTCTCTCATGCTTACACTGCCCTTCAACCCCATCTGGGGACTGACCTCGTCTGGCAGGCTGTTCCACTCTTAATTAGAAAGATGCCTAGCTTACTTGCCTTTTTAATGTTTATTAATGTGCCTTTGCTGAGGATACTGTGGGATGGAGAGCTGGTGATTATGGTGCTATAAAGTTTCCCTGTCAGTTGCTCACATGGAAGCAGCCCAGTTATTCTTATACGGCTTTTGAGAGTTGGATGCACTTCAAAGGGACAAGGAAACGGAGAATAGCTTCTCCTGAAGTTGAAAAGCAAGCCCACCTTATGTGTTTGTGTAGCATAATATAAGCGTTATTTCAAAAATTGTGTTTTTTCCTCCTCTCCCAACCATCTTAATTCATTTCTTTTGATACTGATAAGCAGCTTTGTGTAGCATGAAATTTGCTACCATGATTCTGAGTTGCCTGACAATTCAGGTATGAAAATGAAGCATCAGCCAGCAAAAGTGTGTTCGTGTGGTGGAACTTTTAAAAGGATTAGATTCATTTGCAAAATACTTTTCCACTAAGGGATGTGATTCTACTTCTTTCATTAATGCACAATGTCAGAGGCACTGCTTTGGTTGAAGACTGCAATGTTAATTAAAATGGAAAGTTGTGGGGGCGGCAGGCAGGTGTAAACCAGTCTTTTCCACTTGACTGTCCATAGGACGTGTGAGAATAGAGACTTGCACCAAAGGCCAGACTTTATCTTTGCACTTCAAACTACTTTGAGTTGCACAGTGAGCTCCTAGCCCTACTGATCTGCCTGTGGTGTACGCTGAAGCACACAGCTGTCTCTGCAAACAGCAGAACCAGACAGTTCAGAGGACCAAGAGGCTCCTCTGGAACCTCTGGGACTGGGAGCTTCGAAACGCCTTGGCTGCCGGGCTGCGTGTGCTGGCCTCCTGGAGAGGGCTCTCATTTTCCAGTGCTTGGTTTGGGTGCACGTGCCTCTGTGACCCCAGGTGGTCCCAGGAGACCACTGCTGTACCATGCTCCTGTGCTCAAAAAGCCAAAGATCGTGAGGCTTCTGATGCTGGATGCTGTCAGACTTGTTACGGAGAGCAGAGGAGGGTGCACAAAGGGAGGGGGGACTTAACAGACTTTCTAAGAACAGCTTTTTTTATTCCTCTGGTGTGACAGTAACCACCTCCCATGCTGTTTAGGATAACTTCATTGCAGCTGAGACCTATCAGTAAGTTGCTTCAACAGAAGGATTTGACACATGGATAAAGTCCCTTAAGCCTGCTCCTGAGGATTTGGAGATTTTTGTAAAGCTCAAGTGCATAAAGCAGCCTCTGAGCTGTGGCTGCTAGATGGATCAGTGAAACTGCATTTAACTCTCAAGCAAAATCCTCCATGTTTCTTTTCTTTCGTCCTCTCCTGGAATTCCTATTTAATATTTATGTTGTTCCTCTTGCTGTTGTTTTCAAACAACAGACTCCATAAAGCAGGCAAAAATGTCTAAGATAAAAAAAAAAAAAAAGCAATGAGCTGCTTAAGCATATTTCCTAGGCCTCTTCCTATCTCTGCCCTCCAGTCATAGCAACTCCATTGTAATTCAAATCTAAACATAAAACAGCCAAAACTCTTCAGCTGGAAAGTTAGAAATTTCTATGCTAATAAGCTTTAACAGAAGGACTGCGGAAGCAACTGATTCAAAGTGACCTGTTAATTCCCCCCATCTCCTAGATTTACAGCCCCATTAACTTTTGTTCCAAAATATCATCTGGCTCTCAAGTGCTGTATGAGTTTGCTTTCCCCCAAATCACTGTTCTTTCTTAACAAGCAAAACAAAAATAAAAAACACAGGAACACCCCAGTCAAAGGAGCCCCACTGTGCGGGCTTTAGCTCAGCTCTGGACCCTGGCTCTCCTGTTCCCTCCGTCCCTACCAACTAGAAACATCAAGCCAAACAGCTTGTTTGTCTGTTCTGAGCACAGGAATGGCAGTGGAAGATCTGAATGTTATTGATCTGGTTTGAATGCTGTCTAGACGTGTCAACACCTTCTCCTTTGGGGGCTGGCTATAACATTCGGAGACCTCAGTGTCTTGGCATTTATTATCACTGCATTGGCATCTAGCACACTGCACAAGGAAACTGGAAACAGACATTTTCTGCTACGATTTTTTATTCCACTTGCTGAAGAACATGGCCAGACCTCAAGGTAATGCTCTGGACTCCCCCTGAGGCACAGCTGGCATTGTGCAGGTCTGAGCTAAGGGCGTGTGGAACTGCTCCTTCCCACAGCCTTTTGTACATGGACTGCTTTATGATTTGCCCGCCTCTTCTGTGTATGAAAACACAACACAGCAGTTATGACACGTAGTACTGCTGGACCCCAGTATTAAGAGGCCTAAAAATCCAGTTTACTTGAGAAAATACGTATACAGATCAACTTCATTGGGAATCATAACTCATAACGTTTTTCAATTCAATGCTATTTGCCAAAATATTTGTCAGGTGCCAATTGCCACCTGATACCTGTTCACCAGCCTGCCTGAAATGATTGTCAGTCTCGGTTCGGCTCCTAGCAGGCAGTTGCCATCGCTGGCACGGGATCAGACGTGCCGTTTTGAGGCATGTGGGCTCGAAGTGAAGTGTAGCGTGAGAGTGGCTTGAGCTGCTGTGCCATGCCCTTTGTGCTCTCCAGGTAATTGGAGATCCTCGCTTTCCTACATGCAGATCTTAACCAGCTTATAAAATTATATTGATGACTTAATGAATGGATAAAAAAAGTAAATTTGATTATTTCTCAGCCATGCGTTGCTGTCTATAATTGCATAGATTTGGACTTTAATTAGTCAGATTACTTCCTCAGTTCAGAGTCGGATGAAACAATAGCATTCACATAAAAAGCTAGATGTTCCCTTTTTATCAAACCCAAACCACAGCTGTGGACCCAGAGTATTCCAGACTCTTGAAATGTGATTGAAGTCGGAATTAGATACTGGATCTAAATGTTGCAATTGGGTCACATTTAATTCACGTGTTTGCATTCTGGATCTGTTCTGTTTGTGTGGTCTTGGTGTATCTGTATGCAAGATGGTTTTGTACAGAAAAAAATGTTACTGGAAGGATACTTGACTGAAATGCACAAGTGGCATTTGCACTCAAGCTTCTAAATCTATTTAAAAAAAAATTGTACAGGCATATGTGATCTTTGAACAATAGGTGCTTCATAACCTGATACTAAATACCAATGAGCACATTGGAAATTTAATTTTACAGTGCATAGTGGAAAAAATCACAGAAAGCTTAAAAAAAAAAAAAAAGAGAGAAAGAAAAAAGTCTGATGCATATGAGTATATCAGCAAGTCACCCTTCAGTAATCTTTGTACCTTAAAACCAGTACCTGGATGAAATGCTCAGCAGGCTGTTTTAACCTCTGTCTGCCAAGCTGACGTTCTGACTGCACGCATGTCACCACTGAAGTACTCATGCTATTCAGGTTTGGTTCATAGCTGAATAAATTCCCTGTGCAAAGTAGTGCTGGGCTCCTTGACTGAGTACTTCCAACCAACTAAATCTTGGGGTAATTATTTTAATAAATATGAATTGTGGGACTCCTGCCTAGATGTGTAATAGAAATCTAATCTATAATACACACGGAAAGTAGTGCAGCTGCACTGTGTTAATTAAGTATACACCAAACATATGGCAATACACCTCCAGACCAACAGGCACAGAACTCTCTTGGATGCAATTAGCTCTTGTGCATGCATAAAGAATCAGTCAAACTCAAAAAATGCATAAGTCATAACCTCTGACTGATGAGATTACTAACGGTGAACTACTTCACTTACTCTGCAGAAATGTTTATCTGGTCATTGGAATGCTGGTGAGGCTTGATTTTATTTATTTATTTATTAAGAGACAAAGATATATATTTTTCTTCTGTTTCTGATCCACTTTGCTATACATTTCCCGCACTTGAGTTTCCCTCTGAGAAATGAGAGGAGTGGCTTAGAGAAATACAACCCAGAGGCAATGATATTCCATTGCCCCGTAACTCATGTAGTTATTCATACAGATTTATAATAGAAAATCTTTCCTTCTAGCATGGTCTCAGTCACATTCTTGGTGCATTTTTGCATTGATGCATAAGGTTCTGAACAACAAAATTTTGACCCAATCAGTAAATAATATAACCAAATAACAACAGCTACTAGGGCACGTAATATTACATCATTCACTGTTATTTGTGCTAGAGCATCTTGGATGCCCTGGCTCTCTTCTGATAGACACTGTGCAAAACTGCATGTGATGAAAAGCTGCCTCTGCCTGATGTAAGTGACAAATCACCCCTGACTTCGATGACACTGGGATTTCACTCATATGGCAGCTATAAATGCAGCCTCAAAGCGTTTACAATTGCAGTTCAAGACAAAAGACAACAGGTGAATACAACCTGAGAAGCAAGGAATAACACCAGGGCAGTTTTGATTAAAAGATGGCTTAGGGGAAGTCTGAGCCAGTTTTCCACAAATGGAGGAATTCTACTGATTGCCAGTAAAATCTCACTGGGCTGTTCTCAGGTCTGCAGCAGTGATGGGCAGTGGTCTCTCCTCTTCCTAGTACTTATTCTCAAGTTTCAAAGCTGTGGATTAATACAATCTTTGCTTCTTTTAAGGAGAGTGAGGAAAATACACTTTGCTTTGAATTGTAAATTTGAGGTTTTCATTACTTTTAAAGTCAGACAAATCAGGCTGGCTTTCACTTGCACAAGTGAAGAAGAATTATTAGGAGAATATTGATTCTTCCCAAGCAAGGAAACTTGGCTGGTCTCTTCTTTGATTTTTAAAAAGAAATGAGATTTTTCTTACTGCACACGCACTGTGCCGTGATGCCTTTGTTTGCTGCTCTTTGCACTGGCCGTGCAATGCAGCTCTGCTTTCCCATAGCGCCTCTTGCCCGAGTCAGCTTTCTGCAGAACCTGGGTCTGCAAACAGGTGACTCAGAAACGGAGACTTCGAGAAGAGTCAAGTTTATCCAAGTGCAATCCGTCTGGACAGCGTTCACGTGGAGGGACAGAGATTCAGGTCAGGTACTTAAGACCCAAACACGTTCCACTGTTTCTTGTTCCTTTTCCCGTAAAGATAGATATCACCCTTAGAGCAGGCACTTAACACTGGCTTTTCTTATTCCCAGCCTGATGCTGCAGCCTATAATTACTTTTCGCACCTTGGCTATGTTTAACTCCCCCCTGTCTCATCTGTTAATCCGCTAACAAGCAGCAAACGTGTTTTAGAGTCAGTTCTAAATGGGAGGTCAGGACTTCAGTGGCTCACCTTCTGAGGAAGCTGTTCAGAGGGCACAAGTCTTAAATAACTTTTGAATATCTTTAATTCATTATTTTAGTCTGGACAAAAGTGAGAGCATACATTTAAAAAGTAATATTAATGCAGAAAATTGTAAATGGACTAAAAGCTGACCGTGTAAAATCATTTTTAATTTCCTTTTGGTGTTAGTGAAATGATTTAGTGTAAGTGAAGGGCACCAGATTTATGGCCTGGAAGTGTGCAGCTGTCCACGCTCAGCACGGGCTGGATGTTCCTGCTGGTGCAGAAGTCAGCTTCTGCCCCTTCAGTGTGGTTGCTCCAAAAGAGACCGATTGGTGGGGACGTCAGGAGTGGGGGAAAATGGTGATAATGGATCTCCTTGGTTAGGGTTTTTTTTTTTTCTTCCTGAGCTTCTTGCATTGTATCGAACCAGTGACCTTTTGATGAAAATCTGCTTTAAATTCTGAATCCTTAAAATTCAAAAGATGAACATCCCAGGACAGGCAAGCTGATTGCACCAGATTGTACACGTTTTGAATTTTGTATGTCTTTTCTTCTGAATCAACGTTTGAAACAATAAAATGCATGAGCTGTGAAAAATGTTAAGCAGATCTTCCAGCATTTCTCTTTCTTGATTGTTTCTCATCTTGGCTCTGGGGGAGTGAAGGCACCGCTCTTCCAAATGAGCGGTTGTGTACCGTCAGGAGCCCAAGGACAGGGTGTCTTTGGCTCAGGAACTGCTGTGACTGAATGCAAAGTGTGGCACTGGGTAGAGGGGGGCAGTAGTTTCTCTCTCCTTTGAGAAAAGAGGAGAAGAAATCCTGTTTTGGTGTGAATGAAATTATGCCTTTTTTTTTTTTCTAGTGCAACTTTTGATTGAGGAACAAGTGGGCAGCCAGATGTGTAAAAAGTTTCGGGGACTGAACATGGACGTTGGTGTTCAGCCCCTCTTGGTGGCTCTGGAGCTGTGCTGCTGCCTCTGTCTTTCTCAGCCAGTGCAGGAGGTGGAGTGGGGATCTTCCCTCACTCCAAAACTTCCCAGACAAAAAATATTGTGTGCTGTGAATCCCCGTTGCTTTGGCTTCCCCGAAACAGCATAGCGGTGTAGGCACTATCAGAGCTAAAGCTATGGGAAGGATTCTCTTAACCGGTGCATAAATATCCTGAGGAGCCTATTGCTGCAGGAGCTGGAGGTGCACAGACGTAGAAATTTGTGTAAAAAGAAATTCCTGGGTCACTGGTGTGTTAAATACATATCAGGGAGCTCCTGGCCTGCTGTGTGCTAGAGACTGGGAGGGTTTGCTCGTGGAAGAATCTCTCTGCAACTACCCTGTTTCTTGGAAATATCAGAACATCTATGCTTTTTTGTTTTGTTTTTCATTGGTGCTCATTGTTAGAGCAGTCCCTGCTTCCTCGTTACTCACTCAAGTATAGAATTTGGACTTGATCTAAATCATAAGCAGGAGGATAACGTCTGCCTGTCGTGTTCATGCTGACTGTCATTCACAAGCTCACACCAGCATGCGATGCTCATGTCAGTGAGAAATGGTTTCTTTGCGTCAGTCTGTGAGCCTGATTTTTATTCATTTGTTCATTTATTTATCTATCCATCATTCCCTAAAACTGTTTGCCTAAGAATAGAGATTAAAACTTCTGCCATAATAGCTGGAGCTGAAATTGGATTCTAAGCTTCCCGGGCCCCAGGATGATTAGAGTTGTCAGAGCATGTTCCCAGAGAACTCCCTCTCGTTAGTGGCTCTGATGTCCTGTCCGGGCTATACCCAGCTTTCGCCACAGATTAAAGGAAGATTGTTCTTTCATTTTCATATTCTGTATCTCTCATCTGCAGAAGTAAATAAATTGAAGCCGCTTGTGCCATTTGCCCTAAGTCTCTTTTCTGAAGAGCAGCCACTGATTATCTAGTGTTTTTTTTTTTTTTCCTTCCCTATTTTCTATTGTTAATCCTCTCTCCTTCCTTCAGTGGTCTGTTCATTTACTAATCCCCTCTGTCATGTACGTAGATGTTAAGAGATGGAAATCTAATCTCAATGCGGTTTTCATTCTGTCTAATGTATTTATATAGATTCACAGGATATAAGCTTTGTTGTTCTGGGTTCTTAGTGAAGCAGGATGCCTAAATGGCCATCACTACCTGGTCTCCCAAAGAGAACCCAGGCATATATGGATTTGCAGGGGCTTTATTCAAAATCAGGCCAGGCTTTGTTTTGTTTTTTATTGTTATGCATTGTGCTCTTATCCTTCCTGATAATTTCACAGAGACAGAAGTGGTCTGTTAAGAGGTTTGGAGCCTTTCCCAACCAACAAACTTCTTTAAATAGGATGCAGGCAGACCCCAGTGCTCCAAAGCTGGATGATGGAGCCGGGCTGATCACTGCAGGCTGCCTGCTGATGTTACCTCCAGGGCCTGCGATGCTACTTGCTGCATCCAACTGCATCCTTCCCTAGCTTTGGCCCCCTTGGAGCCAGCTGTGCGGATTCATTCCCACCCAGAAGAGTGTATGGGGATGGGAATGCTGGGGTGCTGCTGGACACCTCGCATGAACCCTTGCACAGCTTGGATTTTTGTGTCTCAGGGTGCAGGCACCGACTGCTTCTCAAGCACTGGCTCTTGGTGTCAGGATCCAAAGCTGGAGAGCTGCTGCCTTTCCCAAGCAAATGCTGTGCCGGCCTCAAGAAGCTGGCACGGGCCTGTCACTGAGCAAAGGCTTTGAGAGGTGGGGAGGGCTGACGAGTTTAACGTCACAGGCGTGTTTCCAAACGAATCTGTTGTGATAGGTATTAGTCCTAAGTACAAACTGCGGGGAGATTTGCATTTTATTCTCTTTATCCTCCTTCAATCCTGAGCAGCCCCTTCTGCCCACCCCAGCATAGCATATTAAGGGGATTTGTGGCATTTTTAGTAATTAAAGGTCCTGGAGAACAGTGAGCTCATTTGAACACAACGATGGATGTGCACACTCAGAGCTGTGTTCTCCCTGCACGGGCACACCCAGTGCTGGGCGTGCATGCATGAGCGGTGCTGGTGTGGGGTGCTGGGTGCATCAGCCCTTGGGAACCTCTGGTGCTCAGCTCCCGTCTGCACCCGTGCCTGCTGTCTGTGGCTGGGGGCTTCTTCTTTCCCCTCTAGATTTTTTCAGGGTTCTCTGCTCCTGCGTGTGCGCAGAGCCTCGCACGCTGCCCGTGGAGGAGAGGAGCAGCACATTTTGGCTGAGCGTGGCAGTCGTTCTGCAGAGCTGCTTGTACATCTTGCACAGCGTGACTCCCCTGCTGATGGGCTGGATTTATCTGGTATCTGTCATACACGAGTCTCATTGCGTTTTATGACCTTTAATTAATTAAGCTTCATAAAATCCTAATCATGCAGGAATTATTAATCCTGTTTTAAATTAACTGGCCAAAGAGGTGAAACATCTTGCTTTGAGGATACCTGACTTGAACCCTGCTGTAAGCCAGCAGGAAAACTTTTTTTTTTAACAGTGCTTCAGGTGAAGTCTTTAGATATAACATTTCTGCCCCAAATTCTCCCTGTTGCAAGTAGATGCAATTATTTTTACCCTAATCAAGTTACGTGTATCTTGTACTGGGTCTGAATCACAGCTCTTTCTTTTGAAATAGATGTTCTCGGTAGAAAGCAGAAGTGAGAATTCTCTCTCCTGGTTGCTAGGCTGAAAACTTTCATATGACTCCTTAGCTCCTTCCACACAATGCAGAAGACAGTCTATTTTATCAGTCTGAGCCTGGGATTTCTTGGCATTAACCGACTTGTAATTTTCTTTGCAAGGAAAGTTTGTAAGTGGTTATTTAAAGCTCTGTTGCATCTCCCTTGCGAGGTGTACCACATCGCTGTCCTTCCCAAGAAGGAATTCTGATGAGAATGTGTGTTCTGGCTACATTTCACTGAATTTTTAGCCAGGCAGGAGACTGGTACTACTGGTAGATGTTGTAAACACTGTAGTGTGTGTGTGTGTATGTGTGTTCGCACTCTTCTAATCTTTGCTGCAATTTTCTAAGTCAAATTCTGCACTTATCACATTCTTCCACGATGAGCTTTAGACATGAGGAAAATAAATATATTTCATTCTGTGATGAAGGAAATCATTATTTATGCTCTGTGTAAAAGCAGCCCTGACAGTGACTGGAGAGAGTGGGATTGGTGCCCGCGTTTCTTGCGTGTAATTTGAAGCTCTAATTGTTGCATGACCCTGGGCACACGAGTTGTTCCTTTAGCACCGTATCTTCCCCCCAAGCAGAGGGCAGAGCCACAGGGACCTGCTTGTGGCAGTGGTGCCACCCGTGTTCACAGCACAGGGTGGAGTTGAGGGGCCGTGCAGGTGCAGCCACGGGCAGGAGGTGTTCTCGCTCCCAGCACACCTCTGCTTGCTGCAAGAGGAGTTATTTGCCTGTGGACGCTGTCACAGCTCCAGCATTGACCCTGCTGATGCCATACTTGTCACCTCGCCGTCTCTGAGCCCTTGACGTGATTCAGGAGCTTGCCTCGGTCGGGCTGTGAAGCGACCCGTGCTGCTGGCCTTGCTAGTTTTTGCTGCTAGCTCGTGTAATGTGCCCTTCCCTTTGAGGACATGGGGAGCTGTCGAGTGCTCTACTCAAGTGATATGTAGCCCTCTTGCTGGTTAGGAACTGATGCTGAGACACTAACACCCCATAAAGACAACAGCAGCATAATACTGCACATCCGCTGTGCGATGGCTTGGTTTCATGCTTATTATAATCCACATGAGTCTGTGGAATTAATCATAATGCTAGCGCTTCCATCCAGCTGCCTCCGAGCTCTTTTCAGACATTAGTCACATTAGCCTCATTGTCCCTGTCTGAGGTGAGAAAATGCTGGCTGTTAGCAGCTTCATTTGGCCGAGAAGGGTGCTGGGTGGAGGGGAATACATGAAAACACACCGGGGTCCCAAGCAGGGGCTGGGGTCGAGTTGCTGCTGCCCCTTTCCTTGCCCTGTGCTTTGGCTGCCCCAGGGCAAGCCTCTGGCCCCACCGCCTCCGCTCTGCCTCCAGGATGAGGGCTGCTGGTGAGCTCTGGGGTTGCAGAAGAGCTGGGGGCTGCTGACATCTCACTGCTTCCAGCTTGGTTCCTGCCTCGCCTGGCAGGCACTGCAAATTGCTGACATGGTGGAGAAAGAAACGGGAATCTGGATCTTGCCAGTTCGTGCTAAGAGGTGTGAAATCCTCTCTTGGGTTTTCTTCAGTTCCCTTCCCTTCCCAAGGTGATGTCTGTGCAATGAGGATGTGTCTGTGCTCTGTCATGCCAAAGCATGAGGCAGCAAACCAGTCTTGTTGGACTCTGGACCATCGTGCAAGTCCTCCGTGGCCCCACAACATGCCACGCGATCACCAGTGTCTGGCGACCTGCTGTAAGCTCAGAGAAAATCATCCCCATAGTTGCAAGTAAATTATTCCTTGCCTTTTCTGCGCTGAAAGTAGGGCACTTGGGGCAGCTCTTGGTATGTGCAGCATTTGCTGACAAATATTTTTGTGGGGTCACGTCACCTTGAAGTGTGCTTTAATACACAGGGCTGCTCACCCAGCACCGCTTTGCTTGGGAGCCAGGCGCTGAGCATTCGTCTTGCGGCACTGCTGAGATCTGGATCTGCTGGACGCTGTTTATAAGATTACGGGGATATTATGAGTAACAAGTTCTGTTTAGCTCTTTGATGCTATTTCTGTGCCAAAACATTTAAAGTGGAGAGAAACGGGTCATAAAAGACTGCAGAAACCAAGCAGTTGAAACAAATTGTTGACAGAAAGTCCCTGTGGGTTGTACAGGACAGAGCATCCCCAGCTGAGATGGGGGCACTGACGCTGGTGCGTTGGAGCTGGTGATGTTTGTAGCAGGGAGGGCCTGGGGGCTGGTGACACGACTGTTCTTTTCTGCAAGACCTCTGTGTAGGCTTGGAAAATGTTTGTGATATGAAAAAACAGTGCTGCTGTGTACTTTTCCCTTCTCTTTCCCTTTCTCCATACCTCACCTTCTGCCCGCACAAATGTTTCACGTCACGCTGGCTCAGCGAAGGGCAGGAGGAGTTGTTGCAGCTGGTGCTGGCTGTGCTCAGGAGAAGCTGCTAGATCATACTGATAGCCTTGGATTTGATTTGAAAAAGGGAGATTAACATGCTGATCACAAGGAGTAATTGCTACAACATTTCTCACGGCACTGAGGCCTACTGCTAGGATCCTCGGTCTGACACTGGTGAATATCCTGCTATTTTATCATATGCTGACTTGCAACATAAAATTCTGTTAAGGATTAAAAGTAACAGTGGTTTTCGCTTAAAATAATAATAATAAAAGAGGACATTGCTCAAACTACCTGGGCATTGCTGTAATGAGGCCCTTGAGTGCAGCGGAGACAGGCCTGGCCACTAACCAGCACGTCAGAGGAGCGCTGTTACTTCCCTTATAAACTCTTTAACCTTCATCGCAGTAAGGACTTATCTAGTACTCGATAAAAAATGTCCCAAATTCTCCAGTAAAAGGAAAAAACTGTGTTAAAGTTAAGGAAGTTGCTGACAAAGTGGGTCATCAATAATGTTCTGAGGCCTCTGTACAGAGGATAAATTGTCAGTCAGTCTCAAGTTTGTAATTTCCTGTTTTTTGTCATCTTACTACAGATCCCTAACCTCAACGATTTTGTTTGTGAAACACACAGTTAAGTTTAGTTATCCGCTTTTCTTTTATAAGTCTGATCTGATAATAGAACTTTTAGAGGCAAAATCACTTTATTGAAGTATATTTTTCTCTACCTTTCCATTTTTTCTTGAATGCGAAAGGAGGGCGCTGAGCTCGCTGAAGGGCCAGGGCCACGTCTAACCACTGGCACAGACTGAGGGTGTTCTCTGCGGGAGCAGCATTTATTTTTTCCCCATTGGTGTCCATCCTCCTTGTTCCCAGCTCCCTCAGACCAATGCTATAATATAAATATAACGAGATCCAAAGGTTGGAAAGCATGGCTAGACATGCACAGGCTAGAGAAAGGGCTGTAATTAGAGTAAGGGTAATTAACCATTGGAAAAACTTACTGAGTGGTTGGTAAAGACTATCACATGCAGTCTCTGAGGCAAGACCCATTAAACTGCTGCCCTGCTCACAGCCCTGAGCAGTGCAGCATGCTGCTTGCAGGAGTCTGTTCCCCTCTCTGAGGCTTTGCGATGTCTCCCTGGAGGAGTGCGGCCACCCTGCTGTTGGCACAGGGTAATTCCCTATGCAAAAAAAGTTGTCAGCCTGTCTCGTTCACTCTCAAGCCTCCAAGTCCATCTCTAATTGTTGCAATGAATGCAGGTAATGAAGACCCAGTACCCCTACAGGCAGTTACTATTTCTCTGCATACCCGGTTACCTCCCTACACTTTGTGCTGTGTGTTTGCATAGGCACTGGTTTCCTATAAAGTGCAGAACTGAAGCAACATTCTCCAATTAATCACAGATGCAACTGAACATCAACACTCTCTAAACCGACATCATTTAGAAGGTGGAACACAGAAACCATGCTGAGTGTTCAGAATAAGTCTAGGACATCTATCTATTTCGGTAAAATTACTGTCATCAAATGCACGCCGCCCCCAGGTCTTTGGTTTGACAATGCATGCAAAAAATACAACTTTCTCAATACGTGTCCTCTGACATCAAGGCATAACTATCCATTAATGCAATGCCTGTTTTCTTTTAATGTTAATTTAGTCTCCTAACATTTTAATGCAACTCCCTCTTCCCTCCCAGCAGTGGTTCTCACATTTGGGAGCTGGGGGTCCCAGTGTCTGAGAGGTCGTCCAATGTGCCTTGGATGCATAAGCTTCTGGTCGTTGTCCTCCCAACCTGATCTTTCCCTCTCTGCTTGCAACCGTTTCTGCATAAGCCTTAATAGCATCTAAACATTTTGAATAGGTAATGCTATTTATATGGCCATAACTCTAATTATCTCGAGGCTATTTTCTGCCATGTAGGCACGTTAACGAGTTGCCTAGTCCTACAGCAGTTACTACTGCAGGAAATGGCTCTTAATACCTGGAGTGTGTCTCAAAAATTGTTCTGACATAAGATGTCTTTCAATTACAACTATAAATCTTTATTATAACAGTTCGTTTTCTTTATTACGAAATGATAATCACAGTGCTTTTAATGAGAATGGCAGTCAGTCCCTACACTTCAGTATTTCAGACCTTGGAAGAATTGCATGAGTCAAACTAAAGGCAAGCAGGTTTTACACTTAACACAATGTCTTAACTGCAATAAAATACGTGACTATTTTACACTGACTTTTACGTGAAGCATGCCATGCCAAATGGTTAAGCAGAAAGCAATTACGAAGTGAAATTAGTCTGTGTGGAGGCCCCAAAGCTGTTAATACACCAAGCCCAGAGGATGTTGGATGTTATCTGGTGGCTGGGGCAGGGGATTGAGACTCCCCAGTTCCTGCCCCCATTACCAGGCTAAAGCTGCAGGCTTTCCTGTCCCAGTGTCCCCAAACTCCCCCGATAGATGTACCCTGTGAAGCAGGGAAATGAGCTCACATGGGCTTGGGCTTCCCCAACTACACGGAGCCACCTAAATCAAGTGCAGGTCTTCCTGCATTTCCCTGCTGTCCGCAGGGTGGGCGTGCTCTGCGGTGTGGTAGGACCCATAAAAACGTTGTGGTGTGGTGTAAAGGAAGGAGAGGCAAAGTGCCATCAGTTCGCTCGCATATTCTTCACGTAGTGCACCGAGGACTGCCCAAACAGCTTTCTGCAAACAGCCCTTGTCTTCTCTCTTGAGAAGAAAAGGGAGTGCAAGCTCCCTGCTTCTTCTGTTCTGACAACTGGCGATTTTCTGTTCAGCTCTTTTCTAAGACGTTATAAATCCCACCTTCTGGCTTTTCAAATAAAATCCCCTTTTTACCTCTAAGGAAAGCCATTTGAAATGCACTTAGCAACCATTGGAGTCTATTTTTAGCTTCTATCAGGGTATAATGTACAAAATGTAATAATCTCATGCTTGCAGCTTTTTTTCCTTCTTCTCAGAGACATGAAATTACTGCAGCTCAATAGGAGTGAAAGAGCCTGTGTCTCAGCTTTGCCCAGAACTCAGAAATTCTCTCTATCAATCTACGTATCTCAACTCCTTCATGCTCACCTTTTGCAGTATGGTTATTTATGGGCAGGTCCAGCTACTGTAAATGTGCTGAACAAGGTAAACCGAGTGTACGTTTCTAGGTTCTTCTCTGACCGTGGGACTTGTTGTCAAGGATATTTGTAGGGCAGAGAACCAAAGACAGTTTAGAAGGAGAAGTAATAAGCACCTGCATGATATCAAGAAAGATGGAGGAATAAAGGGGCTGTTTAGCAAATGAAGTAACTTCAACCCGAGATAGAAGTGCCCTTCTCACCTAATGAGGAAAATTGGGCTGTCAGTATTATCCTTGGGCCTAAGATACACCTTCCATTTTCTACAAATGTGCTGCGGTCCCTCAAATCCTGGGAATTGGGTGCTTGGTGGAGACATGAGGACTGCAGAGGCTTTTGGGGTGTGTGTGGGGGAGATGCATCTTCCATTAATCTTTCTGTTCTCTGCAAAATGAAGTAGGAAGCATGATCTCATAACTGTGGAACTGTGTTGGAACACAAATGTTCCCACATGACTGCTGCAGTATACTGCGCGAGACTTTGGTGAAGTCATTAAAGTCATTCACCTTCAAGTGATTTAGGTCGGTACCTTCAGCTCGTATTCCTAGCCTCTCCCCAGCTCTTAGATACGGCTGTAAGAAAGACAAGGCTTGCCCATCGCAGTGTGTGTGGGCTTGGGGGTACCTCCTGGGGCTCAGAGGCTTTGTTGGATAGCATCGTCCTCTCCAGCAGTCAGTATTGTCTTACTAAAATGAGTTTTAGGACAAGTTTGTTACCACTTAATGCAATCACTCTGTATGTCTGAAACGCCTCATCCAGCCTGCTGTTATTTGTTTGTAGAAGGCTTAGAAAACGACAGTTTGTGCCTGAAAGGTCTTTCTGGTGCAGAAGATGGCCTGTTTGATTTCTGGGGAAGTGGTAGGTCCCTTTTATTGCAGCCCAGGAGGTGCACATGAATTCAGTGCGCTCGAGGTACAATAAATAACCAGGCAAACCATGTCTTCTGCTGGTGTCTGCTACATTTCCTGTGAAACAGAAGCAGCTCTATCCCCCTCAGACAGAGCAATCGGTGTCACTACAGAAGGCTGGTGTAGTGCTCGAAGGAAGAGCAGCTCAGAGGAACGGGTGGAGGCTGCCCGGTAATTCTGCCCCGTGCCACAGGATGATTGTTCTGGGCTGTGCATTTCCTATCGCTGTGTTCGTTCCAGTTTTGAATGACAGAAGTGATGGGGCTCCCATTGCTTCCTTCAGGAGATCAAGTGAACTCCTGTGCCGGATCAGAAATAGACTTTAAATAATTCATTGAATAAAGTCTAGGACTTTTGTAAATGTCTGTCTGATTCTCCTTGCTCCCTATTATTCCTGGCTTTCCTACCAGCCCACAGAGCACACAGTCACATCCCCCCTATCATCACATCTACATGGGCTCCTTTCGCTCACAGCTCATCGCGTTTCTTTGAGCACTGGTTGAATTTTTCCTTTTTCTGTTGATTGAGGGAATTATTTTGCCTGATAAGACTTTGATACCCCATTTGAGTGTGCTTTGCTCCTGATCTGAAAGGAGACGTGAACATTAACTTCCTCCTCTTGGAACTCGCTTTATATTTATATAGCATGTTAAAGCATTTTGCACGGTACTGTAAACATATAGAATCGAGTTCTGTTCTCGTTTGTATCCATGCAGTCATGCTGAGTAAAATTCAGCCTGTAGAGCTTAGACATGCGCTTTTAATCCTATGCATTTTGTAAGACTAATAAGCCGCTTGGAGGCTTGAGGGCACATAGCCTAATTGGGCAGGATCATGTAGGGTGGCAAAGCACGAGGTAGAGTTCTGAAGCGTAATTCTAGATGGGAGAAAAGTACAGGGAGTTTGTTAATATTCCTTAATTCCAAGCACTCCTGCAATCACATCCTCATTACTGAAAGGGATGAATTTGTTTATACTGCTTAGCTTCAGGCTGGAACTCAATATAAGATATATTTCCTTGCAAAGATGCATTTCTATTTTATTTGATGGTCTGAAATTAAATCAGAAGGGATGTTATTTAATCAGTGAGAAAAAAGAAAGAAGGAATAAACAGGTATCCAGTGAATTCAAGGTGGTAGTTATGTGATGTGTGAGGCCCCCTGGGAACTTAACAGTCTGGGGAACATCGGGCTCCGATTCTTTTCCTGCGTGGCACAGGTTTCAACACCTGAGACAGAAGAATTCCTGACTGGCTTCTCATGTATGATCCGTGCCTCAGGGAGGTGCAAAACTAAATGTCAGCTATCTACTCCCAACACAATCCTCTCCTACTGCCTGTGTCAAGTGAAGTAGGGTTAGGCGAGATTTACAAGTGGGTAAATAGGAGTAAAATGTAGCTTCCTTTAAGCATCCACAAAGCCTGGCGTGAACTCCAGTTCTCTCCACTGGATGAAATAGTTCCTCTGGGATGCTGTGGTGAATTTGCAAGTCATTAGTTGTTACAAGCTTTTTAAGTTTCTCTTTATTGTGGAAATTAAAACCAAAGAGATGCATGAACTGATAAATAACGAAGTCCTGGTGGTGGTACCTGCTAGAATGTTTCTTATTCTATGGCTGCAACAAACTTGATTTTTCTTTTTACAATAACATTTTTTTTGGTAATATAACCTTACTGGTGTGGGTGTGGATTATAACATTCCTGGGGTGTGTGTATATATGGGAGAAAGAGAAGCTGGAGTCAAACCCAGAGCCCCTTAAGTAACAAAACAAAAACAGCAACACAAATGTAGAATTGCATTGTAGCTCATTTAAGCCTCACTGAAATTTCCATTGTGCAAACATTTAAATGTTGTAGTTACTGTGGCACATCTCATTTTACTTTATTCCCTGGTGGATGTTTCCCTGAGAATTTGGTACAGATGCTGAACAATAAAGCCTGTTGCAAATTGCTTTCCAACTGCTAGGTAATTACAGCAGATTTTATGCTAAATGTAAAGAATGTACTGCTATTTTTTAATAAAGGGAGCATCTTTTCTAATCTGTTACTTTAATACTGTCTCATTTGTCGTATTTTCCAGCTGAAGGATAACTTGCAGTTATTCACACCCGGGCTGAGCTGCTGGCATGCCTGCCTTTCCATGTACTTCCCCAGAATCTGCATGTTACAACAACCAGCTGGAAGTTCAGACCCTCTGTGTATTTAGTAAGTAACTTTAAATATTTAATATTACTACGCTGAGGCCACAGAGTGTGTGTCTATCCGTACTTGTTAGCAAATTGGACAGAATGTTTAGTTTCAGCAGGCTTCAAGGATTAACTCCACATTTTGTCCCATTTGTCAGTGTTTACTAACACGTCCAGTGATGTTATAATCCCCCATAGACCAGGGAGGATAAATATGAAACTCCTCAGCTCTTGAAGAAAGGCTTCTTTCACTGCGTCTGTGCACAAATGTGGGTCTTGTGCCGTAGGAATTGTTGGTGATTCCTCTGTGTCACAAAGTGGTTGAGCTGGGAAGGGTGGGACTCGTTTCATGGGGAGAGGCCATCAGCAGAGCCGGGGAACACATGAGCATTCTTGGCATATTGAGAAGTTCAGCGTCAACAGGTTTGTGGCAGAGGGGCACCACAGCCATCGAGAGCATGGTGATGAACATCCCACCGACCCTGGCAGAGCTCGTTGCCCCTGGTGTCAAGTTCAAGGTCTGTGACTCGAGTGTCTTGGAGCTGGCTGTGATGGTTTGGAGGTGCAGTGACACTGCAGGGAGCCAGGAGGGCTCAGGGCGCATGCGTCAGCTTAAGGGTGTGCGAGGCAAGGCCGTGCGTGGGCCTGGGCTTACTGCGTTAATCTGAGCAAGGGAAGAGCAGCACGAACAAGCTCTGGGATGTGCTGCTGGATATAATTCCTTCTCCAGGGTCTGCTAGTCAAAATCTGCTTCCACTTGTAGTACTCCTGTAGTGAGCGCCTCTGTTTTGTCACAGTGCAGATGACAAAATGTTACCGCGCTTGGCACAAGGCCAGGGAGGGATGCTGCTGCTGGCTCGTGCTAGATGGGCAGCTCTACAGCCTCATCTTGTGTCACCCTCAGAATAACAATTCTCCCTTGGTTTCACTGCCCCCATTGGTGGCTATGTCTGGCACAGCTCCCTGGGCTGGGGAAAGGACAGGGAGCGTTAATAGGTTGATGTTTAACTGCTTTGAGGGCAGTGGAACATGGTAGCTCAAGAAAAGCTATTGTTAAGCTATGGCAAACATCATTGCTGCCCTGCTGTGGGTTATTTACTAAAGACATAGCTGCGTGCTCAGCCCAGGGCTGCTGGAGGGACTGGGGGCTGTGTGGGCAGCTGCTGGGGGCTGCAGCTCCATCGGGGTGCAGGAGGCTCCCCCTGCACCCACCAGCAGCAGAGGGCACCGGCAGCATGGCTGTGGGCACCCACTCCTCAGCATCCCTATTGCAAATGGCAAGTGTTTGGGGCTGCAGTCATCCGCACTGGCAAATCGCACCTGGGATCTATTGTAAGCATGCAACTGAAATGTGTTTTAAAAATGTGTCAGTCATTAGAATCTAAAAATTGATCTGAGCCCACACAAGGAGCAAGCGCATAAGAGTGAATCAGAGTAACACGCTGATGAAATGTAGTATCTGAGGGTGCAGGTACTGCATTTTAGACAATTACACGCCATGAAATGATGGAAAAAGAATATAAATGTCAATCTAAACTTCTAGGAACCTGCATTTGTAAACTGCATTGGGAACCAGTTAACCTTAAAGATGTTTTCCAAGAAAAGGTGCGAGTGTGAAACTAAATATTTAGCATTTCTGTGAAGGAGTAAAATAGGCATGGAGAGGCCATCAAGATAATTGTATAAAAAGATGTTTGCACTTTTCAGAAGGGTGGAGGAAGGAAAACAAATTTAAACAAATTAGCCTAGCCAGTAAGCCAGAATTTGGTGCTTAATTCTGTGCAATTACTTTGACATGTGGTGTTATAATGGAGAAAGATTATAAGAATATGAAAACGTAGAAGTAGTCAAGTGTAAAATTAGTAGAGCATTCATGCATTTCTGTGTGCAGAAGTAGTAAAACCTGAAGCTGTACTGGAAAATGGAACTTTTATCAAAGTCTGTAAATGCCATTGAAATGTCCTGTGGACAGCAGGGCAACGGGAGCAAAGGGTCAGGCACTGCCGCACCTCACTGGTGCTCGGCTGGGATGTTTCACGTTGCCCAGAGCTTTCTGAGGCTGCTTTTAGCCACGTGCTGCAAGTACCTTTCCAGTGTTTTCCTGATGAAAGGTGTGATGGTGCATGGGATTTGTTTAATAACTGGCTAGCTATTTCTGGGGAGAGCTGCGTGCAGCAGTAGCAGTCCTCGGTGGCAGGACGTGTCCAAGGTAAAAGCTCGTGCACTAGGGCTGGGTGAAAACTGCTCTCAGGTCTCTGCAGATGCTGTAGTGAGTTTAAAATGGAATCTACTGCTATTTATGACTTGATCTGTTTCCCATTAACTTTTATATGACTGACTGATGTGAATGCAGGAGCAAAGAGGTGCAAGCACCACAGTGTGATTAGTGCAGAGGTTTCAAGCTCATGTTAATCTGCTACCCAGGCAGATTACTCATCTGCTGCACCACAGGGTTACTCATTGGGGCGATTCTCCTGGAGATCAGTGGGGGTCCTACAGCAGACCTCCTACTGTCTGAGTACCAGGCCCACTGGTATGCCTGCTGCTGGCAATGGTGCCAGGAGAGATGCAGTGAGATAAGACAGGAGATGCAGAGGGCACCCATGGAGGCGTGCACTCCCACCATGTGCCATTGCATTCAAAGCAAAAGCCCACGTGGCTCAGGAGGCAACAGAACCCCATCCAGACACTTTTCTGACTTCCAGTAACGCTGCTGAGTAGTTGAAATGTGCAATTTAACATATGGCTAATAAACTACTAATTAAAACAAATAGGAAACAGTCAACTAATCAAATCTCCTTGTTGCCATATGGCAAAAATCCCTGGCAGCCTCCTAGACAGGAGTCACCCAGCCCAGGGTATCAACAGGGACCCAGTGACTCAGCTGGGGATCAGGGCGAAGCAGGGAATTGGGGATGATTACTCATCCAGTCGTCAAACACGGTGATCTTTTACAGCCCCGGGGCAAGGCTCAGCCCCTGCTCGCAGCGGAGAAGGGCGAGAGCAGCAGATGAAACACCTGATGTGCTGCGGTGGCAGCTGAGATGTTCTCCTCGATTGTGTCATCTTTTGAGGTGCTTTCACCTGCATCCAGGCTACTGAGATGAGTGCTTGCAAAAACCGGGAGTCTCATAACGCATCTGTAAACCCCTCTGAGCAGTCAGTCCAGAACAGAGTGCTTGGAGCCTCTGCAAGCAGAGCCCTTCCCTGGTGGCTGGGAGTGCCATGCATCTCACCTGAGTCACAGGCTTAGGAATAGGAGGAATATTACCGGGACAGAACCTGACGGCAATTCACAGGCTAGGATTTGCCTGCTGGATGTCTCGGTTGAGATGCTGCGTGCTAATGCTTGTGGCAGGGAAGCAGCCGGGCTGAGAGTAATTTACAAGCAGCAAAAAGCCTCCGAGTGATTCAGCAAGAATCAGCTCCGTGCCACGCACAGCCTCAGTAACGTGCATTAGTGAGAAAGAC
Organism: Aythya marila; assembly: GCF_965140915.1. Classification (NCBI taxonomy): domain Eukaryota; kingdom Metazoa; phylum Chordata; class Aves; order Anseriformes; family Anatidae; genus Aythya; species Aythya marila. The sequence continues at coordinate 1,744,405 of NC_139065.1, forward strand.
AGCAGCTCTGGAGCTGAGAGGGTATTCAAGTCTCTAGGCCCTGTTGCATCTCTGGCATTGCTATGGAGGCTGCCAGCGGGAGGTACGGTTATCAGGGTGATGCTGTGATACAAGTTTTTAATACAAAGAACTGTATTTAGTGACCCTGTAGTGCTTTACGTATGGTAAGTGATGGCAGTCAGCCCATCCTATAGGGAGGGAAGGGTGGTTAATTAAGCTACATCTTAGCCAATTACATGAACCAAGAACAAAACAGGATGTTTGCCCTGTCTCTCTTATTAACTTACTTCATCGGTATAAGTGCAGCAGCTGGATGACTCACAACCCTTAGTGGTGAACCGAGACACAAAGATGCTGTGGTCACGTAGGCTCAGGAGCAAAAGATCACCTTGCACGACACAGCCAAGCGCCAGGTTCAGTACCGTAGTCAGTGGATCGTTTTCCTGCATGTTCATACCCCAGAAATTTAATTTGAAACCATTTGCAGCAGATGAGCTTTAAGCTGTCATGATAAAAGGCAATATAGATAGTAAATCCTCCTATGAGTCATGAAAGCTGTGTGTCCCTCTGTAAATTTATGCATTCCTATAGAAGGTATCTTTTATCCTCTCTTGAGTCGTTCTTTCTATTTCTTAAATGGAATCATCAATTATAAAGAAGCTAAATCTGGATTTTTTTTCCCCCCACACCTTTTACCCTTGTCTTGGTTCAGATTTAAGTCATGTCATGGGGGGTGTGAATGTAATGTAGAACTCAGCGTTAACAGATCAGAGCCATGAGATGTGGGAAAGGTCATTTTCTGTGGACAGATAAGGTGAAAGGTGTCCAAAACGTGGATGGTGGGTAAGGGTTCTGCAGTGAGAACTCATTACAGAGTTTTATTAGACTTCTCTTTGCAGATGGCTAGTAAGAGACAAGGCTTAATATTCTCCTTGAAGTGACAGAAATACGGCAAGATGTAACAAAAGGGATTTAACTACCACAGGGAGAAGCTGGGCTGAACCCACCAAGACCTTCGGTGTCCCAGCCGTCATCCAGCAAAGCACTTAAGCGCCTGCTTTACTGTAAGCACTGTTTAAATCAATGCTGGGTCTGGAACAGAGGTCGGTATATATAGTTTGGGAGTCAGTCTGTGTGCTCCTGTTCTTCATCTGCACAGTGGGTCCCCTCCACTTTTAAATCACCTCCTCTTGAATTGTGAGGCTTCTGGAACTGAGAATATCTTTAGCAGCTCTTGGTAACTCCCCTAGCAGGCTGGTACTAGAATAAACCAAGTCACCTAATAAAAAATGGTAGCAAAATGAGGTTACAGAGCTTGATAGAAAGCACTAGTATATTGCAGAATGAAGCAAATCAGTTGTAAGCCGTGACTAGTCTGCAAGTAGAAGGGTTTTTCTTGCCTTTGGACATTGAACAGCCAATACTCGGCATGAGCATAATGTTCCCTTCTTCCCTTAAAAGCTGTTAATGAATCCCTGGTCTTCAGTGTCCCATCCTGTGCTTATTTACCAGTGCATTCTGCCGCGCTTCTCCCACTGGGCATTTTAGTGTCTAGAGTCTAGCAAGACTTCAGAAATGAGTACCTTTCTGTTACATACAGTTACAAATTACACTGCTGAGTGATGGTTTATACAGGAAAAGGAAAAATCTGACCCCAGCTCTCCCTGCCCTGTGTCCAGCAGTATTACAGGCTTTATGAAAGCACTGTGCAATCGTACACATACATACAGGTATATATCACACTGTTCCTCCTGGTGCCAGGCCCATGCCCCCAGCTCACTTGTACCCCTGCTGCAGGACGGGCTCTGCGCCCCTTGCACCGCTCTGCCTGACCTTGGAGCGGGTCCCAGATCCCTGCTAATGCTCCCTGAGCATCTGGAAGGAAAGTGGTGTGACTCAGGCTGATCAGGGGCTGACAGTGTGAACGAGCACTGTTTTTGCCAGGGATCCGCTGCCTGCGGCCACCCTGTGCTGTGCCTGCCCTCCCTGCAGCACTCCGCCTGGGGTTCGGGACACACCTTCTGCTTTAGGGCTTTGCTTTTTCCTTTTGAAGGGATCCCCCACATGTTAATTTCTCACCAGGGTTCAGAGTGCTTGCAATCAGCCCTCTGAGATTAATTGGAGACCAACAAAGCTTCAATCGTGCGTAAGGCATTATTGAAGCGAGTCCTCCGTTGGGGTCTCAGCACCTCTCACTTAGTCCTGCCCCAAAGTGCTGATAATTTGAGGTATCTGGGAACTACCTGTAGCAACACGATGCTTTGTGTTGTTTAGCTCCTTGGGTTTGTAGCTAAGACTCTGGAAGATTTGCACGCGGGGCCAAAACCATTTGCCTCATTGCTCTCCTTCCCCGTGCAAGTTACATGAGAAGGAGCCTGGGTGGGTGTTCAGGGGCTCTGCTGACACATTCGCTTTTCTTTTCAACCACATGAAAAATAGTTGTGAGTGAAAAGGTGTTGGAGAATGTGAAAGCGTGTGGCCACAGCAGTCTAGATTCATCTGGTGCTCTTTTGCAAGCTTCGCTGTGCTGCGAGGCTTGAAGGGAAGATTTGAAGAATGACAATGAGGTCATTTTTTCAGATATTCACAGACTGCTCTTCAATGTTTGATGAGCAGTATGGGGCTCTTGATGGAAAATGACTCTGGAGTTTTTACAGGGTTTTCTTGCTTTTCTTTAATTTTTATTTATTTCACACTCATAAGGAGAGCTGCTTGGCTTTCTGAAAGCCCGTCTCCACAAAAGCAAGGCTGAATGGTTCAAGTCTGTCCTTGCTGTACTCTTCTTGCCGATGTCTGAAATGGGGTCCTGAGAGCGACAGGGTTCCCAGTAGCGCTGCAAATGTGGTCAGATGCCTCTAGCATCTCCAGTGGAGAGCTTGTCTGATGTTTTGCCTGTGATTCAGTAGAAATACCATTGCATGAAACAGTTGAGAAATATGAATGAAGATTGAGGTCCCCAAATATCAGGCTACATAAACGTGCATTTACCAGCAATGTGGAGTGCTCTGTTGCACAGGAAATTGGTGTGTAAGGGGCATGAGGGGCTGCTGGAGGCCAGGCACAGAGAGAGGCTGGGAGAGACTTCAGCGTGCACAGTGACTGCAGGAAACCATCGTGCCGTGTGGCTGTGGGAAATTCCTCTGCCTGTTATCCCAAGTTCTCTGGGTTTCTTTCATTATACCTGTGTTTTATTCCAGTTGGCAAACACCAGTTTCGCACAAAGTGGCATTCATTCCGGAGTCTTAACCTGATCCCTGCTGGGTTCAAAATTGACAAAACTCTACCTGACTATTAGCAAGGTACATAATACAGCGGCTAAAAATAGAACTGACAAAGGCTCCCCCTGAAATAGTAGCAGCATGGGGATAAAATCAATGTCATTTCTTACACAGCTCCGTGACAGGCATTTGCTAGAAGAGTCTTATCTGCACCTGTCAGTGGTTCTCAGGTACTTCTTGAGTCCTGCCACATGGCACGGAGCAATCAGTGCCTAATGCAGAGACCAACTGAGTCTCTGTTCTGAACCATCCCTTCTCTCCCTTCAGGGTTTTAATCTGTGCTCTCCTACATGAGATCATGGTATTGAGATCTGTAGTGGTGCATTTCAGGTTGGTTTTGTTTCTTAAATTACGCTGTTTCCTTGTGTACTCTTCACTAAAGGTATTTGCTTCTAGCTGGTAAGGCGCAGCATCCTTTTGGCATTTCAGAAGAGGTGGGCAGGATGAATTATTCATTTTAAAAGTATGTGACATTATGATGGAGCTTCAGCAGAGTACATTTAAACATTAAAAAATAGGATGAATCAGTTTAAACTCATCTGAGCTTATCATATATCAGATAAAATGACTGATATAAAGGCTAAAAAGGGAGAACAAAGCTCTTCTCAAACCATTTCTAAATCAGACTCCAAAACCACACCAAATATGAAAGAGGGTTTATTTTCAGATCTTCTAATGCCAAGAGGCTTAGGGAAAATTGACGAAAATACAGGGTTAAGCCCCTCTTTGGTAAAAAGTGCTATAACTATTGGAACTGTACTGATTTGCAACCCTGAAAGGCACAGCTGGGGAAGGTGGGGACAGCCCATTGGGACTGCTGGATTCCCGAGGACCTGAGGACAGCAGTTCCTCAGGGGATCTCATACTGAGGAGAAAAGAAAAGGCTCTGGCCAAAGCCTAAGAAATAAGGTAGTGAAAGGCAGCAGTAGGGATCTCACGGAGGTATTTCAGGATTCTCCTTAGACTTGTTTACTTTGTCTCCTTTATCTTGAAGTGGCAGGGCTTTTTTTCCTGAAAACACAAATTGTGTGTTTTCCTAAATCCTTCCACAAAGTCTTTCTCTACATGCTTCAAATGAGGTGAATCCCTTAGCCTGCAAAATGGATTTCATGAAGTATAAAGTCTTTGAGAGTAGGATGCTTAAACTCGTAATTTATTACTGTTCTTGGTATTTTGATGAAAGTTCTGTCTTAAATACTGGGGGGAAATCCTCTCTAAATAGTACGTTAAGAAGAGTTTCCACTTATCTTTATGGTTTAGATATGGCACATTTGGTAATCATCTGTGTGCCCCAGGACTGTTACCATACAAAGTCCCAGCTGCGCACTCACAGGAGGCTCCTTGTTGAGGCTCTGCTGGGACCAGGCAGTTGTGCGTTCGGCATCCTGATTCCTCTGTTTCAGGGAGGCTGTAATTCAGCTGGAGCCTTCCTGCACATTCTTTCATTTTGATTTCCCTTAACACTAAAGTATCAAGGCGCTTGTCAAACCGCTCCATCATCTAGACTGCACTGTTCATACCAGATGAAAAATCACAGCTCAAAAGCCAAGGAGCTGTTGTGCTGCGTTCAGGAGGAGCCCTCCTGCACCCTTCCTTCCTTTCTCTGTGCTGGTTTGGAGCCTATCCAAATATTTAGGCTGTGCCTTTTTTCTTTTTTTCTTTTTACTATCCAAACAACCAGGGTCTTTCTAGCATGGAACTGAACTTGAAATCCTCTTCACAGCAATAGGCTTAATGCAGAAATAACACAGATGCTGCAGCAAGTGCCAAAACATGTGCTTTCTGTTTCCCACACAATTAATGTAGCTGTTCTGCTTTACCAAAATCCCCTGAAAGACTCTCTTAAAGCTCCATGATAAGACATAAAACCAAGGGTCTGACCCCTTGCGATCATTAGGATGTGAGGGAATATAAAAAGCACAGGCAGTGTTGTGAGCAGTCACTCCAGAAACCAGTTGTGTTCAGCATCCTGTCATTCACTGTGACAAATGCGAATTGCTTCTGAAAAAAAGAGCCCCTGAGCAGGCAGTGATGGAAAACCTACCACCAAGGACACTCCTCTCTTAATTCAAAAGAATTATAACCTTTTCTAAATTCATATTGTGTTATTTTGCTCATCAATTCCGGGCTTTGATTGAAATGTCTGGTCTGTCTGAAAAGGAAGCCGAACTCTTACTCTAAATGCTGTGCTGTGACAATGAATTCCAGAGGTTAATTATGTGAAGATGTATCCATTGATCAGTTTTCTAAAATTTGTCACTTTAATTCAAAGGCTTGCAGACCTCACCCCTCTTTCTTCTTGCTTTAAGGCTAATGGGAAACCCACGCTCCTCATCTATTGCTCTCTACCACTCTGTACAGATGCACTTTTTAAGAATATAGAAATACTGCGATCCAATCAGACTTAAACTTCTGTAATTGCATTCTGGCAAGCTAAATTTCCTTGCAATTTCAATTGGATGCAGTGTTATTCATTAGGTGAGGTTCTAATCTGCTGCACCGTGTTGCTGTGCAACAACTGCTACTATTAATCCCCTGGGTCGGGAAACTGATACAGTCCTCCGGTATATTTGTAATTTGTAAAGCAGTAATGGGTCTTTTTGCAAAGAATGTTACTTAATATTTAATAGCTGTAACAGTAATGGACTCTGCATTTTCGACAATTAAACACTTGGAAGAGTAGATTGTAAACTCTGAATCCAGCTATTGAAGTACAAACATTTCTGAGAGACTTTTCAGGACCTGAAGAGAAAAGTAGGGTAATGTGATTCCTATGAAATTATGCTTTGCGTCCACATACTGCAGCTGCTAAAAGCATTTATCGTAATTAATGTAACCACACTGATTATCAAAGGATGTTTGTATAATGATTGATTTGTCACTTGTTGTAAGGCTGCGCAGGACATGAGAGCACAAATTATGCCCATTTGCTGTACCGGTGCGTGCTCTCAAGTGAGTCTGTTCCTCCGGGGGATCTGGGGCTCTGCCTCTCTTTGCTTGCTCTCTAGGTCCCTCAGAATCATTTCTATTTCATTAAAATAGAATTAGGAGAGCTACTGCTAATAATAGGTTTGGATGAAGGGACAGTGCTGCCAGAGATGCTTCGCATCTTACCAGAAAACAAAATCTTCCATCTCCTCAGAGTGGAAGAAGAGAGGCAGCAATTGCATTCAGCTAGCACAAGGCCTCCAGAAAAGGTCTGGAGTCCCCAGGCAGCTTTCCACTCTCACCTTCCATTATTAACTTTCCTATTTTTAGTTGAATTTCCAGGTTTTCCCAAGCCGATTCTTTTCAGCCATTCAACATTTCTACCGTGTAAGAGGAAAGGGTTGCTTTATGTCGTGTTGCCGTGGAAACACCCGCTGGCACCCCGGGATGTGGGGCTGGCGATGGGAGCAGGGTGAGAAGGGGAACGATGAGAGGCAGAGGCACGGGAGCTCCTCTGAGATCCTTTCCTGTGCGGGGCAGCCTGCAGCAGGGAACCCCGATTTTTCTGGATTTATTTGCACAGCTCAGAACTTTGTGCCAGGACCAGAACACAAAATTTAGTGCACTCTTGCACAGTCGCTGAGGGAAAAGGGACGAACCTTATCCCTGGTAATCCCATGGGGGTATTTCCACGGCTCCCTGCCTGCTCACCCCCTGCCCCTCTTCGGCCTGGCCTGCAGGGCCCCATCCCCGTTGTCCTGGCAACACCTGCCCGGAGCTGGCAGCCATTTCCCGGAGCAGCACTTGGCTCCCAGAGCTGCTGAAAGGCCTTTGAGAGGGGGAGGCAATGAGGGGAAGAACTAACATCAGGCATTGCAGTGACTGTGCAGGGGTGCGGGAGCACCCCTGTCATTTTGTGTGCACATTTCACGTACTGACTCCATGCTGTTGTCCAGTTCCTCCCTCTGACAGCCCGAGCCAGGGCTCGCTCGAGGCTCCAGGAGCCTTTCTGTCTCCTTCCGACATCTCTGGCTCCATAAAGCTTTCGGAGCACAGCACATCATGCAGAGTCAGGCAGGTATCGAGAGCATCTGCTGTGTTGAGTCACAGAGCCTGTGCCGTGCATTACACCACTTGTGTAAGCTCTCAGCTTGCTGCTGTGTATATACCCCTTCAAATTAAGCTTCACGTCTGTATCTTTACTTCTCAGCAGAGGGAGAAGTACTACCTGCACTTAGGCTTCACCAGCATTGTGGGCTTCACACAGATTGTGCGAGTGGAAGTCCTGAGAGTTATCCCGAAGACATAAAATCCTTCTGGGAGAACTGGGTTTGGAAACTGACTCTTTGTCACCCTTACGAATCATCTGCTAAGTGTTAAAAGAAGTATTGCAAGAAGTTGAGCGCTGAGTCTACATTTCATGACGTTTTCCTGAATTTTCTGGTCATCTGTTATCCTGCCTTGATCCCTTCTGGTGTTACATTTTCCCCATCGCTAGGTTTGCCTCTCTGCTGGGAACCTGCCTTTTATGCCTCCTGCAAATCTTATTAAGTCCTGTTTTATTAAATGGGAGAAGCATGCAGTTAAGTTTGTGGCTTTCAAAATGCATTAGACTTCTTTTCAAGTATGCAAAGTGTAAATGGATTTTATGCTTTGGGAATGTAGCAGTGTGTTTACAATTCTGGTTAGATAAAAGGATGCTGAGATGGCCTTTAACATTGATTCGGTGTTACATATTTCTCAGCTTTAATATAGCCTTAGAGGTTCTTTTAGCGTTTTAGTTTACAGAATAAATCAGAAAATGAGTTTTATTTTATTTATCAGTCGGTAATGTGTTTTCCTTTCTGTTCTTCCTTAGTGTGGTTAGCCCTGAAAATAGTAGACTGGGTAATCTCATTAGGTCAGGCTTTCTTCTTGCAAGGTTCCTAATGTACAATAGTTTGAAACACAAGACAAAAGAGACTTCTCGTGCTGCTTTTTTCTTTTTTTCTTCTTGTGAATCCAACTCAAACCAAGCAGTTTAGCAAACCATAAAAATTACGTGTTAAAGTTAAGCCTTTCTGAACCTGAAAATAAAGCTTTCTGACTAATGTAGCTTAGGTACCGGGAAGGTTTGGGTTCTCTCTCTGGGTTGGTCACACCACTGTGGTACAGACCCTGGCAGCTCACTTAATCTTCCAATGCTGCAATGCCCTCAGCTGTAAAAGCAGAGGCTAATGGTATTTATTCATCTTGCAGAGGTAGCTGTAAGGTTGTGTTTTTTTATAAAAGCTCATAAATAAACTGAAATTTTCCAATGAAAGTTGCTGTGAAAGTGCTACACTTAACCATCCGTTCAGATGAATACAGAGTCAGGGGACTGCTCCTTGCGGGAAAGAGGGCCCACGTTGGTGGAGGGGCCACAGAAACAGGCCTGGAGTTTTTGACTTTTCAAGCACCTTCATTACTGAGATCTAAATTTAATTCCAGTTATGATTACTTTTAGAGTGATGCCAAGTCCTATATTACTTGACCTACTTCAAAACTATATGGAAAAATGTATCCACTAAACTGACCTTCTTTTTGTCATTTCACATCTCAGGTGCCACTGTAGGAAACTTGCCATTAATTTTTCAACAGGGAGAAGAGAGGGGTTGGGGTGGATGTAGTAACTTGGAGGTAACAGGATGTGTATCCACACTGATGAACAAAAGGGCATATCGTGCTTGAGGAACACAGTCTCCTGTTTGTCCTGTCGTCTGTCTGTCCATTGATCCGATGGAGAAGGTCCTTGGAAAACTGCTGTCTTTATGCTTTATCATTTACAGATGTTAAAGACTGCTGCAGTGAACTTGCAGTGCAGAGATCCCTAAGCAGGCTTGGTGCTTATCTTTTGACTTCAGGGGGAAAAAAAATGGAAAAAAAGGATGCTATCTGGGAAAAAAAAGGCAAATTTCCAATATTTTTATCATTTTTTTCAATAATATCGATAGGATAGTGACATTCTGTCACAGCAAAGGACATTTTGACCTCGTGTTTGTAACATTCTCTCAGACCAAATCTGAAATCCTCTCTCTGTGTCTGAAGCACCAGTAACCAGCTCAGCTGATCAGCCCAATCAGAGGGGAAAATGCTAAATCTCAAGCAGCTCTCAGCTTCTCCAGCCAGGAAAATATCCATGTTTTATTCATAGAAGAAAAACAGTCAACATCCTGCGGTTCCCTGGATACAACCGGGAGCCTATAAATAGCCGAGCAGTGACACAGCAGCCTGGCGGCGGGCGCCGAGGGCTCCCTGCCTCGTCCCACCGGCACAGGTCCGAGCCCCGCTGTGCTCCCCGCCTGCTGCGTGCTGCGGATTTCGTTTGCACGCCTGGAGCAGCTGTGTCTGCTCAGGAGGACAGAGCTCGGATGGCTGTGGGAGTGGGCGCAGTCGGGAAATGGAAAACAAAGTGTGCTGCACTCCTTGATGATGTTTGGCCTGATGCATGCTCAGTAATAGCTCTCTGTAGCTACCACGGGCTAGATCCTAATGAACTGTCAACTTAGGTGGGTTGAGTAGAGCTGTAATAACTTACTGCAGACAGGGATGAAGGCCTGTGAGACTTGCCTAGGGTTTCACACAAGTCTCTCAATCACATTTTAGTATCGCTTTACCAGTTCAACAGGCATAGCTGGCATAACAAATTAATCACACATCTACATGATTTATATACCTATGTTGATGTATATCCTTGCTCTCCTTAGTTTTCAGTGCATTTATCATTCTCATGTGGACATTCCTTTCCACTCTGCGATTCTTACTGATTTCCTGGTTTTTTGGTTGCTTCTGAGAATTTCTTGGGATCTCTAGCATGAACAGAAGAGCATTCAGACTCCATCCTCCCTGGGTGGATAGTGCAGGGTTCAGCTACAGAGTGGTACGGAGCAATACACGGAAGATTTTACAAAGCACTATTAATGCATTGCTTGATTTCGGCATGAATAAAAAGAGATCTTTGTTTTGTATTCGTACTCCTGTGACTCTTCATGAGCTTCTTCCCTGACTTTAATATTTATTGGACCAGAATAACATAAGATTTAGGATTCTCTGGTAATTCAGTTAGCCAGGAGACAACCTACGATGCAGAGTGATGCTGCTTCTAGCTCCAGACATAAACAGCTCTTTACAATGTTAAATGTTCTTGCAGCAATAAAGAAATGCCACGTGCAGAAAGAACAGGTCCCTGCAGTGCAGCCAGCGCCTGTGCATTTGCCTTGGCCTCTGGAGCCCAGAACCAGGGACCACCGGGGACCCTCCAGGGGAGGCAGGGATCGGGCTGGGCACCGGTAGCAGCTGAGCACAGCCCCAGCACCACCAGAGCCGTGCCGTGGGGTGCAGGGGTTCAGTACCCAGAGATGGAAGCTTTGCCAAGGGAGAGCTGAGCTCGGCGCGAGTCCTGTGTGCGCCGCAGGCAGGGTACCTGCCTCTTTGGTAACTGCTGGGATGCACGCGGAGTGCTAGGAAGTTGTGCGAGTTATTTTTAAATTGTGGAGGAAGTTATGTAAGGTGGATCATGCTAAGGTTTTATTTTATTTTTAATGACTATATTTAAAAATGCATGTAGAAGTATAGAGAGACTTTTTAATAACTAAATTTAAACTTTCGAGTGACACTTAAGTGAAGAAAAAAGTTTTTGTTTTTCTTTAAATCCTCCTTTTCTTTGCAAAGCAAATGTAGGAGCAGACTGCAAGGTTATCTGGAGATAAGATAGTTCATGCCAAGCTGAAGCTTTGAAAAACCACAGTCCTATTTCACAATATCTTATACTTCACCGGTACTGCAAGCATCTTTCATTCTCCATCGCAGAAGCTAGCTCTAACATGACCTCTTTAATTTCCTTGGGGAGTGCACAATATTATTTTCTGCAACTTTCTCTGTCCAGCTCTTGAAAGAGGCAGCAGGGCTGTCTTCGGCAGCTTACCAGCAAAGGGCTAAGCCACAGACCAGAGCACAGCAAAGCTGATGCTGAACCCAGTCTGCATGGCAACCTGCTTAGATACCTGCTTTGCTTAAGGCAATAGGATTTGAACACCTGCCTAAATGAAATAGCTGCCTAAGTGCTTTGCTGATCCAGGATGGTGTGCTGAACTGGCATGGCATTCTCATGAGCAAAGCAATTGTAGCTTTCATAAATACATGTTTCCCTCAAAAAGAACAACTCTCCTATCTCCCCAAAAGAAATTTTAGGGCCAGTGAAGAAGCAGACATTAAAATATTATTTAATTTCAGTTTGACTTCATGGTCCCACTAGGTCTTAGGGTTTTGATCAGAGGTGGGAATGAAGAGAAAAATCTTTTCTTAGGGGAAACATTTAGGGAATGTAATCATCTAGGAGCCAGTGAGATGTTTGGAGATTTGGTGGAGTTCTTAACATCAGTCACAACCCCTAGAGGTAACAGTAAGTTCATAGCTCTGTCCTCAAATCAGTGAAGAACACACTGAAGATTTTTTATTCAATGTAGAATTTTAAACCAGTCTGAACTCATGTACATGCTTCAAATTAAATGCGAGTCAGATGCCTGGCTAAATAGGAGTGGATTATGTTAAAAAAAACAAACAAAAACATTAACATGTCATGGGTTTTTGAGGCATATCCATTTTTCTGTATGCCTTCTAGAGACAGGATTACAAATGTTTTAATGAGGATTCGCTTTAAATCCTCTGGCCATTTTGAAATGTTTAGGAGGAAACATGTTTCTTTTCTGTGCCAAAAGTAACACCAGAGGAAAACATATTTATACAGAAATAAACACATCATCGGCTCAGTTTTTGTGTTCGCTCTCTAATGCTGTAAAGCATCTTTGTGAATCCACAATGCACAAAGCACGTTCTTTATATTCCACTAGCCTATTGTTTATCTTATTGACTACCAGAGAGAAAAGCAAGAAAAAGTGCATTTTAATGAGAGTCGTGAGAACTTCATTAGAACTGGAGGTCAAGCTTCAGCTTGGCTGGGTTGTGTTTGCAGAATGAATCTGCTATGGGGATGGGTTTGTCCTTTGGTCGGGGTTGTTCTTGACACCTTCCTGCTGTACTTCTGTGCTGTGCTGAAAGCCAGCTATGGCCTTACACAGGAACGTGTTGGATCTCCTTTCCCTCTGCCCGTATGACATGAGTGAAGGTGATTCCTTTTCCCAGATCACTTTCCACATGGGGTCTTGAGCCGCTCTGCAAAGCGTACCGGTGCCTCGCAGCACCTGCCCTCGTGAGCAGGCAGAGGGCACTCCAGTTTGTCCAAATTGCTGCCTATGCAGGGGTCCTTTTCCATCACTTTGGTGGTAAAAATTTTGTGAAACATGCTGATAGGGACCTGTAGGAGAGCATAAAGCCATGACCAATCCAAATGCCTTGCCAGATCTATCTTTTCACCATCAGGCTGTTCTTCCTTGCTATGAGACTTGGAACTGCAGCCAGCAGCAAGGGCTCACCCAGCACCTCTTCTGCCCCTGAAGTCTCCTCACAACAAAGGCAATTTGCCCAGACGTTTTGCAAGGCAAATGGGTGATACCGTGAAAATCTCAGTTTTCCTTTAAATCAAAAAAGCGTTATTGTTGTTTTTTAATCCAAAAAGATATATTTTTTTTCCATTTAATTCTAATAAACATTGTTCCATGGTGATGAAAAATAAATCTGGCAGTTGGAATTGGGTAGCAGATGATAAGGGAGGCTGCAGAAAGGGACCAGTAAGTGCAGCCCTCCCCAGGGCAGCGCCCTGTGCCTGGTCTGATGCCTTGGGCTGGCGGTCAGAGCTGAGCCCCTGAGGCTGCCTGGCTTAGGAAGAGCTCTGCCACTGTTGTGTGCCTCAGTTTCTTTATTTACGAAGCGAGGGTAATGGCATTGACATCCTTAGCACTACTCTTTGAATTCTGTGGATGAAGTGTGAGGATGAACTGTTATTTGAGAAAGAAGTAGCCTAAATACACCCAGAATATTAGCATCCCCTTCTTCAGCTTGTGCCTTTGTTGTGTTCAAGTGACAGCCTGAAGGGAGCACAGAAATTTTACGAGTCTCTGAGCTTGTGTTGCCTAAAGGGAACAAAAAAAATTCTCCCATCTAGTTTTATTGAATATAACCAATCAGGTACAATTGATTGCTCTGAAGTATTCCCAAACCTCAAGCTTCCCTGAATGGGAGGCTTCAGAGACGATAATTGAAGTAATTCAAATCCTCCGTAAGAAACAACCTTATTGTCTCCTGCTGTGGATGTCTTTGTAATTATGAAGATGGAATTGGTTATCTTTCTGCCTGTGGACTCTAATGAAAGAGGTGGCTGTACAGTTAAATGGGCCAAGAACTGACGTTCAACCTGCACAACACGACTCAGATGAATTCCTGCACTGACAACAGAAAGTATTCCAATTAGAGGCATGCAAAGACCTTTGTGGGGTTTTCTGAAGGCAGTTGAGAGCCCCCAGCAACACAGGCATGGTTTCCTGTCCTGCTGCCTAACGAATGACAGCGAAGGGATTGGGAAAATGTCTCATCACAGCTTTTTACCCTGTTTTTCTCTGAGCTAATAGTCCCTTCATCTATGCTTCCTGCTTCGTGTCTTTAGTCTCCAGTTGCTCTGAGCAATTTAAATTCTCTCTGAAACCAAGGAACCAGCCCCGAGATGCTCCTGTTCCCAGGGGCTGAGACAGCACAGCCGCTGTGCCCGAGGTGTTCAGGGTGCTCCAAGGGGAGAGTCCTGTTGAAGAGCACTCATTGAGTGCCCATCTACTATGCCTTGGCACAACTCAGGTAACCCCTAGGTCTCCACTCCCTCGTGCTATAGCCTTAGGGAAGTTTTTGGCAGCCCCTTTTGGCCCTGGGGAAGGGCACGCAGCCGTTTTCCCTGTCAGGTGGTGGATCTGGCAGAGCGCAGGGGTTTTGCTCCACTCATGCAAAGCAATTTAACTGCCCCAAATCCATGCAGATCTTCCTAAATTCGGATTGAATGCAAGTTAGGAAAATCAGTGGGAACTGCTTCCAGCACTTGTGCTTGCCCTGCTTAAACCGCGTGGAAACTGCGAGATGAGTCCAAGCGTGTCTAGTCTGACACGTCTTACAAAATGATGAAGCTGAAGTATAAAGAAACCCAGTTTCTTCCACCTCTTTTTGCATAAAGTGCTCATTGTTAATTTAGTTCTGAGAGATACTTGATGGATGGTAGCAGGTAGGTTTCTCCATTATTCTTTCTAATCTGCTTGATATACAATTTAAGAGAGCCGAGGAAAAAATAAGAAGGCTGAGGAAATTCAAATCAGAATTCATTTATGCCACAATTCCAGCATCCATTAAAAATAACCCATTAAATATTGTCCTCTGCTAAATTTAGTAAATGCTCAGGTGTGTCTGCTCTTGAGCTGCACAGAAAGTTTTAATACAGATTTAATCATACCGAGTGTTAGGGGAAAGAGCTAATTAGATCGACAAATTTAGAAGGAGGTAGTATATTACATGGGAAGAAATGGGTGATGAGATATTATTCACTGTAAAAGTGACTGGCCCTGGGGAATATCTTTAAGAATATTACATGACATAATCCCAGTTTAAAAATGGAGAGAGTACAAGTTCACGTCATCCTCAGAATTGTTCCCTGTCTCAGAAGTGTTTTCCCCACAGTGGTCCCAGCACTGCTGGAAGCCGTGGCACAGTACGGGTGGCTGCACAGCGCCTCGCAGCTTTGGCCACCTCCACCATCTCCTTTGGCCAGCTCCACCATCGCTGGGCAAAGAGCTTTGTGAGGGTTCACAGCTCGGGGCTGTGTTGCTCATGGTGTGTAACAGCACAGACGTGGCACCGTCCTTCCCCCTGTGCACTCCCAGCACCTCTCAGGCAGTGACAGCAGCTTCCCGGCAGCTCCGGCACCATAAGTGCACACACACACATAGATGTCAATTTTCCAGCTGATCTCTTATCAGAGGAAATGTCACTGGAATAATGGCAAACTTATGTTACTGGAAACCTCTTGATTTTAATGTCCATCTATCTATACGAGCATCTACTGGTTACATATAGCATGAAACCAACTTATTTATGCTCGTCTCTGCATCTGACAGACAGACTGAGGTAACATGGGCTTATGGGTGATTTTCAATTATCCATCGGTCCCATCATATTCCTAATAAATATGATGGAAGAAAGTAAACTCATAGTGATCAAATAGTAAAAATGGGCTTTGATGTATTGCCTTCGTGAACCTGTGTAGTTTCTGTAAATAATGGCCTTCATTTATCCCTGTAAGATGTATTTTTTTTATAGTATTCATAAAATTGTTGATCAGCCATATACAAATGGCCCCTTCTCAGCATTTTTTCAGAATTACAGTTCCCATATGCAAGCAGATTTAGAAGGGGAAAAGGGATTGTTTTCTTTAAACAAGCAAGAAAACGTATTTTTTAGCATTTACAATGAAGCCGACTCAGTATTAATAACTTTGCTGAGATTTAATCACCACAGAAGATAAATGCATCATGTTGGGAGTTCAGGCCCATGGAAAGCAGCAGGAAGCTTTGTTTCTCCACGAACCATTCCTCCTCTGATGCTTCCCAGAGCTGCTCACAGCAGGCTGTGTGTTTGGGGGTGATGCCCCCGAGCTGGGAGCTGCGATCCTGGCCGGCAGCAGCCCTCTCAGAGCCCCTGTCCTGGTGTGTCCCAGGCTGCCTGGGCAAGGCGTCCCTTCCTCTGGTCCACCCGTAAGAGAGATTCACAGCTGCCTTTAGCAACTTGTTCCATCTCCTAAGGTCATTTTATATTGTTCAGAGAGAGGTATAAAATGTGTCAAGAAATCTGCTTACTCTACAGCCCCAGTACAGAGGTGATTGATATAATATGTCATTGCTAAATTGCTCAAATAAAAAATGATTCATTTAAGTTCCCTTAGACTTGCCCTTCCATTATCCAGTATTGTGTTAGTATGGATACAAACCTGGGTATTTACAGAAAGCATTTCAACTCGTCTTACAAACAAAGGGGAAAATTAGTTTACTTAGAAACACTATGGCTGGTTTAAAAATGGCAATAACAATAATAGAAGCACCGAAACGTGGCGTATGTTGGTGGCTGTGCTGCCACAGTCACCAGGTACGGTACTGCCTACAACAGAGCGGTGCTGCTTTAGGCTGACGGGGTGCTTTGTGCCGTATATGTTAACTACTATAGGAAAAATAAATCACGAGCTTGTTTTGTGCTAAAGCACACATTATTTTTCTCCTTTCTAAAGCAAATTTCTGTTTCATCCTTCTGAAGAGGTCCATTTAATAGCGTGTGAAATGAAATGTCAACACGAATTAGAACAAATGGCACTGCAGTGCCCACGGGACAGCCAGCCTCTGCCGAGGGACGCCTGCAGCCAGCCCGGCGCGGGGAGGACTGGGGCAAGGTCTCAGGTGCTGCTCGCAGCCCCTCGGGGAGGCTCGCGGGGCGGCTGCTTCAGGACCACCCCAGGGAGCTGGGCTCTCCTGGAGGCTGGGACAACCTTGGCCTTAAAACCTGGACTAAAACCTGCCTGGGTGCACAGGGCGCGTGGCGGAGCTGGGGTTTGCCCCAGCTGCTCCCCTCATGGTGTGCTTTGTGGCCTCATCCTGCGGGTTCTGTGCGTTGTAGGAAGGGACAGGGGAGCTCCTGGAGAGGTGCAGGGCATCCCGCAGGGCCGGGCCCTCGAGTGCTGCTGCCCAGGTGCAGGCTGTGCACGTGCACCAAAGCCATAAACCAAGCCGCTGCCCTCGGGGTTGCCACTTTTATTAGCCGCAAAATCCATTGCTTATGGGAAGTTCAGAAATGACACGAAAACATAAATGTGAGGTATGCAAATAAATCTTTCTGACAAAGTTGTTCGCTAGACTCATTATTATGGAAATAAATTTAAAATGTGACTTTTCAGAGCTGTTGAAAGCCATCACTTTCCAGAGCTATTGTGTGCCTCTCTGATGAGTCAATGCCAAAATCGGTGGTGTGTGGGGAATGCTTTTCAGATGTTTCTTGTTTTGAAAGTAAATCCAGTGAAACAAAGGCCACTGAATGATTAGGAACTCTCTATTGTGCTGGATGAGTCCATCAGCTCCCGCAGCGGCGGGCGGCCTGGCATGCTCAGGTGCTCTCCCCTGATTGTAGCCCATTTGCATTCTGCGCAGAGGTTGCAGACCTATTATTGTGATGTTGCTCGCTGCATAAAGCCCAATTAATGAAAGGTTAGGATGCAATTAAAATGTTTAAAGAATCCTGTATTTTAAAGTGAAGTTTATACTGCGGTATGAATTCCTGGAACGCTGTACAGCATCGGTTCCAAAGGCTGAGGCATCTAACATCTGTTTTCCTTGACCCCTGTAGAATTTTGTGGGTTTCTCCGAAGAGGCAGAAACAATGTGCCAGTCTCTGTAGACTGTTTGTAGCTTCCTAATCATTTGTGCCTCTGCTTTGCAAAGTGTCTTGAGTGTGGGAGTACTGAGCAGAACTGGGATGTGGAGAGTAACGCTAGGTATTAAAATTCCCTGTATTGTCAGAAGAATCTTCGTCAGCAGTGACATTGCAGTGATTAGCAGGACAGCTACAGGTGGCAAAGTGCTGGGCTGACTGACTTAACAAATGGCAGAACTTCGCACCCCATTCCCTGTCCAACTGCTCACCTCCAGCGGGAGTCAGGGTCTTTAAATAAATAAAATAACTTGACCACAGCTGCCTTCCAATCCCTACACCACAGCTGTCCTGGCGCAGGTGATAGTCTGAGTGCTTGCACGGGCTCCCCTGCTCTGCTGCTGCCCCAGAGCAGGAGCGGGGAATTCTTTACTGTGTGATTTGTGTGGAAGTGGTCTGCTGGCTTGGATTCTACAGCTGTGAAATGGAGATGTCAATGTTTATTTAGGAAGGCGGTGAACTTTAATAAATGTTTGGAGCATATTCTGACAGTCCTAGCGAGGCTGCAGAAATGTCATTAAAACTCGCTTCAGTTCAGTTATCTATTGCTTTTTGTTATTAGTCCAGTGACAACACGGGGAGGTTTCTTTGCTGCCGTAAGAAACCTCCTGCTGCTACATTCAATGCCAAAGGCAGGAGGAGGGTGCAACGGAGTTCCATTTGCTGAGCATGCTGAGCAGCTCTGCAAATGGCACGTGTGTGTCTAACATCTGTAATTAAACTGATTGACCTTTCCACGCACAGGCTGGAGGGGAGAAAAGAAAAGTACTAGCTAAGATGGATTGAGAAGTGAATGAGATGCCAAAGTAAATCTCATTTACCCATCCCATGTGTCAATAGCGAGCTGGGAGAACATTAGTCTCTGGAATCATTTCACGTCACTGGGCTCAGACACCAGCTGCTCGCTCTGCGGAGCCGTCGCGGGGTTGCAGACTCGGCAGCGCTACAACTGCCGTAGCAGCCGAGTCGCGAGACATCTTAGCACTCAGGTCACCTACCGGGGCTGCAGCACAGCCCCTCTCTTTCGAAAAGTGACTAAATAGAAGCAGAAAATCGCTGTTCTGGTAAGGCAGAGAAAAGCAGTACGTGGCTCAGATGGAAGAGAAAAAGGACGTTTTAGGAGGATGCTTAACATGAAGAAAGGCAACAGGAGAAGCAGTAGAAATAATTGCTTTTCTTCCCTGGGTCCCCAAGAAAGAGTCTTTTAGTCTTAGCAGTTAACCCCCCCAAGCTTGCCCTAGCTCTAGGAGCCATCTAAGTGGGAGAGACCATTGTGTCTGAGCTGTGCTTCCCCTTCCCCTCGCTGTGCATGGCTCACTTTTCGTGCTGGGGATGGGACGTCTTCATGCTAAGGAACGAGGACTACACGTGGTAGGCGTTGTGGCTGTAGTAGAAGGCTTTGGGGAAGGCAATGAGCAATTTATCTTTGAGAGCCACACCACTGGTGCTGGGGCTGGAGCTCAATGCCTCTGGGAGCCCCTGCTAAGGCCGTGCCTTGTAACAGGTCACCTGTGGCCCACAGACAGCCCCGAGCAGTGCTGGGCTCTCAAATAGATCACTCTTGACAAAGCCCATTATTCACAGTGGGCATAAAGCCAATATCCCTTAAATTCACAGAATTTTCCTCGCAATCTGCTGTCAGACGCGGCATTTTCAGCAGGTACTCTGTGACCACGGGGGGCACTTGTGGAGAAGGAAGAGGACTTTTACTGACAGCTGCATACAATCTCTTCATCAACCTAATCTCTGAAATTTTAGACCTCATTTCCTACCACTCTCCTTGTGATGCTTGACATGTTTCGTGTGTGTAATTAGACCAGAATTCAGACTGTTCATTTGCACATAGGCTGATATACAACCTAGAAAAGCCTTGCTCAGCATACAAATCTCATAAAGGGTGGTGAACTCTTCTTGCTTATGCTGACTAGTCTTGTGTGTGCTTCACCTGTGTCAGCACACAAAAAGAATTTTTTTGTCATGTCTGTGAACCAAACCATTATGATAGTTTTATTGTGAAGTCTAGGTTTGACACTTTTGGAATATAACTTAGATGAAGAATAGGTGTAAAACAGATGTAAAATGTGTTGTATCTTTGCCTGTGGGTGCCCATCCTCCACTGCAACGCTTCAGACACCACTCTGTCTAGCAGCACGTACTGAACTGCTCTTAAATCATGCAAAAGTTTGAGCACCTATAAAGAAAAATGATCTGGTTTGCTAGATGGAAGACAGACTGAGGCTTCTGCCACATCTTTCCTCAGGGCTGCCTTTTGTTTAATGGGTTTTGTTTTCTACTACTTGGAACTTTTATTTTATTTTATTTTTTTATTTTTATTTTTTTTTTGCAAGAGGGATATGATTTTATACCATATCCGAATGGTAACATTTTAAAATCATTTTGTACCAGTATAGATAACTGTTCGGTGACTCAGGCCTTCAGTCTTTTATTTTATGGTTATCTTCTATCATATATAGTGGTATGATTGCTTTTCATATCTTACACATAATCCTCAAGACTCTTTTTCATGCCTGCTGAATCTGATTTACTCCTGGCTGGATGCATGGAGGGTTGTGGTGAAGGTCACATTTACCGTATTCTTGGGACTTGAGAACTGCATAGGGCAGATTTTAAGATGCCCTTTGAGCCTGCTGTGTATGCATCAGGCTGTGGACAGTGACTTCTGCTCACTTGATTTCTTTTGTTCAACTTGTTTCCATAGAAAGGTCATGAAATTCACCTATGATTTCTGCGCCATAAAAGTGTTTGTGGCATTGTCTCCAACTATTTCATTACACATCTTGCATGTAATTGCTTAAAATTGACAGTCATCTTGTGGTGTTTTATGAACCAGTGACAGATTTGTCCAAGGGAAAAATACACAATGAATAATGATTAGGCAGAGTGATTGTTTTTTAATTCCAAGGCTGGAAGGACTCTGTCCACTTGTCCACTGACTAAGCCGATGATTTGTTGCCTTTGCTGTTATTACCTCTGACTCTGAGAGCAGCACGGCCCAGACACACTGTAAGCTGGAAAGCCGGCGTGTCCGTAAGATGCACGAGCATCTTACAGGAGAAGTCTTTAGAATCAATCAGAGATTTGTGGTGTGTATGATTACATTTTGTTATGCTATGTATTTGGACTGTGTTTCATAGGCCACGTTTTGCTAAAAACAAACAAACAAAAAAAAAAAAAAAAACAAAAACAGTTTTACCATTGAAGAGTATACACAAGAATAACTTGAAAAGGATTATATAGTAAAAGTTCAAAACCTTACATTATATTGCAATTCAAGTGGACTGATTTTGCTGCTATTTAACATTTTGTATACTGTGTCACAGTATTTGGCACAAAGTGCATATATTGCATTTTGGTAAGCTTCTGGGTAAAATTTTTGAGAATGCCCAACTGCCTGAGACACTGACATCCAATTTTTCTAATTCCAAGTATTGTGTGGTAGTCAGGTGAATTGTTTTTTCTCCTGTCCGAATGCATTACAGCTATCATCTATTAAAAGTGATAAATTGTAGATAAACTCTAATGCAAGGAGAGGCCAGTACAGTAACAGAAATACTTCCATGCACAGGATAGATAAAGCAGATGTGGAAGAGACGTAACCGCTTCATTAAGTCACTGACAGTGAGCGAAACAGCCCATCTGCAGTCTCATCTGAAGGACAACCTTTTGCCAAAGCCTGGGGAGATGCCTATCTATTTTTTTTAACATACATACGTTTCTTGGCTTGATGATGTTGTAGATTCATTATTTACAGTATTTTATTATTAATACTAACTCAGCTTCTGGGAAGGCAGCAACTTCTGCTATCATTTTGCTAAATCATTTTTGGTCTTTCCCTATGAAGCAGGAAAACAAACCTGTAGAACATCTTTTATTCTATCATCTATAATTCTGTGTGATTTTTTTTTTTCTTTTTAACCATTCTCTCCTTTTATCTGTGAGAAGAGGTTGAGTTCTTTGATATTTTATTTAGATTGCATTGCATGTCTGGAAGTGAGCCATTTGAGCCGATCACTGATGTGGGTGCTGTAGGACCACTGCCGTGACCCCTCTCTCTGGCCCACGGGTCTTTCAGCCGTGTGGTGGGACCAGTGCCTGTCCTGCAGCAGAACTGTGACTGGAACGGTCTGAGTTTGGGCTGGAAGAGATAGCTGACCATGCGTGTCTACCTGACCGAACTCCAGGAAGCTGGGGATTCAGCTTTTTCAGAGTTTTTCCCTCTATAAAGTTCGTAGCCCGAGCAGTTAGTAACTCATGAAGTCTAGGGTGTCATTTTTGGTGTGCATAAATTCCTGTTTGATTGCTGAGGTCGCCAAAGCTTCTAGTGGAGCTGGGGGAGCAGCTGCCCCCCGTGAGCTCCCTCGGGGCAGTGAAGGCAGCTGCCTGCTGTGGGAGCCTGGAAGAGCCGGGCACAGAGCCTTGCAGCTCTGTCATTTCACAGCCAGGGGCAGAATTTAAATCTCACTTCTCCCTGAGAATCCCGGCACAGACATTCACACAGCTAATTGACAAATGGTCATCAGGCCCTTCCCAAACACCTGCTGAAAGCTGCTGTGGGAAACATGGAGTTGGCATCATTTTGCCTTGCTCACATGAAGCTTTTTGTCTTGAGTTACAGTGGTGGCTTGCACAAAAGCAAAGACACTGTTGTGTTTTCATTTATATCTTCCCCTGCTGATAAGACTGGGTGAGAATAATCACAGCCGTTTGAAAATCCCCTCTTCAGTGTCCCTCGGCAATCATATATAGCCTTCAGAACCCCATTACCCTAAGCCACCATGACAGCCGATGAGAGAGAACATTGGCCAGAAATGCAGGACACGAGGCAGCCTACTTCTACACCGTGTTTTATGGCATTCTGCATCAACTCTGACGATGACCTTTAGAGAAAGAGGCGGCTCGCAGTGCAGTCCAGCCACGAGGCCGAGGGCCAGCTAAGACTCATCGATCAACAGGACACCTCAAGGCTCTGGGAGCCTGCTCCCCCCTGCTCGGCCACGCTGACAGATAACTCCTGCTACCCCGCTGTGCTGCACGAATACGGTTGGCATGTGTTCGTGTTAAGCTGCCTGGTGGTGTACACCATGCTCAGCAGAGGCCCTGCTCCTGCCCAGCGGCTGTACCACAAGCTGTGTGCCAGAGGCTCTGTTTGGCTGCCCCCCGCACACCCTCTGAAGGCACTGCTCTGAGGGGAGGGCGCATTTCAAAACGCACGTATGTGCGCATCTCAGCATCGCACAAGTCCTGGTCTGACGTGGCTTTATTCACCAACGTTTTCCATCATAAGCAGATGAAAGCATTCAGTAAGCACACGTGCTCGGGTAAACACCCTTTCTCTGTTTGCAATGATTTAACAGGTGGATTTAATTTACTGTACAGACAAGAGCTACAGGTAGTAGAAGCGCTGCCTGCCCACGCTGTTTTGATATTGCCAGGAGAGCAGTTATTAATGGCTACACACAAAGTCTATCCAACGGTTTTCTTAAATGCCTTATCTACCTAACACTGAGCACTAGAAATCTCCACTCTTCCCAGGATATCCAAAGCAAACGCTAGTAAAACAAGGACGATGAGACGCAGCGCTGTGGAGGGCCCAGAGCTCGAAGGCACCTCTCACCACAATGGCCTTCCCATGAAGGTAGCACAGAACGTCACCCAAATCACTCCCCTACCAATTCGGATCCACAGAGCCTGTTCTGCTGTCACTGACATTCATTTTCCCTGGTGTAAATCACTGAGTGTGACGAAGTTCCTCCTGACACACTTTGTGATCGGAGCGTGCAGCTGCGGCCTGGTCCGAGCAGGCCTTATGTGCAGCAGCAGTGAACGAACCTCACTGGACACAGCTAACGAGGAAGCTACAGACGCCTCATTTGTTTCTGACAAAAAATGAATCATAAAAGCTGCTGAAATTCATTTTCAGTTCACAGTACATTTGGTGCCAGACTTTCATGCTGCAATCATGCGAATATATACTGACACGTACAAGTGAGCTGTGCGCCTGTTTGTTTACCCTGTGATGTGCACTTGAGGGCATGCATGCATAGCTTTAAATACATATTTTTAAAGACTGAACACCTGTTTTCTCCTCAAAATTCTCTATCTCCCACCAAGTTAGCTTTTTTTTTTTTTTTTTCCCGTGAAGTTCAGACATGTTCCTCCCCTTTTGCTCTTCAAACATATTCCAGCTCTGCTCAGATGAGAACAGGCAAGGGATGGACAGAGGCAGTGTCTGAGTGGCACAACTGTAGGAGCTAAACAGTTCTAACAACTCTTCAGTATCTGCTGAAAATCTTCTGCTGGCTAAGAAAAGATGGTAAAAATAAGTACAAGTGTTACTACGCAGAAGACAAAATTAAGATTTAAAGATTTTTCTTTCAGCATTTGTAGATCTAGCCTCTTCTGAAATCTCATTTTCTCCTTTTTCCGATCTGACAGGACTGAAAATTATGTTAAGCAGTGTGTGGATACACAATGGACTACTCCTTACAGACTAGATATTTGAAGACTCCTGCCTTGTAAAATATTGCCCACAAGATCTGTGACAGGACAGTGAGATGTGAGATTTCCTGATGTGTCTTCTCAGGTCACAAAAGTAAGGTTGGGATTTAAGTGGAGATCCATGGAAATAGGCCATTTCAGCAGCATTTGTTCATAGAATCATGTGGTTGGAGAGGACCTCTGGGGGTTACCCAGTCCAGCTCTGTGATGTCTCCATGGAGGGCAGAACAGTCCTTTGGTAACCCAAGAGGAAAGGTGTTGGGATGTGTGTTTTAATGAGTCACATTAGCGTGCATCCTTGTTGGCATCTGAATTTGTAAAGGATGGTCAAACCTGGAAAGCAGCATCTACCATTTGTTGCTCTTCTGATCCGTGAACTGATGCTTTTTTTTTTTTTCTTTTCTTTTTTTTTCCCACCACAAGGTAAGAAACAAAGCATTGCAGTCTTGTCATCTGTGCTCTCAAGAAAGTATCTGGCAATGACAGTGACTTTGCTCTTGAGCTACAGATACATTTTCTGTCTGTAAACCGAGGTAGCTGTTTACCTACATTTTATCTATTCAGAAGGCTTCCCCTAGACTGGAAATCAAGCTTGTTCAATAGAGCTCATTAGGTAATGAGCTTATTCACTAAGCTCATTAGTGGTGGAATTCATCCTGCTCAGCCCTCTGCAGCCCAAATCTTGTGTACCTTTGGCCCTGCTTACTACTTGTTTTTACCCTTAGCAAGAGAGGTGACTTTCACCTAATTTGATCTGTTTTGCATGTTTTCATTCAACAACTGTCTTGCTGAATGAATGTTTCTATTATTTAATCTGTCCTGCTATTTCTCTGTAGCAGAAAAAATATCTAAAAGGGCTGAAGTCTTTGCATACAGCATGCCAAGGCTAGGATATGATGCCAACTCATTTCGTGAACTGAAGCCGAGTGTCTGACTCAGTAGGACTCATCCTATTACATGATGGATGCTCCCTGGATTGATGAACAGACGGTTAGGCAGATGTAAGTAGGCAGGAAAACGAAAGAGGCACCAAGTAAAAGTTGTGATTGCCTCCTGTGAGCTGACCGTGATTGCCCATCTGTACACAATCTAGTGGTCTTGCAGGAAGTTTTAAAGCACGCACACACACAGCAGAAGCTAAGGATTTCATATTTTGGTTAATTATGCAAAGATCAGAGAGTGAGTTCGATAAAAAGGATATCTCACAGGTGCAAAGCTGGGTGGGAGACAGGCTTTTAAATCTTTCTGAACCAACGGCACAACTGAAATGTGTGACAGCGAAGGATGTGTGTTGGCAATAATGCTTCATTGATTCATGCTCAAAGTGGTAAATTTAAGTCCTGTTTCCACTCATTTCAGACACTGATTACTAGAAAAAGACTCTCATACAGTAGAGTAACGGAGGTGTCAGATTCTGTTAAATCGACAACAGCCTACTTCTATCTTCCCTCTGAAGAGGCAGAAAGAAACCATTGGAGTTCTCGTTCATTTAATACTGATGACAAAGGACCATGAAAATTTTGAAACCTCAAAAGATGCTAAAACAGGGATATAACTGAAAATGAGCTCTGAAATCAAATGCAGGGAAAGAGTAAGTTTGTATCTGCATACTCACTGGGAGCTGAGCTCTGGAGTGGAAGGACCCAGCATCCCCCCCGTATGCACCTCGGGGAGGGTTAATTTTAGACTAGTGCTAGTCTGGTTCACGGCCTGAGCACCCATTAGCAGTAAGAGCACATTAGGCACATTCCTTCAGCGCGTCTCTCAGCCATATTCCATCCGGCAGGGATGCTGTTGGCGTGCTCTGCAACCTCTTTGCACTGAGCCAAGCTGCAGGAAGGACAGGATGATTGAGAGTTTGCTTTCAAAGGGTGCTCCTGATCCAAACTGAGACACTAATGTGGATGGACTCTAGGAGAAAGCAGCTCAGAACAGCTCTCTCTCATTTTAGCTTTCCTTTTGAAGATAGCTTACTTCTGCCAAGCATTAGGCTGCAAGAATAGCTGGCTTGTATTATCCTTTTCAATTGAAAAATAATGTGTTATTTTTGTTCTCATCATGGTGACTGTAATTAATATTTAAGGAGGATGACTCCCTTGTGCTGCAGCTCATACAAATGTAGAAAAATCGCGTGTACTGCTGAAGATGTGTTGTCTTCAAATTATAGGCCAAAAGTGCACGTAGACTGTACTGACAAGGGACTGAGGATTGTGGCAACTGGGCGAGAAAATAGGCAGAACAAAATAATAGTAAGAAGCGTTTTGCTTAGCACAGAGAAGAAGCAAAGGGACTGTTGAGTTGTGGGGTGAAATCCTGTGATCTTCAAGCTGTGCAATTATATATTAAAGGCTGAAAGTGAATGAAGAGTTTATCTTCTGTTGTTTTCACATCTGATGTGAAACCCTGCATCTACAGGCAAGATGAGAAAAACAGCAGCAATTTGGGTCTTTTAGGTGGCAAAGGGGAATCACGTGTACAGACAGAATAAAGCAGTTAGTATACGAAAAATAATTACCTGTAACAAAAAGCTAAGGGTACTTCAAAACGTTGAGGACGTGTTGTTTGGTTAACGGGAGCTGGTAAAAAGTGAATGCGACAGCTCTCGTGCTGCCAGGTGCCGGGCAGGCTGGGCGAGCTCTGCCTGTGCCGATCGCTGCAGCGCTGCCACCACCGCATTCGTTGCACCCTGTGTGTCCACGTTGTAACCTGCGGCTGCCGTCCGCACGGCAGGACACATCGCTTGAGTTGTTTGACCTTGTTATTAGGAGGCTCCCCGGCACCGTTGCACCGAGCCCTCTGCATCTCAGTGCTTACGCATCGGTTCCAGGGGCACGTAGCCCAATTCTGCAGGGCTACTCTCTTCAGAAGCAAACAATCCTTCTCAAGGGCTTTCTGGGGACATACATCAGCCAAATTTTGCAAAGTCCTGAAGGCAAAAAGCTAAAGCTGATCTGTGTTTTAATTTTGCTGCAGATGGCAGGGCAAGATGAAAGCAGCAGGCTTCCCCAGGCGATCTGCTCAATGGCTCTCTTGAATCCTCGCGGTGAAGAGCCTGCTCATGAAATGACTTTGAGTGGCTGCCCACTTTGGTTTTGTTGTTGTTGCAGATGCTTTTATAGGTGAGAGAGAATTCATACGCCAAGTGCTGGCCTCCATCAGGAAGAGCGACAGAACTGGCAGCGATGCCGCAGTGTTCGTCCCCAGACCCAAACCCGTGCAGAAAGTAAGGAGAAGTCCGTGAAGCAGAGCCAGAACAAAAGAATGAAATCACTAAAGAATGAGAGAAAGAAAGAGCCAGATGCTCCAGCACCATTTCTCAGGCTGCAAACCAAAACGAAAAGCCAGTAAAGATTTGCACCTTTTAAAGAAGTAATGAATTGTTTCCTCCTCTGGCAGGCAGTGATTTGACTTGCCACATGCCTCCTAGTAATTTCCCAGCAGGTTTTAATGTTGGAACAATGGCATTCTGCTAGATATTGATTTTAAAATAACTCTTCCACACTTACTTGTAACCTTAAGAGGTGAATTACAGCCCTTGAATGCGCTCTAATGTAGCACTGGTAAATAGTTAAACAGACACGATCTGTTTCTGTGGGCAGTGCCCGTCCAGGAGCACGACCCACAGGGAGGACAGGAACCCCTTCTCTGGGGTGTTTGGGGCACAGCCGGGGACAGTGGCACCCGGAGTAGTGGCTGGGGGCTCCCGCTGGGCCACGTCGCAGGTGGCAGCCCCATCAGGCTGGGGTTTGGTGTGTCTGGGAGCGCCTGGCTGCGCTTCTGCGGGAAGGCAGGGTGCCACCGCTGGCTCTACGGGAAACACGAGAGCAGGATTTTGCTGTAGGATTGTACGAAAGCTCTTAGGGAGTGGCACAAAGCTGAGAAAACATGCGGCAGGCTGCCTGCCCAACGGAAAATATTAACAAGCTTACAGTGGATGTGGTAGAGTTTGACAGAAAAAAAAAAATCTGTGCTGGATGTCGAAGCGATGAGAGCAGGAGGGCAATAGATAAATGACCTAATGGGGGCTCTTTCCTTCTTCACAGCCCCGGGGCTGCCAGACCCTGCTGCAGGCCTGGAGGGGAGCCGAGGCTGGGTCCTCCTGCACCCGGGGTCATGCCCAGGCGCATCTTCTCAGAGCACTTCCCCGGGTAATGCGGGAACCAACAGCTAGGATCGGAGATCTCCATTTCTGAGGCTTGTGCTGCATTAAAAATAAATAAACCTGCTCCGTCCTCTGATAACACGCTGTGGCAGCTCTGTCCCTGTGCACTTCTGCATGGGTGGGCATGAAGGGCAGGAAGACACAGCCTGCATTAAATGCCAGCTGTACCCAGCCTCCCCCAAGCCCCACAGAGCCTCACAGGTAACAGCGGTGCTGTTCATTTAGGAGCCCTGGTACAGCCGAGGCTCTCTGCTGAAGACTCAAACCCAGCTGTAAGCGTGGTGGGTGCCACGGAAGATTGCTGTTGACACTAAGCTGAGAAAAGTTTCTCCAACTATCTTACAGCTTTCTGTAGCTTTCTGCTTTTTTTTTGTTTGTTTGTTTTTTAATGAGGTGGCCCCACCTGAGTGCCCAGGGTGCTCCTCTAGAAATAAGCTGCCACGGGTCACAGGTGTTCTCACCTTCTGTCTTCAGCTGCCCTGAGGGTAGGGATCCATTTAAATTAGCAACAAAAGCAGCCTCGTATCATTTCCTTAACATGAAAGGGGGCCAGGAGTTCCGTGCCATGTCCTGCACCCCACACCAGGCCCATGGATGCTGGTGCCAGGGGGGGCTTCGCCTTGGCTGCGATGTGAGCACCGGGCTGGAGGCACTCCGAAATCCCCTCGGCAGTGCCAGGGAAGCCGTGCCTCTGCCCGCACTTCATGCTGAAAGCTGATTTCAAGTGCACGGGCTGCAGTCAGCCAAGAGACGTAATCAGTTCGGGCTAATTCGTTGCAGGGCCTTTAGCTTCCCCTCCTCTTGTGCTGCTCTCCTACTGGCAGTGGCTACTCTGTCCCCTATTTTCAGCTGATCGATGTAAACTAATTACTTTTACTGGGTCAGCGCTATTATGAAATTATCATTTTATGAGACTAAAAATAACTCCGATCCAAGTCAGCAAGCCAATCACTTCCCTTCATCTCGGGCAAAAATACAATGTTATCTTAATCTGCGTTTCTCAGGCACTCACTATGATGCAGGCTGGAAAGGGGAAAAAAAAGAAAGAGGAGCTAAGAAAAAATTCTTAATTCAGTTGCTAAAGATGCGTCTCTGCCAAGGCTCCCGTTAGTAAATTTAGTAGACATGTTATAATTTTAGACAGTACCATTACTCGACATTATTCAAATAATTTACTTCTCACACAATGACTTTACCTTAAAGGAAAGTTATTTTGTCTTGCCTATTAAAAATGGGATATTTGCACATATGTGCAATTGTTACAAATATCCAAAGCCACAAAAAATCTAAGGACAAATAAATTCCCTCTTTTTTTTTTTTTTTTTTAAGAGGGAGAAAAATCCCGTGAATTCTACTTGCCATGAGAATGAGTAAAGGTATTTTAATACTTCTGGGGTTCTGGTGAATACAAATAGCTCAAAAATGAGATGCTTGCCTGAGATTTACGTCAAGATAGCGAAGGAAAAAGGTTCCATCTGTAGTTTCTGATACAAAGACATTTCACACACAATATCTGTAAATCCATTAGGGGAAGAAAATTGATACACATTTCATATAAGAGGAAGCTGGAGTCAAGAGAATGAAAGCTCAGGAAAATGGCTTCTTTGTGTAGCTCCATCAATTCATTGTCTGATTGGACTTTCTGTATATTAAATTCAAGCTATTATCTGGCCTGTGGATATACGAATTGTTGACTGGGTAGGAAGTGGTGAGAGTGATGAAATTTTAGCGCCTTGCTTTACAAAGGAACTATCCCACATCTCATCTGTCTTTCCACTGATGATGGTAAATATGCAAAGTAGCATTTCTATTAAAGCAATTTTTCTGATTCGGTTTAATGGCAGTTACTGAAGTAGTGACACGCAAAATGTGATTACGGGGCCAAGCTGCAATCTTTCCGGAGAACCCGGCGTGGCAGCGCTCCAGAGATGATTTATTGTTTTCCTTACTTTGCAAACTCCTCTGAGTTTGCACGAAGGAGGGTGAATGAAGGTTATTATCAGCCCGAGTGGTTTCAGCACTTTGCACGGGAGGAGTAACTGCAAAGAGATCTCCTCGCACGGCGCTGGCAGCCCCTGCAAGCGATGCGGTCGGCACGCCGGGAGCCTGCTCTCGCCCAGCTGTCAGCGCTTGGCAGTAAGCGCCTCGCGTCCCGTTTCACTGCTTCAATTTCATCCCGTTCCTTCTCCAGGGTAGAATACCAATAAAATAGCCCAAGAAATCAACACAGCTAATATCGTTTCTTTCAGAAACTCTTGATCAAGTGTCAGTTCTGCCTTGCTGTTTCGCTCCCCGCTTTCCACCCGCGGGGCGCCAGCCAGAACGATGCGAATAAACCTGAACAGGCCCCTGCCCCCAAACACCAGCTCCCTAAGCACCCCAATAATGACAACTGCAAGGAATTCCCAGTCCCACCCCAGGTCAGGCTGTTGACATAGCTAGGCCGGCACATGTTTTAGTGACTCCCTAGTGTTAACCTGGTTCCTTTAATATAAGCTATAGATGCATCTGCGTTGTCCAGACACACACTGTGTATCTTTCCAACTCAGTGCTCAGTGCAGCTGAATCTGAAAGCTGGGTGCTGATCCCAAAACTGTGCTGTTCTTGCAAATCATGAGGCCAGGGAGAAGACAGATTCTCCTAGGACCACTGTGAGGGTGGTGAGCGGTGGGAGCTCAGCCTTCCTTACGCAACAGAAAATCATGCAGCACTGCCTTAAACTCCAACCCAAACAAAACCCATCACAAATCTCTGCTCTTTGGTCGCCCAAACTACTAGATTCATGAAACGAACAGCTCTGAGATCTCCTTGACAGCTCCCTCAGGCCGTGACACAGGTGTTTCACCCTCCTGTGGTTGCAGCACGCTCTAAAATGCCATCAGAGACGCTATCTAAAATGCCTGCTTTAGGGCCAGCAGCTCTGGGGCTGGGGTGGGCTTGGGCAGCCCCGGCCAGGGCCCGGCTGTGGCAACCCGGTGTCCCTCAGGACGCGGCAGGGCGCGGGCAGAGGCAGACGTGGTGCTGCAGATCTCACCGCTGGGATTTGGAGCTCACGGTGCAGGTCGCAGATGCTGCCTGAGAGCCTGAAACATACTGCTGTTGTCAGGTGAAATGAAAACAGCTATAAAAAGCTTAGAAAAATACGCGCTCTGGGCAAAACTGGTTTGGGCTTTAGCAGCAGGAGAGAGGCGTAGCGCCGCAGCCTTGTTTGCAGTGCGTGGCGGCGGGCGAGGACGCGTGAGGCTGGCCCATCCAAATCAAACTCCATTTAAAAGTAAATAAAAACAACAGGCTGGGAACAAAGTAACACCATTTATGATAATTAAGCTGTCTCAATATAGACGTAAAACTGATGGCTACTGCATATCGAGTTAGTTAAAAGCAAGAGGGGGGCGGAAATGCTGCTGATGGGGACTGGCAGCGTGCTCCTGGGGCTGGGGAGGCCAGGGCCTCCTGCAGAAGGAGGGGGGTGGCAAACCAAACATTTATTTGACTGGTGCTTGAACCAAGGGCAGGAGAGAAGGTGGGTAGCTGCTGGCCTCTCGAGGAGAATGTTTCTGCATGAATTGGATAGCTGGTTTTGAATTAATTTTGAATAGTTGTTTCGGTAATTCAGATTGATTTAAGATGCACCCAAGAATAATGCTTTCATTATAAAACCTCCTGAGCAAAATTTAAATCGTGCTAAATTAAAAACAGCCTCTGTTAAACCAGGGCTGATGAGCACAGCACAGGGATCAGAGACGCAGGGTCAGTATAATTTAATTCCTTTGCTTTGTTTCCCATTCCCGAAAAGCTGTTGTACCTTTCTCCTTGGGCCGTTAGCTACCTAAGGAGCTGGCAAGTTGTCCGTCATTTCTCAGAGCTCGGCTCCCCGATCCGCAGAGCAGTGCCACCACAAGCTGCACGTACTCTATTATACGCGGTGCTTCACCCTCCAGAAGAAATGCATTTTCTTGCTTTTCCTTTATGGGTCAATCTGGGAATCGAGTTGTGTCTGTAGGAACCTGGCAGAGCAGCGCCTGCCTCGCGGCACAGCAGGAGAGTTTGTGGGGCTGTGCGCGCCCAGGTCCAGCCCTATTTGTGGTGGTAATGGGACAACCGTGCTCGTGTGTGCTTCAGGAAGACAGGCAGCTTGATCAGGAGCCCAGGAAATCACGGTGTATATATATTTAATATGAATCATGACTCAGATGCTCGGTAACGCGGCCACTTAGCTCTGGCTGAGAAGCAGCAGGGTAAGGCCCTGTTCTGCGGGGGGCTGGGGAAAGCAGAGCTCACTGCTGCACCACAGCCACGTCTCTCAGGCTTCTGAACAGCCCTGCCCTGAATGTGCCTCTGCAGGGAGCGAGGTAAAGCCTCCAGCCCTGGAGAACGAGCGGGGCTCCACCAAAATGAACAGGCTTGCACCGAAACAAAGCTGATGCGAAACTGCAAGGAGCCAGGACAGTCAGAGCGATAGTTATCTTGGGAGGATGGGAGAGAACACCTCAGAGCGAAATTCTGAGCTACAGAAACAAAAATAAAATTAAAAAAAATGAAGGATTTTCATTTTTAGTGTTGTTTCTGTGCCTTTTGCTCAGAGGAAGAGCCCTTTTGGAAAATTCTATATTACTATCGTGTACTAGGCTATGGCACAGAGGCTAGCTCAGACAAACTACCACAGCTTCCTTGGTTTCAACTGAATGAATTTAATTTACAGCAGCAAATATCTGGCTTGGATTTTTTATTTTAATTATTAACATTAGTCAACTGGAACATCTGTTAATGCTTTCCTAATGATAGCCTTGTTTTCTCATAGTAAGTAAACTTTTCCCTTTTATATAAATTGAGCTAATTTTTTAATGTCTTGGTAACACGGGACAAGTTATCCTACACGTTACAAATCGCTTTTATAAAGCACTCTGTCACAGAAAGAAATTACAGTGTCAGGAAAATGCTCAATTATCTGGATTTAAATGTTTCAGGGTTCAAAACAAAAATATTTATGTATATACAGGTGTGTATGCATTTGAGTTAAAAACCCTTGCACTTTATAATTTCTTGTTTTAAATACCGGCTACATTTTAAAGACAAATAGCAGATAATATTTAAGATAATTATAAAAGCTCTGAGCATGGCTGAAATGGAAGCTGCTAATGGGCACCTGCTAAGGAGGTGAAGTCTGATGGAGCAGGGAGCATGGGGGGGACTCTGGCTGCGGTTTTGGCAGCCTCCGCGAGACGGGCATTGCCAGCGCTCTCATTAGGAACAAGATCCTTCCAAACACACTTAAACGATTTCTGAAGAGAGAAGCAGATGAAATATTGGGTGAAAATGCCAATTTGAAAAAGCGGAAAGGTTTTATGGGCAGATGAAGGGGAGCAGGGGGTGTTAACCACCCACACCACAGGGTGCAAGGCAGGAAGATGGGGATGCCCCAGGGCCAGGAGGTTTCATCGCTGCCGCTCATTCATTTCGGTGCCGTGGAGCTCAGCCGGGGATGAGCTGGTGCTGGGGGCGCATGGCTGCACCGCTGCCACCCCAGCGTGCCTCTTGGAGGGACACAGGGAGCAGGAATCAGGGGCTGATAGCTCAGAGGAGCAACTCCTCTGTCTAGTGAGGGTTTGGGGCAAGCCAGCAGAGAGTGCTTGGCCTCTGGTCCTCAGTCAGGAAGGTGCTTGGTGCCCGACGAACGCGGTCAGAGGTAGGCAGAGGCTGTCGGAGAGCACAGGCTCTCCTCAGGGGCTGGTATCGCCCAGGTCTCTGTACGTCTCGTAAGTCTGTGAGAACGACGCAGTCTGAGCTGACAGAGTGTGTGCCGGAGACACCTCTTTTAGTGAAAATCCTGCAACAAAGCGCCCCAAATCAGTAAGACCACAAGTTTAAGTTTAAGGTTTGGATATCTCCTTATAGATCCCTTTCCAATGAACTCTTACAAAGCTCTGTTTAAATGTCTGTGGTTTTTTTTGTTTTTTTTTTTTTTTAATTCTTGTCAACTCATTTAAAGCACTCGTTCATGTATAATTTCGGTGATTGCAGTGTACTGAGGACACTTCAAGTCCTCAGGAGCACTCAGTTTTCTCTACCCGCGTGTTCAGAAAGGAAGGGAAAGAGAACAAGACCAAATCATCACTGACGGGAACAGGGACTTAATCGCACTCTAGAGCACATTCTGCATGTATTTTACAACAAAGTTTTGTTCCCAAGCAACCCTGAATGTTTCCTTGATCCTAACTTTCTTGTGACAAAGGTATAACAATGTACACGTGTGTGTTGGCAGAAAGATAGGTGCAGTCGTTGTTAAACAGAAACCAGAAAATCTTCCAGTGACTATGACAAACATCCACATTTTCTTTTAATGAAGAAATTCAGACTTGCAGTTGTCACATGCTCAGATTCTGTGCCTTTCTGACAGCTGAATTATGATTTTAATAATTTAAAAGTGCTACTGTGAGCCTGTCCATGCCTAATAGGCACAGAGAAGTGTTTAAAATCAAAAGCAGCTTAGAGAAGAAGTGGTCATTCCTGTCACCATATTACAGGGATGAGAATTGTCTACATCTGAGTGCTGAACTGTGTGAACTCCCCAGTGGGAAAACTCTTTGCAAAGTAGCTATAAAGTTTGGGCATTGCCTACTTTCTTTTACGTAACCCTGTCAGGGTGAGGGGTTGGCCATTCCGACAAAGGTTTTCAAAGCACAGATCTATAATTTCAGTAGAAATATCTGTGAGACAGAAATGAAATAGAAAAAAAACAGTGCCCTACAGGCTACATATCTGTTGCTTTGACTATATCATTACCTCTGTACCTGTCCGTAGGAGTGTTTGAAATTCTAGTGCAACTGCTATAGCATACTGCTATTAGTGTTTAAACTCAGCACTTAGCACAGACAAGAAGCCTGTTTGTTGCTAAATTAAGTAAAATATATATTTTTTTTAATATATATATATGTCCTGGAGACCACTGAGCATCTTCAGGAGCATAGCAACCCAGAACAGCCATTTGAATTCAGCAACCTGTAATTCCTGGCATGTCAAGCAAAGAAACTGTGACCGACATTGTGAGAAGAGACAAAACATACATCAGCAATTTTGTGTAAAACCTACGGCTCAAATGAATGTCTGAAAAATAAACCCACAAGCTCCAGTTGCCAACTGCCTTCCACTCGTGTTATCTTTGCTTCAAAAGGAGTGCAAAACAGGACCTACTGTTCACAGCCCTGCTTCTCCTGCATCCATCTACCATTGTGCCAAGCATTTGTCAAGTGGGTTTAAGTACCTTTTCTGTTTTATTCAGGTTTTCAAAAGCATGAAATCCAGAAGTTGTCAGGCAAAGAACAAACAAGTCCTTAACAATTCCATTCCCTTTTGGAACATGCACCCAGAAAAATGCTTAGGAGTAACTGAAGTCAAGCTCCCAGTACATGCTTGCCTGCTGCTCAGTAAGAAAAAAGTAATACTCACCCAAGTGTTGTCATGGTTACAATAGTGTACCAAAAGGAAGCAGGAATACTGGTGAATTTGCTTGCTGAGGACCCTTTCTCTGCATAAAACATCACAGTTGCAAAGATGATAATTGCCATAGTGAGGGAAAAGAGGAGAAAGCCAAGCTCGGAGGCACAGCTCTTCAAAGTGTAGCCCAAGATTCTTAAGCCTTGGGAATGGCGAGAGAACTTGAAAATCCTGAAAACCCTAAAAACCCTTAGTGTCACAAAGGCTCCACTGACATCCTCGTTGTTGGTCATCACCAAGCCAATGTAGTATGGCATGATGGCCACCACGTCGATGATGCTCATCACGCTTCTGATGAACCTGTAGCGACTTGGGGCCGCAAAGAGTCTCAACAGATACTCTACTGTGAAAATCATCACACAAGCCGTGTCCAAGCAAAAGAAAGCCACAGCGTATCTCTCCCCACATGGAAGCTCCTTGTTTCCAGGCACCGTGCCACAAGGGACAGTTTCCACGACATTAGTGATCACAGAGACAGCAATAAAGAAACCGGTGACGTAGTAAAAGACTAAGGCTAAGGTGCTGGTGTGGGGGTTCTCGAAGGCTCGCCACATGGTCTGCCGGAAGCTCAGGGATGGCATGGACCCTTCTTGGTTGTTTTCTGAGTCATTGTCATCCATCAGCCGCTCTGCATTCTCCCGCTTTCTGTCCTTGTACTCTTCGTAGCAGCAGTCCCCGATGATTTCAGGGAGGATCCCATAGAAGGCAAGCTCTTCATCGTAGGCAGAGATGCACTCGTACCTGGGATAGTGCAGCTTGCCAGTTCTATAAAAATTTAAGATGCACCTGAAGACCTCAGGGTCCCGGTCAAAGAAGTACTCCTTAGTGTCTTCGTTGAAGAAGAACTCCTTCTCGGTGCTGCCCAGCAGAGTGTCCGGGTATCTCTCAAGTGTAGTCCTCCAGGTCTGGAACCGCCTGCCACTCACATTGAGAATGATCAGCTCGTCCTGCCTCTTGTTTTTCTCTGTGGGAGCCAGTGGCATGGGACAGTTGGCCACTGGCATCCATCCTATGGCAGCTGCCCTGGCAAAGGGCAGCCACGCTGCCACCCCTGCTGCCATGCTGACCCCAGGCCTTGCTACTGGAGAAGACACTTCGGCTGCTTCGGAGACCTGTCCCAAGTCAGATCAGTTCCATCTGCAACACAGAACAAAACCAAACACAACACAAAGTCAGGCAGGGTGTCTTGCTCCGTTGTGCTGGAGTTATAGATCAGCACGTTCACAAGAATTTAAAACAACCGGCTTGCCCTCGTCTCCTGTTTGAAGAATGATGTTAAACAAGGCACATGATAATCAGCTCAGCGAGGTTATGGCATTATTATGGATTGAAATTTTGAATAGCAAATGATTCCTCATTAAAAGCATTTTAAAAGTAGCATAAACACAGTAATTTATATTTGCTTCCTTACAAACAAGACTAATCCGTGATTCCCCAGGTGTAAGTCTCGTGTGCTCATCCATTTAACTACAGCTGTCAAGAAAGAGCTGGGAGCTCCAGTGAAATCAGCCTGCAGTTCACCCAGCAAAATCATGTCATGAAAAGCCACCATTGGCCTGAGCTGGGCTTCCAGTCTTAACAAAGTTCGATATGTAATGAACCTGAACATTGTCAGTTGAAAGAAGCACAAAATCTTCTCTGGTTTTCATTAATTTTCTTCCACCTTTAATTAAAGACCTGGGCTCAGCAGCAGTATTTTGCTGCTCTCTTGGATTTAGGGATGTGTTTTAGTGTTGTGAAATCTTGCACCCTCCACTGGCCCAGGGGAAAATTTTGCAGGAATGTTGCTCAGAATATCTGAGCATCAGTAGGCTGAATCCCACGTGTGCAAGTTTATGGACCTTCCAGCAGGGACATGTGTCAGTGAAGGATGTGCACGCTGGATTATGCTACCAGCTGAGTACCAAGAAAATCAGAACGGGGAAGCCTCCAAACTTGGACAGGTTTCTTCCAGCAGGAAGATACCTTGGCTGTTGCCTAGCAGGCAGAGACAGAAGTCCTTCAGGCTAAGAACTGAAGGACTATTAGGCTGAAGTGAAATATGTTCAATGCACTCTTGATTTTTAGACGAAAAATATCCCAAGCTGTCCAGATCCTCAACCACTGGAAATCAACGTTCTCTTGAAATTATAGCATTCATTTGTGGTTCTGATCTGGCCATGAATTTTCTTTTTCTTTTTGGTCTTTGGTGATGGTTCTTAGAATATTTAACTTGTGTTTTAACTCATATTTACTCTTACTTCCCTAATGTTTTTCAAACTCCACCATAAAATTGTCTGGAGAAAGGTACCATTATCATATAAGATGCATTAGGGGCCCTATCAAAAGTCAATTTATCAATGGAGATTCCATTGATTCCACTGACTCAGGCCCTCAAAGCCTAATTATATCCTCTACATGATAGCCTTCTATGCGATTTTACTCTGAACTTTTTTAATTATATGAAAGCTGCCATTCCAGCCAGTAAGGCTGCAGCATTATTGATTTCAACAGCCATCAAAATACTGAATAAAAAATGATGGAATCAATCTGTGGTGAAAATGACTGAACTGCTCCCAGAAATGCTCTTCCTCCTCAGGACACATTAACATTCATCACCTTAATGTGGAGCATCTTTCTGTGCAATTTTACTATCTAAAGGACAACTGAAATCCCTCGTGCAAGCATCTTACTGCTGCTGGAAGAGGTTTTGTAATTATGAAGCATACAATAATCCATAGTGATGCTTATCCCAAGGAGACACTTTTCTTATACACCAAGCCAATATCCCACAACATTTTGCTATAAAGGATTGTTCAATATTACTATGCACTATTTTTTCTCCTTCTCCTAAAGAGTGAATTTGTTGCATCAATCGTGCCAGACTGACAGCCCTGGAGACCAGAATCCTTTTTCCATGGAAGAGCCAGAGCACAGCACTGCAAACTTTCTCTGCACTACTTGGAAAATATGCCCGAGTCTTTCGCTGGAAGGCAATCTCCAGGGGCTTAGACAGCAGAGCTGCCGATTTCTTTTAGCAGCAGTGGTGGATTTTTAACTTTTATGAAACACTGCGTTAAGAACAGGACTGCAAAACAGGAGGCAGCGAAGTGACGACCATCCCATTCATTAACCACCGAAT
Organism: Aythya marila; assembly: GCF_965140915.1. Taxonomy (NCBI): domain Eukaryota; kingdom Metazoa; phylum Chordata; class Aves; order Anseriformes; family Anatidae; genus Aythya; species Aythya marila. The sequence goes on from NC_139065.1 coordinate 1,783,322, forward strand.
ATACACAGGCAAACAGCAAAGAGACAAAGATAATGCATCCTGTCCCTAATTTCCCTGCTGGTAAACTGTCTTCTGTGCTTTTTAATTTCAATTAGCGACACCAGCACAGCCATTCTACCAGGACTGATTGGCGATGTACAGTGACCTGAGCAGCTACAAGACACTGGATCCTCATCTTCCCTGATTTCTCTGGGGAACCTTATTAGAAATCTCTTCTGTACTTATAACTTTGGTTGTAAATTCCAGGTTACCTACATTAGCTGCTGAGGCACTATAAATACTTCACATATAATTGTTCTAATAAAGCACTGGTAACTCATAAGTGACTTACACATTTTTAAATCATTTTTTAAAGATAAAATGGGTCTTTCTATGCTAGCAGTATGTGTGGGGAAGCTATAAATATCTTAGCCATGAAATGGACAGGAGACTGAAACAAAAGAGAAGGGTATTCTTCATAGAAGTTTAGATCCCATTTCTCTGTGACAAAGAAATGCAGCTGGTTAAGAAAACTTAGTGCTTCATTTTCAAAGTTGCATTAATCTGCCCCTTTTGATCCTCAAAATGCTCAAAAATACATGTTTTTTCCAGCTGTAAACTGGGTGTCTGTAAGGAAGGACTGAGAGGGAGAAGAATAATCAAATCTCTTATAACAAAGGTTTTGTGTTTTCTTATCCATGAATCTTTGAAACTCCACCCTGCCCCGAAATGAGACAAAATTAAAAGAGGTAGGACTGGATTTGGAATTCAGAGCTGCACGAACCATGCTAGGTACAAACAAGGAAACAAACAGCAACAACAAAGAGTTAAATAATTTATCCATAAAATATGGAAAGAAGCCTCCTTTTCTGCACACCAAGCCTGGGTTTCGGTAACTGCTACCCATTCTCTTTAGGTTGGAGACCAATTGCCTGGGCTCAAAATATACCGTACAGTTGACTGAGTCTGTTCAGCTCGTGTAGGAAACAGACACGCTTCAGTTCTAACAAGCATGTATTTGCCTACACACACATTTTGAATTTTAATTACTGTAATTTCAACATGTAATTTGGAAGGAACTAGTTAACAAAAGATCGGTTGCCTGTTGATGCCATTTAGAAGACCTGGTACACAAAATAATTTGCTTCCTTCTGACTTAAAGTCAGCATCTGTGAAGAAAATGATCCTTTTACTCCGGATACTTTGACAGAAAAGCTGTGCCCTGACCCCTCCGGCTCCCCAGGACTCCGACCCCGGCTGCTGCCTCCTGACCACCTCTGGCTGTCGCAGCGCCAGCTGGCTTCGCTGCCACCGTGGTTTGATCCCAGTTTCAAAACAAAAACCTGGCATGCACTGCTAGATCAATACAGCTCTGGAGGAAAACTTTAGAGAACAGTCATTTCTATTTACCTAAAGGGTCAAGAAATAAGCGATGGGTTCTTACCACATTAACTTCCACTGGCAATGCCATACTTAATAAGTGCCTCTTCAGAAGCTCACAAAACCAGAAGCAAAATAAAAATCTCATCGTGTCTCCCTTTCTGGAAGCAGACTGGGATGATTTAAAATGACTGATAAGCATGTGAGTTTGTCGATGAGACGCAATGCTAAGGGGGGCGAGGAGCCTTCAGACCGTTCGTTCTCTCCTTTTCTATCTTTTGTTGGGTCAGGCTCAGACAGCAAAGATGCTCTTGCTTAAAAGCAAAATATGTCAGAGCTTCAATATCCTCTTTCGGTCACATATTCCTTTCCCTTCCCAGCCACATCAGATAATAAAACTTTCTGCAAAGCATTGGCTCCCTCAGCCAGCTGGAGAGATCTGGGGGCAAAAGCAACAGGCTTAGGATGAAGGCACGCGAACTTCTCCCCGCACCCGGCTCGCAGGACGCCTTACCTGGCCGGGAGGATGCTCGGCGCCCCGGAGCGGGGCTGAGCCTGGGCAGCCGGAGGAAGGGGAGGAAGAGGGGGAGCAGTCGCTCCTCCGGCTAAAAAGGTGAGCTGCTCTGCCTGCCTCTCGGCTCCCTCTCTAAACGCAGTCAGAAGCGATCAGAAAACGCGATCATCATTGTGGAAGTATATATAGAGAGATGACTAAACAGCTGCTCTCTCACCGCAGCCGAGCCCCAGCCTCTCCAGCCGCCGCTGCTCCCCCCCCCCCCCCCCCCCCCCCGAGCCGCCCCCGGCCGCCCCCTGCCCTCGGAGCGGCCCCGGGGGCAGGGCAGGGGCTGGGGGCGAGGCGCAGCCGGACCCCGACAGCCCCAGCCCGGCTGCACCGGGGCCGGGCAGCACCGAGGATGGGAGCCGCTCCCCGGCCCCGGGAGCCCACGGCAGCCCTCGGCGGGGGCTGGAGCACCGGCAGCGGGTCCTCGCCCTCGCTGCTTTCCCCCCGCCCGTCCCCCCGTGCGTCCCCCCGCTGCCTCTCGCCCCGCTCCGCTCTCACCGCTCCTCGCCGCCTCGGCACCTCTCAGCCGCGGCCAGGAGTCGGGCTCCCGGCGCTCGGTGCCGGCATCCTCGCCCGGCTCCCCGGCTACCGGCGGGGCTCCCCGCACCAAATCCGGGAGCGGAGCGGCCGAGCCCCGCCGTGCCGGGCAGCGCGGGGCAGGGACCGCGGCACCGAGCGCACCCCGGGCACGGGCACCGGGAGGAGGGGAGGGGATGGGGGCGCGGCGGGGGCAGAGCCGCTCCAACCCCGAGCCCCCCACCACCCACCCCCCGGCCCCGCCTGCAGCCGAGCCGTCCCCTCCATCATCCCGGTGTCCCCCCCAACCTCACCTCCTCCGCTCGGCGCCGCGCCTCGCCCCGCCGCTGCCGGCCGCGGCCGCTCGCCGAGCGCCGCCGCTGCCATGCGGCTGCCGGGAGCGCGGAGCCGCGGGGGCGGGCGCGGAGGGGGAACGGGGCGGGGGGCGCGGGGCGGGGCGGGGGGGGCGGCATCAGCACCGCGGGCGGCGGACAGCTCCGGGGGGGGGGGCACAGCCGGGGGCGCCGGGGTGCGCTGGGGGGAGCTCGGAGCCGGGGGGGGCTCAGAGCCGGGGGGCTCAGGGCCGGGGGGGTTCAGAGCCGGGGGTCTCCTCGCCCCGTGTCTCCCCCCCCGGCCGGTCCCGGCGGCCGGGGGTGTCCGCGGAGCCCCCGGCGGGGTGGTGGTAGCCGGGTGGGCTGTGGGGGGGTCCGTGCAGGAGCCCCGGGGAACGGGGCCGTGCGGTGGCGGCAGCGAGCGGGGGCAGCTTCCCGGGGATTTCGTGCGGCGGTGCTGTAACAGGCTCCTAAAACGGGCCCGAATTCCGTTTAAAACTCGCACACACGCACCAAACACACCAAAAGAAACCAAAACAAACGCAGCCAACCCACCAAGCGACCAACAGATCCTCACACACCTCGGCTCTCCGACTGACTAGCTGGGAAATACAACCTGGAAGCTGAGAGCAGCGCCCCGATCCATCGGTCCTCTGCCTCAGCATCCCCTAATCCCCGATAAGTCACTGCCAGTATTATTAAAGACCAAACAGTTTTCTGGATGGCAGGTCACGGGTGGTCCTCCCCCAAAACAATTCCCCGCAGCGATGTTTGTGTTTCAGTCCCTTCGGGCCAGGTGATGAGGTCAGGCAGAAGCTGTGCACTATAACTGTTAGAGTACAGGCACTATAACTGCACATGCAGAGCTGCGTACAAAGTGAGTCCTAAAACTTCCATGGGAAACTTTGGGTGGCTGGATGCATTTAGGCACATCAAAGGGCCCGAAATCCGTCTTTGCTAAACGGCTTCAGAACTTTACCCTTAAAAATGCTTCCCGTATCTCCACTTGCTCTTTGCCTCTTGCAGATGCACAGAAGAAAGTAAAACCAGAAATGTCATTTGGCTTTAGCTGGTATAAAAGATTTTTCTGTGATTTCCAATGTCATTGCTTCATAAAGCTGCCTCTCTGCTCTCGCCCAGGCATGCTCTGGCCTCCCTCTCTGCGAGCTCTGGCCTGGCTGTGATCCTGAATAGCTTTTCCCCCATGACTCGGCCCCCTTTTAACTTTCGATCTCTATTAAAAAGCTAATTTGGGAACTCTTTTTTAATGCTCCCAATTTTGTATTTTTAAATAGAGTCTGAAAGTCAAAAGCAAGCTAACTGCAAATAGTCTGATGTGAAAATATTCCTTCTCCTCTCTCTTTCCTTCTCTTTTTCTTTGTTTCTTTTGCTTGCATCTTCTCTCTCTCTGTCTCTTTCACTCTTTTTCTGCCTTTCCCTTTCTCTCTTGCTTTCTAGGAATATCTCTTTAGGTTCTAATGAACCAATTAAGCATTTTATTAAAACTTTTTGAAAAACTTTTTATCATTCTGTTACTGAAAAGTCGAACCTGCTAGCATTAAAACAAGCCGCATATGCAGAGAAGTCACTGGAATGAGCTATGCGGATTAAATATCAATTTTAAATATAGTTTGCATCTTCTTTTTGCTCTGCCATTTTCTTCTGTATTTATATCCTGTGCTTCTCCAGTGTGTTTTATTTATTGTGTTTGTTCTTTACACTGGGCGCTATCCTGCATTAATTCTGCATCTAAATATCTCATTGACTTCATGGCCATGCTGTATAAGCATTCTGTAATGACAGTGGCAGTAATAAAGCTAGCTTGGCTGCTTGAAATTACAGCTTGCCGTAACATTGTAGCTTTGTAGTCTCATTATGTCCTATAGATTGTGCCAGCAGTTTCCTTGCTTTGGATCCAAGCTTGTGAAAATGCCTGCGTAGATTAAAGAAAGATCATTAATAAGATTATGCTAAAGGGTCAGTCTTGGTAACCTTAAAATTATATATGTGCTGTGCTGGTTGAAAGAACCTGGAAAACACAGCTGCTTGGATCTCACTACTTCTCTCAAAACTCTTTCAGACCTTGGCTAACTCTCTTCAGCCCTGCCTTCCCAGCTCCCAGCTCAAGAAGGAATGTGATAACATTTGCTGCAAAGAAGTGCTTTATCAGGCTGTGCAAGTATTTATAAAGCGCTATAAATTCCTGAAGGAAATCACTTTTATAAAAGTGTACCAGTGATTTAGTTTGTCTGTCTGTCTATCCATCACTCCGGCGCTTCTCCAGAACTCCAGCCAGCCACCTCCCCGCCTGTCCGCCCTCCAGGATTAATAGCGGGCTTCTCGCCGCAGCACCTAAGTGCACAAAATACGTAGTCAGAGGTGAATAAATGAGGGAAGGCGCGAGGCGCTTCCTATCTCATCCGATCAATCCAGTACAAAATATCTGTCATTTTCTTTAAGACGCCTTTGTGCTGCAGGCGTGGCAGGGGAAGGAGCTCAAGGATCTTGCTCAGGAGTTGCCGCTGCCAAGGCAGTGCTGGGGGCTGGCCCCTTCCCTGCAGCCCCCTCCTGAACCCCCCCCAGCCTCTGCTGGCCCCACCTGGGCTCCCTCCTCGGCCACATCGCCACCCGTTTGATGCAGCAGATATAAATTTGCTCCATGTTTTTGGCTGTGTTGACTATCATTTACCAGTTACGGTGTGCCTATACTCCAGGAAGAGCTGTTTCCGTGCTGTCATAGCTGAGACAGGCTATAAAATGAAAGGGGTTATATATGTTAAAGTAAATAAATTTAAAAACATCCATAAATTTGAAATTCCTGAGAGACCACGGAGTTGCTTGAAGTTTGTACAGATTGAAAAAAAAAGTGCTGTTTTCTACTTTAGAGGCAGAAATGTTCTTCATTACGGGTAATCTAAATTGTTTTTATCATCACACTTCCAGTGAAAATTTTATTTTGATATAGGAAAAGCTGCCTTATTTTTAGCCTAGGAAAGCCCTGAAGGAAAACGTGAGTAACTTTCAAGCACCTTTTGAAGAAAGTTCAGTGTTGGGAGTTCTTAAGGGTTGGGGGACTAGTTTAGGATGACTGGAGCCTGCGTTAGCTGCACTTTGGGGAGCACTGCAGAGTTTCCAGGGGTGCTGTTTGCATCCTTGTGGGGTCCTCGGAGCCCCTCAGACGTCCGTCAGCGGCGTCGCTGTGATGGACAGACCCTGTCCTTGTCTCGGCTGCAGTTTGTCACTGCCCGCGGGTGCTGGGAACCCGTGGGGTTTGGTTCAAGGCCATCTCTGATTTACAGCGTTCTCAGTTTTTTTCCCCTCTGTGTTTGGAGATTTTCCAACCTGAAATAAAGCCTCATAGGCAGCTGCATTCTGCCGCTTCTTTCCAAAAGGAAAGAGGAAAGAGCCGTGGATGCTGTCCAGCAGTGCTGCTATCTAGCCAGCAGCTGCAAAATTTTCTGCTCAGCAGACCTTAATGAATCAAGAAAAAATCACACATGGTAGTAGAGGGAACAGACCCTTGAAGGACAGCGGTGATACTGGATTGGGTTCAGTTTATTGTGCAGCGTTCCCTTCCCCGCCCCGTGCGTACCGCCTCGCACAGTAAGGCAAAAATGCCGGTTTGCGATGCTGCTCCCTGCAGCAGCTCGTCAGGGACTGCGCTTAATTGGCCATATTCTACATTATCAACATCCAGACACCTAAGTAACGAGAGTCTAGCGTTCACATTCCCGATTAGGGATGAGGCCAGCCGGGTGCACGAGGGCGAGCTGGCCAGCAACGCCGCGGTGAGCGCGGGGCTGCCTGGAGCCAGCAGGTGCGGTAGCGGCAGCAAGCGGTGCTGCGGGAGCAGGGAGCAGAGAAATGAATTCGTGTGCCTGCGTATATCAGCGGCTGCGTGTGAGACAGTGCTGCACGTGATTCGCCTTTGTTTGTGCCTTCAGGAGAACAGAGGCAGAGCGGTTCAGCTGCACCGCCTGCAACCTGCAGCGTGTTTTGCCTCTGTCGGTTCTTGCGGTGGCGGTGGGAGCTGGTGCCGGTGCTGAGGCTGTGCCTCGTGCTTGTGCTGAGCAACTGAGCAGCACGTTCACTGCTGGCAAGGGTGCGAGGGAAATGAGGACAGTGGGCTCACAGCGAGGAGCTCTGTGCAAGCAGATGGATTCCTTGCTGCTCTGCTGCATGCTCTCTGCTGTGTGCTGCAGCCCAGGCAGGTTCCTGCACCTTGTGCTGCGCCTGGTGCTCTGCAGCAAGTTCCTTCCACTTCCAGCCAGTTGGGAATTCTTGCAATTATGAGTCAACCAAGGCTAAAACGCTCTGAACTGAGCAAAGCACAAGCCAACTGCACGCCTTTGATCTCACTCACGTTGGGTTAAACAGTCACCATCAAAGCAATCGTCGTTATCCCCTGGAAGTTGAGGGACCAATTAAAGAAAAGAAAAGAAAACAAAACAAAACAACAACAAAAAAACTAACAACCAACCTGAAATAAATGATTAATCTAAAACGATCAGGTTTTTCATGGTTTCCAAAGCTACAGTGTTGCTGAGGTTTTTGCTGCTAGAGTCAACAATACAATAAACTGCAATTGCAATTCTTTGGTGGCTCATAACCAGTAAATCAGATCTGTGGAACTATACATTTACTGCAAATTTAAGGAGTTGTTCTTTCATTTTTAAGAGTGCATTTTAAATCAAGTCAACAGCCATAAAGCAATATACAGCCTGCCTCACTATTGTCTGGGGAATGAATCCTGCACTATCATGATTCCTTTTTATTATTAGTAGGCATGGGGGCAGGGAGGAGAAATCTGGCAGGAAGGCCATCGCGGCTCAGCTGACCACTGCTCAGAGCCTGCAGCTGCATCGAAGGATGCGAGGGCTGCTCCACCCAGGGCCTGCACCTCGGTCACTCATTTTTTGTGCAAATGGGGATTGAAAACTGCTGCTCCCAGTTGTTAGGATTTGACACAGGTGCATAACAGAGCATGGCAGGGATGGCCATCAAAAGCCAAGAGCCTTGCGTTATTTTTTTTAGTCCCACCTGCCTTCTCTGAGCTATTCACCAGGTGAGATCGTTGTGTTACAGCACCAGCTGGCACGGCCTGGACTGGGAGGGAGATGATAAAAGGCCCAGGCTGGGAGCTTTGCCCTACAAGCTCTGTGGCTGCTGTTTCTGTGCCTGTGGCCAGGCAGGGCCATTCCTTATGAGTGTGATTTTGCTGCTCTCCTCCTAGCCCAGCTGGGCTCCGCTGGGCCTGTGTCTGCCTCGTGCTGTGCCCGGCTGCCTCCATCCCTGCTCCGCGTGCATCCCCTGTTGTGCTGCCATGCGTGAGGTTAGTTCCAACCCCACTTGTCTCACCAAACCCCTTGGTGTACAGGAAACTGCTGGTAGGCAGAAATAGATTTATTCTTATCTTGGAGCAGATTAAACGTAATGTTACCTGCAGACAAATTCTGTACCTAGTATGCATGCTTAATCGGATTTTTTTTTGAATTATTGAATACGGTAAGATCATTATTTCTGCCTTGCTCTTAGTGGGACGTAGCCTGCTGGCTGAAGGGAAGGCTTTCGGTGTGCATGTGTGTGTCATTAAGGGCTAACCTGGAATTCAGATCTAAATCCTCGGTGCGGACCTTTGATATCAAAGAGGGCTTTTATTGCTGCATTATCTTAAACTTGCTCAGAGCAGAAGAAAGAGCTGATAGCCTGAAGGTAAATTAAGTTAGTATTTTTGGATAGTCCAGTGTTAAATGAAGTTCTTTAGGAATGGGAGATCTTTCCTCTAAGCTCCTTAGGCAGCTCAAAAAGAATATTTGTGTGAACATGTTTTGGAGCAGGGAGTTTTTGTGACCTCTATTGGATCCTATGTGCGTGATGGAGATCTCACTTCCTAGCAGGCTGGAAGATCAGTTTATTAAAGGGATTTTTTGGATATTCAGATGTTTTCCTGAGATACAGCTTAGGGATGCTTGCTTGTTTGTAAGATCCTCAGTTTCTGAAAGAAAAGTGAAAAGCAGACTTTGTTCTTATTTCTTTTTTTTTTCCTGGCTAACTACCAACACAAGTTTCTAGAGGGGGTATTTTTAACTGAGTCCTACAACTCCATCCCAGCAGGCAACATACCACAGCCTGTGGGGATGCTCCTGGAGTTGGCTGTTAGAGGTCTTCTCCAGCTGGAGGTCAGAACCGGAAAGGAGCGGTGCTTTCCCTGGCTCTAACCACAGAGCAAGTTCCACTCACTTGACTTGTCAAAGTGATAAACTGTCTGAAGATGGTGCGGATGGTGAAAATACAATTCCTCTTGCTTGTGTAACAAGTGAACTGTTGGGCTTTCATCTCTGCTGGGAAAATGTGCAGTATCATCAAATATGCTAACTTCAGTGTAGTGGAGTTGAACACAATTTTATTTCTGTTACAGGCAGGAATAAGGTTAACCAAGACACATCTTTTAAATATGACCAGCTTTGCTCACAGCAAGATCCAGGGTCAAACAGATTAGTAATTCTGGTTTTGTTGTGGGTGACAGACCAGCAAGTGAAAAAAGAGTTTTTTCACTTCTAAAAATCACTGCTCGCATTTTTCTGACCAAGAAGCCTTTTAGCATGGAAATTCTTACTGCTCACCTGGGAATGAAGTTACACAAACTCATTTTTAAATTAGTTGGAAAGATGAGCATTCAGCTACCATAATAAATGTTAGATAATGCATTTTTAGCTGTACTATTTCTCTGTTTGAGAAATAATGTGCAAAAAGTAGCACAACCTGGAATGATGTAGTAGGGGATAATACAAGCCAGTATAAATAGGAACATAGGAAATGTTTAAATGGCAAGCAATAAATCCATGTAATAGCATTCAAATAGAGTTCAATCAAATGATGGGTTTGGTATTGATGAAACCTCACAATTTTATAGCACTTCTTATTTGGATAACTCTGAGTTTGCAGACATTGCCCAGTTTCTCAGAACACACAGCTGAGAGGGAAACAGCTCTTTGTATTTTTGCCAATGGCAGAAAAGGGGGGGGCATACAAAATTCTTTTTTTCTCCATATTCAAAATGTTGAAGTTTTTCTGTGTTTTGTTCTTATTGTGTGAATCTTCTGCCAGAGATATTACCTTCATCTGCATGAAGCTGGCTGAGGAATAAACTGCTCTGGGTTAGAAGTGATGCAGACAACCAAAATTTTTGACCTGACAATTTTTTTGCTACTACAATGGCCAGCTGAATATTGATCACATGTGTTAATGTTTTTCAATGTTTGCAAAATATTGAAAAGCCATTTTCAAAAGTAATATTTTAGAGAAGCCAAATTAACACTTTCACGTTGTTTTGGCTGTGTTGCTGCCTTTGTTAGGAGCTGGAAGCGGGCAGTGGGGTGCAAAGGCACCTGGCTTGTCTGAGATCAGACCTTCAGAGGTAAAGCTTAAGAAGCAGCAAGGCAAATATTCATGAAAGTGTCTGCATTTCCTGTGACCTCCTTTCCACCTCAGCTTTGATCCAGGCTGCTGATCCGAAGAATGGATTCTGATTTCCATTTGATAAGGCTTACATTTTTGGCAAAGGGAGGCTCAAAAATAATCCTTTTCTGAGCAGATAAATCATCTAAAGCGCTCAAACATGCAGGAAAGGACCTGGTAAATCTGCTAGCTGAACTCCTGTGATTGCTTATTTCCAGGAGCCCCTGCTGGCAGCCGCTCCCAGGGGCATGGTGGGGGGCTGGGGGCTGCCTGGTGTGGTGCAGCCCCTTTGGGTGCGCAGGGTCTGGTGTGCAGAGCCCCAGCCTGTGCTGAGCACTCACCCTGCAAGGTGCTGGTGCTTGGCACTGTGCTGGCACCCCTTCAGAAGTGTTTCAGTGAGAAGTGTTTCAGTGTGTGCTTAAAATCAAAATCCCAAAGGCCCAGTGAAGTCAAGGGTCCGCTGATGTGCGTAAGGGGAAACACCTGCTAAGTGCTTTGCTGGGCTGTAGCCAGGGGGCTTACTCGGTAGGATCCCAGCCCCGATTAAAGCGTGGATTTCAGACCCAGTTGCTGACAGGAGTCATCACGTGGCACTCGGACTTGCTGCTGGGTGCTGAGCTTTTCTGCTTCAGGGCTTTTCAGGCAACCATTTTGAAGCAGTGATAGCCCTCTAATCACAGAAGAACAACAGCGAGGAGAGGAGAATGCTTATGATTATTTACTAATTAATCCAGTACTGATAGACATATGAATAGATGCTCATTTAAAATTCCTGCTGGTTCACAGGGGGAACGCGAGTCCAGAACATCGCGTGCCGCCGAGGCGCTTTTCTTGGCTTCAGTCTGAGGGACCCTGCAGGGGACCCAGGTCTGAAAAAACACGGTCTGCTGTTAGAAAAACAGCCCTTCGCGGTTCTAAACAAGAAAATGAAATAAAAGCAGCAGCACTCCAGGTTTTAATTAGCGCTGGAGAGATGTCAAAGCAATGGAAACCGATGTGGGTATCACTCATCTGAGCCCCTGGTAGGGACTGCTCAAAGGGCTGGGCAGGTCTGGGCATCACGGTCCTGTGCCATGTCTCTTAGTGCACACACAGTCACAATAAACCTGGAAAGCCACTTGTGGGTAACTTGGAGAGCAGATAAACGATACTGAAGAAGGACAAGCATTGCTGCTGATAATCACTTGCGTTATCACTGTCAACACAAGTAGCAGCAATAAGAACAAATACAATAAGTGTGTTGTCTGCTGGCCACTTGGTGTGGTGCTTGGAAGTTCCCAGCAAGTTCCCAGCTGCTGTTAAAACTTTTCTTGCCCTCATAAAATTAAGGGGAAGCTTAGAAACATGAGTGGCTTTATGTCTGCATGAGTCTGAAGCACAAAACCAGAGTGGCTCCGTGCCCTGTCCGTCCCAGCTCTGCAGGTGGCTGTGGCTGAGCCCCTGCTGGCTGCATGGAGCTGTTTCATGCTGCTCTGTGCTGGTGCATGTAGGAAGTGGTTTTATAAAAAAAAATAACATTTTACAGGGAGGACTACTCATGGTACAGGCTCAGCTCTCTGCATTGGACCAGCTTGTGCCTTAACTGACTCCCGTGCAAATTTGAAACCACCGCGGTAGCAGCTACTGCAGAGGGAGATCAAAGCAGCTGAGAAGCAAACTTGGCCCCGGGGCCAGGCAGCGTTGCAGGCATCTGCAGCCATCGGTTCTGCCAAACACTCTGTCTCTGCACAGAGTTAAATCCTGTGATTTGGTGGTTGCTTTTCAGAAGTGCTGTAATAATAAGTATTATTAATAATAAATAATTACAGTTAGCGCTTCCTGACTTTTTATCATAGCCTCTATTCACGAGCAAAAACAGGATGGGTAATTCTCAATTGACCTTCAGACAGAAAGATAAGATGCACCGCTGAAAAAACCCATGGCATGCAGCGCTCAGGATAATTTCACATAATCCTGACAACACAGCGCTATCCCTCAGAGGGAGATGATGACATTCAGTGTGTGAGCTGTTGCTAAGCTTTTGAAAAACATTTATTCTTTGGCCACAAGCTACTTCTGGTCTTTGTCATTAGCAGAGAAATTTATATCAGGAAACATCGTTTCTTTTAAAATTTTCAGTGATAAAAGGCACTTGGTAGATGCCCAGCATGAGCCTTAAATTAAAACTAAACTGGGTCTGTGCTGAAGGAGCTGCTGACTCCTCCATGGCACTGATTTCATTTCAGCAGTGCCGGCCCTTCCGTACCAGATTATCTCTGCAGTTTGGGGTATAAAGAAGGCCAGAGTCAAATTAATTTTCTGACAAGACACACTATTGGCTCAAAACACTTCCCTCCCACTGTCTTAGCATCAATGTCTTGTCTACTTAAATGCTGGTAAACAAGTGTAAATTCTAACAGGCCACAAATTAGCTATCGACACCTCTGCTGGCTGCCTCCTGATTCTAGAAATGTTGCTTTCTGAAGGGTGACGAGAAGACGCCGGGTCTCTGGAGTTAGACCCAAATCTAACGTAATTTCTCAAAACTGTGATTCTTTAGTTATTCCCTTACTTTCAGGAAGCCTTTCAGTTCATGCATTTTGTTCAATGACACTCAGTGCCAGCTAGAAGGAGGAGCTCCAATTCATTAGCTTTTACAGAATTAAAGCAGCTTTTTGCTATTTCGGTCTATCTTGTAATTATTTTTCTTAACTTCTTTCTACCAATTTATGAAATTTATACATTTTTTCCTAAACCTGAAGGGCAAGCAGTTGTCTGAATTCCATTTGCACTGTAGGATTAAATCTGAGTCTGAAGAGAGGGGTGGGGGGAAAAAAAAGGGATCAGTTCAGAAAAGTGCTGAGAGGTCGGAATAACCCAGGCTGTGCCACCGATGTGGTCAGATGAGGACCCTGTGCCTGACCTCCCCGCTGCAGCGACACAGAAGTGCCAGCTCATCTCCTGTGCTCGAAGAGAGCAGGGAAAATGTGGCAAAGATTGCGCTTCCTGCGAAGGGCAGTGCCTGGTAATTATTAGGACAGAAGCTGAGCGTGTTCAGTTTTGAAATAATAAAAATCTATTTAGGAAATCAAAGAAGCCGCAATGCAGTTGATGGTTGGACTTGATTCTCTTGAAGGTCTTTTCCAACCTAGATGGTTCTGATACTATTTTTGAAGCAGGTTGTCTGTTTTTTATCTGTGTTGGGTAGAAAACAAACATGCAATAAGAGATATTCAACCTTCTCACGTGGGCAATCTTTAGCATCATGTAACAGCAATGCATTTAACCTTTCCATGATTTAAAGATAACATTTGCTTATTAGATGCTGATAATTAGTCATCAGATGCAGAACAGAGCATGTAGCAAAATGAACCCACAATTATTTCACTCCAGTGAATTGATCTCTACTTTTATGAGCTAATCACCCAGACAGCTTTGTAACGTGGCCAGCATGTCACCAGTTCCCTCAGCATTCTTTAGCAGCATTGCAAAAAACTTCTGTAATGAAGCAAAAATTGGTGTTCTGCATCTCCCCTCTCTGTTGCTGGACCCCGTGCACAGCCTCTGCATCTGAACCACCTGTGCATCTGCCACTATTACAGCTTACAAATGGAGAAATAATCGAGGAGAGAACAAAACAGGGTAGGCTCATCCCAGATGTAGTCAGTCTTCATTTGAAATGTAAATATTGGCTCTGTGATAGATGTTTACTGCTGTGATAAGGGGAAGGGAGGCAGTAAATGAAATGGGGAGATGCAGGCACTGCTGCAGTGCTCGGCAAATGCCAGTTACCCAGATTTTCCAGTGTGGAAAGAGCAAAGGGGAAATATGGTGGGAACTGCTCTGGCTTTGTGTGTTTTTGTTGTTGTTTAATGACCGAGGAGAGGTGTTGAACTGAGTAGGAAGCCAGACCCTGCTCCTCTCATCTGTGCTGGGCAGTTACTGGCACTTTGGTGCTCTGGCACCCTTTTTCCTTCACACAGGCAAAGCACAGCCTGGCAGCGAGCCCCCAGTGCCCTGCGCCTCCCAACTGCAGGTATGCAGGGCTGGGGAGGGCTGGGGGAGCTTCCCAGCCCTATTCCTGGTGCCCCCTGCGCAGCTCTTCCCTTCACAGCTATTTCATCTGAAGAGTTTTCTGAATGAGAAACACGAAATTCACCAATTTGTGAAATCCCTTTGTAGTTGGTACAAAAAAAGCCCTGTAATTGTTTCGGGTAGCGGTGCCAGGGAACAGCGAAGGCAGGAGAGGATTGGAATGAGAGCAGCAAACGGGGCTGGGGCTGTCCCCTCGCTGGCTGGTGGCCCGGGGCTGAGCATGGGCTGGGGCTGTGCTCTGGCTTCATCCCTCCAGCTGTGGGTTCTGCTGTGGGGCTGAGCTCTGCAGCCTCCTGGAGAGAGACCAGGGCATGGGGACCCATGGGGGAGCCCATCCTGCAGAGCCTGACGCAGAAAAATCCTTCACCTCACCGGCATGTGCAAACTGACATCCTGAGGAACCCTCTCCGTTATTAGCTTTTGTGGTGTGACTTAAATTCATTTTGGTTTGGTACAACACCGCTCTTCGCAGTCCTGAAAAGGCACCAAGCTGATACATCAGCGCAGGACAGCGTGCTGTAATGCGATAATCCTGGTGTGCTACAGCAGCTGGGCAGCGCGGTATTGATCAGTGCAGCCTCCGAGAGGATGCTGAGCAGAAGTGTGTTCCTGGAACTGCCGTGGGCTTTTTTTTAACAAAAGTTCAATTTTAGGTGTATTTTTAAACTTTGTAATGACCATCAGTGGTCTTGTGTCTGACACTGCCTCATACAATAGCGGTCTCAAGTTTCTTTTTCTTTGGGGATATTTTAGGACATCTTCCCTGGCCATGCTGCTTGTCAGCCTGTCTCCAGCCTGGAGATGCGAGGCTCTGAATATACCCATCGCTTGGTCAGAATAAATTACAGAGGTCTCTAATCGTCAAGCAGGAGAAACAAACCACAGCTCGGAGATGTTTGTCCCGTTGAGTAACCCCAGAAACTGGCCCTGTCCATTAACCAGCCCTGTCGGTCTGGGTTTGGAAGGTGAAACAAGTGCTGAGTGTGCTGCTCACAAAAACGAGGGTGCTTCAGGGGCTGGTGACCTTGCAGCACACCAAGATGATAAATCACGGCCCATTGCTGGCAGCCTCCTTTCCTGGTGGCTGATGCTCTCAGCGAGGTGCCCGTAGCAGCCCCCAGCCCAGGCAGGTGCCGGCAGCCAGGCAGGGGCTCAGGATCGGGCCCTGAGCAGCCCCGCGTGGTTTTCTCTGTGGATGAGCAGGACAAAGCTGCGTTATTCTGGGCTTGGCTTGATTGCAGTGGGAGCTGCTGAAGGCAATTCCTCACTGGCAGAAGGGTCTGTGCCCGAGCCAGCGCGGTGACACCACTTCCAGTGTTTGAACCCGGCCCCCCCAGCGGCTGGGCTGGCACTCCAGTGGTTCTCCAGGCTCGCTATCAAATCACTGGTGTAACTGGGATTTAAAAGGCAGTTTACTCCTCATTCTGCTGGAACTAAAGCCGCATTGTGTGCGCTGTGCAGCAATGCCACAGCTGTGCGCCAGGTTAGCCTGAAACATGACAGTGAATAAAATGAAATATGAGCTTTATTGATCTTGTCTGCACCGCGTTATTATTCACACAGAGTGCAATTCACCCTTAGGCACAGGACAAACATTAGAGTTGGGCAAAACATTTCAAATGAATGTTTTATTTGTTGAAAAAAAATGTGGTTTTGAGTCAGCTGAAAGCACTTGTGAATTCATGTTGCATTTGTCAAAGTGTTTCAGCGTTTTAAAGAAAACAAAACGTTTTTCAGGAAGTCAAAACGTTTACTATTAATGTTTATTAAATATAACATTTACATTTTTTAGATCTGAAATACTTCTATTGAGGTATTACTGAGATTTACTTTAAAATGATGCTAACACCTGAAAAATGAACCCATATTTTCCTTAGATCATAGATCAATGATATTTAAAAATTGGAAATAACTGAGCATCCCCCAACATTTTTCAGAGAAGACACATTTTTCAGGTTGATTCAAAATGTTTTCCCTGCTTTTCCCCTGCAGCAGCTCCATCTCTGCCAACTGCCATGTCCCACGGGACTTTGCCTGCCGGGGTTGGAGTGCAGCAAACCCAGGTACGTGAGCTGGGAGGATGCAGTGCAAACAGACCCCAAAAAAAGAAAAGGTAAAAAAAAATAAAATGTAATCCTAAAGGAAAGAAACAAGCGTGGTGATGAACCAAGACAGCTAGGGATTTATTCTACAAAATCAATCCCATTTGTCTGGGATCTGCTGAACAGGAGTCTAATCAGCTGTTAGAAATTATTTTTCCAGCACTTCCTCTATCATCTACTTTGTTCATTTTTTCCTGTCAACCATATATGGCCTCCATGTCAAAACATCATTTCACCATTATTGTCTATTTCCAGAATGTCTTTTATTATCCTGATCTCATTTTGCAGCCCTGAAGCTGGTGCGGGGCTGGCTACGTTCCCTCAGACCCATGAGAGGCTGCAGCAAGGGGAGCAGCCTTCCTCCTGCTGCTCACCCCTGCAAACCAAGGCACTCCACCAAAACGCCGGGGATCTCCACATCGGCCCAGCATCTTCTGTGGCTGGACACTGTCCCACATGCACAGAACAAAGGTAATGCTGTGAAAAAATACAAATAATGAATCACAAGTAAGGAAGATACCATGAGACGAGCTTGTGGTAGTAATTACAGAAGTGCGTACATTTTTTAGTAAAAGAATGACATTTCTGGGTGGAGTGCCAGCACAACTTGAGAACACTTAATATGCAAAAGGTCTTTTCTCCTTCTTACTGCAGCAATGGAGCAGGAGGGCTCATGGTGTGGCCGTGCAATGCCCTGCAGCAGAGCCAGCCCCCATCCTACAGGAGGCCTGTGCCCGTTTAGGCTGTGAGGATGAAAACAGGCTAAGCCAAACAGAAGGGGAGGGGAACGCTTGGAGGATATTCTGACTTACAAATCTTTTCAAAATGTTGGTGGAAAGCCTGGTTAATGTGCCTCTGCTTTGCTATATGTATGCTTATTTAGGTTTTAATCTATCAAAGAGATGCAGTTCTTAGGTTCAGGCCAGCTAATTCTCTGCCCTGGAATTTACACATCATAATAATAAATAAAACCCACCAAAAACCAACATTTAAGCCCTTGGGAAATGATTTGAGCTACTTCAATTGCTGAATAATTAAAGGTGACCCTTGTCAAAGACATGGTGTATGCTATATATCACTGGATTACCTGTCTGGTTGGCAGCGTTTTGCAGGCATTTTAGGGCTCTTATTATATGTTGTTTTTCATTTAGATGCAATTTCTTTTGTAATGAGGCAGAACTTATTTTCCAGCCCCTACAGGTGGCTTTGTCAGCTCTCCAAATTGTGCATGAAGAGGCAGGTTCCCAATTGATCTCTCAATTAGAGCTCTGTTGATACTGGATAAATGAGGGTTCACCTGGTTTGGACACAGCCTTGTCTGTTCACGAGCCAAGGCTTTCAAGTGAAAAGCAACACAAAAAAAAAAAAAAAACCTTCTCTTTGGTGTTGCTTTTTTTCCCTTGATTACACAGGGCCAAACACATGGACTGTTGATTTGTGACTGAAGCCATTAATGCATGAATGCAAAAGCAAAAATTGAGGCATATACCTAGAGCAAATCATGTCACAAGCTAGCACACCAGTAATCAGACGTTACGTAGCTTATCAGCAAGGAGGAGTAGAACTGAAAAAAGCCCAAGTCAGGTCCCTAAAGTTGTTGGGACACCTTTCTCTGCCCCCTTTCTGCTTTGGATGCTGGTGCATTGAAGGTTGTAGATGTTGGTGTGCACCCAGAGCGCTTCTCTCATGCATGGCGAGGTTGTTCCAGAGGCATGGAGCCACATGGTTCCTCTGTCTGCTGGGGCAAGCGCTGTGGGATCTTTCCTGGGGCTGTGAAACCTGAAGTGCAAACAGGGCACGGAGCTCCCGGCAGGCTGTCCCTGGGGGCTCGTTCCCCCCGGCAGCAGGAGGAGGGAGAAGCAATGTTTCCAGAACAGATGAGTGACCGGTTTGCACAGCACCGTGATCTGTTTTAAGCAGGTAATTAACTCAAGCTCATTGACCACAGCCCCAAAGCCTAATGGAAGTAGTCTGGAAACTGCTCAAAAAATTATTTCCTGCTAAATCAAAAGCTAGCTCTTGCCGAGATGAAAGAGAGGTTAATTTACAAAGATGGTCAGAAAGTTTAATAGCAATTTAATTTTTTTGAAATATGTATGTGTTACTATAGCCTGACATTGTGGAGGAAATTGCAACAGTCCTGGAATAGACCTGCTGTCTAATTTTACTCCATCGGGTGTATGGTTGGGTTTTATGTGCAACAATTCATTTGATGGCAGACTCCAAGTATTAGATTTACAGTAAAAATCAATGTGAGGTTACAGGCACAGCCGGGATTTGTGTCACTTTGACACCGCATGTGTCTGCTTCTGCCACCACCAGTGCCTGGATGGGAGCACCTCGGGTGGGTGAGATGGGGCTGGGGGCTGCTGCCCCTCTCAGCCCCCCCGTTAGCCCACCCAGGCCAGCAGCAAAAACCCCGTTTGCTTGCAAAAATGCCACCTGCGGCCACAGCTTCAGCCCCCAGAGGTTTTCCACCTCCTCCAAGAGCCAGCAGCTGCCAGGCGGCAGCACGAGGCTGCTCCAGCCCTCATGGAGAAGTTCTCCTGTCCGAGCAGTGCGCCGGCTGCAGAGAAATTAAATCTGAGTAATCACGTGGAAAGTACGGGAACAGTGAGCTCATCACTATCTTTCAGATAAGATCTCCCTCTTCTTTGGTACTGCACGACGAGCAACGCTTCCTTAATTTGTCGTGCCATTCCTCTGTATTAAAATCTTTAGTATTAATTTCACTGCTCTACATAAAGGCTGTGCTTATTACTGTTCTAGGGTTGAG